>NC_045428.1:485623153-486323653 GCF_902635505.1 Sarcophilus harrisii | reverse complement strand
CTCTTTTTTACACCTCTCCACATTTGTCCCTCCAGATTTGTCTTTAAAGGGAAAGTGAAAAAAAAAAAAAATCCTGAACTGATCACAGCTGTTAGGAATATGGAAATTAAGCATAAATTGGGAAATAATCATTTCTGTGACAAAGAAGCCTTTGGGTTTGTGGACACTTAAAATTAGTTACCAATGATGCCCTTACCCTTGGAATTGAGGAGTTGTGCCACTGCTCCAGCTGCACCAAAGGCAGTGCCTATGAGACTCCAGTTGGCTCAGCTTTGTTTACATATATATTTTTTAAGTTTCTGACAGCTGTGGCTTTGTTTCTAAAAGTCTTTCAATCTATACACATTTATTAAGCACCTATGTGCCAGGCATTGTGCTAAGTACTGAGAATACAAATGTGAAAAGCAAAGAAAGTTCCTTGCTCTCAAGTGGCTTCCAGTCTGATGGGAGAAGACAATATATAAAAGAAAGTTAGGGTGGGGAGGAAAAACACTCTGCACCTAATAATGATGAAGCTCAAAGGAGTTCAGATGGGTAGGATGGGTGGCCTGGGAGCCCTCCTTCAAAGGAGGTTTTGAAAGGAGCTTTCCATTCTACCCTCCATTTAGAGGGGTTCCACGAGCAGAGGGTATTGATGAGGTGTGACTACCAGTATTAAAATGATCTGGAAGAATGATAAGGATTCTAGAGGTTTCATGGAAAAGTCCAGAGGAGTGCAGATATGTAAGTGGAAAATGAAGATGTCTAAGACCAGTCTTTCCATGATACCATGCAATGGGGAGGCAACCATGAGTGTGTCCCAATCTCTGCACATATAATGCTCAATCTACGCTGCCTTCTTTCAATAGGATGGTAGGGTACAAGCACAAAACCAGGTGCTAGGAGGGAAGGACTGAACCAAAAAACTTTACAAGAACTTTGTAGATTAGTTTTTCACATGAGATAAGGGATCTGCTTCCTACTAACAGCTCTGGCAATTGCCAAGGACTAAAATTTACTGTGAATTTATGGTGCATTTATGAATGTCCATTCAAAATGGTGCATTAAAAAACACATTTTCCATGATTACTATGTAAGATTGATTTCTATTCCTTAGATGCTTTAACAAAATTGGCTATTTGTGTACAATCAGTTCAATTAAGCAAACACTACTGACTTTGTACTACGTCTTATATGAGGAAAATTAATGAAGAAAATAGCATGATAGTATAATGTAATAATGTGAGACAAGTCTGCAGAGGTAAGTTGGATCCAAGTTGTAGAATGTCCAAATGCCAGGCAGAGAAGTTTATATTTTATCCTTCAGGTATTAGGGAGTCACTGAAAAGTTTCTTGAGCATATATATTTGGGGAGTTTTGATTTTTAAAACTGTTTCCTTCAATGTCCAGGCTAGCTTTCTGGAGGACCTCTGGATGGGCCTTGGTCTCAGCAAATAGACACCATAAGGACAGTCAGGAATGGAGTCTAAAGTCTTTATTGTCTCCTTTACCGTCTGTCTCCTTTACAATCTGTTTCTATCACAGTCTGACCCAGTTTTGATCTTAGTGGAAGAGTACAGGAGACAGGAGAGCCACCAGGAGGATGGTCAAAGGATGGAATGTCTCATTTCCAGTCCTCTCAGCCCTTAAATACCTTGGTATGATTACATCATTACAGCACACAAAGTATGTGTGAACTAGAGAACCATTACATCACTATACTAATTACTAAGTATATGTAAACTAGAGAACCATCATCTCATCAGTTCCACTGAGTTAAAACCTTAGTGTAAGTATCCTTGTTTCAAGTATACTTCTCCAGAGTTCCAGCCCTCTACAGTTTCCCAGCTAATATTCTTTTGTTAATCTTTCCCTCCAACAATCCCCCATCAATTAAGCTAATTAAAATTTTTCTCCATCATATATATGCATATGTGTACATATACATATGTATAAACACCGATGCATGTGCATATTAACATAAATACACATATATGTATAGTCCAGGGGGAAATAATTCCCACATTAGTTATGTACAAAACTTTTTTTCTGGGCAAATATTTTGACTACTCTTCTATTTTGCCCTAATATGTTACATATTAATTTATGTTACTCTTTTTCCTTCTTGGTAAGCCTGGAAAACATTTTTTTTTTCCATCTACAGTTTTAAGAAAGAACAACAAAAGGGGAAGTGAGAAGTGGACATTGGAGGTTGAAGTGTGGCAAATCTCAGAACATAACAGACCTAGCTGGCTCTAGTCCCTGGGAAAGTTCAGGGATCAAGGAAGTACAGTGAGAGGGGAAAGGTAAGAGCCCTGGAGATAAAAGCTAGAAGAGGCTTGCACAACTTTCCAGATGAACAGCTGATATCTGGTGATCTACATACCACTCCCCCAAACCCTGTGTGCTGGAGTTATATCATTCATTCTTTATATTCTTTGAAGTTTGAATTCCACTGGTGGAAGATTTGTTTTCCTGCTGGATTTGAAGTTAGAGGAGAGAATGAGTATACTATAAGTTCTAGTTCTGCTATTTGTTACTTATTTGACATAGGTGAGCCATTTAGCTCCTCTAGATCTCAGTTTCCTCATTTGTAAAATGAGATACTTGGACTAGATAATCTCTAAATTCTATTCATATGAAAGAGGCAGTTCTAGAGCTTAGTCTGAGATCTTAAGAAGGTCACAACCTGACCTTCTGGAATTCTTCTTACTTCTTGATTCCTAGTTTAAGGGTCAGTTCTACAATGGCTCTTCTCTATCCATATCATCTGATTGCTAGATAAAATGTTTCCTACCTTCTAGAGATTAAAGTGTCAGTTTTTCTTTCCCCTATTATTCTTATCATCTGCCAGTTACTCAATTATGATAAATTAATACCTCTGCCCATCACATTTATATATCATATCACATCTGATAGGTAGGCAAGGGTGATGGGTAACAAATGAATAATCTGATGCTGCAAAAGTAGCCCCCAAATGATAAAAGAAGAAGAAGACCCCTAATAGTGAGAGGCAACTGATTTGAATGAATCCTTCCTAAATGTCTGTCAGTCTCCTATGTGATTCCACTCTAAGCACAAATGACAGAGAGGTCTTTCACCAAATAAATTTCTCTTTGAGTAATGACAAAATAATTTATTAGGTAGCCAAGTGGCCCAGAAAATAGAGCACTGGGCCTGAAGTCAGGAAAACCTGAACTGAAATCTGACCTCAGACACCTGAACAGTCATTTATCCTCTGTGTGTCTCAACTGAAAAATGGGAACCACAGTAGCATCTACCTCATAGAGTTGTAAAGATCAAATAAGATAATATTTGAAAAGCACTTTAGCATAGTAAAGCATAAAGTACATTACACAGGCACAAGCACAGTGCTTAATAAATGATTGTTCCCTACCTTCTGCCCCTTCCATGTATTTGGCATTGAACAGGACATTGAGATTGCAATTAATTAACCCTTCTACATCTCAGGAGTTAGGGGATGATACCTCCACAATCTATGTAAAATTTGTTGACTCTTTTTTCATACCAGAGAAGAAGTCTGAATTATTGATGGTATTAAAAGACAAAATATATTAATATTATACAATACTATACATATGTTTTGTGCCTTTCTGTGTTTTTAAACTTTTTTGGTGTCATCCGTTGCTCTTCACATGTTTGCTGCTTGAGGCAAAACTGCTCAAAAATTCCCATTTAATTTCTTATGTTGATATGCAGTATCTCATGGGGAAAGTTGTGATGTGGCAGGGATAACTTTACAAATGAGACAATTTGTTCCTTTAAAGAGTTTAGATTCTATCAGCTGTAAAAAAACCTGGACACAAATAAGTAAGTGTAAAGTAATAAGTAAAGTGTAAAGAGACAAGTCAATAAAAGCCCAATTCTTCCAATCATAAATGATGCACTTGGCCTGATGCCCTCCCTACATGGATTTATGGAGTATGCACAGGCTATTTTCTGACTGCTACTTCCAAAAAAGAGAAAAGAAAAGAAATTTTGAATGTTGGGTCACAAATAGGAGTGCACCAAGCAGAGTCTACTGCTTATACTCATAAGGGCTAGCTTCCAAAGGCCAGTCCCTGTAACATTTTGTGTGTGTGTGTGTGTGTGTGTGTATGTATGTGTATGTGTGTGTGTGTGTGTGTGTGTGGACACATACACACATACACACACACACATACACAGAATAACTTCAAGAAGTTTGGTACAATAACAACTAGACAAATCAAGGAAGGTCTTTTGTAGAAGATGAAGTTAGATCTTGCAAGAAGATGCTGAATCTAAGGACAGGATCCAATAGAACATAGCATAATTCCTCAAAAGATAGAACTTTTCTAGTTTTTTTTTCTTTTTGTCCACTCAGTGCCTGGCACATAAGGAGCACTGAAGAAATGCTTGCTGATTTGAATTTAACTGAATTAAATTGGATCGGCATACAAAAGACAATAAAAGATGCATATTGATCAGAGATACCCTCTGAGATCACCAGCTTCTGTTTTCCACCAGGCCAGTCTTCTAAGTAAAGTGTTTGAGCTTGATCCGCAAGGCCCTCCCTAGAATAGAAGATGATACTCACATTCCTGACTCACATTGCTGACCTTTCTCCTTCCTGGCTTCTCCAAACCTAAGGCTAAAATATCCTCTGCTCCTGAAACATTTAAATGGAAGCTCTGCCCTTCATAGCATCTGCTGCAGAGGGGTCTGGGAGTAAAGTCACAAAATATATCTTTCTGACCTTCTTTAACTTTTTTTGTTCTGGTTTTAAATTAATATGGACTCATTTATCAAACTGCCTAAAATATTGTTCTTTCTAATCTTATGTATCCGGAGGGAATTTCCTAATTGGATGTAGGGGGATGAAGTCTATTCAAGCAAAGAGTTTAGTGCTAATCTGTTCAAAAGCTATTATTATCTATGTGCAAAAAGTCAGGAAGTCCTTATAGCCCTAAGACTATATGATGGGGGGAGAGGAAAAGAGAGGGAAGAAAAGCACCAATGATCTTCCTAAAACAACAACTATATTCTTTGTGTTAGCTCCTTGCCTAAATTCTTATTGCACAAAGCATGAACCCTGGAATCCTCAATCAATTCAATTCAATCCAACATTTGTTAAATGCCTACTATGTGCAGGCACATAGTGTTGTTATGTTAAATAGCTATACTGTGATAGACACTAGGGTTACAAAGAGGCAACAATATATATATATATATTGGCTAGACTTAGAATGAGAACCTTGGGTCCAAATTTTAGCCTCAATATTTCCTGGCTCTTCACCTTGAATAAGCCACCTCTCTGACTCTCAGTTTCCTGTTTTATGAAATGAGTTTAGTACTTAAACTATGTAACTTGAATAAAAATAATAATAAGCACAGCTAGCATTAAATAGTCTCTACAATGTAGCAGGCACTGTATTAAGGCTCTAATATATATTATCTCATTTGATCGGTACAATAACCCTGGGAGGTAGATACATTATTATCCCTATTTTACAAGTGAGGAAATTGAGGCAAAAGTTAAATGACTTGTCCAATGTTACAACTAGTAAAGTGTTTGAGTATGATTTTAAACATAAGTCTTCTTAACTAAAGGGCCAGCATTCTATCCATTATTCTACCTAACTGCCTGAGTGTTATAAGCAAAGTCTTTTATAAACATTTAAGCATTATATAGATGAGTTAGTGTCAAATAAACATTAGCTATCATTAAATTGTCAAATATTTTCACCTAATGTCAATCGAAGCAGGGGAAAGCAGTTTTTGTGGACAGAGTTGCTGCTAGGAAACTGCTTGCTTTAGACGACATGACAGAGCTTTTCTGCTGCCTTTTTAAATTGTCTTTGGGCTAGAAAATTATTTCACTCTATTTTGTTATGTATTCCACTGCTCCATCATTTATTTTGAGGAATTATTTAAAGTTGTTTGGAGGGGAATTTGGGAGAACTCACATGAGTTTCTCCCTTTCCCCTACCATCTTGGTTCCTAAAGATATTTTTTAAAGAAATTTTTATAGCCTTTTATTTGCAGGTTATATGTATGGGTAACTTTACAGCACTGACAATTACCATACCTCTTATTCCAATTTTTCCCCTCCTTCTCCCCACCCCCTCCCCAAATGGCAGGATGACCAGTAGATGTTAAATATATTAAAATATAAATTAGATACACAATAAGTAAGGAGATTTTTTTAAGAGCAAAAAACACATTTTAAAAATCAAATAAGGGTAGTAAAGAGAAAATTGGCAAAACAAATATTCTAGGCAAGAACATTTTAAAAGAGGATTAACAGTTTGGAAAAAGAGGAACAAGAAAATACAGAAGAAAACAAATCCTTAAAAATCAATATTGGTCAAGTGGTAAAAGAAGTACAAAACTTCCTTGGATAAAAAAATCTACCTTACTCTTCAGAAAGTAAAAAGAAAAAGAAATAAGAGAAAGTGGATAGAGCTGATAGAAGGCAAATTGGGGGAGGTAGTATTCAGAAGCAAAACACTTTTGAAGATGGAGAAAGTGAAAGAAGAAAGGAAAATAAACATGAGGAAATAAAATGAAGATAAATACACAGTTATCACAACTGTGAAAAAAAATTCAAGTTTCTCTGATAAAAGCCTCATTTCTTGAACATATAGAGAAGCGAGTCAAATTTACAAAATAAGAGCCATTTTCCAACTGATAAATGGTAAAAGTGAAGAAGGGACCCCGAAACGCTGAAAATCCTTAAGGAGAAAATCTCCTTCAATTCTGCCTCAGTGATGGACCCCACCCCAAGGACAAACTTCATCTTTGTTATCTGGGTGGAGTTGACTCAGTCCTGAAACACATTGAATTCAATTCAAATTCTAGTCCTAGCTGAAACCCAGCAAGGAGCCAACTTGGGATTCCATCTGTGTGCCCCCTTTAGCTAAATCCCTCATTATAAAAAGAGCCAAACTAAAATCCTCTCTTTGCAGAGCTTCCAAACATGCCACACTATGCTATGCTTGGCATACCAAGGGCCTCTACCCACTGGAATACTGTTTCCAGTGCTATCTTTTCTTTACCCTCACCTATTTCCCTAACTAGACTTTAACCTTACTTCCAATCCCCATAATAAACCTCTTTTATCAATCTAGGTTTTTGGGTCTATAAATTCCTTTACAGGGAGTCTCTGTGCCCACCAGAAGGGAGTCCCCAAAACTCCCGAACCTTATGCCGAATCCTGAGGGATTGCAGGGGAGCCAAACCACTCCATTTGATTCCCTGAACCCCAAACCTGTCACTAGACCTCATTTAACTCCCTGACCATCAGAAACCCTAATTTCATTTGGGTTCCCCAAATCTAAACCTCATCAAAAGGATATGAAAAATTTTTTAGATGAGGTAATCAAAGGCATCTATAGTCATATAAAATAATACTGTGGATTAGAAAAATGCAAATTAAAGCAACTCTGAGCTATCACTCCATCCCCATCAGATTGGCTAATATGACAGAAAAGGAAAATGACAAATGTTGGACAGCATGTGGTAAAGTTGAGATGCTAATGTGATGTTAGCAGAGGTGTGAACTGATCCAACCATTATAAAGAATAATTTGGAACTATGCCCAAAGGGTTATGAAACTGTGTTTACTCTTTGACTCAGCAATACCAAAATAAGATCTATATCCCAAAAAATACAAGAAGAAAGGAAAAGAGCCTATATGTACAAAAATATTCATAACAACTCTTTTATGTTCAATAAACATATCCAAAAACAATGATTAACATTTTTGTTTTTACATGTAATTGGAGGGGGAGGATTCTGGCCAAAAATAGGTGGCCAAAAGACTGGAGGTGAAAAATAAAATAGATCTGAAATGAAGCCTAGACTAGGCCTTGCATGTGCCTAGTTAATAAGTTCCATATAGACAAGAATAAAGTCCTTTTTAAATTTTGAATCTTCCCAAATGTTTTACACAATGCTACAGTAGTCAGTTAATAAATGTTAATTGAATTGAACCTGGGCCACAGACCTAAAGGTCATTTAATTTGCCCTGTATTTCTTCTTGGCTTAATTTTTGTTGACCAGCAAGTTCCCATGATCATAAAATATCAGTGCTAAAGTAACTTTAGTGATCATGGAGCCCCTTCATTTTGTGGATGAGGAAACTAAATCCCAAGTTGGGACATTATTTACCCAAGAGTGTAGAGTGATTCATGTTAGAGCTAGAGGCAGCATGGTATAGTGGAGAAAGTCATGGTTTGGGGTCAAAAAAATCTATGTTTGAATTGCAATTTTGCCATTTAAACACTTGTAACTTTAGAAAAGTCACTTTGTTCCTTTAGATATGTTTCTACATCTGAAAAAATGAAAAGGTTTGATTTGATAACTTCTATCTTCCTTTCCAAATTGAAATTTTTGGTTCTTTATGTTTGTCTGATACGATATTAATTTTTAAGCTCTTATAGTAAGAGGAAGGATTATTATTTGGAACAAGAGGAAGGTTAGGAGCCTTGTATTGGAACTGGGCATGAATTTAGACTATGTCTGGTCACATATGTTCTTTAGCAAAGGGCCAGACCACATGTAACCCCAGAAGCAGCTTGAATACATATCCAGTTCCATAGGAAGTATTCCAATTCAACACCTTCTTCTCCCAAGAGAGCTTACTCCCCAACTGCTAGGTTCAGAAATAGCTCAGAGCAGAACTAAAAAATAAGAAAAAATTTAAATGCATCCTTCATGGTAATGGGGACATACTCCTAAGACAGCATCACCTTTTGCTGCTGCTCCAGGAATAGGTTATCAAACTTGAATGGACAGAGAGCTAGTCATCTGGTCACAAGATCCAACCCTGGGCTCTCATCAATAGAGATGCTCCCAATAATTTCTTACCATTTGGCTGAAAAGGCCTTTATCAGACAAGAGGAATCCATATCACCAAATTAGCAGATGGTATTCTTTTAGCTCTACTTCTTGGGTTTCCTGTGAGCACGTGAGAGAGAGAGCCCAAGGACATCATGATTGCTTCCAACTTTCTGTTTTCTTTCCTTTCCTTTCTCACTGGTTCCATCAGTACACTATGAATTCAGTAGCCAGAGGCTACAGGCTAAAACTGGTTCCTTGTGGCCCCTTTGTCAAAACTGCCTATCTGCTGCCTCAGTGCAGTCAGACTAATTATCATGACTAAGGGAGGCATTCAGCTAAAAATACTACACTTCAGACAAGAGCCTGACCAGGGAACTAGACATCAGAAATCCAAATTCCTACTCACATTGCCTCATCTTATTAGAGGCGTGTGATTGAATCAAAGTAAACTACTCATAACCAGAAAGGTCCAGGAAAGACAAGAGAAAACAGGAAGATAATGTATCTTTTCTCAAAAATATTTTCAAGGGCACAAGGCAGGACAAAGAAATCTTCCACATTACAAGAAGTTACATTTCTGTTCAAGTACAAAGTCAGCAAAAGATTTCTAGAGCTTTCAGGTTAGCAGCTTATTGGTAGTATGGAATAACAGATAAGGTACTGTACTAGAAAACCAGGAGAAATCTGGGTTCAAATCCTGTCACTAATTCTAAATCTATGACTCTAGGCAAATTATCTCAATCTTTTGAGTTTGGATTTCCTCATCTGCCAAATGGCAATAATAATGTTTGTAGGACAGGATTGTTATGAGGCTCATATGAGATTATGTATATAAAGCACTTAAGAATGTTAAAAAAGTAAAAATGATCATTTTCTCTGCCTATTTCTATACATGGTATGTCTTCTCATAGAATAAGCTCCTTGAAAGCCATGATTATTTCATTTTTACCTTTGTGTCCCAATATATAGAATATCTTGAACACAGTTTGTGTTTAATAAATGTTGATTGGTTGCTCATAACTGGGACTGCCCCATGAAAGGGCCAAAGAAAGCCAGCAAGCGTTTCATATCACTGATGTCAGTGGTGTTTATGTTCTGCTTATCATCTTAGTCTCAGAAAGCATAGGGGAATTTATTCTATGAACCAAATAGTGCCCAGAAGCATAGGATTTAGACAGCTCTAATAAATCTATAGATGGCTGAGAAAGGATGATTTTTGAGCAACTTTGTTTGGTCTTGTGGAGAGGGACCAGCCAGAGGAAAGGAAGGAAAAGAGAAAGTTAGAGGCAATCATGACGTCCTTGGGCTCTCTCTCACTTGTTCACATGAAACCAAAGAAGTGGAGCTAACAATACCATCTGCTGACTTGGTGATATAGATCCATCTTGTCTAATAAAGGCTTTTTCAGCCAAATGGTAAGAAATTATTTGGAGCTTCTCTACTGATGAGAGCCCAGAGTTGGATCTTGTGGCCAGATGACCAGCTCTCTGCCTATAAGTAAAGTAAATGAAGCTTATCTTTTGTACCTTCCCATCTTCACTCTTAGCCTCCCTCCAGACCTCTGTCTCATTCCAGTGTGTAAGTGCTGTAATCAAGAAGACTCATCTTCCTGAGTTCAAACCTGATCTCAGACACTTATTGGCTGTGTGGACAAGTCACTTAACCCTGTTTCCCCATTGTCCTCATTTGTGCCTCATTTTCCAGAAGGAAATGGCAAACTACTCCAGTATCTTTGCCAAGAAAACTCTAAATGGGGTCACAAAAAAAGTCTCATATGACAACAACAAATTAAGACTTGGGAAAACTTGCCTCCCGGGATTCCTCTAAGGTAATTAGTGCAAATATTATCATCCTTGTTTTATAGATAAGAAAATTAAGGCTAGGGTGGAGGAAGTAACTTCAGATAACTTAGAGTCAGAACTCAAATCTAACTTGTAAATCCAAAGTTCATTCTGTTCTTCCATATTCCCTCTTTTATCTTTAGTCAAAAGGAATCTCTCTGGTAGGATGTGAGCCACAATGATTACAACAGAGCAATATGAGGGACTAGTATTTCATGTAGCCAACATTCTCTTGTTCTATGTATAGCCAAAAATTGGCTTTAGGTCTTTAGTAACTGCCTCCTACCATTGGATTCTACTGACCCTTGTCAACTGGATCCCCAAATTGTTTCCTACCTTGAAGTGTAGCAAAGTCCGGCCTTCCCCCCTCCTGTTATTATTGTTCAGTTGTTTCAGTCATGTCCTATTCTTCAATGATGCTGTTTGGGAGTTTTCTTGGCAAAGATACTATAGTAGTTTGCCATTTTTTTCTCCATTTTATTTTACAGACAAGGAAATTGAGACAAACAGGATTAAATATTTAACACTATACAGCTAGTAAGTACCTAAAGCCACATTTGAATTCAGGTCTTTCTGACTCCAGGCCTAGTATGCTATCCCCTATGCTATCTGTCTGCCTACTCTGAACTCATAAAACTGATTTGGGGAACTTCATAAAGGATTCAGTTTTCATCACTGTCAAGTTTTCTCTGGTGGGTTTTGGAACAGTGATCTAACCTTGTCAAAGCTATTTTGTCATTTATCACCTTAGTTGTTCCTGAGTTGCTTCATATCACCTGAATATTACTTATAACAAAGTAAGTACTTTGAATATGGCATCTTTATCTAAATCATTGTCCCTTTTGGCTCTTTCTGATTCTTTTCTTTCTCTGCACAAAATGGGTAAACTAGATGATTTCCAAGGCCACTTCCATTTCTAAATCATATAATACTATTTCTGGTTTTTTAAAATGTATGCATAGGGCCCTGTGGTCCCTAACCAAGGATTTTTCTTTTAGGTTTACAGAGAATCATAAATTAACAGTATTTAAATGGGGTTCTTTCTTCAAACAAATTCAAATTCCTCATACAACCACAGAAGAAGCATGAGGGAGAGCTGGGGGAGGAGTGACCCAGCTGTGGTGAAGGAGCAGGAAAAGATCTCTGCCTATAGTTATAAATGTGGAGAAGGAGAATGGAGCTTAAGGAAGCATTCTTCCCTAAAAGTGGGAGGTAGGACAAAGCCATAGATTAGAAACAATAGGAGAAGAAAAATTGAGGAAGGAGCAAGTTTCTCTCAGCAATTTTTCTTTAAATGTGTTAGTTTCACTTAAAAATATTTATGAAATACTGATTGATTATGATCTGTATGACTTTATAAGTTATTTTATTTTTGGGGGGTTTAGTTTTCTCATCTTTAAATTGTGGGGGTTGGACTTAGGTGTCCTTTAAGGTTCCTTCCATCTCAAAATCTATATGTCTATAATCTTAAATCAAATGACTTCTCTAGACTTCATGATCTTCAAATGGAATAAGGGAATAGACCAATTACACAAAACCCAGGGAGGGTGAGGTAGATATTGGAAGCCTATTCAGCCATCCATTCATATAGGAACATAGGGCCAGACACAGAATGGGATGACTTGTTTATTCTACAGCTCGATGTTGAAATCAGCTGGGTCTACATCAGGGAGTAGCCCCAAGGTCTTCCTTCTACTGTGGCTGAGTTGGGAAGGGAAAAAATCCTGGTACAAAGAAAGCTTAATATTGTCTAAGAAAGCTGAATGTTCCAAGGATCCTTTGAAAATGAGAGAAATAAGTTTTCAATTCTGACTAATTACCAAGTGAGTCTTAATAAAGCCTGTAATAGGATTCCTGAATAGATCTGGGAATTTAAAAATACCAAATGGGATGATTGGAAATAAATAAAACTAAAGCTAAACCCTGGACACTGATAGTGAATTACTGAGTCAGCAGTCAGTTAAAGTTTTATTAATCACACCTGTGAAGCAAGCCATCTAATTAAAAAAAGGGTCAAGCCACTAACAGATAGAAAATGAAAACTGAACATAGGCTACCTAAGTGATAGAGTGGATATAATATTGCTGGATCTGGAGGAAGGAAGACCTGAATTCAAATATGAAATCAGATACTACCTTTGTGACCCTGGGCAAGTCACTTTACCCTAATTGCCTCCAGTTTCCTCATCTGTAAAAATGACCTGGAGAAAAAGATAGCTGACTCCTCCAGTATCTTTGCCAAAAGCAACAAAAAAATCTACATAGGGACACAAAGAGTTAATCATGACTAAAAATGACTAAACAACAATGGGACTTTGTCAAGCTTTAGACATTCCCCAATCATTCAAGACACAGAAACAAAACAAAGTCCATAAGAGAGTAAGTAGGGGATTCCTGTTCCCCGTAGACAGGGAAACTGCCATGTTCAAATGTAAAAGGTTTTGCAAACTATGAAGTACCATATATACCAGATATCACTATGTTAAAAAAAAATAGAGCAAAGCTATATGGATTTTATTTCACATTTTCATTTCTTACCAGCTGTACTCCTCTGCATTAATCTCTATCATGCCTTCAGGAAACCTCATTCTTTGAGATTACATCAGCCTTGGTGCTCACAACTCATCAGAACCTTTAGAATTCTCTGGCTCTCTAACTTGAGTGATAGGAATCAGAGCAAAGAACTCCCCCAACCAAAGCCTCCATTTAAAAAGGGCTCCCAGTTACCTCTTCATTTCCCATCAGCTGGGACTCCTTTGGCCTGGACTCTATCATGCCCCTGGATCAGGTACCATCCTTTCCTCTCTTTTCAGTCCCCTTTATTATTGCTCATGAGTCCCCACCAGTGTGCTTCCTCATTTATTATCAACTGATAGCAACTGGCCAGTCAGAATCAATTAGCTTTTAGAAATCAGTATTTATTTAGGTATTAAGAACGATTTGCACAAAACATTCCCCCCCAAAAAATAAATTGAGGGCAGATTATCCTACAAATATAGGGGTGGTGAAAAAGGACAGAGCTCAAGCTCAGAGCACATGATATGACAAAAGGGGCAGTTCACAGATTGTGGGACCTTTGTGGTCCAAACCTACTCTAGGTATGGTATAGGCTTTGGCTGTGTTTCTTATAGAGTCCTAAAGCTATCTTTCTTAGAGTATCTAGTTTGTTCTGATGCAGACCTAGCCACTAACCACTGTTCCAGCAGTGTTGCAGCCATCTTAAGAGTTCAAAGTGTATGATCCCTTTGATCTCGGAGGCGAGATGAATGAGGCAGGAGACTCAGAGAGTGTGAAAGGAGCTCCAGTTTATTATGCCATGAAACCTTGTTGAGACACATTTTTGCAAGCATAGTCAGTGCATGAACAGTAGGCAATCCCCAGTCACCATTCAGAGAAGCAGCTCATGGGCTTTGCATGTGCATGGTATCTGCCAATGGAAGGAGAGCCAATCCAGCCATTCCAGCAACTCACTCACAGGTGAGAGACCTTGTCAAGGTATCCCTACTCCTGAGCAACTATGCCGGGACCCTCAGACAGAAACCTTTTCCCATGGTCACAAATCAATGCTCCTTGATCAACAAGGGCATTTCTGCAGAAACTGGCAGAAAACTCATTGTGCACCAAAGGTTGAGGTGGCTTCTGTACTCTCTCAGCAGAGTCCCATACCCTAGCACAGGAGACTATTTGGACATCTATTATATGACCTTTTAAAATAAGATTAATTTTTGGTGAAAAGGGCGAGGAGGAAAAAAAAAGAACTTTTTCCTTCTCCTTCTCAAAGGATTCTCTTTCAGGAGATTGATTCTCTTCTCTGGACTGACCAGACATTATTATGTTGATTTCAAACTTTTCCTACTATTTTAGATTCACCAGGATTTGACTGAGTTTCCTTAACCAATCCTAATAACTTCCTATAAAGTATCACTTCATTTCATCTAATCATTTACTCCCTCCAAATTTGATTAACTAGATTTGTTTGCATTTAGTTTAATACTTCATTGACTATTCAATTCAATAGAGATGCTTTGGTCTTGTTGACATCTGATTCAAAGCTTTGACAAGCTAGAAGTCTGGACTTTCTATAATTATTGAGGTAGCATCATAGAGCGCTCCTCCCACAGTAAAGTAGCACCTTCATATATAAGGGAATTATGTACTTCTTCACACTACAATATTGGGCCTATTTAAAAACTCGTCCTAACAAAATATTGATAATAGAGGCAGCATGGTACAAAAGTATACTTGGTCTTTTGACCCAAAGATCCTTCATACCTTTAGACATATGACAGAAGGTAGACAAAGATAGGAGAAAAGTCTCGTATAAACTAAAATATTTATAGCAGCATTTTTTTTTTGTAATATCAAAGAACTAGAAACAAAGTAGCTGTCAATTGAGCAGGAGCCACTAAATAAATCATAGTACATAAATAATTATGAACTATTTCACTTTAAAGAAATTATTTCACTATAAGAAACAATAAATATGAAAAATATAGAGAAAAAAGCAAGCAAATATCATAGTGTAATGTAGTAATATCAAACTCAAATCAGAATAGGGGCCACCAAACCATATCATAAGAATGCCTGTGGGTGCACATTGACTTAGAAAATCACATATTAACATTATCTGTGTACTGTTGTATTTTTATTTATTTTATTAAATATTTACCAATTACATTTTATTCAGGTTCCATTGCACTCATAATGTGACTGATATACCAAATGATGTGGTTTGTAGGCATCAGCTGATATGATTTAGGAGAGCACCAAATGTTAAGGTTTGGTCAAGTGAGGAATTCACAATAGCTCCTCTCTTTGGCAAAAGGTTTTGTTAACTTTATTAAAGCTTTTTAGTTTCAAAACATACATATGGATAATTTTCAACATCAGCTTTTGCTTGCAAAACCTTGTGTTCCAAATCTTTCTCTCCCTTCTCTGCCCCTCTCCTAGACAGCTAGTAATCCAATATATGTTAAACATGTGCAAACCTTCTATACATATTTCCACAATATCATGCTGCACAAGAAAAATCAGATCAAAAAGGGAAAAAAGAGAAAGAAAACAAAATGCAAGCAAACAACAATAAAAGAGTGAAAATACTATGTTGTAATCCACACTCAGTTCCCACACTCTTCTGCCTGGGTATAGATGGCTCTCTTCATCACAAGACCATTGGAACTGGCCTGATAAATCTCTTTGCTGAAGAGAGCTATATAATAGGTAGGCACCAGGAATGGTAAATACAAAATAGATTTGAGAAAGCATAGAAAGAGATTTTAATAATTAATAATGGAAAAGACAAGTTTGAGTTCCTTAATGGAACTCAAAATTAACCAGGAGAAAGTAAATACCCCATGAGGTTGGGACATGCCCTTAGCTGGCAGGCTAAATCCTAAAAGGGATTTTCCACACTAAAAAGGTATTAGGACACAGACATCATAAGTCATGGTGGGGTTTAAGAGGAGAGATACCATGTAGTATGGGGAAGGGAGAAGGAGAAAGATATCACAGAGAAAGAAGGTCACAGTGGATTGAGTACAGCAGCAATGGTATGGGCTATAAGCAGATTGATAGGAAAAATTTGACTTCAAGGACATGACTGGAATTTCTGACAGGATATAGCTGGGCTGCTCCACCAAGGATGGACTTCAGGAGTTTTTCATAACTTGGATTTCTGACTGTACAACCTCCCCAGAGAATGGGTCCATAAAGCTAAACTGATCTCTATTAGAGCCTTTTCCCTGCCTCCTCAGGGAGTAATTCCATCAATATTCCAGCCCCTCTCTGCCAACTGCACCCAGTTATCCAGGACTTCATCATTCAGGCTGCTGGCCAAGTGCCCTAAGGATACCTCTGGTGTGGTAGATATAGCTCTGGACTGAGTTAGAAGAAAATGGGTTCAAATCCCATCTTTTGCTGTGTAATCCTTGGCGGTTTAATTTAATCATCTCAGTTTAATCATCTATGGAATGAGGGCCTTAGCCTAGGTGGTCACTTGGATCCCTTCCAGCTTTAAATCTCTTATTACTATATTATATATTAAGTAATATATAGCAAAGTAGGCAGAACCAGAAAACACCTTATATGATGATGATTTGTTTTTCAGTCATGTCTGAATTTTCATGATTCTGGACTACACTAACCATGGGATTTTCTTGGCAAAGATACTGGAGTGGTTTGCCGTTTGCTTCTCCAATAGATTATGGCAAACAAAGATTAAATCACTTGCTCAGAGTCACACAGTTATTAAGTGTCTGAGGCCAGTGTTCAACTCAAGTCTTTCTGAATCTAGAGACCCAACATTCCATCCACTGAGCCATCTAGTTACCTCATATATATTGATTACAACAATGCAAATGGAAAGAATAAAAACAAATAAGAATGAATATTGTTTAATTGTAGTGATTAAGTTATGGAACAATCACATATACCATCAGTTGCTGAATTGTGTTTTGTTTTGTTTTGTTCTAAACTTCTTTTTAAAAAATTATTCTTTGCCACAAGGAATGGATTTGGGTAGATTAAGCAAAAGAGATGTATTAGGAACTAAGTGGACTATAAAAACAAGAGATATCAAAAATATATAAACATTAAGATATACAGAAACACATACATATGAATATATAAAGGGGGTATTGTTGAGCTGTTTGATCTTGGGTGAGACACAACTTTTCTGAGTCTCAGCTTCTTCCTCTGGAAAATAAAAGGCTGAACTAAATAGTCTTCAAAAAATTTATCAACTCTAAATCCATGCTCATAAAATATTTTGGAGAAAATATTTCAGCAAATCAGATTGAATGTGGTCCTTCATCTTTCAGTAGGCATAATCACTGCTGCCTGTGGCCCACAGCCTCCTTAGGTAGAGACCAAATTTCAGGCTTTTTCTGCCAAGAGTCTATCTGGTGGCAGGCTCCAGACACAAGTGAAGGCCTCACATTTTAGACTGCAAGAGGAAAGCAGTGCAGGAGAGGGCTCAGGAGGTTGTGTATAAGATCAACCCACTGGACTCCTTTCCAAAATTATTTGTTGATCCACAACAATTTTATCCAGAAGATTAGAAAGGGAGACCCCTACCATCAGTTAAAAATAAAAATAAAAAGAAGCAGTTTCCCCCCATTTACTGCAGTGGTTACATAATCCCCTTACTTTTGGATGTCATACTGTTATAGAAATATTGGGAAGCCTTCAAAACGGGGGTGGAGAGGATGAAGGAAAAATCTTCCTTATTTTTTTTTCGCTTGGCTCCTGGGCTTCCCTTAGAAGCCGTAGCTTCCATCTCAACATTCCCAAAGAATGTACTTGGACCAGAGTCTGGGCCAAGAGGAAGTGATTCTAATCTACAGAGAGAATTAGGAAGTTGCAGCTTAACCATATTTCCTTTTTATTTTATTACTACTTTTTTTCCCCTCTTGGTCTATTTAGAGCTAATTGCTTAAGCATCAAAGAGGACACAGGAAGGAAAAAAAGGAAAAGGAGTTTTCAAAGATTACATAATTCATCTGTACCTTGCCTGATAAGTATACTTTTGCACTGGTAGAAAAAAAATGAGGGAGAAAATAGAGGTCAGAAATAATATTATAGCAGGTCACTTAACAGAATATCTCTCCCTGTATGGCATTTAAAAAAAAAATCAAATATGAGAATTTAAGAGGAAAAGTAAGTATTTATTTTTGTTTGCTTTTCAGGACTTGTCAAATGGCTAAAAGCCTATCTCATTTAAATCCCCAATTACCTCAAAGCAAATAATTTTTCCTACCCAAAAATGTAAATGTGATTACCATCTCTATTTTTAGTTCTTTTCATTCAGATTCTATCAGAACAGGGCTTGGCTGCTGGCTAGAAGAAATTAGTCCAGTGAATCTTTATCTGGATGTTTTTTGCCCCAAGGCTAATGAGGAAATCAAAATGGGACTCTCTGACTGTCTCCTTATTAGGCCAACAGGATGTTTTATAGTTCCTTTTTCTCATCTCCATTGGCAGTGTGCTATGGGAATTGTTAGCTCTGCTCATTAGTGTGGAGGGAGGGGAGTTGAATACTTGGAAGGTGAGGAGGTGACAGTAAGGTAGTTGTTTGTGAGCCTCTGTGGCAGCAGATGCTTTAGCAGCCTTCAGGGAGCTGTTTTATAAAAGTACAATATAACTAGAAAGACCCAATGCACATTTATGCCAGAGAGATGTTGATTTGATCAATTACAGACTTATCTGAAGGGGAACAAAAGGACGCTCAGGATATCAGTTGTCATGATTATAAAAGAGCATCCTTGCTAAATAGCCAAAATGTTTTCCCAACTAGATAACCTGAAAAGTCATGTCTGGAGAATGACAAACTGGAACAGTGACTCTGCATCACATTCTGGGGCAGAACCAGGTTGTAAGAAGGAGAAGGAGAGAGATCTGGTGCTTCTAGTTTATAATAAGTGCTAAAAGTGGCAGCTTAGTATATAGTAGATAGAGAACAAGATCAGGGTCTGGAAGTCTTCAATTCATGTCCTATTTATGACACATAGATTGTGTGATCCTGGGAAAAATCCATTGATTTCTTGGTGCTCTAGGCACCACGGAGCAGCTAAGTGGCACAATGGATAGAGTGCTGGTCCT
The DNA here is from genome assembly GCF_902635505.1 of Sarcophilus harrisii. Lineage (NCBI taxonomy): Eukaryota > Metazoa > Chordata > Mammalia > Dasyuromorphia > Dasyuridae > Sarcophilus > Sarcophilus harrisii. The sequence goes on along the minus strand of NC_045428.1, from coordinate 486,304,410 downwards.
AGAGTCAGGAGAACCTGAGTTCAAATCCAGCCTTACCCATGTATTAGCTGGTTAACTCTGGATAAGTCATTTAACCCTGTTTGCCTTGGTTTCTCATCTGTTAAAGGAAATAGTAAACCATCCCAGCATCTTTGCCAAGTAAACTTTAAATTGGGTCATGGAGAATTAGATACAACTGAATTAACTGAGTAATAATCATACCAAAATGAGAAATCATGGGATTATTGCATTTAAGCTGGAAGAGTTCTTAGATATTACTCAAGTCTAAACTGTTCATTTGACAGATGAGAAAACTGAAGATGAGAGAAATATTCATGAAGCACACTGTATCTGACTTGAACTTTAAAGGTTGGATACTTATACAAGTAAAAAGGGTGAGGGCAGACATTCCACATATAGGGAACAAAGAAGTGGGGAATGGGAATAACAAGGTGGAGGGTATTTGGGGGATAAATAAATACAAAAAGAAGACAATCCAATTGAGTTAGATATAGGGGTGAACAGATGGCAAGGCAAATCTGACCAACTGCCTGTTTTTGTACAGGCTGGCCTATGAGTTAAGAATGATTTTTATATTTTGAAATATGACTTTATTTTAAAATGTGAAAACCATTCTTAGCTCCCAGACTATACAAAAATAAGCCCACTGGTAGTAGTTTGTCAACCTTTTGGATAGAAGATAGAGGTTGGAGAAGGGAATAGTAGGAGATAAAGCTGGAAAAAAATAGAATGAAGAGTCTTAAATGCCAAGTAAGGGAACTTGAACTTTACTCAGTAATTATTTGGGAGATATTGAATTTTGTTGTTGTTTTTTAAAGCAAAAGAACATGAACAGATCTATACAAATAGAAGATTAAGTTGACAAAAATGTAAAGGATAAATTAAGGGGGAAAGAGTGGAGGCAAGAAAACCTTGGGAAACTTAATGGAACAATTCAGGCTATTTTGGCATTAAGGGCCTGTGGCAGAAATGATGGAAGTGGAAATAGAAATACAAGTATAGCCAGGTTTAAAAAAAAAAAAAAAAAGGCAAACAAAGCAATTCCATATAGCAATCTATACATAGAAAAGAAATAAATGAGGAAGAAAATAGAAGGTGATTTCCTCATTCTAGGAAAGGCTGTATCATAGGATTTTTCAAATAGGGAGCTCCCCCTAATGTTCTTAAAGTAATTTGCAAAATCTGGATTTGCATATAACTTCTTCAAGAATGTATCTGCTGTAAAAAATGTGATCTGTACACTCATCACATAGATACCCAGTGTTTACATTCAAATACCATTTCAAATACATTCAAATAGCATTTCCCCTTCCTTTTCATTGTTATAGCATCTTCCTTTTTGGTTCCCTAAACTCATAACCTCAAAATCCTCTTCAGTCTTTTCTCTGCGCCCACCCCACTACCACCTACTACTTAGAAATTCCCTAAATAATTCCCAAGTGGCCTAGCTTTGTTAATGTTTTTCTCTGTAAGGAGGAAACAACTGAACAGGTAGTGACCTAGATACAAGGGAGAATAAAGAATATTAAAGAGAATCTTCTCTTATACATAAGAGAATGTAAGAGAGAATATTAGAAATTACCCTACTTTAATTCATAAGAACATAGTGAGCATTAATAAGATGCTTTGAGCACATAGCATATCATGTACTATTTAAAAGTAATTAAAGTATTGTTTGTATTCCACATTACCAAAAATTATTTGATAACTAGAAAACTATAGTCCTTATTGAAGCTTAAAGTTTCTTTAATATTTATCTTCTGATCTAATTCTTTGAATCTATGATTCTAACTTGATTCTACTATTATGAAGAAAAACAGTAAGGAAATTTTAAAAACTAACAACAGCTAAGTACTTTAGAACTGGGAGGGACTTGAGTCTTTTCTATAAAATGAAATATTCTTGATAAAGGAACCACCAGCCCACCAGTTGGGGAATGGTTGAATAAGTTATGGTATATGAATGTTACAGAATATTATTCTATAAGAAATGATCAGCAGGATGATTTCAGAAAGGCCTGGAGAGACTTACATGAACTGAGGCTGAGAGAAGTGAGTAGAACCAAGTGAACTTTGTACACAGCAACAACAAGATTATGCAATGATCAATTCCGACGGACATGGCTCTTTTCAACAGTGAGGTGATTCAGGCCAGTTCAATAGACTTATGATGGAGAGAGCCATCTGCATCCAGAAAGAGGACTATGGGGACTGAATGTGGATAGCAACCTAGTACTTCTACCTTTTTTGTAGTTGTTTGTTTGTATTTTGTTTTTTCTCATTTTTTTCCTTTTTGTTCTGATTTTTCTTGTGCATCACAATAAATATGGAAATATGTATAGAAGAACTGCACATGTTTAACATATATTGGATTACTTGCCCTCTAGAGGAGAGGGTGAGGGGAAAAAATTGGAACATGAGGTTTTACAAGTGTGAATGATGAAAATTAATTATTTTGAAAATAAAAATAAAATAAAATAAAGGGATTGGAATAGAAAAAAAAAAGCAAAACAAACAAAAAAGATAAAGGAAGCACCAAATTATGGAAACCTTTTGAAATGAATTGCACACTTCTCTGACATTAAACAGAGTACACTGTCAATAATGTAGCTTTGATGAATCTGTATTTTCATTGTAAACTCTCAGTTGTTGTTAATAGTGATATCTTCAAGAGCTATATGTATTTTCACTGAATTCTACTATTATGACCAAGACTGCTCCTACACTACTAGACTTTTTCAGTAAGTCTTACCCTCTTCTCTCTCTCTCTCTCTCTCTCTTTTTTTTTTTTAATACTATTGTCCTTTTTTGCCATTCTCAGAAGATTTGCTCCTCTCTACTCCTTTAACTCCATCCCCATCCACTATGCATAACCTCTGCCATTAGGTGACAATCAGATTTCTGATGAAGAACCAAAAGTTGACAGAGGAAACCAGATATGCAATTATTGTACATAATGTTGTCAGTTGTTTTCTGTGTCTAAGGAGAAAGTTACCCCATTCTTCTAATCTAGAGAATAAAATATGTGATTTTATAACAGCTATTTATATTGAATATGAAGGGTTTCTCTCCCTACCCCACCCCTGTTTATGTAAAGACAAGAAATTGTCAAGAGCCATATTAATGTCAGCTATTTCTACTGTTCATCCTGCTTCCACTTTATATTTTTAAAAATTCTGAATTTAAAAAACATCAAATGAATTGAAATTTCTATATACATAGAATGGAAAAATAGGATTGTATTTGAAAATGCATCTCTCTATCATGTTCAGTTTGGTTTTTCTACAAAATATATATTGAGTTCCACCTATTACTTTCAAAATTATCCTGCCTTAATGAACTGAACCAGCTATGCCCAGAGAAAGAACTCTGGGAGATGACTAAAAACCATTACATTGAATTCCCAATCCCTATATTTATGCCCACATGCATTTTTGATTTCCTTCACAAGCTAATTGTACAATATTTCAGAGTCTGATTCTTTTTGTACAGCAAAATAACGTTTTGGTCATGTATACTTATTGTGTATCTAATTTATATTTTAATGTACTTAACATCTACTGGTCATCCTGCCTTCTGGGGGAGGGGGTGGGGGATAAGAGGTGAAAAATTGGAACAAGAGGTTTGGCAATTGTTAATGCTGTAAAGTTACCCATGCATATATCCTGTAAATAAAAGGCTATTAAAAAAAATTATCCTGCTTGTCTTTGCTTTTCTGACTTTCCTTTTGTTCTCTTCTCTACATTTAAAAATATGCCTCAATGATCTTCATTTTTTTCTTTCATTTTTGTTGATTACTCTATAATCTTTTTTGTCCTCCCTTACACCTTCACTGAGGGTGGAAGGAAAGAAAGCTCTTGTAGCAAATATGCATAGGCAAGCAAAACACATTTCCACATTGTCTTTTCCCTCCTCTACCAAAAAAAGACTTTCTTACTCTGTATCTTGAGTCTATCAACGCTCTGTCAAAAGAGCTATTGTATGCTTCATTGTTAGTTCTTTGAGAATTGCTGATATCTCAAATGTTCCAAAGTTGGTTTTCTTTATTATATTTTTATAGCACAAATTATTCTCCTGGTTCTGCTCACTTCACTCTGTATCAATTCATTTTTTTTTTTTTTATTTTTTTTTATTTTATAGCCTTTTATTTACAGGATATATGCATGGGTAACTTTACAGCATTAACAATTGCCAAACCTCTTGTTCCAATTTTTTACCTCTTACCCCCCCCACCCCCTCCCCTAGATGGCAGGATGATCAGTAGATATTAAATATATTAAAATATAAATTAGATACACAATAAGTATACATGACCAAACGTTATTTTGCTGTACAAAAGAATCAGACTCTGAAATATTGTACAATTAGCTTGTGAAGGAAATCAAAAATGCAGGTGTGCATGAATATAGGGATTGGGAATTCAATGTAATGGTTTTTTGTCATCTCCCAGAGTTCTTTTTCTGGGCATAGCTGGTTCAGTTCATTACTGCTCCATTGGAAATGATTTGGTTGATCTCGTTGCTGAGGATGGCCTGGTCCATCAGAACTGGTCATCATATAGTATTGTTGTTGAAGTATATAATGATCTCCTGGTCCTGCTCATTTCACTCAGCATCAGTTCATGTAAGTCTCTTCAGGCCTTTCTGAAATCATCCTGTTGGTCATTTCTTACATTCATAAAGGTCTTGTCAGTTTACTGACATCATTTCATTATTTCTTACTGCATAATAATAATCTGTATTCATATACCATAATTTATTTAGCCGCTCCCCAATAGATAGGTATCTCCTAAATGTCCAGTTGTTTTTTTACTACCAAAAATATTATTGTGTGGGGGTGGGGGAGGGAGTGTGTGTGTGTGCGTGTGTGTGTGTGTGTGTATGTGTGTATTTCTTCTCTTTTATTTTGATATCTTTGGGGCATAGATCTAGTAGAGATTTACTGAGTCAGAAGATATATACACTTTTGAGGGTATAGTTCCAAATTCTTTTCCAAAATGAGAAGACCAAATTATAGCTTTATTAATAATGAACTAATTTGCCTCTACTTCTATAGTCCCTCCAATATTGTAACTTTTCTATTTTGTCATTTTTGCCAATAAGATCAGTATAAAGTAGCATGTCAAAGAGACTTTAATTTAAATTTCTCTAATTATTGTGATTTTTTATATATTTGTTAATATCTTGAATTTTTGCCTTTGAAAACTGCCTTTGGAACTGGAAACTAAGTGGATGCTTATCAATTGGGGAATGGCTGAATAAGTTATGGTATATAAATGTAGTTGAATATTATTATTCTATAAGAAATGATCAGCAGGATGATTTCAGAAAGACCTGGAGAGACTTACATGAATTGATGCTGAGTGAAATAAGTAAAACCAAGAGAACATGTACACAGCAACAAAAAGATTATGTGATGATCAATTGTGATGAGCTTAGCTCTTTTCAACAATAAGGTAATTCAGGCCAATTTCAATAGACTTGTGGTGGAGAGAGCTATTTCATCCAGAAAAAAGACTATGGGGAACTGAATGTGGATCACAACATAGTATTTTCACCTTTTTGGTTGTTGTTTGCTTGTTTTTTTCCCCCATTTTGATCTGATTTTTCTTGTGCAGCATGATAAGTGTGGGAATATATTTAAAAGAACTGCACATGTTTAACCTATATTGGATTGCTTGCTGTCTAGGAGAGGGGATAGGGTAAAGAAAGGGGGGAAATTTTGAAACACAAATTTTTGCAAGAGTGAAGTTTGAAAACTATCTTTGCATGTATTTTGAAAATTAAAAATCTATTATAAAATTTTTTAATGAATATACACGTATAATCAGGAAAAAAATAAATTAGGAATGGGTATTAAAAAGAAAAGGCCAAATGCCTTTGGCCATTTATCTACATGCAGATACTATTTGTGTAATTTGAATCAATTCCTTTTATATTGTGCTATCAAATCTTTATGAGAGAAATAAACTGCAAATAAATTTTCCCACTTAAATTTTAGCTTTCTAATATGAACTCCATTGAGGATGGAGAGTTTTGGTGCAAAAAAATTAATTTTATAACCAAAACCGTCTATTTTATCTTCTGTATCCTCTCTATTCGTTGTTTGGTCATAAGCTGGTCCCCTATGCTTGGATATGAAGAGTAATTTCTTCCTTGCTCCTCTAATTTGCTTATGATGTTATCCTTTATATCCTTTACATATTCTTTATGTGCCCATTTAGAATCCAGCTTACTTCTAGACTTAGATTATTCCAAAAGTTTGCTACATTACTAGTTTTCCATAAGAAAATGACAATTTTGCTACCAAAGTGGCATGTAATTTGAGCTCTTTATCTAGTAGTTGTAGTAGATTTGTCCTTGTAATATATATCTGAAGCATAGAACTGGTGGTTGGTATAAAACCAAAGAATAATACAAAGTTAAAATAGTTCCAATCTCTGACTCTTCCTGCCCATTTTCAAACCATGCTTCCTGGACACTGGCAATCCTCCTCATTCCTTCCTACAAGAATTTATACTCTGGCCCTGAGACCCTGGACTCTGATATATGAGCTTACACTTCATCTTGCCTGGAAACAGGCCACTGTTCTAATTCTTAGCCATTTATAAACTTTGACACCTTCATATAATCTTCATCTTTTCTTCCATTAGATCTTCTCACCCTAAAACATTCTTTACCTTTGTAGCCCTTCTTACCCACTGGTGTTTTTTTCCCAGAACCTTTACATTGAGGAAGGGTCCAGGCCTAGCATCCTTCATTCTTCTTCTGGATCTACTTCTGACTCTGCACTTCACCCCACTATATACATATCTATATCTATAGCTATCTATCTATATATGTATGTATGTGTATGTCTCTCTCTCTCTCACTATATATATATATACACACACACACACACACACACACACATACATACATACTTATATACATACATGTGGGGGCTTGAAATCACATTTTTGGTTATAAATAAAATCATGAGAAAAAACAATAAATAATTGGTGGAATCTGGTATCTTTGTGCTCCTAAGACAAAAAAATGACCATCATTGTCAACACACACATATCTGTGTATGTATATAAACATCACATATATATATATATATACATATATTACATATATGTGTGTGTGCATATGCATGCATATAAAATATACCAAAAATTTTTTGAGGGATAGAAATAGAGGGTGAAGGTTTCAGAACGTTTATATTTAATTCAAGAAAAGAGTTGGATGATGCTATACATGACAAAGACCAACCATCAGGGAATATGAAAGTCATTTCTGAATCACCTACCAGGATAAGTCAGGTAGTTAATTTGTTAGAACAAAAAAAAAAGTTCAATGTCACATTGGAGTAAATGACAATGAAAAAATACAGCTTGGTGTATTGGAATATGGCCTTAAATTTTTTACATTAAAATTGGAAATAAATGAAAAGATATTGACACTATTAGTATTCTTTAGAAGTTTACCTGATATAAAGCAATAACTATGCAAAGAAGTCAAAAGAGTCCTCAGGAAATATATGATCAGCTTGATAAGGTAGAAAAATAATGCAGTCAGTGACAATGACAATTTAAAATATAAAGAGATTTGCAAAGTCTTATAAAGTTAGATGGAAAATTGTGAATAAAATCACTTCATAAAACAGGGGAGTAACAGTGAGCCTGCAGAAAGCTTAGCATAAGACCCAATTAAATCCAAGTATACTAAAAGCATATTATGAAATTGAATGTAATATTCAATTGGAAAACAAAGTAAAAAAAATGGAAGAACTCTATCAGCATTTCTAGAGTAATCAATTTTCATTATCAATGACAATATAATCACTGCATCAAATATTTTGGTCCCTTACATATTATGTAATGTAGTTATGGGAAGAACAGCTAAAGTAGAAAAATTGTTTAAAAATAAAAGAAATTGTGCTGGAGCTGAGGCAATTTTGAAAATATTTAGGGAGCAGGTAGGTGCATACTGAATAGAGCACCATCCCTGAAGTCAGGGATGTCAAGACTTGAGTTCAAATCTGGCCTTAGACACTTAACACTTCCTAGCTGTATGACCCTGGGCAAGTCATGTAACTCCAATTGCTTCAGGAAAAAAAAATGTAGGAGTCAGATATCAGATGTCTGAAAGAAGAAATATTAGAAAAAAATCACAATCCATATTATCACCCCACCAAAAAAGTGATTAAGAAGGCATCAATAATTACTGAGCCATTTTTCTCATCTCTATAAAATATTCATGAAAATAATCTCTTCATTTTTTTGAAGGTATCATAAAATATGAGAAAAAAGCAAACAGGATTTCATTTTTAAAAAATTTCTGCAACAGACAACAATTTCAGTCACACGATTGATTGAAACGTATAGAAAATATAAAATCTTGCTATATTAGCTGTTTGCTAACTTAAAAAAAAATTGAAATCATTTGACTTCATGGAGCAAAATGCATTTCAACAAAAAATCTTCCCTGTATTCATTAAGCATGCAGTATAACAATGATAATTTTGTTTATAAATTCTCTGGATGATTATTATCAACTGGAATATAAAACAAGGATAATGATGCTCTCCAAAGATGTTTCTTACTCTCATGGAAGAAATCCTCAAAAAGTGAGAGGAATTCCATATAGATGGCAAAGGATGTTACATTTTACAAATGTTTATATTTTTAATGCCAGACAACCGTTTTCCATAGCAGGTATTTGTTTTGTGATAAGCCAAATTATATGCTTTACAATGAAGGATTAAAACTTCTTGGGGGCAGGAGAGTAATAACTTGAAATTTTGAAAGCTAGAACAAGCAGCATGATATATACCCCCAAATCAACTTTTAAAGAAAAATTTAGTTGGGGAAAAAGACCTCACCTCACCACATCTAAGGGGAAAGAAAGATTCTTGGACATTGTAATGCCATTGCTAAGGAGCTACTGATAAAGAGATAGAAGGGGAGCAGAAAAGAGTAAAAACAAGCATAATCTCATTTGAAATGGGATTGTATGGATCCAAAATGAAAAAATTGTGCTTTCTCACTACATACCAAGTGCTGCTTTCTCATTTTAACCAATTATTCTTACTAAATTTTAAACTTAATTTTTTCTACCTGTTGAAGGGAATTTAAGTGCTGTCAGAGTCCTCTAAATATCACCTCTCTTGGGGGAAAAAAAAACATTTGCTCAGTCCAAGTGGACATAAAAAGGAAAAACATTTATTGTCTGGAGCTCATGAATTTCTTTTTTCAGGTTCTGATCACAACTGCCATTCAGATTGCTTCATATGTCATGGAGGTTACACTCAATCTGAATGCCAAAGAAACACTGAAAAGTGTTGGTTCCCTTCTAAGGAACATCTAGCCCAACCCAATCACTTCCTGTTTTATTTGTTACTTCTTAAAAAGTGCTAGTTTCTTCCAAATAATAAAAGAAATCTTTGAGCAAGGCTAGTCTCTCACAATGTTTTGTTTTTAAAACTGATCATTTTTGTGCTTTGTATTCTGCTTTAGCCAAAGGCCAGTTTCTAAAATATCTATATATCCATATAAAACCTCAAACATTTAGTCAATCAACTAGATATTAATCTTGCATGATGCCAAACAAATTTCAGGTAAATGGAAACTTCTACTTACTTGACACCATGGACTTCAAACATCTGGATGACAAGTTACTCTTTGGAATTGTGTAAACACTTCTATAGTGTTTGAAACATGGGCCCTGTTTCAAAATTTCAGTGCTTCTACAAGAAATATTTTGGTTCACAAATTTTTGATGACAAAGTAATAAAATTAAATTTTTAAATAAATGTGTCTTTTCATACAAACGGAAAATTTGGAATTAGCACTGGACATGGAATCAGAAGGGCTGAATTCAAATTCTAGCTCTATCATCTATTATCTGTATGACATTGGGCAAGTCACTTAAATTCTTTGAGCCTCAATTTATTGAGGAGATTTGAATTAGATACCATTGGTAGACTTTTGAACTCTAAATACATAATTTTTTTTATCCATGGCTTCTATTTCTCCCTTTCTCCCTGGATTTTTTTTTGTTTTTGTTTTTGTTTTTTTCTCCCTGGCTTTGTTCATTCTGACCACCCTTACCTAAAACATAATATACATAATCCCATACCAAGAATGGAAATTAAGTAGAATCTTAAAAGGAGCAAGCCCTTCTTCTTTTGGTTAGATTTTCTGGGATTTTTTTTTTTTTATGAAGAAGTTTGAGAACTGGTTACAGATTGATACTTAAATATACTTGGACTAATGACAAATGAAGCAGGGGGAGGAAGAAGAAGGAAGAAAAGACTGATTATCAAAAAGAAGTAGCATGCATGAAAGTTAGAAACATCTAAATATTTTCATGAGGGAGATCTTCTTGTAGTCTTCTTTTTCCAAAGCAAGCCTTAATAGTGTCATATTTGATGGCAGCAAAAGTTTTCCTCCCAGAATTCTCTCAGAGGAACTCTGGCCAAAATTTCCATGCAGAAAATGTGATGAGTGATTGGACAATATAAAATTCCATATGTGCTGTACATTCATGGTTTAGGGATTAGGTTTCATAATACAGAGTTGATATTGTTAAAACTCCCCATGATGGAAAATGCTCTCTAGATTGGGTGACTTGGCTGTAGACACTTATGAACGTATTAGTGAGAAATTCTATTGCAATCCACAGTTGATACAAAAAAAAAAAAAAAAAAATGAGACAATGCCAAGAAAAGAGAAACTCATTTTAGTTTCTCTATTAAATCCAGATGTATTTTAGAACACGTTTCTAGGCAACTGCATAATGGCAATATTCTGGAATCCTTTTTTTTTTTTAACTCTCACAACTGTCAGAGTTAGTAAAGGTCAAAAGGTAATTATAAAGTAATAAGGATGATATATGAGAGGGCGGTAGCAGGATCATTCCAGCATCAGTTAGGAAGCAACGATGACATGTCAGGCATCTTTCATTATGGTCTCAGAAGTACAAGTTCCCAGAAACTCCCCAGTTGCCACAACAAATGAAATCCCTTGGGGATACACTGCCATGTTGGATCTTCATTTCTAGTTTGAACTTGAATTGTATCTTGACTCAGCCAAAGTCTCTGAGGTACCAAAATATGACTAAAGTAATTTCATCCTCCTAATAGCATCATCATTATCAACAACAACAATAGCATCATCACAATCATAAATTGATTAAACACCCATAAGGGTTAGAATTGAGTTGAGTATCACAAAAGAGAGGAAATGTGGTCATGAAAATATTAAAGAATTTGGGAGGTTGAAAGAGACTTAATTAACATCTAGTCCTACTCTCCCAAGATGGGCAAAATTACTGAATATCAGAGTTGGAATGGACATGGAAATCCTTCCCATCAGTCTAACATGAGCACAACTAGCTTTCTAACCCTTAGAGAGATTCAAAAATCAGAAAGGCTACCTTCAAATGAGTCTTCAAGAAATGGCTATATGAGACATTTTCACACTGCAATAGAAGGGATCAAGTATGAGTTAGATGAGATCTTCTGAGTTTGAGTCCATCTCTGTAATTCTTTGAGCTAAAACTTGTCTCTTTGGGTTTTTTAAATCTCTTTTTAAATTTTTAATTTATGGAATAAAACAAGCATTTACATGATAATATAATCTTTAAAAAGACAATTGCATTGGAAATTGCAAATATATTATTTACAACTTTCTATTCTTTTTAAATATGTAATAAAGTTATCACATATATTTCTTTTCCATTTTTTCTCCACCCCCATAGATGGCAATAGACACAAATAAGTAATAAGTAAAATAATTCTATACATATTTCTACTTAGCAGTTCTTTTTCTGGATGCAGATAATCAATTCTATTATTTAAATTTGTCAAAATGATTTATTCACTCAAAATTGTTCTTAAAAGAAAATTACTATTATTGTAGACAAGATCTCTTGGTTCTGCTCATTTCTCTCTGTTATTTTATGCAAGTCTATCCATGTTTTTTAAGATCATCAAACTCATTTTTTAATAGCACAGTAGTATTTCATCACAATCACAGTCATTCCCCAATAGACAGATATTTCTACAATTTCTAGCTCTTTGTTAGCACAAAAAGAGATATTGTAAATATGTTAGGATATATAGGTTCTTTTCCTTTTCTCTTAATCATGTTAGCAAACATAATTCCAAATTATTCTTCAAAAATAGTTGAATCAGTTCACAATTCCACTTACACCAAATTACACTGAATTAGTGTCCCAGTTTTCCCATAGATCCTCCCACATTTGTTGTTTTGTCCTTCAAACATTTTAGTCAATCTGATAGATATAAAATGATATCTCAAGGTTGTTTTAATTTTCATTTTTCATGTAACTATAAATTGTTTTAATTTCCTTATCTAAAAACTACTTGTTTTTATTCTTTGACCATTTATCAATTGAGGGAATGCCTGATATTCTTATAGATTTGACAAAGTTCTTCATATATTTGAGATATAAGATCTTTAGTTGAGAAACTTTCTATAATTTTTCCCAATTTTCTACTCTCCTTCTGATCTTTCTTATACTCTTTTTATTTGAACAAAATCTTTTTAATTTAATGTAATCAAAATTATCCATTTTATGCCCCACTCTGCTTTCTATCTTTTGTTTATTTATAAATTGTTAATCTATCTATTAAACTGATAAGTAATATGTTTCACATTCTTCAAATTTTCTTGTAATATCTCTCTTTATAGCTCAGTCATCTATACATTTTGACTTTATCTTGGTAAATGGTGTAAAATATCAGTCTATGCCCAATTTCTGTCATAGTATGTTCTAGTTTTCCCAACAATTTTTTTTACCAAATAACAAATTTTTGTCTCAAAATCTGGTTGTTAAATAAAATATTATTGTATTTATTTATTACTGTAAATTATATGCCTACTCTCTTCCATAGAACTAACTTTCTACATCTTATCTGCACCAGATAGTTTTGATAATTACTACCTTATAATGTAGTTTAAGATCTGGTACTGCTAAACCTCTTTCCTTTATATTTTTTTCAGTAGTTCCTTTGATATTCTTGATTTTTTGTTCTTCCAAATGAATATCTAATTCAGTAAAGTAATTTTTGATAATTTAATTGGGATGGTGTTGAACATATAAATTAGTTTAAGCAAAAATTATCATTTTCATGTTGGTCCTACCTAATCATGAACAATTAATATTTTTTCAATTATTTAAATCTGATATTTGTATGAAAAAATCCAGTCATAAAAGAGACTGAAGAAAAGGATGGTATAGAAGGGACATCAGGAAACAACAACAGGAGCAATAGAATTCTAGAAATGGGAGTAGGCAAAGAACAATAGAATCAAAGACAAGGCTGGTGGAATTTCCTAGGGAGGCAAAATATAAAATTTGAAAAAGCCTCAAACATCAAAAGTAAAAATAATTAAAGGTCAATTTTGAGGGAGAGGAACATTAAAAGGAAAGAAATGAGGAATAATGAATGTCTTGAGCAGGAAATGATTGGAATGGGAGGGAGTCATTCCTGGTGGACCTGAATGTTTTACAAGAAAAATAAATAGTAATGTCTCACCATTTCTAAGTATTATTACCAGTTTTAACTTATAATGCATTATATAATAATATAATGCATTATAATAAATGTGTTGTTAAGTGTGAACTATGTTTACTTGAGTAGTTTCTCTTCCCTATTAACCTCTCACCCCTCCTCCCAATTAAAATTGAATGAATGACCCTATCCAAAAAGAGTAACTGTATTTGTCTGTGTGCTTTCATCTGCTTTCAGAATCTATCTGTTCTTGCTGTAGAACATATGTCTTGCTGTAGAGATAAATACCATTTTTCATCATGCATCCTTCAGAAGTGTCCTATATCATTGTATTGCTGAATATAAATAAGTTATTCATAGTTGAAAATCTCACAACATTGCTGTCATTGTGTATGTTTTCCTGGTCTGCTCACTTCACTTTGTATCAGTTCATATAAATCTTCCCAGGTTTTTATGAATGCTTCTCATTTCTTGTAGCACAATAGTATTCCATCACAATCATATCACAACTTCTTCAGCCAAAACCTAAGTGATGGCCATTCTCTCAGTTTCTAACTTTTTGCCACCACAAAAAAAAAGCTGCTATAAATATTTTTGTACATATAAGTTCTTTCCCATTTTTAAAAATATATCTGGGAATATAAAATCTAATAATAGTATTGCTGGGTCAAAGGGTATGCATAGTTTTATAGCTCTTTAGGCATGACCCCAAATTATCCTCCAGATTTATCACCAATGTATTAGTATCTCAATTTTCTGACATGCCCTCCAACGATTGTCACTAATTTTTCCTGTCATATTAGTCAATCTGATTGATGTGAAGAGGTATTTCAGAATTGTTGTAATTTGCATTTCTCTAATCAGTAGTGATTTGGAGCATTTTTTCAATACATAACTATATAGATAGCTCTGTGTGTGTGTGTGTGTGTGTGTGTCTTATGAATAGCTTTGATTTCTTCTGAAAATGTCCATTTGTATCCTTTAACTATTTATCAATTGGGAAATGAGTCATATTTTTACATTTTTGACTCAATTTTCTATCTATCTAAGAAATGAGGCCTTTATCAGAAAGATGCTATATAGAAACTTGCTATATTTTTTTCTAGTTTCCTGCTTCTTTTTTTTTTTTAACGTTGGCTGCTATAGTTTTGTTTATGCAAAACTTTTTAAATTTAATTTAGTAAAAATTATTTATTCTACATTTTGAAATGTTCTCTTATTTGGTCATAAATTCTTCTTTTATTCATTTCTCTAACAGGAATAATATTCCATCCTCCTCTAATTTACTTATATCATCTATATCTGAATTATGCGTCCATTTTGACCTTATTTGGGCACAAAGTATGAAATACTGGTTTATGCCTATATTTTCTAAATTTCTGTTCAAATTTTTCCAGCAATTTTTGTCAAATAAGGAGTTATTGAGACTTAAGACAATTCTTAAAAAAAAATTATCTTAAAGACTTGGAAGTACAAACTGGTCATTTTCTACCCCTATACATTGCTATAGTTTGGCTGCTATGATGAGCTGTAAACTTGGACACATTTGATATGTTTTTAGTGCCTTTCAAAACTTGGTCATATCTTCTGAAGGATGAAGATGCAAGGGATTTCTAACAACCTTGCCGTTCAGATTACTTACCTTTGCATTTCTCAGACTCGGCTGCCAATTTGTGACCTGGAGGATATCAGTGGCTACATTGATATCAGAGTGTTGATGCATTGATATTTTGAAATAACACTGATCTTGGACATAGTTCTAGTTCTGATTCTACTTACTAACTCTATAAGCTGGATATAAGCTAGATATAAGTCATTTATGCTCCAAGGACAAATTTCTTCATTTAAAAAATGATTAACTACCCACCTCTTGAGGTTATTGTTAAGAAAAGCACTTTGTAAACCTCGTCTTCAAGCATTTGAAGGACTGTCATGAGGAAGAAAGATTAGATTTCTTCTGCTTGGCCCCAAAGGACCAAAAAAAAAAAAAAAAAAAAAAAAGATTCAAAAATGGGTGCAAATTACAGAGGGACAAAATCATACTTAAAGTAAGGGAAAACTTTCTAATAATTATTTGTCCAAGAGTAGAATGTGCTGCTTCAAGAGGTACAGAGTCCTCCTCACTAAGTTTTTCAAGATTAGATGAACATTTGTCAGCCCTGTTCAGGTTAAGCTAGGTAGTTTCTGAGGTCCCTTCCAACTTAGATTCAGTGAGATAAAAATGTAAGGTACTTTGCATGGGTAGGAACTTCAATTTCACTTCCCAGAAGTTGTCATCCTGCCATGTGCCTTTCAAGCCCCTTGTGAGAGCTACCTTAGTACCACTTAAACAAATGGTGACGTGTTTTATATGCCAGGACACCTCTCCAGTGTGTCTCTATGTTCACGATTGTGTTTATTTTCATTTTTATGAACTCTGGCAAAACAAGGAAATGAAATAGACTCATATTGTTCTGGAAATTTTAGTTACCTGGCAAAACAAAGATTAACAAAACGTTTGGGGAGGTGGAGTCAAGATGGTGCAGTAGCAGGAAGAATTATAGCAAATGCTTTCTCCTACTACTCTCCCACAACCGAGAGAGAGAGAGAGAGAGAAAGAGAGAGAGAGAGAGAGAAAACGAGAACTCTTTCAAACAGATCTAGAAAATGCACCAAACTAAAGTGTGATAGGAAAAGTCATTTAAAAAGTGAGTCACTTTTCCAACTCAAGTGGATATAGGGAAACAGAGAGGTCCAGATATATTGAGGAGAGGGTCGGGTCAGAAGCAATCACATGGACCACTTTGGTGGAGGCAGATGCTGTGCACAGAGCAAATAAAAGACCCCCAGACTCAAACCACACCAAAAAATACCCAGGTATATACTGAAGCACTGTGGTGGAAACAGGTACAACTGTTAGCTTTGTTCCCTACTACCCCAGTTCCAGATCACAGCTCTAGGATGGACTGAGGAGTGTACCTAACTAAGCCCAAGAGTGAGAAGCAGTCTCAGGCCTGGCCTGAATATCATGAAGAAAGTAAGTTCAAAAGCAAGTAGCAACTTGATAACTCATTTCCTAGGGGTGAAGAAGGGTCTCAATTCTATTTTCTAGCTTAGTCTGAAGCCTACAAAAATAATTAGGGTAAAAATTTCAAACCAAAGAAGAATGTACAGTTCCTTCACTCTGAACCACTTACAAATTCTCAACAGGCTTATAGAGAGTAAGTCTAGCAGCACTCTACTGTTATTAAGACTCAAACCCAGATTAGGAACCTGGAGATGTCAAAACAGACAGTAGCAATCGAACTTTGTCCTGGATCAGAACACTTTAAAAGCATTAAGGATTATAGGTCTATAGCCTGAGCTATCAGGAGTTCATATAGCCTGACCTCAACTCCAAGCCCATTAAGGAAATAGATAGGAAGAACTAAAAAAAATATCCCATCAAAATAGTTATTATGATTACAGGTACAATGAAGTCATAAACTCAGAAGAAAACATCTAATGTCTCAAAGAAAAACATGCACAAATTTCCTTAGAATTCCTGGAAGAGATGAAGCAAAGGTTGAGAGAAAAAAAGTTTAAATGTTTGTATTGTTTTGTTTTGTTCATAATGAAATAAATATACTAGAAGATAAAAATGGAAAAGAAACTAGACCCATGGAAGAAATAATTAAAAAGGGAAATAACTATTTGGCACAAAAGGTTCAAAACCTTACTCAAGCAACAAACTCCCTGAAAACTGGAATGGAGCCAAAAGAAACTAAAAGCTTTATGAGACAAGAAACATCAAAAGCAAATCAAAAGTTTCTTAAAAATAGAAGAAAATGTAAGGTATCTCCTAGCAAAAATAACTGACCTGGAAAACTGATTGAGGAGAAAAAAATTAATCAAAGGATTATCTGAATATCACAACCAAAACAAAGAGCCTAAACATCATAATTTTAAAAGAAAACTGCTCAGACCTTTTAGAAGTAGAGAGTGAAGTAAAAATAGAAGGAATCTACCAGTCATCTCCTGAAAGAAATTCCAAAATGAAAATTCCCAGGAAAATTAATTATAGTCCAAACCAGAACTTTCAGGTCAAAGAAAAACACTGCAAGTATCCAGAAGGAAGAAACTGATATACAGAGAAACCACAACCAGAATCACACACATAATTTAGCACCATCAATATACAGAAAAGGAGTAGTTGGACTATATTTCAGAAGGCAAAGGATATAGGCTTACAGCCTCGAATGTTTTACATAGCAAAACTAAATATAATCTTACAAGAGGAAAAAATGGATTTTTAATGAATTAGAAGACTTCCAAGTATTTCTGGTGGATAAAAAATGCAAATCAAAACCAGAACTCTATGGAAACTTTGAAGTTAAGCTATTCTTCCATTTAAGTTAAGAGACACATAAAAAGGTAAACATGAATAAACAATCATAAAATACCAAACAAGAATTAAATGTTTATATTAAAAATGGGGAAATGATACATTTCCTTTCTTAATACTATTATGATTAGGAATCATATATAGAGTAAATTAGACAGAAGGCCTGGGAGTGGTTCTGTTATGTCTTGATGATCTTAGAGAAGAATGGAAATGTGTATACAATGACAATTTATATAATAACAACAGAATGGCAAAAGCAAGAAATTTTAAAAGAATTTGGAACTCTGCTCAGCCTACTGACCAACCATAATTCTTGAAAAATATTCAAATCTGTCTCCTGATAAAAAGGCGAAAAACCAAAAGTGCAGAATGAGACAAATATTTATTTGGACATGTCTAATATGGAAATTTGTTTTCAAGAAATTTGTATGGAAAGTTAAGAAGGCAGATTTATGCTGACTAAGAAAATAAAAATATAATTTTGAAAATTTTTGAGACTTTGTCTCAATCTCACACTGATAAGGGATGCAACTCAAGAGTTTTTTGAAGATAGTATGGTGTTGTGAAAAAAAGTCCTCATCCAATCAGAAGACTTGGGTTTGAATAATGACTTTGCCACTACAACATCTGTGATTTTGATGAAATTACAAAACTTTAGTTTACACATCTGTAAAATGAAAGGGTTGAACTAGATTGCCTCTAATAATCCAGCCAAATCTATTTGTATTTGATCCCACAGTGATTATTGATAGTCATCTCATTGCCCCTCTTTTCTTGTCTGTCTGATCTCACATTCTTGACTAATATTGAGATCATCTAATTGGAATCCTTTATCTCTACTCTTTCCTAATCCTTTACCTTTTGGGCTCTCATTCATCCTTTCCCCCTTTCTATCAATCTCAGAGGAGGAGACCTTTTTTCTTGACAAAGGTACCCCTTCTACTTCCCATGCCTTCTCATTTTCCCAATGACTTTAATTAATCATTTGCCCTTTTTTCTCAATCTTTTTAAAAAATATCAGTTCTTTCCCAACAGTCTAAAAATATGTTCTGGTTCCCCCCTATTAAAAAAAAAAATTCTTCTGTAACCTGGGTACACCTTTCAATTATCATCTTATCTCTTTCCTTCTCTTCACTGACAAATTTCTAGAAACAGTAATCTGTACTTACTGATAATATTTTAAACTATTCACTCCCAAATTTGTTCTAGCCTAATTTCCTGATGAAAATGGTAAAAAGCTTTTTTAAAGGTTAGCAATCATTTCCATGCCATCTTTTTTCCCCGGGACATCTAAATTGATTCCTTTAAAGCATTGGAGATTGTTACCTCCAACTGGATATCTTCTCTGGCTTTAGTTTCCATGACACTCTCTTATAGATCTACCTCTTTGATTACTCCTACTACTTTGATTATTTTCTTTTCAATCTCTTTTTTAGTGAATTTGTCCATTAATATGGCTTCATGTCAGATAAACACATATTACTCTTCAACATAGATTATTCTTCAATTCATCTCATCCAGACATTCTTTCAAATTTCCTTCTGTTCAACAGACATCTCCACCTAGATATTCCACTTGCATCTTAAATTCATTATATGGCAAGTTGACATATCATCCAAAATGTGCCCTTCCCTCTAAGATCTCTACTGCTATTGATAGTATTATACTATCTTCTCATCTATCCAAGTTTATATTCTAGTCATCTTTAACTGTTTCCTCTATATTAAACCCCACATCGGAATTCAATCATCCAACAAATTCTGTTGATTCTCCAGCTCAATAATATCTCTTATGTTTTTCCCTCATTATTCTCATAGAAAATATCTCATTCAATAACATTTTTCACACTTCAACCATTATAATAATCTCCTAAATAGCTTGCTTGCCTCCAGGCTATACTTATATATTGCCAATTAAGTTGTGAAATTGTATTTATTGTGATCCAGATAAAGGGGGAAAAAATATGCCCTGGGAGGGGGCACAAGGTTCAGCTCCCCACCCTTGCTTTTTAACCTATGAATTAATTTTTACCATGCTCATTAAGGAGTAGGTGCAGCTATGAATAACCTATAACCTTAGTCCTGGTGTTTCCAGCTTATGGGTTGAGGAAGGGCAAATGTCTGGTTTTCTGGATAATTGCTAAGAAAGACTGAAAAGTGATACTTCAAACACACTTTATTAAAATTCATGAAATATAGTGGAGGAAAGGGTAGAATGCAGAGGGGAAGAGACATGGGCAGTATAAATTTATAGCAAATATCAGAGTTCTGAGAGGGAGTAGTAGCTTGGGGTCCCATTTTAATAGAGTTTTGAGGGTGGAGAATAGATTGACACTTGTCCATGACACCTTTAAGTTTACTTCAGTAACATATACACATCATTTCATCAATACCTTAGATTTAGTTCATTAGCATAGATGAAGCTTATCTGAAATTTATAGACCAAAGGCAATTAGCAGGACCAAGACACCATTGCAAAGAAGTCCGGTTGTGTTCTTCTAATTTAGCACTTAGTCCCAAGATGGGGCCTTAATTAATTTATAAGACAGTTTCTAGTGGCTACTTGCTCCCCCAAATTATAAAAGAATTTGCAAATCAATGTTATGCTTCTTTAATTTGTGGGATGGTCTTTAAGTGACTTCTATGTTTCCCTTTGCAATCTTATGTCCAACTATTGTTACATTATACTAGCTACTTATTAACTTATTTAGCATGCCATCCAGGATGGTAAGTGAGTCAGGAGACCAGAACAAGATACAATTTCAATACAACTTACTCTTATACCATATATCACATTATTAGTCAGTTTTCCTAAGTACTATTTATATGTATGTATATATATATATATATATATATATATATAAACATACATATATCTTATTTATAAAAAAGAAAGGCAGAAAATGAAAATAAAACAAAACAGAACAGAACATTGCTACATGCCCAGCCGAATATGAGGGAGGATTCAAAAATATATAACAATAAATTTCCAGATCAAGAAAGAATATATAATAATAGAAGAAATTGTATTTATGAGTCCATCTTTGTTTCCTTATTGGTTGTTATTTTTTTCTTTGCTATGAACTTTTTTTTTTACTTTTTTTTTTTTTTGTCCTTTCATTCCTCCAACCTCCTCCTAGCAGGCTATAGTTAAGCACAGATATATTTAATAGATACATACATATACACACATACACATGTATACATATACATTCATACTCATCCATAGTCTCACACACATATACATATATCTCTATACATACTTGCATAGGGCAACATGCATATATATCTGCATATACTCGCATATATATGTATATATACACATATACGCACATTTATCCATATGTAAACATGCATCTAAAATTCTAATAAATTCTACTCCTGATCCTTGTTGTAGTGTTTGGGTATATCACTTCTTTCCTATCCCTCCTAACCCTTCTATTTTAATTCTGCTCCTTAACTTGCCTTGCTATTATTTAACCTCTCTCTATACATGGATCCCTCGTCTTCTTCCCTCACCCTTTGTTTCCCCATCCCACTTATTCCTCCCTCCATATTTCTTTATAGATTTTGGAGAGTGCTATATCCTTCATGGCATATATGTAGTATTGTCTCTTTAACCTATTCCCAATGTGAGTAGGTTTGCAAAACTATAAGCCCTCTTCTCTCTAATGCTTCTGTATCTATTCTTCACCTACCTCACTTGTATAAATCTTTCTTTTTGAGCTACCCAAGTATGGATGCTACTCTTAAACATATGGTATATACATTTGCATGTAAAAAACAATTTGCCAATGTTAAGTTCCTTGATTAATCTTGGATATTGGCTCTTATATGTTAAATTATCTATTGAATTTGGATTTGATTGAAAGAAAGTCATGAAAATCGACAAGTTCATTGAATGTCCATTTTTTTTCATTCAATATTATGGATAATTTTTCTGTATATGATATTTTTGGTCACAGGCCTAATTCTTTTGATTGACAGTATATATGATTCCAGGACCTGTGGTCTTTTATTGTGGCTTCTGATAAATCTTGTACATTTCTAATTGTGGCTCCACTAATGTACTATTTTTTATCATGGGCAGGTTCTATTTAAATTTCTTCAGTGAAAGAATTAGCATAACCATAACCATATAAAAACAGACAACATGAATATCTTAATTAGCAGAAGAGGAGAAAGGTTTTGGGAAGTAATTTAACACTTACTGACATTAAAATCATCTA
This sequence comes from Sarcophilus harrisii, assembly GCF_902635505.1. Taxonomy (NCBI): domain Eukaryota; kingdom Metazoa; phylum Chordata; class Mammalia; order Dasyuromorphia; family Dasyuridae; genus Sarcophilus; species Sarcophilus harrisii. The sequence continues at coordinate 486,282,293 of NC_045428.1, read as the reverse complement.
AAATCATAGACATCAAAAAGCCTTTATTAATATGATCAAAAGTATAGATCTAAAAGCAAGTCAGCAATTTCAATGGGAAAATGAAAAAAGTAGTCGTGAAAGGAGAATAGCATTATCACATTTCAAGCTACATTACATAGCTTTATTAACCATATTTATTCAATATTTGGGTTAAAACAAATAATAACCATGCTAAGAGAGTGCCCAGACTGTTCATATCCTTTGACTTAACAATACTATTATTAAGTATTTTTTTTATTATTAAAGCTTTTTTATTTTCAAAACATATGCACGGATAATTTTTTAACATTGATCCTTGCACATCCTTGTGTTCCAAATTATCCCCTCCTTCCCCCCAATCTCTTCCCCTAGATGGCAAATAATCCAATATATGTTATACATTATTAAGTATTTGCCTCAAGGCAGTCAAAGACAAATAAAAAGGTCCAATATGCACCAAAATATTTATTGTAATATTTTCATAGTAGCAAGAAACTGGAAAAAATTGAATGTTAATCAAGTAAAGATTAGGAAATTATGGCTTATGAATATAATGAAATATAACTGTGATGATAAGAAAAACATTTATGAAAAATTCAGAGAAATTTGGGCAGAGTTGTATGAATTGATGCAGAACAAAATAAGCAGAATTAAGTAAATAAATATGCACAATGATCATAATAGTACAAAGGAAAACATTATATCAGAAAAGTTCAGTGCAGTGACTAATCATGATTGCAGAATGATGAAACATGTGGAATGAAAGAAATGCTTTTAAACATAGTTAGTATGTCAGTTTGTTTTGCTTAATTGAATAAGAAAGTTCTATTGCAGGTGAAGAGGCATGTGAAAAAGTGATGTGTATGTGAAAGAATTAGAAAGTGATGTGCATGTGAAAAAGCATCAATAAAATATTTTAATTAAGTAATAAAACAAAAAAAGCTTTAAGTCAAGTCTTTTCTCTCTGACAACAATAATTTGGAGGAGAAGATAGCTTATGTGGGGGTGTGTATATATATATATATGTATACACATATAATATATATTATATAATGTGTTTATATACACACATTTATACACACAAATATACATTTACATATACGTATACATATATATGTATGTATGTATGTGCTTTTGTATCACAGGATTAAAAAAACAAACATAAACCTTGAGAACTTACCTTTGACTTATCAAATTCCATGTTATCTCCAGAAGACCATGTTGCCTGAAGGGAAAATAATTTTCTACACATGAAATCACTTTATATGAGGTAATAACTGTTTAATGACTGCTCTTCAGTGTATTTCATTAACCAGAACCAGCTGAGAAAAGAGGCTCCTCTGTGTGTAATTTAGGCATTTGGGGAGTACATTTAGTGTAGTGTCACAGAAATGTATTAATTAGCACTTTGGAGCCTAGAGACATTAATACATTTCTGCAAAGGATTCAACTCAAATACAGAGAATAATGTCCTTATCTTTGTAACATTTGTCCCTTATCTATACCCAAAGAAAATTAGACTGGGTTTCTCTTTTTCTAGCTTAGATGTCTACTTTAGTATCAAACATTCACATATGCTTTTTATTTGTTAATCTTGAATTTAGAAGTAAATATTGTGAAAATTCATTCATTTGGGGAGGTTCTTTAATTTTTTTAGTCTTACCTTCATTTTGTAATATGTCTACTCTGATGATCAAAGACCATGCCAGACCAAACTTTAGCAGGTCCAAAGAATTGGCAAGACTTTCATTTGAACCTGTCAAGAGGTTGTATATATTGATCAGCTGAAGATTAGGCTAAATTTAGAAAAGGTTTTTGTTTTTGGCTACCAGTTGATAACTACTTCATACCATGACTATTGCAAAAGCCTTTTGATTGGTTTCTACCACAGGTCTTTTCCTGCTCCCACCTATCCTTCCCTGTTATCAAAGTAATATTCCTAAAACATCAGTATACCTTTGCCATCCCTTTGCTCAGTAGATTCTGTTGACTGTCTATTACCTTCAAAATCAAATAAAAAATAATCTATTATTCAAAGTCCTCCATAACCTCTTCTTCTCCAATTCCATTTTTCCAATCTTACTCAACTCCATATACTATCTGATCCAATGACATTTGGCCTCATTGTGTATTTTCATTGTCTGTCTCTCTTGCCCTAGAATTCTCTCCCATTTCATTTCTACCTTCTGGTTTCCCTGACTTCCTTCAAATCTCAACGAAAATCTCATTTTCTATCAAGAAACCTCTTCTAATCTTTCTTTATCTTAGTACTCTCCCTCTATTGATTATCTTCTATATTTCCTATATATAGTTATTTGCATGGGAATCTTAATTCCCATTAGATTGTAAGCTTTTTAAGAACTGGGGTTGTCTTTTTTTCCTTTCTCCACATTGCTAGCCCTTTGCATAGTGCCTGGCACTTAGTAGGTGAATAATATTTATTGAGTGACTAAAGATTTTTTGGTCACAGCAAATCAAAAAGAATTGCCTATTAAGAGATAGATGGGCATCCATGTACAGGACATGTAATACAGCTTAGCTTAAATAATAAGGCACCCTGAGAGAGACATACAAGAGACAGTCCATCTACTATATCTAATGCTATTCAGCTGCCATTAGAGGGCAGGGGCAGTCACAATTATTGAAGACCCCCCAAAGAAAGTTCTAACTGTTAAAATCCTGGAACTACAGGTAGTTCAACATCAGAAATAAATGTTTCTTTAAGTAGAAATGACAACACCCCTTATAAGGACTATGGTACTTTTCCATTTGACTTATAGCTGAAAACTCCTAAGTGTGTATTCTAGTAGTTTTACTTTTTTGTTATCTGCTTGCATTTTTTTCTTTCTCATTTTTTTTCTTTTTTGATCTGATTTTTCTTGTGCAGCAAGATAATTGTGTAAATATGTATAGAAGAATTGCACATGTTTAACATATATTGGATTGCTTGTCAGGAAGGGAGAAAGTTGTGAATTATTTCTGATAGCTTTTTAGTATAATCTCTGGGGTTCTCTAACTATACCATCATATCATCTGCAAAGAGTGATAATTTGGTTTCCTTATTACCTACTCTAATTCCTTTAATTTCTTTCTCATTGCAGAACTAGCATTTCTAATACAATATTGAACAGTAATGGTGATAGTGGGCAACCTTGTTTCACTCCTGATCTTATTGGAAATGGTTCCAGTTTATTCCCATTACATATGATGCTTTTAAATAGACAGTTTTAAATAGATGCTTCTGACTATTTTAAGGAAAAGTCCACTTATTCCTATACTCTCAAGTGTTTTTATTAGGAATGGATCTTGGATTTTATCAAATGCCTTTTCTGCATCTATTGAAATGATCATATGGTTTTTGTTAATTTGGTTATTGATATAGTCAGTTATGCTAATGGTTTTCCTAATATTGAACCAGCCCTGCATTCCTGGTATAAATCCTACTTGGTCATGGTGTATTATCCTAAGGATGATTTTCTGTAGTCTTTTTGATAATATTTTATTTAAGATTTTTGCATAAATATTCATTAGGAAGATTGGTCTATAATTTTCTTTCTCTGTTTTCAACCTACCTGGTTTAGGTATCAGTATTATGTCTGTGTCATAAAAGGCATTTGGTAGAAGCTCTTCATTCCCTATTGGAATTAAGTGTTCTTTAAATGTTTGGTATATTTCAAATGTAAATCCATCTGGTCCTGGGGATTTTTCCTTAGGCAGTTGATTTATAGCTTGTTCTATTTCTTTTTCTAAAATGGGACTATTTAAGCAATTTACTTTTTCCTCTGTTAATCTGGGAAGCCTATATTTTTAAAGGTAGTCATCCATTTCACTTAGGTTTTCAAATTTATTGGCATAAAGTTGGGCAAAGTAACTCCTAATTATTCCTCTAATTTCCTCTTCATTGGTGGAAAGTTCTCCCTTTTCATTTTAAAAACTAACAATTTGATTTTCATCTTTTTCTAATCAGATTTACCAAAGGTTTATCTATTTTAGTGGTTTTTTTCATAAAACTAACTCTTAGTTTTATTTATTAATTCAATACTTTTTTAACTTTTAATTTTATTAATTTCTCTTTTAATTTTAGAATTTCAAGTTTAGTATTTGATTGGGAGTTTTTAATTTGCTCTTTTCCTAGCTTTTTAAGTTGCAAGCCCAATTCATTAATCTTCTCTTTCTCTATTTTATTCAAGTAAGCCTCTAGAGATATAAAATTTCCCCTTATCACTGCTTTGGCTGCATCCCAGAAATTTTGGTATGTTGTCTCATTGTCATTCTCTTGGGTAAAATTATTAATTGTGTCTATGATTTGCTGTTTCACCCATTCAGTCTTTAGCATGGGATTATTAATTTCCAATTACTTTTAAGTCTATTTACCCCTAGCATTTTGTTGAATGTAGTTTTTATCGCATTGTGATCTGAAAAGAATGCATTTACTATTTCTGCCTTTCTGCATTTAACTTTGAAGTCTTTATGTCCTAATAAATGGTCAATTTTTGTATAGGTTACATGAACTTCCAAAAAGAAAGTGTATTCCTTTCTGTCTCCTTTTAGTTTTCTCCAAAGATCTAGCATACCTAACTTTTCTAATATTCTATTTACTTCTTTAACTTCCTTCTTATTTGCTTTGTGGTTTGATTTATCTAATTCTGAGAGTGCAAGATTGAGATCTCCCACTATTATAGTTTTGCTGTCTATTTCTTCTTGAAACTCTTTTAACTTCTCCTTTAGGAATTTAGATGCTATACCACTTGGTGCATATATGTTTAGTACTGATATTGCTTCATTGTCTATGTTACCCTTTAGCAAGAGATAATTTCCTTCCTTATCTCTTTTAATTAGATCAATTTTTGCTTTTGCTTGATCTAAGATAAGAATGGCTATCCCTAATTTTTTTTTTACTTCACCTGAAGCATGATAGATTCTGCTCCAGCCTTTTACCTTTACTCTGTATGTATCACCCTGCTTTAAATATGTTTCCTGTAAATAACATATTGTAGGAGTCTGGCTTTTGATCCAGTCTGCTACCAGCCTTTGCTTTATGGGAGAGTTCATCTCATCCACAGTTATGGTTAAAATTACTAATTCTGTATTTCCTGCTATCATAATATCCCCAGATTATGTTTTTACTTTTTCTTGTCCCCCCTTACCCCTTTTTCCAGTATTAAACTTATGGGCCCCACTTGCTTCACACAGTTCTCCCTCTTTAGGGTCCCTCCCTCTTCCCTTTGAATCCCTTCCCCTTTCTTATACCCTTCCCTTATTACTCTTTTCCTTTTCTCTTTTCCTCTTCCACTTTTTAATGAGATGAGAGAAGTTTCTTTCTAAACCAAATATGTCTAATATTTTCTCTTTGAAAGGCCAAATCTGATGAAAGTAAGATTCACACAATGTTCCTCCCCCTCCCTTAATTCCCTCAGATAAGATAGGTTTCCTTTGCCTCTTTGTGGGATGTAATTTCCCTCTTTATCTCCCCTTTTCCTTTTTTGATACTATCCCCTTTTCACTTCTAATTCTTTTTTTTTTGTATTATAACAGTAAAATCAAATTATACATGTGCTCTTTATGTATGCCCGTAACAGAGATACAGTTCTTAAGAGTTCTTTTTATCTTTTATGCTTCTCTTGAGTCCTATATTTGGAGGTCAAATTTTTTGTTTAACTCTGGTTTTTTCATTAGGAATAAATGGAATTCACCTGTTTCATTGAATGTCCATCTTCTTCCCTGAAAGAAAATGCTCAGCTTAGCTGGGTAGTTTATTCTTGGCTCCATTCCAAGTTCTGTTGCCTTTCAGAATACCAGATTCCAGGCTCTTCAGTCCTTTAATGTGGAAGCTGCTAGATTCTGAATGATCCTTATTGTGGCTCCTCAGTATTTTTCCCCCCTGGCTGCGTGTAATATTTTTTTCTTAGTGTGATAGTACTGAAATTTGGCCACAATATTCCTTGGAGTTTTTATTTTGGGGTCTCTTTCAGAAGGTGTTTGATGAATTCTTTCAATGCCTATTTTACCTTCTGATTCTACTACATCTGGGCAGTTCTCTTTGATGATTTCCTGTAAAATACTATCTAAGCTCTTTTTTTCATCATAATTATTAATTTTTATTTGTTCAGCTCTGATTTTTAATGAGTTGTTTTCTTCACTAGATTTTTTTTTTTATTTCTTATTGTATATGTCCAATTGAGTTTTTAAATGAGTTGTTTTGCTCTATGGAATTTTTTTCCATTCATTTCACTAAATTTTTTTTTTTTTTTTTACTGAGTTATTTTCTTTTTTCCAATTCACAAAGCCTACTTTCCTGGGAGTTCTTTACCTTTTCCAATTCACATTTCAGAAAGTTGTTTTCTTTTTCCACTTTATCAAATTTTTCTTTTAATGAGTTATATCCCTTTTCCATACTCTCTTGAAGAGCTTCTCTTTCCTTTCCCCATTTTTCTTCTAGCTCTCTTTTAAGATCTTTTATAATTTCTTCTAGGAGAGCCTTGTGTGATGGGGACCAGATTACATCCCCCTTTGGGGTTTTGTCTAGAGACTGTCTGCTATTAATCTCCTCAGGGTTGGAAATCTGCTCTTTCTGTATAGAAGTTATCAATGATAAGAGTTCACTTGGCTTTTTTTACTCATTTTTTAAAAGCCCTTGGGGTCTGCCTTCAGGGCAAGAGGTTACCATCTTCCTCTACAAACCAGGGAGAAATGTACAGTAGCTGTCCTGCAAACAGGCTGCAAAGAGCGGCCGCACTGCGGAAGTGTGACTTCCCCAGAGCCCTGCACTGAAGAATGTGACTGCACAGCTGTGCTCTGGTTTGTGCTAAGTCACTTCTGGTGCTGAGTGGGTGTGGCCAGGTCTTGTTAAATTCTGGCATTTTGGGGATCACTCTCCCTTTGGCCTTTTTGTAACTTCTCTGATCTACTGCTTTGCAACCAAAGCAGAGCAGCCAACCTGTGGGAGAGTCCTCCCTGCAAATTCTCCACCCACAGATACTGTCCCCACCCCAGTCCACTCAGTGTGCTAACCTCTGGTTCTGCCTCCCTATCTGTGCTAGCCTGCTCCTCCTGATCAGGACAAACCTTTTCTGGCAATCTTCCAGATTATCTTTGGCTGGTAATCTGTTGTACTCCCAATATTTGTGGATTTTACCAGTCAAGCCCTATTTCAGAGGATGAATTTGGTAATCAGTAGTGAGGGTAGAAGGGAGCTTAGAATGAAGTGTGTGTGTCCTCTCCGCCATCTTGGCTCCCTTTCCCAATAATTTTTACCTAATTGTGTATCATTATCCTAAAAGCTTAAATTTTTACATATGTCAAACATTTACCATGCTATACTATACTATATATGATATTCCATTGATTCACCTTTCTATTTCTTGGCCAGTATCATATTGCTTTGATAATTACTGCCTTACAGTAGTTTAAGATCCGATACTGTTAAGCTTCCTTTTCTTTACATTTTTTCATTAATTCTTTTGAAATTCTTGACTTTTTGTTCTTCCATATGAATTTTATTATTACTTTTTCTAGCTCAATAAATTTTTTTTTGACTATTTAAATGGGATGGCATTGAATAGGTAGGTTAATTTGGGTAGAATTTTCATTTTTATGTTTGTTCTGTCTAACCATGAATATTTTTCCAGTTATTTAAATCAGCCTTTATTTGAATACAAGTGTTTTATAATTATGTTCATGTAGTTCTTGGGTTTATTTTGAAAGGTATACTCTCAGGTATTTGATACAGTCTACATTTAGTTACTTTGCTAACATTATTTTCAACTAACTTTTTAGTTGAATCTCTACAATTTTCCAAATATATAACCGTACTGTCTGCAATAAGAGAAAATTTTATTGCCTTATTGCCCATTCTAATTTCTTCAATTCCTTTTTTCTCCTGTTGCCATTGCCAGCATTTCTAATACAACACTGGCTTTAATCCTGATCTTACTGGGAAGATTTATAACTTATCCTCATTACAGATAATGCTTGCAGATGGTTTTAGGTAGATGTTTTTTATCATTTAAAAAAATCCATTTTATCTATGGCTTCAAGTGTTTTTATATCAAGATCATTGCATGTCATCAAAAGCTTTTTATGAATCTATTGATAGTGATTTTTGTACCTCTTTGTTATAATTAATATGTTAATAATTTTCCTTACATTAACTATTCCTGCATTCCTAGTATAAATCTCACTTGATCACAGTGCATAATATTTGTGATATACTATTGTAGTCTCCTAATTAGTATTTTATTTAGGATTTTTGCATCCATATTCATTAATGAAATAAGTCTATATAATGTTTTCTCTGTTTTTGCTTTTCCTGATTTGGATATCAGTACCATATCTGTACTGTTTCATTAAACAGTTTCATTAAAAAAGAATTTGGCAGGATTACTTCTTTGCCTATTATTCCAAAGAATTTATTTAATATTGGATTTAGTTGGTCTTTCAAGGTTTGGTAGAATTCACTTGTAGTAGATCAGTCCTGATGCTTTTTTCTTAGGCCATTCATAGTCTGTTCAATCTTTTTCTAAAATAGTAGCTTCATTTAGATATTCTGTTTCCTCTTTTGTTAAACTACGCAGTTTATATTTTGTAAATATTCAATTTTATTTAATCTGTTAAATCTATTGGTATATAATTGGGCCAGATAACCCCTAATCATTGCTTTGGCTTCATCTTCATTAGTGATAAGGTCACTCTTTTCGTTTTATCTTATTGTTGAATTTAACTATGGCACCTTTTATCATAATGTAGTTTCTTTATCCCTTTTAATTAGATCTATTTTAGCCTTATCTGGGTATTATCTGGTATTTTAGCTACCCCCTTCCCCCCCCCTTTTTTTTTTTTGCATCAACTGAAGCATTATATATTCTACCCCAGTTCTGTTCTTTAACTTTGTGTATTTCTCATCTTTAAATATGTTTTCCTGTAAACAACCTATAGGATTCTGGCTTTTAATTAATTATACTATCCATTTGTTTTATGGGTCACTTTATCCCATTCACATTCAAAGTATAATTACTAGTTTTGTATTTCCCTTCATCCTATTTTTTTGTCATTGTTTATTCTTCTCTCCCTTTTTATTCTAACCCTTCTCAAAGTCTTAATTATTTCTAACCATTGCCTCCATAATTTGAACCCCTTTTAAAAATCCTCCTTTATCCTATTTCATGGTTTGCACACCCTTCTAAAGTCTCTCCTTTATCATGTCCCCTCTATTTCTTTATAAATTTAGAAGAGTTTTAGCCTAGCTAGGACTTCTAGCTATGTCATTATGCAGTTCCCCCTTGCCTTGTTTTCTTGTCCCTTAGTTTTCATCTCATAGTTTCCATCCAATGCTATTTGGTTGTATGCTGTTCCAATGAAGCTTCTCACTTGAATATGAAATCTTTGCAAAATGCTGATCACTTGAACACTGCTAAGCTAAATGTTTAGTCTTCATTCACCAGATACTGTCTTCAAGGGAAGGGTGGATCCTGCCATGAGCTTTAACTTAAAGCACATGGGCTTTTTCCTCCTCCAGCTCTTTTTAGAAAATGCTGTGTACTTGGCTGGGACCCACAAAGTCTGCTTTTGGGTTCTCCTATCTTGTTCCCTTTAGCCTCTTGACTAGGTTATGGAGCATCTCATCTCCTCAGCAGAACATTTTCAACCCAAAGAGCTGGGTCTTTTGAGCAAGAGATTGCCCTCTGGCTTAATCTTTTCTCTGAACTCAATTTCCTGGTCTTTGGGCATGCCTAATTATCCATTAGGCAATGTTCCTCCAGCAGTTAGTTCATACACACACACACACACACACACACATTATATATATATATATATATATATATATATATATACTATTATAATGTATACTATATATGTATTTCAATATGACTGGCTTTTTACCTATTCATTTTGTTTTATGCATTTAAAAATTTTATTCAGAGAAGGGTTCTATAGATTTCACTAGACTGCCAAAAGATGTACTTGACACAAAAACAATTCTAGCTCATGATGAGAATTCCATATACCTTTCAATTTTAGACTTGGGAGGCTAGATTATAAAACAGGTAATGGTTATTTGTCCAAAATAACCAAATGATTTGGGGGTTTACAATTTCCCAAAGTCTCCCTGAGGGAGAGAGACTTTCAGATTAAGGATGATTTTCAAACCTTTTCCATTCAGGCTCAACTCTTTTACCAGTTACCTTCAGTCCTGATCCTTTCATGTGCAAATATGGTAGGCATATAATAGTCGTTGGCCAATCAAAGCCCAAGAGGGTCTTTGAGGAATACTCATGTCTATAATAAACATTCTCTTGTTGCTATGCTTTGTCAGTCAACAAACATTTATTAAGCCACAAGTACTGAGGATACAAAGAAAAACTAAACAAAACAAAACTAGACAATACTGTTTGTACACAGTATAGCAGGATGAATTGGTGATTAAAAAGTGAAAGGTGTAAGATCAAGTAGAATGGGAAAAGGCTTCTTGTTGAAGGTGGGATTTTATATGGTACTTGAAGGAAGCCAGGGAAGTCAAAGATGGAAACAAGGAGAGAGAGCACTCCAAACACAGGTTGGGGGAAGCAATAAACAAATCACTGGATCATAGAGGATGTCAGGAAGGAGAAGGACAGTGAAGGAAGAGTAAGGTATAAGAAGACTGAAAAGGGAAAAGATGGGCAGGTTATAAAGAAAAGGGATGACAGGATTTTATGTTTTACTGTAGAGATAACTGGGAGACACTGAAGTTTACTGAATAAGCAAGTGAGATGGTCTGACATGTGCTTAAGAAAGATCATTTTGATCACTGAGTGGAGACTAGACTGGAATGGAGACTTGAGGCAGAAAGACCACCAGCAGCAGTCTATTGCAAAAATCCAAATGTAAGGTATTGAGGGTCTGCATCAGGGTAATAGCAGTCAGAACATAAAAAGACTCATATATACATAAACAAGAAAAGCTGTAAAAGGAAAATAAATAACACTTGGAAATAAAATATGGAAACTGACAGTGAGGCAGTGGGGATGATACCCAGATTGAAAAGAAAGGTAACTGGAAAGGATGGTGGTGTCCTTGATAGTAAGAAAAGAATTCAAAAGAGAGGCTTTAGGGGGAAAGATAAAGAGTCCAATTTTGGACAGGTTGAGATAAGGATGTTTACAGGGCATCTCATTCAAGATATCCATTGGGCAATTGGAGATGTAAGACTGGACATTAGAAGAAATGTTAGGGATGGATAAAGTAGATCTGAGGATCAGATCTACTTATATACGTGTACTACTTATGTACTTGCATTACATTATTGCCAAGTGGTTGAGATTGCTTTAAAAAAAGAACTTTTCCTTTAAATATAGCACATATAAATTATCGAATAAAAGGCTATATTTGAAAATACCTTTGTAAGACAATGATATAGTTTAGAAAACTTTTAAGAACTTAGCTCCACAACTTAGAGACAAGCCTATAAACTATAAAGCATCTGACCTTGAGCCAAGGCAGTCATGGCTGACTGTACCTCCAGAAATAGGCAGACTGGATTTAAAGGTCAGGAGGATTGACCAGGTGACCATTAATATAGATATAGTGTGAAGAGGAAGAGAATGCATAGTATACAAGGTATTGAAAGGCTAGTTGGAACCAGATTGTGAAAGACTTTAAATACCAAACAGAATTGTATGCATTTGAGCCTAGAAGTAATAAGGAACCACTGCAGTTTACTGAGTAAAGGAGAGACTTGAGAGATGTTTGATTCCACCCTTTTGAAAGCACGAATGTTTATTCAATGTCTATTGATTGAGATTACTGAGGAAAAGAATATCATCTATCTGCATTTTGTAAGAAAGCTTTTTTTTTTTTTACCTTTTTTGTTGTTTGCTTGCTTTTTTCTCCATTTTTCCCTTTTTGATCTGATTTTTCTTGTGCAGCATAATAAACATGAAAATATGTATAAAAAATTGTACATATTTAACATATATTGAATTACTCGCTGTCTAGAAGGAAGGGGATGAGGAAAGGGAGAAAAATTTGGAACAAGGATGAATGTTGAAAACTATCTTTACATGTATTTTGAAAATAAATATTTATTATCTTTTTAAAAAGCTTTTTGAATGGTAAAAGTTAGTAGTTAAAAAAGATATTCAACAACAAAAATAAGTTCTGAAGCTCTGGTACAAAGAAATTACAGCCAAAAAATATTTTTTAGTATATCTAAATCACAAGGTCATAGATTTGGAACTGGAAAGGATCCTAAGAATAATGACAGAGCAGTTAAGTGATTGGCCTAAGCTTTATATAGGTATCTGAGGTGATATTTAATCCCAGGTGTTTCTGATTCCCAGAATTCTCCATATCTGAAATATATTTATATTTAACGTGTATTTTATGCATAAGTTTTTTAAGTTAGAAAGTGAAAGCACAAAGACCAGATTCCTGTCTTAAGCTTATCTTGAACCTCTTAATAGTCTTAAGTCTTAAGATGTCTTAGTAGTTTTGAGATTAAATCATACCTATCCTGTGAAGCCAAATAGAGTTGAACTGACCAGATAACCAGTTAATAGAGGTCATCTAGTTCAAATCTCCTCATTTTAAAGATTTAGAATATTTTTTGAAATTTTCCAAGAAAAATTTTTTCTATGAGTATTAATCTTTTTTTTAAAATGTTAAAGTATAAATTAAATACAATATAAGTATACATGTCCTAACAGTTATTTTGCTGTACAAAAAGACTCGGACTTTGAAATAGTGTACTATTAGCCTGTGAAAGAAATCAAAAATGCAGGTGGACAAAAATATAGGGATTGGGAATTCTATGTAGTGGTTCATAGTCATCTCCCAGAGTTCTTTCACTGGGTGTTCTTTCACTGGGTGTAGCTGGTTCAGTTCATTACTGCTCCATTAGAACTGATTTGGTTCATCTCAATGCTGAAGATGGCCACGTTCATCAGAATTGATCATCATATAGTATTGTTGTTGAAGTATATAATGATGTCCTGGTCCTGCTCATTTCACTCAGCAGCAGTTCATGTAAATCTCTCCAGGCCTTTCTGAAATCATCCCTTTGGTCATTTCTTACAGAACAATAATATTCCCTAATATTCATAAACCACAATTTGTTCAGCCATTCTCCAATTGATGGGCATCCACTCAGTTTCCAGTTTCTGGCCACTACAAAGAGGGTTGCCACAAACATTCGTGCACATACAGGTCCCTTTTCCTCCTTTAAAATCTCTTTGGGATATAAGCCCAGTAGTATTACTACTGGATCAAAGGGTATGCACAGTATGATAACTTTTTGAGCTTAGTTCCAAATTGCTCTCCAGAATGGCTGGATGTATTCACAATTCTACCAATCTATCAGTGTCCCAGTTTTCCCACATCCCCTCCAACATTCTGCATTATCTTTCCCTGTCATTCTAGCCAATCTGACAGGTGTGTGGTGGTATCTCAGAGTTGTCTTAATTTGCATTTTATGAGCATTAATCTTACAATTCTTGCCTAGAAGAAATTGTGTAAGCCTCAGGTGTTACTTGTGAATTTCTTCCAATGTGAATAACTAAGAGTTCACAATGTTCTGAGCTGATCAGTATAATTTACATGATGATTTTGCTATGGAGATTACTACTTTAAAGAACCTAAAATATGTTCAAAATATTTATACATGGAATAATAAATCATTGTAATTGGTTAATTAATGATAATATTTATATGAAGAGTTATAATTGATAGTTTTGAGAGAGGTGATTTTCACCATGAAAATCCCACATGTCTTTCCTGGAGCACTAGTTGTGTGTCTATTGATGTCCACTTCACATCTGTTTCACTAAATTCACTTGAAATATTCTTCTGCCAGCTGGATCTCAAAATTTCAGTTTCTGAATATTTATATATAAACATAAAAAAATTCAGATAAAAATAGTGTAACATGATATGTTGACACAATAAAAAGAAGTCCTCTTACATAACCATATTCACATTGCTATGCCTATATATTCACTCAACAGGAAACTATGGTAAAGTATGTAAAATATTAAGTTGTGATTACATTTAAAAACCATACACACACACATATATATATATATATTACACTACACTGTATTTTAATAACTTTATTAGACACTCTTCCCTATAACTCTGAAAAACAAAACATTGATGTTAACTGATCTGATGTTAAACGGTAATTGCACCATGAAACTGTGAATATTCATGATATATATTAAATCAATCTTTTATTTTTATTATATGAATGAAATGCTACTACATGATAATTAAAATAAACACTTTTGCATTTATTAGTGATTTTATTGGATTAAAAAACTCCCAGTGTATAAACTCTCTTCACTAACTCAAACTGCAGATTCATAACAGATTTAAGTACTTAGAAGGACCATACAGGCCACTCAGCTCAAAAATTAAAAAAGAGGAAATAGACTGATAAATTGCATGTAATTTATAGGCTTATTGAGTTATGAAGGCACTTGTGAAGTTGATTAATTTGCGAACGATCATACACACAGTATGTTTCCAAGGCAAGACTTTCTAACTCCCAGGTTTAACCTCACTCCACTATGAGACAGTGATAAAGCTATAGTGGAAAGAGCATTGTTACTTGGATCACAAAAATTAGTCCATATCATTACAATGAAATCTAATCATTGTGTGGTTTGAACTCCACCAAATATATATATATATATTATTTTTTAAAAAACCTATGTTGTGTTTGCTAAATGTATTATTGTATGCAAAGGAAACAGTGGGTCTTAAATTTAGCAGAATTTCATAGAATATGAAATGTGCTTTTAAGTGAGCAGTGGCCAGGAAATATAATTTAAGGTTGCATGGAATTGAAGTAGATCTCTGACCAGTCCTTGCCATTTAAATCAATAGTACTGTGCTATCAATAGAAGAAATGTTAGAAACTACAAATTAAAACTAAATATTCTCTACTAAACCAAAATAAACCACTACAAAAAATGATCTTTCAAAATGTTAAAATGAATGGGTGGAAAAAGGCTAGTTAACTAGCCCAGAAGAACAAAAATAATGGGGAAAAAAAATCAGATTTTTTTCATATGTGGATGAAAAGCTCTAAAGTTAAGCTCTTTAAAAATTAATTTATCCCTATAAATGTAAACCTCAAACTTTTGAAATGGAGTGCTATGATTTTTATGAAAACCAGTAAAGGATTCTGTTTTGTTTGGCCCTGGAAGTTGAAAAGGATAGTTTTAGCTAAAGATAAAGGAGCACTTCTCAACAATTAGGGCTATCAAAAAATGCTTGCTAAACAATAAGTTCTTAGTCCCTATAAGTCTCTAAGCATCAAATAAGAAGCAGTTCATGATTCAGAAAGAGGGGTTAAACAAGATTACCTTGCAGGTTCTCCCCAATTCTTCAATTCTGTGATTCTCAAAAAAATACAATAGAACATTTTAAATTTGGATCCCATTAATTTGGAACATGTGATAAATTTAACTACTACTTATACTTAAGTTCATTTCAAGACTATGACAGAGAAGAGATTGCTAAACAAATCAATAGAATAAGCAAGGCTAGGAGAGGAACGTTTAACATAATTAAAGTTTTTATATATTAAATAGATAAAGAAATAACTTTGTTGAGCAATAATCGTTCATGTTGCCACTTGTGGCCTAAGGTAATAATCCTGTATTTCTTTAAAACCATTGTTAATTTAATTTAATTAACTGAAGTTAGTTTTCCTCAATTATTCCAGATTCATAAAATTTTATTCTAGTTTCAAAAGCTATATCGTGTAATCTACTACTACTTATTTACTGTGAAGAAAAATGAAAATTCCAACTTGCTTCTATATACAACTGACATATTGCAATGCCCATGAAAATTACTGCCTTTTTTTCCCCTTTTCTGGTTCTACAGAAAAAAGGGTGAACTTTAAAAAGATTCCATCCTATTTTTAATGAGTATTACAAATCAAAAAACACTTAGGAAAGATTACAAATATTCACATTACTTTGCTTAGAAAAAAATCAAGAATTTTAATTTCCTTTAAAGTATTCTTTTAGCCTTTTTAGTATCAAGACCAGATTTGTCATAGGACATAATAGCACCTATGTTCAAATTATCCTAAATGTTTATATTCTAAAAGGTCATATTAAGAGGCAGACAATTATCATTACATCTATTCTAACACATTCAGAAAATAAAATTGCTCACTGAGCAAATATGTATTTTTCCACATCAATACACATATAATTCTTAATAGAAAATTTATAATTTCTCCTACTTTATTCTAATTTGATGGTGAAGAGTCTACTAAAAAAAAATCAAGGAGCCAAGACACCTATGTTCTTATGTCAGCTGTATAACTTGCTATGTTGGGCACATCACAAGTGTTCTGTGATTCAGTACTTTTCAATTAGTTTATAATACCACCTGACTTACCTACTTCTTAGAGTATAATGAGTATACAATGAGGTAATATAAAAAGTTGAAAACACTACACAAATATAAGGTAATATTATGTGAATTTTTATAACAATTTGAAATTTAACAAAATAAAAGGCTGCATAATTTTTAAGAATTACAAAATACAGTAGTTTTATAAAGTAAATTAAAATATCAAAGTTAGGAATAACAATAAATTCTACTTGGCAAGTTCTCATTTAATTACATACACAATAATTACAAAAATCTAGGTAAATTCCATGAAAATGTTCTTATTGACTGCACTTTATGAGTTCTTGCCCAGATCTATGGATTGCCTAGCATCAGCAACTGCTTCAGGTACTCGAACAGTCATATTGTTCATAGACTTTGTTAAACAGATTTGGCAGCCCAAGCGTGATCTGTTAAAAAACAAAAAACAAACAACACCATACTGTTCAGTTTTAGCTGACTACTCATATGATATGATAGTTTCACAGGAAAAAAATTTTTTTTTTCTTATAGAACAAAGATTTGGTAAAGATTACAGCTTCTGAAGATCCAGAGGATATAACAACCAAAGATGCACTGCTTTATTCTGAAATCCTTAGGAAAAATTACTTTTCCTACTGACAACCAGTGGTCTTGTCTTTCTTTCTAAGAAGAAGGGATTAAATTGTTCTTTGTCTAAATTGACTCTGTCTCTTATCTATTCCTTAAAAAGTTATTAGTATGTGCTAAAGACCTTAAAAAGTCAAGTTTTCTCTCAATTTAAATTTAAATTTAAATTTTCCCCATTACTGTGTTCATTTTACATTGAACACACACATATAGAGAAAAAAACATATGCGTATGTGTAAACCTATATGCATATATACTCAGTCAAAATAAATTATCACTAAACTCCAAATAAATGACTTCAATTAATGAGAATCTTCCTATACTCAGAAATCTAAAACCGTTAATACTTTGTAAATATTTAGAATTCCAATTTGGCAAACAGAAATTTCATATGCACAGCTTCATTTTGCTTAAACTATAATATGTTATTTTTGTGTGTCTAGACTTGGAAATACATATAATATAGCCCCTTAACTTTTACTCAAACCTATAATAGTTCTAAAATCTTACGTGTCTGTTAGTCCATAGGCGAGATCAAGCATGTCATTCTCCTCATCAGTAATTGCTTCTAACTTTTCAAATATGTGGTCTTCAAAGACAAGGTGACAGGTAGAACAAGCCAATGTTCCTTCACAGGCACCTAGAAAAGGGACAAAGGTTGAACTGACTGATTTCCTATGCACTAAAATAAATGCAATATTTCCCTAAAGTTAAAGGTTTCCCATGAAAGGTTTCTCATTTAGAACTTAAAAACAGTAGGATACTTTTCTTAATTAAGGGATAAGAATGAGGAATGAAAAAAAAAATCAGCCAATTTTTTCTACCAATATTCTTTATTTGAAGGAATCAATCAAGCAACAAATATTGGTGGACTCATTACTATATAAAAGACACTGGGTTAGAGCAGTAGAGAACTGAGAAAAAATATATCGGGTAAGTGCCATCATAGAGCTTACAACTAAAAGGGGAAACAATAAACACATATAAAAAGAAAACACCTGCTATTTTTTTTTATTTTATTTAACTTTTCCTCACAGAATTCAGTACATTTAATTTGATAATACCTAAACTGAACTAGTAAGAAGAAAATGAAAATATTGTACGAAGAAAACATGAAACAGCTTTTTTATCAATATCTCACTTCACATGGTCAGAGAACTATCAAATGTGTCACTTATGAATTAACAGTATTTTAGAAGGGTAAAAGTATGTTTCTCATGTTGGAATTTTCTTAAGTTTAAAAAAGAAATCTTGTTTTTATGTCATTAATTCTAATCTTAAAGTCCTAAGACATCCAATCAGTAAAGTCCTAAGACATCCAATCAGTAAATCTTATTGATTTTTCTTTCACAATATTGCTTTAATTCCTTACTTTCTTTCCAACCAATACCACTCCAATATCGGGATCTTTTCTCTAGACTTTTCTCTAGGCTCTCTTACATACAATGCAACTCTTATATTGTAGCCAGACTAATTTTCTCAAAGCACACTGATTAATTTGGTTTCTAGTTCAAATACTTCACTTATATAAATTCAATAAATATTCATGAAAGACCTGCCATGGTCAAGATTCTGTATTACATGCTGAGGATAAGCCAAAAAGTAAAGTAATCTCTGTTCTCAAGGAGCTCATCCAAAGTATCCAAATCGTCTCCATTTGCTGTAATCAATTGTTCCACATATAAACGATGTGGTCGGGCTGAACAAGTACCTGTTTTCTTGGGGTTCGTTGTTAGGCCAAAACCAGCACAAGCAGCGGAGCATCAACCTCTCCTTCGCAGCCTCTTGGCTCAGAGGCTGCACCAAGGGCACACGGTAGGCGCCTCACTTGGCAGGACACTTTCTAGGAAGGCCCACACTGCTAACGAGGCTGGTGCCCACCCTGCCGGCGAGGCCTCGGACACTGGGAGGCTCCAAAGGAAAGTGTGGGAGAGGAGAGGGGTTAGAGGGGCTTCCAAAGGGAAGGCCCACGGGGCTCCTGTGCCAACCTCGCTGTTGTGTGCCGGCGGAACCCGGTCCCTGTGTTAGTGCCCCGCCAGTAAACGGAATGGCCTCCATCTGAACTGCCTTAGGCAGATTCTGAAGATCACTTGGCAGAATAAGATACCATACACTGAGGTCCTTTCTCGACCCATACGGCCCATACTGCAGAGTCCAAATGCCAAATGTACGCTTTCCAACAGGGAGAACGCACAGGGGACAAGCACTCGCTTGGCAGTCAGAAAAAATGATACAAGGACACTCTCAAGGTCTTTCTTAACAACTTTGGAATTGACTACACAGGGAGACCTGGCCCGGGACTGCCCAGCATGGCCCGCCCTCAGAGAAGGGGCTGCAAAACTGAATTAGCGCAGAAGGAATTTGAGAGGCACAGAATGAGAAGATCCGCCCCCGGCGTTTGCCAGGACTGTGTGCGCCCCTCGTGGCCGAGCCCGCCGAGCTCCGTGGGTCTGCTTGGCCACAGCTGGACAACTTGAGTCTAACAGTGACATCATTTCGGTCCTCTTTGTGCACAACAACCAGAGCAAGGAGCTTCATTCCCCAGGAGTAACCCAGCACATGAACAGTAAGTGCATACAATAAGACAAAGTAACTGTGGGTGAGCAGCAACAACTAGGTCAGTCTGGAGAGGGCCCGTGGAGGCGGCAGCCCTGAGCAGGGTTTAAAGGAAGTAAGGCAGGTGGAGGTGCCGCACAGACTACCTGTGCTGTGGCATGGGCATGGGCATGGGAGAGACGGAATACTGCATAGAGAGGTTAGAGACGGCAGGCACACGTGCATACTTTTTTTAAAAACTTTTTTTTTTTGTGTGTGTTTTTTTGCTAAGGCAATTGGGGTTGTGTCCACAGCCAGAAGTGTTAAGTGTCTGAGTTCAGATTTGAACTCAGGTCCTCCTGGCTTCAGGGCTAGCACTCTGACCACTGAGCTATCTCGCTGCCTCCCCTTACCCCCCTTAAAAACATTTTAAAACAAAGTCTTTACACTAAGTTCATTCCTTATGGTGTGACAAAATCATTGAACCTCTGAGTTCAATATCAATTCCTTCTGCCTAAGACAAGTGATCAGGGAACTTATTAGTATCTCATGAAGAAGCTCAATTTACTTTGTGGAAAAAATCAAATTACTTGAATGTTGTTCTTGAACCAAAATATTTCCCAGTAATTTCTAATCACTGGTAATGATTTTGCTTCTTGGAATTATTTGATACTCTTTTTTTTTTAATCTCCTAAAGCTCCTCTGGGCTAAACATCCAAAGTTCCTTTATTTGTTCCTTACATATCTACTGATAATATTAAAATTAGCACCATTCTTCTTAGTAATTTTATTGAGGTTTGTTCACTTTTTTTCCTTCTATGGAAAAGGGATAGATCACTTTGGGGAAGAGCAAGGATCTTTTTGCCTCACTAAGTACCAGTCTAGATAATCTCAGATTCAAGTAGAGTTATATCCAAACTTTCCCTGATATGTGATATCTTAAAGTTAAAAACTTTCAGAAAGTTTCTACAAAGATCGTCTTACATATGAATGTAAGCAACCATCTATATGGTGGAATTTCAGAAGGTTGCAAAGGATCAATTCTCCAATTAATAATTAAAGTTGGTTCCTCTTCTTTAAAAAAAAAAAATCTCAGCATCAGCTTTAAAAATATTGTAAAAATATTCCCAAGAGCTATGTGCCACAAAAAAAGGCATTTTAGAAAGCAATTCACCAACAAAAGAAAAAAAATTATAATCTAG
The DNA here is from genome assembly GCF_902635505.1 of Sarcophilus harrisii. NCBI lineage: Eukaryota > Metazoa > Chordata > Mammalia > Dasyuromorphia > Dasyuridae > Sarcophilus > Sarcophilus harrisii. The sequence goes on along the minus strand of NC_045428.1, from coordinate 486,261,558 downwards.
AAGAAATCATAGGAAAGAATTTCTCCTCTTATTTGGAAGGACATGGGCTAATACCAATATCCTAAATCTAATTAAAATGATTGGTCATTAAATTGCCCCAAGTAAGTGGGTAGAGAGTAGGCAGTCACACAAAAATATTGCAGATAATGTCCAAAAAACTAGGATGAACAAATGATTTGATTAGTTAAAGCAGATGTTAGGAATAATTGTGCCAAGTACTCTTTTTTCTATTAAATTTTATTTTTAAATTACTAAGCATTAATTTTTTATTCTCTCTTACCCTTACCTTCCCCTACCTCCTGGTCTATAGAGAAAGAAAGAAAAACGAAAACTTTTTGAAAAAATAACATAATAAAAACAAAATTCCAGATTAACCATATGCAAAAATATCTCATTTTGCATAGTAGTCAATTCCTTCTTTGTCAGGAGCATTCTTCACCACTCATCTCCTAGAATCATGACTGATTATTATGTTGATCTGATGTCTTAAGTTTTCCAAAATTATTTCTTTTAAAAATGTTGATGTTTAAGGGTGATACCACAAGCAAAGTAAGAGAGCATGGAATAGTTTATCAATCAGATCTATGAATAAGGAAAGAATTTCGAACCAAAGAAAATATAGAGAGCATTACAAAATGTAGAATAAGTAATTTTGATCATATAAAAATGAAAAGGTTTTGGTACAAAAAAATCAATGCAACTAAAAGCATAAGGAAAGCAAAAATTTTGGGGGGATATTTTACAGGAAGTTTCTCTGATAAAGGCCTCATTTTTTAACTGTACAGAGAGCTGAGACAAATGTATAGAAATATAGGTCATTTCCCAACTGATAAATGCTATCCACCTGTAGATAAGAGAACTGATGGACCTAGTGCAGATTGAAGCATATTTTTTTTTTCTTGCTTTTTTTGGGGGGAGAGGGGTAGAAGAGAGAAGGACAAGGCTAATGTGGAAATGTTTTGCATGACTTCATGTGTATTGTTTTGAGGATCAAATGAGATAACACATGCAAAGTACTTGGCAAATATTAAAGCACTATATAAACACTAGCTATTTATTGGTATTATCATCATTTTCCTGCCACCAGAATAAACTTTTTTTACCCATAGTTATGGTCCATATTTCTGCTTCAGAATCTTCATTGAATATTGTCTCCAAAATAGTTCGTACTCTTTTGTCTAACATTCGAGACCTTCCACTAACTCTACAATCTTCTCCCATATTACTCTCTTCTACATACTCTGTATTCTAAATCAGATCTCCCTGGCCCCAGAATCCCAAGCATCCTCCTTGCTTTATGGTGTGCTTAGGTTGTTCTAGATATCTGGGTTATCCTTCCTCCCCATTAGTTTCTGAACTCTTTATCATCTTAATAACAACAATGACAATAGCAGCCACCATTTATATAGCACTCATTACGAACCAGGCACTGTACTACAATTTTACAATTACTAGCTCATCTGACCCTCACAAGAACCCTGAGAAGTAGATGCTATTATTTTAGAAATGAAGAAACTGAGGCAAACAAGTATTAAGTGTCACAAAGTTAGCCGATGCTACCTCCTCCAAAAAGCCTTCTTTGATCATCCTTTTCCTAGACCAATCAAGATAATTCTCCAAAAGATCTAACTCTCCACCCCCAATTTCCATCCTGGTTTATTCACCAGCCTACTCCAGACACATATCAGGTGCTGGTTTCCCCAGGATGATTTTACCCTGAGGCCAACCAGGAACTAATCTATCATCAAAAGTTCCAGCCTCACTTGGCTAATTCTATTAGCTCTACTTATACAAAGGGTGCCTCTCCCCCTCCCCCCAATACATCCCTTTTAATGTACTGTCTTCTACCATTACAAAGAAAGCTCCTTAAAAGCTGGGGCACCATCAATTGGAGAATGGTTGGGTAAATTGTGGTATATGAATGTTATGGAATATTATTGTTCTGTAAGAAATGACCAGCAGGAAGATTTCAGAAAGGCCTGGAGAGACTTATATGAACTGATGCTGAGTGAAAGGAGCAGAACCAGGAGATCACTATATATGTCAACAACGATACTGTATGAAGATGTACTCTGATGGAAGTGGATTTCTTCGACAAAGAGAAGATCTAATTCAGTTCCAACTGACCAATGATGGACAGAAGCAGCTACACCCAGAGAAGAACACTGAGAAATGAATGTAAACTGTTTGCATTTTTGTTTTTCTTCCCAGGCTATTTTTACCTTCTGAATCCAATTCTTCCTGTGCAACAAGAGAACTGTTTGGTTCTGCACACATATATTATATCTAGGATATACTGTGACATATTTAACATGTATAAAACTGTTTGCCATCTGGGGAGGGGGTGGAGGGAGGAAACAGAAAAGTTGGAACAGAAGAGAGAAATTACCCAGGCATATGTTCTGTCAATAAAAAGTTATAAGAAAAAAAAATTTAAAAAAATAATAAAAAAAAAAGCTGGGGCACTTTTCTTTTTGGATCTCCAATGCCTAGCACAGAGATTGGAATAGAGTGACCACTTAATGTTCTCTCCATCCTTGGTTTTGTTCTCTCCATCCTTGGTCTACCTATAATTGCCTTGTTTGTATGTCTTTATCTCTCTCTCTCTCATGCTCTGATGAAATACATGCAAATAATATATAAACACTGTGTCTGGTATCTTATTTCCCTGCTAGACAGCAAGGTACTGTGGGGACATCTCATCTTTTCTTCTTCCCCAAGATTTAAGAAAATTCTCACAGGAGGGGTGTAGAGGGCTGGAACTCTGGAGAAGTATTCTTGAAACAAGGTGTTAACTCAGTGGAAATGATGAGATGATGGTTCTCTAGTTCACATATACTTAGTACTTCATATGGTGATGTAATGGTTCTCTAAGTTCACACATAATATGCTGTAATGATGTCATTATAATAAGATATATAAGGGCTAATAAGGACTGGACATGAGACATTCCATTTTTGACCATCTTTCTGCTGGCTCTCCTGCCTCCTGCACTCAAGACTGGGTCAGACTATGTCAGAGAGAGATAGGCTATGAAGGAGACAATAAAGACTCTAGATTATTCCTGACCATTCTCGTGGTCTCATGGTGTCTCTCCTGCTAAGGCCAAGGCCCGTCTGACGGACCCCCAGAAAGCTAGCCCGGACATTACAGAGGGGCCCAAGATAAACTTTCTGATTAAAAGAAAACATTCGTCCTACATTCATCCTATTTATAGAGGAGATAATCTCTAAGGCCTTTTCTAGATCATATTACATAACTTCATGGAATCAAAAACATTATATTAACAGGAACAAATAAATATAATTATAAACCAAATACAAATTCAGATGATCATCTTCACATTCATAATTTAAGCATTTTCTTTCCAAACAGATTACATAAGAATCCTGTAATGCTTTACAACAAAACTTCCAAGATAGCAAGCTAGGTTGATTCAGAAAGGTCTATCTGCCCCCTAGTGCCTGAACATAGTCAATTCTGATAGCAAATTTTATAATTTATCTAAATAGTTCTTCAAAATTATTTTCCAAAGACTAATCATGCCTTTTTGACTATTCAGGTAATTCATCTTTTCTATTATAGTGAAAATAATCAAACACCCACAGTATGCCAGTCACTATAAATCATAGAATGCTGGGAATAGGAATAAAAAGACTGAAAAAATAACTATTTATAATGTGCTTACATTCTAATTGGGATATAAATATATACTAAAGTAAATACAAAATAAAGCAGTTTAATATATGGTAGCTAGGGAAGAAGGTCCTTAGCAGCAATGGGAAACAAGAAAGACTTCGTGGAAAAATTAGTACAAAAGCTATGTGGTTCCAGGAAAAAAAGGAATTTTACGAGAAAGAGGAGAGGAAAGTTAAGTACATTTCAAGCACCTGCAATTCTTTCCTATAACATAGTTCTTTGTTCTTAATAGAACATAAAGATATAAAGTGCAAAGTCAAGGAGATAAGAGATGGAAGAGAAGGAATAAGAAAAAGGATAATTTGGTTGGATTGCTGAATAAGGGAAAGAGTACTATTGGATGAGGTTGAAAGGTTGAGGCCAAGTTATGAAGACCTTTAGAATCTAAACAAAAGTGCTTATAATTTATCCTAGAGGTAATAAATAGGATACACTGTAATGTACTAAACTGATGACTTAGTATACTTAAGAAAAATCACTTCAATGAAGGTTATAAAATAAATGTGTAGATAAACTGCCATAAGGATAGATTCGACTCAGGAATACCAATTAGAAACCAGTGAAATAATCAGTTAGCAGCTTTTATATCAACTTAAAAGGTTTCCATTTTGGTTCTATGGCAGGGGGGTGAGCTGAAGTTCACAGTACTAAAAGGGAGCAGGAGCACTGGCAGTGAATGTGGTTCTGGGGCCCTATTTAGGATTCAAGAGAGAAGAGGTACCCTAAATTTAGTTCCCAGGCCGAGCTTAGAAAACAAAAATAAGGAAAAGCTGAAGCCCGAAGCATATTCCCCAACATCTCTGGCTATATATAATTAGCAATTTATATAGTAACTTTATTCCAGGAATGCAGGAATGGTTTAACATAAAGTAAACTATTAACAATTGATTATATCAATACTAAAAGTAACAAAAATCATGAAAAAATCAATAGATGCAAAAAAAGCTTTTGCCAAAATACAACATTAATTGCTATTAAGAAATCTGAAGCCATAGATATAAATTAACTTTTTTCTTAAAAAGATAAGAAGCATCTACTTTAAAACTTATCAGCAAATATCATTCAAAATGGGGATAAGCTAGAAGACTTCCCAATAAGCTCAGGAGTGAAACAACAGCTAGATCCCTAGCTTTATAAGCTATAGAACCTTGGACAAGTCACTTAATTCTGACAGCCTAGCCAAAACACACACACACACGCATGCACATGCACACACACATGCACATAGGAATACTAATAGCAGAAGATATGAGGATATGCTTAAAAAGTCCTAAAGATCAACTATAAAACTAGGGAAAGTAACAATTTTGGCTAAGTATCAGAATATAAAACAAAGTCACATAAATCATCAGCATTTCTACATATCATTATCAAAACCTTGCAAGAAAAAATAGTAAGATACACCCCATTTAAAGTAACTACAGACAGTACAAAATACCTGGGAGTATATTTGCCAAAACAAACCCAGGAACATAAATACATTATAAAATACATTTTATACAAATAGTCAGATTTGGATAACTGCAGAAATATTAATTGTTCATATATGATATATAACAATTTGACCTAAATTGATTCAATGCCATTCAAATGAAATTACCAAAGAAATTATTTTACTGAATTAGAAAACAATAATAATTTTCATTTGGAAGAATAGAAGATCAAGAATTGCAAAGGAACTAATTAAAAAAAAGTAAAAGGAGGTTTAAAAATAAAAGGTCTTAAACTATGAGGTATTATCAAAACTATCTAACATAGGCCAAGAAATAGAAAGGCAGATCAGTGGAACAGATCAGATATTCAATACAACAGTAAATGAATATGGTAACTTTGTGTCTGACAAATGTAAAAAATTAAGCTTTGGGGATAAGAAGTCATTATCTGGTTAAAAAAAAAAACTGTTGGAAAAGCTTGAAAATAGTCCAGCAGAAATTGGGAATAGACCATTATCTTACACTATTTGCCAAGATGAGATCAAAATGGATATAATACATAAATATAAAGAAAACTATCAAAGTAAAGTAGTGGAACAAGGAATATATTATTTTTCAGACTTATGGATAGAGCAATGCATGAATAATAAATAAGAGATAGCATCATGAGATGTAAAATGGATAATTTTGATTATATTAAAAAGGTTTCATACAAATAAAACCAATGTAACAAAGATTGAAAGCAGAAAACTGAGGAATTTTTTTTATATTTTAAAGGGAAAAGTCTCAAACTCAAATATATAAAGATTTTGTCAAAACCATAAGAATATGAGAGTTAATGCCAAATGATAAATGGTCAAAGCATATGCTCAGGTAGTTTTTTGGTGAAGAAATCAAAATTATATAGCGTCATGAAAAAATGCTCTAAATCAATATTCATTAAATAAATTTAGCTGAAAACAACTTATGTTGGAAGGGATGTGAAAAAAATGGGATACTAATTCACTATAGTTGAAATTGAACAGATCCAATCTTTGTAGAGAGCAATCTAGAATTATATCCAAAGAGTTATAAAACTGCCTATACCCTTTGACCCAAAAGTATTACTATTAGATGATTAGGGGAAACAGAAAAGTATTATATGTCCTAAAATATTTGCATCAATTCTCTATAGCAGCAAAGAACTGAACATTAAAGGGATATCCTTCATTGGGAAATGGCTAAAGAAGTTGTGGTACATGATTGTAATAGAATAGAGTGTGCTATAAGAAAGGATGAGACAGTTAATTTTAGAAAAATATGGAAAAAGGAATAATCAAATAATTAAAAGTGAAATGAGCAAAACCAAAAGAATGTTGTTCATAGTAACAGAAATATTGCCACGATAATATCTTTAAATTAATAATTCATTTTGCCTATCATAACTACTCAAATCAATTACAAAGGATCTATGATACATCTATTCACTTCCAGAGAAAGAACTGATGTGTAGTATAGATATAATTTTACATACATATAACATCTTTAAATTAATAATTCATTTTGCCTATCATAACTACTCAAATCAACTACAAAGGATCTATGATAGATCTATCCACTTCCAGAGAAAGAACTGATGTGCAGTATAGATATAATTTTACATGTGTGTGTGTGTCTATATATATATAGACACACACACATTCACTCTTATCTGTGACTAACACTAGCCTTTTTTAAAGTGAGGGAAATACACAATAGAAAAGAAAAAGAAAACTTAGAAGCACAGAAAAGCTCGTTAGCTTTGAAAATGATGAGGAGTATTTACTATGCTGTTTGTTTTTTTTTATAGTAAAGAGTCAATGACTTTTTTATAGTAAAGAGTAATCTAGTGTTTTATAAATCCAAAGGCTCCAGCTTTTAGGATAATAACTCATTCTTTGACAAAAATTGCTGAAAAAACTAGATAATAGTATGACAGAGACTAGGCATTTGACCAACATCTAAAATGCTATACCAAGATAAGGTCCAAATGAGTCCATGATTTAGAAATAAAGAGTACTATTATAAGCAAATTAGTAGAACAAAGGATAGTCCACCTGTCAAATCTGTGGAGAAGGGAAGAATTATGGCCAAAGAAGAACTAGAGAACATTATAAAATTACAAAATGGATAATTTTGATCACATTAAAAAGGTCCTATACAAAGCCAAAGCAGTTAATGTTATGAATAAGGGAAGCAGAAAGTTGGGAACACATTTTTACAGCCAATGTTTTTGATAAAGGCCTCTTTTCTAAATATATACAGAAATGACTTAAATTTATAAGAATACAGGTCATTCCCCAACTAATAAATTGATTAGCAAATGATTAGAAAAATGCAAATTAAGACAACTCTGAGGTACCAGATCATATCTCTCAGATTACATAAGATGACAAGAAACAATAATGATAAATGTAGGTGGGGATGTGGGAAAACTGGAATACTAATGTATGGTTGGTGGATTTGTGAAATGATCCAACCATTTTGGAAAGCAATTTGGAACTATTTCCCAAGAGCTACAGAACTGAGCATATCCTTTGCTCCATCAGTCTCACTACTAGGTCAATATCCCAAAGAAGATTATAAAAAAGGGAAAAGGACCCATATGTATAAAAATATTTGTGGCAGCTCTTTTTGTAGTGGCAAGGAGCTGGAAATTGAATACATGTCCATCAGTTGGGGAATGGCTGAATAAGTTATGGTATATGGAGATAATAGAATATTATTGTTCTATAAGAAATGATAAGCAAGATGATTTTACAAAAACCTGGAAAGATTTGCATGATATGATGCTGAGTAAAGTAAGCAAAGTCAAGGGAATATTGTACACAAGACAAGATTATGCGATGATTTGTCTGTGTTCAACATAGTTTTTCTCAACAATGTAGCACTTCAAGGTAATTCCAATAAATTTGGGATGAAAAATGTCATTCACATCCAGAGAGAAAACTGTAGAAACTGAATGTGGACTGAATTTTCACTTTTTTTGTTTGTTTGTTTTTCTCTCATGGTTTTTTTCCTCCCTTTTGGTCTGATTTTTCTTGCACATCACCAAATAAGGAAATATGTTTAAAAGGATTGTACATACTTAACCTATATCAGACTGCTTGCTGTCTTGAGAGGGAAGAGGAGGTAAGGGAAGGAGGGAGAAAAGTTTAAAATACAAAGTTACAAAAATGAATGTTGAAAACATGAATTGGGATAACTAGCATACTATGGAGAAGGGGGGTAAGAAGTGATAAATGTTGGAAGGAATGAAAGGAAATGGATAGATAATAAATTGTATTGAGAAAAAGATAAAGAATATAAAATGGAAATTCATGGTTTTAGATAAAATCTTTTGATGTGCTGTATACATGAAAAAGTTACTTTTGTGTGTGTGTTTTTATATTTAAGTTCAAAATAAATAAAACATTTTTTAAAAAAATCTCTCACATTAAAAAAAATCAGTGCTTATATATGGTGATTTAAAAAGCAAGATACATATATTTTATAATGCCCCCCCCCACCAAAAAAAATATGCCTTTAGGAAAGATTTCTTCAAGGTTTAAGTTATACTGCAACAGGAAACTTGAAAAAAAGGATACTCAATCAGTACATAAATGCAGTATATTAATTCAAAAACCTGAAAACCTGAAAAATGTTTTTATTTATCTAAAACATAAGACAATTAATCTCTATTTCTAGAGATATAAGAGACCTTAAGAGACCTTAAAAATGATTTTATCCTTATTTCATAGATGAAGAAACTGAGGTTTGGGAAAAGGATATAACTTGGTTAATAATAGAATAGCACTAGATTGGTACATTCTAAGTCTCTAACATTTTATTTTGAAATATCTTAGGTTTAGGTACCAGAGAACCACTTTATACTTCAGTATATATAAAAGTTTCTACGAAATGGCAATCTAGATAGACAAATGCTTACAGGCAGCTTCTTTACGTGAAAATCCACGTGGGTAGACAAGGAACACTTAGAAGTTTTCCATGACAAATTTCATTTTAAGCTTAGTAACCTAGGGTTACAAAGTCTAGAAGAGAACAAGATGTCTTAAAATGGAATACATGAGTAGACAAAGAAAATAAGTCAGATAGTAATTCCTAGTTTCTTTATACACCTTCAAGTTAATCTATTTATGACCCACAGTTATTTCTAATTTCTTCTTTGGATTTTATTGTTCTTTTAATCCATTCTCGGATCCCTTATTTTTCATTTTCTGATTCCTACTTTTTTTTTTAATTTTATTTTCCCCAGATACATGTAAAAAGCTTTTTTGGGGGGGATTATACATAGACATTCTTTTTTTTTTTTTTTTTTTTTTTGCATATTTCCTTAAGAATGATGTTGGGAGAGAAAAATCAGAACAAAAGGGGAAAATTCTGGTCTCAACATGGAGTCAAAAGACTAAATTCAAATCCTGCCTCAAGGCACTTAATCTATGTCTATATCAGGTTTTTCAACTGTAAAATGGTAATAATAATAATAGTACCTACCTCCCAGGACTGTTGTGAGAACCAAATGAGATAATAATTGTAAAGTGCTTAAATACATAAAAGTTAGCCATTACTATTATGGTTGTGGTTGTTATCTATTTCCATTAGACTGTAAATTCCTTCAGGGGAAGGACTATTTTTTAAAACTTGTATTTCTATCTTCAACATTTAGCACATAATACATACTTAATAAATGTTTATTAACTACAAAATAATTTTTTCAGTGAGTGAAGCTTAACACTGCACTGAATTTTATTTTATGGAAGAAATCTTTTAAAAATATCGTATATATCTTGTCTCTTTAAGAGAACATGTATAATTCAAATTTGTTTTATGACTCCAGTTATTACAAGTAAATAGTATATAAACTATAAATAGTATTTATGAACAAGTAAATAAAGTATTATAAAAATTAATGGTCAACCATTATAAATATCCTGTTCATTTCTTTTCCAAAACTCTAAATCTTTTGTAATCACCCACACTTCTAGCTACACTTTGGTCCTCCCTTCATATAAATCTTAATGAAGAAATGGCCTCTTTCCTTACCAAAGCTAGTCTCATTCCTATTCCACCAACCCCCAAATCATTCCCTCTTTTTTTCATCCTCAATCTTCCCTTATTTTCTGACTCTTTCCCCAACACTTAAAAATATGATTAGGTCTCAACCCAATCTTCTAGATGTTCTTTCCTTTCTTAGTTTTTATGACATTATTCTCTCCTGATTTTCCTATCAATCTGATTATTCCTTCTCATTCTTCTTTGCTGCACTCTCCTCTCCATATTTACCAAGTATAGGATTTCCCACACACCTTAAGATTCTGGCTTGGTCTTCTACTCCTGACTAAATGATATACCTCAATATAGTCTTATCTATTCCTAGAGGTTTAATTATCTTATGTATGCAAATGACTCTCAAATCTATTACCTAGACCAAATCTCTCTCTTGAATTATATTCTCATTTTATCAATAGATCAATGATCATCTCCATCTGAATATCCCCTGTGTACTGCAATTTCAACATGTCTGAAACAGCATTCATAGTTTACCCAAAGCCCATCTCTACTTCTAAATGTCCCCATTTTTCTTGATGGTACTATGATCCTTCCAGTCTCAGGCTTATAATTAGTTGAATTATTATCACAGATTTTTCCTTCTCCCTCAATACTTTTATCAAATCTGCAATCCTTCATGATTCTATCTTCACATGTCCTGTATATGTTCCCTTCTTTTGACAAATTCAGGATCTCACCGCTTCTCACCTGAACAATAATTTGCTATGTTTTTTTTTTTCTTTTTTTTTCTTCAAAACTACCAGTTTTGTATTCCCAATATATTCCTCTGGCCATGTAACACCACCCCACCCATAATCTTTTTTAATGGCTTTCTACTGCTGATAAAATATAAATTTCTCAGCCTATTTTAAAACTCTCAACACCTATGTCTTTTTCTGCCTGGTAGACTTCTTTAGTTTTTGTCAGAGCACTGTTCCAGTGAAAGCTCCCATAAAAGGCATTTTCTAGTCCCTAAAACTCAACTTTCCAATTTATTAGAATTTTCTCTATCATTTGTCTCTATACAGTGCTTAACACAATGGCTTATACTTAGAAAGCACTTAAGTGCTTAATTTAAATGAATTATCTCTCTTGTAGAAAAGGTTTGCAAATCTTTGATCTGAGCTCCAAAATCATTTTCTTAAGTCTTCAAATGAAATGGCACTGGAAATGGGCTCACACAGGTATAAATAGGGTAATTCAGATTTGGTAAAACATGACCAAAAAAAATTTAGCCAAGGAAAAACTGTACCTGTAATCAATCCCTCACTGGCAGTATTGTAAAATATAATGTATTAATTTTTCTCCAGTTTATTCTCACATTTAAATACATAATACAACTGAAGTAACTTGAGTTGTCTAAAGTAAATAAATTGGTCAATTATACTTCATCCACCAATCTCTACATTTTTATCATTTGTCTCCATGGCATCTATATAGAAATTATTTTTCTATGGCTGGCTAAACTTCACAAGAACAAATGTGTGAGTGAGCGACTAAGTAAGGAACAGTCTCCTACTGTCATTCAGTCAATTTTTACTTTGGACTTTATTCTTGAGTGTGTCATTGCCTTCAGTTCTTTTAAATAGAAAAGTTTTTCTTGTGAAATTTGAATTTGTAACTCTAAAAATTTATAATTACATGGAGAGGAGGTTTTGTTGGTAGGGACAAAGACTAGTACTACCACCAAATTTAGCTAAGAAAATTAGGGCACCAAGAAAATTAATAAAAGCAACAAAATCTTATAAAGATGAAGAAAAAGATCACAAGGGAATACAAAAGTAAATGAGATTCTTATGGCTTTTTTATACATACCTTCAAACATGGCTAATGTGGGAATGTGTTTTATTGAACTACACTAGTTTGCACTGTATTTAGGGATTTCCTTTTTTTTTTTTTTTTTTTTTTTTTTTTAAATTTGTTCAATGGGGCCAGGGAGGAGAGAAATATATTAGTTACAAAAAAAAAAAAAAAAAAAAAAAAAAAAAAAAAAAGAAATCTTGTTATCTGAGAAAAAATTCAAAATGAACTTTTAAAAGAGTAATTTTCACTACAGTGTAGTACTGTGTCTAACTTTCAGGATAAATTATTGAAGATTTAAAGAAATGAAAAGATTCTGATCACCTTCAGGTTAGGTTACGGCAGTTAGTTCCAAAGAGAAAATGCTATAAATGTACCAAATGAATTTGCAGTGGGGCTTAGTTATAATGAATGAATGATCCTATTGAAGTAAGTCATTATTCAGGATATAGCACTAGTCATTACTCATTCATTAGTGAGGATTTATCACTCAGCAAATTTTGTTGTTTAGTCGTTTTTCAATATTGTTGATTCTTCATGACCACTTTAAAGGGTTTATTGGCAAAGACAAAAAAAGTGGTTTGCCATTTCTTTTTCTAGCTCGTTTTGTAGATAAGGAAACTAAGGAAAATAGTGGTAAATGACTTGCACAGGGTCACAGAGATATTAAGTGTCTAGGCTTAAATCTGAACTCAGGAAGATGAATCTTCCTGATTCCAGTTCAGTACTCTGTTCACTACACCACCCAGCTTCACCTCAGTAAACTGTTGTACAGTATCATAGAATCTTAGAAGTTACTTACCTCCTACCTTCTATCTCATCCTTTCTACAATTTCTCTAAAAGGTAATCAATCAAGCCTCTGATTGAACATACCGGTGACTAGAAATTCACTACCATTTTTTAAAAGCTCTCTTAATATTTATTCTTCCTTATATATAGTGAGATGAACCCACTTCTGTAATTTTCCTTCACTACATTTAGTTCTACTATCCAAAACTACATAAAATAACCTTAACCATTATTTTACAAAATAGCTCTTCAAATACATGGAAAACTATTATAATCTCCACCAAAGCTTCTGTAAGAATAAAGTTCTTTTCATTTTTTCCTTACCTGACCAACTCTTTATTGTCATGGCTGCCCTCTTCTGGACAAGTTCTGGTTTTTCAATCACCCTCTTAAAACATAAGGTACCCAAAATTTAACACAACACTTGACATTTGGTCTAACCAGAGTTAGGTACAATGAAATTATTGCCTACTTTATTTTAGACCTCAGACTGCAAATAGCTAGAGGAAGGTAGGTGAGGTATATACTGTGCTTATACTGTAGACTTTTAAGTGAAATAAAACCCATACATCTTTTTCATTTAAACTGTTCTTAGCCAGGCCTACCTCATCAAATATTTGTTGACTACTATTATTCATCTAAGTACAATCATTTTTTGCTATTACATTTTGTCTTCTTAATTCTAACATTCCAATTAAGAACCCTTTTCAATATTTTTTACAAACTGTATGATCACAAACATGGTATCAATATGTTCATATGTGAAATCATTAATAAAAATATTGAACAAGTCAAGGATAAGGATTCAATCTAGTAACACAAATATAAAAACTCCTTCTTTGGGTCTATAAACCTGGCTATAAAACTATCTACCTGTCTATTCATCCTACATTTCAACATTTTGTCCACAAAGAAATTATGGAAGGTGCAAAGGAGCAAATTTAGGTTTAATGTAAAGAAAAGTTTCCCAACAATTAAGACTTACTCAGAAGTGAAAAGGATTGCCTCAGAAGATAGTAAGAGCCTCCTCACTAGAGATCTTTCAAGGAAAAACTGGCTTGCTTTTTATTGGATATAATGTAGAGCAGAGAATATGAACCATTTTTTGTACCATGGACCTGATGGAGCTAACAAACTAGTTCTCAGAATAATTTATTTTTTTAACAAATTTATAACTGAGGGAAATGCTAAATTTTAGAGATTGATAAAAATAAAGATGTAATTTCTTTTCCCATCCAAATTAAAGAATCTACTGAAATCTATCCCCAAATCCTTTGGGGTCAAGGGACCTTAGTATAAAAATGTCTATTATATGACCACTATGATAATAATATGTCTTACATGATTGAAAATGTAGAATCTTTATCAAATGACTTAGTGTCTCAGGGAGAAAGGAAAGGTGAGGGAAGGAGAAGGAAAATTTGGAATGCAAAAATTTTTATTTAAGAGGTAAAGGGAATCTTGCTAAAGTTTTAGTTAAAATTATTTGATCCTTGAATTTCTTTCTAGTTCTAGATTCTGTGATTTCATTAGATTTATTTCTCTTCTATATATGTACCTAAATTAATGCAGCTAGGATTGAAAGAGAAATACACAAGTGTGTTCTTTCATGCTCTTTTTTCTTTAGATGATAAAATATTTGATGATAGAACTATATCTATTTCAATCTCTAGTTCATTGTTCTACAGAGAAAAGATAATTCTGATGTTATTCCCCAAGTATTAAAAATAGTTTACAAAGGATTCAAATTCTGTCCCCAGTAATTTTTATAGCAATTCCTCGACTTTAGTTTGGGTAGGTCAATTATTATTCTATGTTAATCTACAATAATCTACCTTTGAGTCATTTCAGTCACTACTCCATTTAGGGTGCTTTGCAGAGATACCAGAGTGCTTTGCCATTTCCTTCTCCAGTTAATTTTACATATGAAGAACTGAGATAAACAGGCTACTTGCCCAAGATGACATTACTAGTAAGTGTCTGAGGTTAGATTTGAAGGCAGGTCTTCCTAACTCCACAATGAGTGTTCTATCCACTGTGCCACCTAGCTTTGAATGCAACCTTTCATTTTCCTTGTCTGATAAATTCTCTGACATTCCTCTCATTTTAATTCTTACCAAATGAGTAAAGAGGTTGTAAGTAGTTGAGTGTAAACTGTTTTTGGTCTAACCCCATATTTCACTGGTGTGGGGAACTCTAACAACCAATACAGAGACACAACTATAGACAACTTATAGCTACTGAGAAGTTAAATAACTTATCCATGCACAGCCCTACCAAAGGGCTATTCTTTTGCAGATATGTAAAATAAAGGGGTTGGATTACTTAATTCAAAGATTAAGAATATTATATATTGTGTACTAGGTAGCACATAATAGGCACTTAATAACTGCTTGTTGCTTGACTGTGAGTCTAATAATTCTCTGGTCAATTTTGTGGGTTAAAGTTTAATTATAACGCACTTCCATACACAAATTTTTTCAATATTAAATGATTTCTACTTACCAAACCCATCAATGTCTAGATTATTATTAACAACAACATCTAGTAGGGTGTCACCAACTTTTCCTTGGGTGGTTAATTTGTCACCATCACGGTTTATAAAATGAATGGTTATTTTATCTTCTGAGCTAGAAAAAAAAAGAAGCATACCTTTAGTATTCTTTAATCTTAGATAAGTCTTTATAATAAAGTAGTTAACAATGTAAGTAAACATCAGCAAATGTATCTCTACTTTTCATCCTCTCTCTTTCAAAGGATCACCTTAGGAAGATGCTAGTATAAATCACAAATTCTGGGATTAAGCAAACTTCTCATCGACCAACATTTTGTATATGTTCAAAGTCTATCAATAATCTTTCTTCACTCTATGAATCAGATTATTATTATTTTTTATTTAATAGCCTTCTATTTACAGGTTATATGTATGGATAACTTTACAGCATTAACAATTGCCAAACCTCTTGTTCCAATTTTTCACCTCTTACCTCCTCCCTCCCCCAGATGGCAGGATGACCAGTAGATGTTAAATATATTAAAATATAAATTAGATACACAATAAGTATACATGACCAAACCATTATTTTGCTGTACAAAAAGAATCAGACTCTGAAATATTGTACAATTAGCTTGTGAAGAAATCAAAAATGCAGGTGGGCATAAATATAGGGATTGGGAATTCAATGTAATGGTTTTTAGTCATCACCCAGAGTTCTTTCTCTAGGCATAGCTGGTGCAGTTCATTACTGCTCCATTGGAAATGATTTGGTTGATCTCATTGCTGAGGATGGCCAGGTCCATCAGAACTGGTCATCATATAGTATTGTTGTTGAAGTAGATAAGGATCTCCTGGCCCTGCTCATTTCACTCATCATCAGTTCGTGTAAGTCTCTCCAGGCCTTTCTGAAATCATCCTTTTGGTCATTTCTTACAGAACAATAATATTCCATAATATTCATATACCACAATTCATTCAGCCATTCTTCAACTGATGGGCCTCCACTTAGTTTCCAGTTTCTAGCCACTACAAAGAGGGCTGCCACAAATATTCATGCACATACAGGTCCCTTTCCCTTATGAATCAGATTAACTTAAATGAAGTACAACCACCATGTTAGTAATTAAAAATTGTACAGTGATCAGAAATGAGGATCTCATTCACCAAAAATTTATCTACACATGAAGATAACAGCCATTCCCCATAATATTGCTCCTAAGACAACTACTGGTAGGGAGACCTGAAATTCAATTTCAGTTGTATAACTTTAGACTATTTGGTTATCCTCCAAATCTCAGTTCTAATACATACAACAAAGGTACCGAAGGTTCCATTGTTTAGGGTTGCATTGTGCTCTAAATCTAACATGGACTAATTTTATTTTATAATAATGTTAATCTGTAATACTGGTCCATCTTTAGATAGTGAGTGGTTTCCTTTCCATCTATCCTTTCTCCAACTTGTTCCTATTGAGTTCCCTCTCAGACACTGCTTCATCTTACATTTTGCTTCCATGAAATTAATGATGCTGGCCAGCGGCACATTTAGATAATACTTTTCGATTATACTTATTCCAGCTTCACACTATACTGAGCTCTCTACATGTCATTAAGAAAAAGAATCAAAGAATATGGATATTTCAAAAGAGAAAAACAAATATCCTCATTGTTAGAAGTTCTCTAAAATACTATGCAAGACTAGGATTTTGGTGCTGAAAGGCATCAGTACCATTTGGTAGCACACAGAGCCCCTGGATAATCCTGTTTGAACCTACCACTTTTATTATTAAAATGGGATAGGAGCTAGAAAATGTGTTTAAGGATTAACCTGAGGATACTGACCTAAAACCCCAAAGAGATCAAAGAAATAAAGTGAAAAACACAAATACAAAAATATTTATAGCAGTTCTATTTTACAGAAGCAAATAAATGGTAACTAATGATATACACATAAATCAGGGAAGTACCAAGTAAATTATGGAACATGAACGTAATGAAATGTTACTGTATTACAAGGAATAATGAAAAGGAAGTTTTAGAAAATCCTGGAAGACTGTTATGCATAATGGAGAAAGAACCAAAAAAATTCATACATCACGTCACAAATACAATGATGTCATATAAACAAACAATTTTGAAATACTTCTGAATTATAATTAAAGTACAATAATCATGGTAGTAAGGAATTATGATAGAACAAAACCAAGATGTTTGGGTAATTTATCCAGTCATCTAGGTAGATAGAGAACATCATGTAGTGAATCACTGATGACATTAGTATCTTGATACTGGTGAATTCTTTAGACAAAACACTACCAGATTAATTATTTTGTTAAAGCTGTACAACAATTCTAAAGGACCACTTATAAAGTATGATACGTCTTTCCTGAGAAAAATAATGGATTCTGAGTATGAGACATATTTTTTAAAACATGGTCATTGTGGAAATTTTTTTTTGCTTGGCTAAGCACTTGGCACAATGCTTGGTACATAGTAGGCACTTAATAAATGCTTATTAACAGATTGTGTGTATATACACACATATATGTTTTATATGTGTGTATATACACACACATACATACATGTTACAAATATATAAATATATTATGTATGTTACAATAATTTTTTAGGTAAAAGAATTAGGAGAGAAAATGGCTTTTGTTCATTGAAAAACATTAAAAACAACAAATTAATCAATCTGATAATGTCTTATTCAAAAAATTCATAGTATCAAGATACCAATGCTAACAGTGATTCACTACATGATGTTCTCTATCTCCCTCCACCTAGATGGCTAAATAAATTATCCAAACATCTTGGTTTTATTCTACCATGATTTCCTACTACCTTAATTTTTATCCTACACAAGCAAAAAGCAATACATAAAATAATTCTAGTGCAATTTTCACAATTGCCAATAGGTGGCAACAACTGGCAACAGATGGTTTCTTTATCACAGACTCCTAAAAAAAAGTGACATCTCAGGGTTTCTTAAATTTTTTCTACCATTCCCTCTTCCCCTTTTCACACAAGAAATTTTACACAACCCCATCTTGAATCTGAGCCAAGGTGTTTCTGGCAGCATTAGTTCATTAGCAATTCAAAGTGCACATGTTTGTGTGTTCAGTATCAAGGCAAGTACTGCGATGCAGCATGGGTAAGTACTGTTAGAAAGAAACACCTCAGATTCATTACATATTTGATTTTGAATTGTTTTTTGGTCATTACATTCAGAAATCTTTTACTGTTGTCAAATTTTTCATGACCTCCACATTCAGTTACATAACTCCATTTGGGATGGTGACCTATGATCCAAGAAGCTTTGACATATCAGAGCTGGAAAAAAAAAGAATGAAGATCCTATGTGTCATCAATTTAAATCAACACACATTTATTATAAATAAAAACATGAAAGGACATGCTTTCAAGGAACTTAAGAAATCTTGTACAGAAAAAAAAAAAGTACACAAATATTTATACCACTGGATTTAAGTGAGGTACAAGGAAACGCAGAGAGAAAGTTCTAGAGAAATGTGAGGAGAAAGTAATCTTCATCTTTGGGATAGGGAAAGGGAGGAATTATGCATTTACCTCACAAGACAAGGGTTCAGCTCCAATATTTAATATTTATTTTTGGATAAGTCACTCTTAACCCCAGTACCTTGTTCTGTTTCTCTGTAATTGTCTTTTTGATCTAAACCTGATTTTACTAGTGTGGGGAACTCCTCAAAACCAATTCAAAAAGACTACTAATTTGTAATTTATAGTTTTAGAATATTATCGTCTAATATTTTAACATATATTAACAAAATGTGTCTGACAGATTTTAGCTAAAATGTAAATTATTTTTCTTTCATATCCTGCTACCTTATCTCCATTTCTTCCCTTTACTGTCACTTTTCTAGAAAGAAAAATCTGCACTATTAAATCCATTATTCTATTGAGACAGCAGAATTCTAGGTTATTAATGACCTCTATAACACTGAATCTGTTCTTTTTTCTATTTCTTGTCTTCCTTGACCTCTAAGCATCTTTTGACTCTGCCTTATGTATTCTTAAGACTTTAATTTACATGAGTCTGAATTTTCATGGTGTCCCCCCTCTTCCTTCTGTCTTTTTGACTCTTCTTCCTCCCACTCCTACTCCCTTAACTGTTCCTCAGGATTTTGTCCTTAGTGGTTACTGAGAAGTTAAATGATTTTCCATGGTCATACAACTAAATGTGTCAGAGACATCACCTGAACCTGCCCGCTTCCAAGGTTATTAACACTGCCTAACTCATCTGTAAAAGTGGAATTTGTTGTATCATCATTGCTCAGCATACTTTCCTCTAGGCTCACTCTCTGGTCTGCTCCTTCTTGACACAGCCTGCCTTGGGACTATGTCCAAAAGCCAAATTGATTCCTGCTAAGCCTGTTCAAAAATTCCCACATTTCCTTGTGTGACCAGAACCAGATTAAAATGTAATTGGGAAATATTTAATGAAATAAATTTTTGAAAAAGAATGATAATTAATTAAATACATTTTAAAAACAAATTAAATATGCACTTCACTGGGATATTTATGTCCAGGTTCTATTAGAATCTGACATACTGATATAAAAGATGGTAAGGAAAGAACAGAAATAGGAGCCTTCATTTCTTCACCTGTAAGAAGGGGCTAGACTTAATCAACTCTAAAGTCCCTTTCAGATCTAAATCTATGACAATGATCCTAAGACTAAATAGAGGCTGTTATGATGGCTTAGCTGAGAAGGGATGAGAACAAAGATAAGGAAGACTATCACATATCTAGGGGGAATGATGAGATATCGAGCATTGTGAAAACATAAGTTAGTGGCAAGTTAACTTTATGGAAGGGGGATAGAGAGGAAAGTTAATGATTAGAAGGTTGCAAGCCCAACTGACTGGAAAGATGATAATACTAGCAATAACAATAAAGTTGGGGGAAAGGTAGATTATTGGGGAAGAAGATGAGTCTAGTTTAAGGAATCCTCAATTTGAAATGCCAGTAGGATCCAAGTGGAATTGCTCAGCAAGCAACTAGAAATGTAATACTAGAGTTCTAGAGAATGGGGAGTGGGAAATAATTGTGTAGGCAAAAATTATCTTCACAAAGGTGATTATTGAAGCCACAGAAATAGATGAGATCACCAATGATTACAGAAGAGGACTAAGGACAAAATCCTGAGGAACAGTTAAGGGAGTAGGAGTGGGAAGAAGAGTCAAAAAGACAGAAGGAAGAGGGGGAATACCATGAAAATTCAGACTCATGTAAATTAAAGTCTTAAGAATACATAAGGCAGAGTCAAAAGATGCTTAGAGGTCAAGGAAGACAAGGAATAGAAAAAAGAACAGATTCAGTGTTATAGAGGTCATTAATAACCTAGAATTCTGCTGTCTCAATAGAATAATGGATTTAGTAGTGCAGATTTTTCTTTCTAAAAAAGTGACAATAAAGGGAAGAAATGAAGATAAGGTAGCAGGATATGAAAGAAAAATAATTTACATTTTAGCTAAAATCTGTCAGACACATTTTGTTAATATATGTTAAGTTTATTTGGAGAGATTCTAACAGTTTCTCCAATTAATTAAGAAAAATTCTCAACATTAAGCAATGCTATGCAAAGCATGCTATGGTATTTTTTTAAAAGATATAATTCTGTATCAATAAAAAAATAAAAATGCATTGTTTTCAGTTATTGTTCATGAATTACTAATCAGAGTAAACAACAGTAATGTAAGTACAACCATATGGAAGATATTTCTTCTTAGAAATTTAAAGATACTTTCTCTTAATTCAGTTATGGATAAACTGAGACTGCTCCTCTTAATAATTCATTAACCTACAGTTTGAAGACTGTTACCTTTCTTAAAAATTGGGATATTTACCTTTTTCCAATCTGATTGTACCTATCCTATTTTCAAAATCTTTCAAATATTTCTGTGGTTCAGCATCAAATCAGGTTTTTTTCTTTTTTCTTTTTTTTTAACTACATGGACAACTATATGACCTTGGAAAAGTTACTTAACTTCTCAAGGCCTGCTTGTTTCTTCATCCATCAGAAGAGGAGTAGAAGTATGGTTAAAGTAGTTAACTCAGAGGTCCTTTCACAACATCTCTCATATACATATCCTATTCACTCAAAAACTAGAATATTATTATCTGGAATTGATCAAGGGTAACTAAAGTCTATTTTTCCTTATCTTTGGAATCAATTCAAGTAATTCTTTTGTTCTAACAGACTCAATCCAGAGTTGTTATTTACATTCACCCTCTTTGGCATATCTTTGGTATATTTCTTTATTTAAATCTAAGTTGGCTGGTAAATTCCCTATGAATACACAGCAATCCCTTCAAACAAATCCTATTGTTCCTGCTCACCCAATCAGCCTCCTGAATCAACTTTCACAAAATATAATTGATTTGGTCTCCTTTAACACAAATTCTAGGAGGGAACAATTGTGAATTAAAAAAAAAAAAAGAAAAGAAAAAAAACTTAAAAACTTTTCCAAAAGGCTAACATCTCAACTTTACATAAAAATTAATTTTTGTGGCTGTTTTAAAAGTCTACACATATTTTTAAGAAGGTCGAAATTCTGAGAATATCATATTATCCCTTTGGTCAGATTTCTTCAATTCCTCTTCTATTTCCATAACTATGTAAAGTCACTGGATATATTTTCATCATAACTGTCAAGCACTGACCCATCCTCTATATGAAATCCTTTACATCTAAGAAATTTAGCCACTTCCAAAAGTATTTTTGCATAAAAGCCAAAGACAATTTCTTCCTTCCTTCTTTTTTTCTTTTCTTCCTTCTATCCTTTCTTTTTTTCCTTCCTTCCTTCCTATTATGCTTTTTAAGAGTCTAAAGATTTCACAACTAATATCTAACTTAGGGGGGAAAAACTGTATGAACAAGAACATATTTGGGGATAGGGGTTAAAGGGGAGGCACCATAAAAGGTACTGCCATGTGGAGCCAAGATGGTGAAGTAAAAGCAGGAACTTGCCCAACCTCTCCCCCAAACTGTTCCAAATTCCTTTAAATAATGACTAAACAAATTTGAGAGCATCATAAAAGATGGAGTAGAAGATTTTCTAGCTGAAGGTAACTTGGAAGTTCAGCATAAAAAGTTTATTATACAGTTCTGGTGGCTTCCAGACCTCTCAGCTTAGACATACCAAAGAGGAGCTGGAAGATCTGCAGAAAATGTCTGTGGAACCAGAGTGGGAGCCCAGAATACAATCCCAGGGCAGACCCAGTCCCAGACCCAGCTCCAGTCCAGACCAGAGTATCAGGGAGGCAGAACCTCTGAGTCAGTTGCAGTGCTGGAGGCTTCTGGACCTCTCAGCCTAGGGACACTAGGGAGTACTCAGAAGGTCAGTGGAGACAGTCTGGTAGGCAGTCCCAATGCAGCCCCATTCAGCAGAGTCAGGCCAGCACACTAGATCTTACAGCTAAGTGGAGGCAGGGACACACCTAAAAGCTCCAGGGCAGAAAAGAGTGCTTGTGGTCAGATTCTTAGAAAGATTTCTGAAAACAGCTGAACAAAACCCCTGAATCTTGGAAGAATGCAGCCTCCACTCTGCAAACAGAAGTGCAGTTAAAAGTGGAAACAAGGAGTTAAAAACAAAGTAATAGGCTGGGGAAATCAGCAGAAAACAAAACAAAAAAAATTTCTGACCATTGAAAGTTATTATGGTGACAAGGCAGATCAATACACACACAGAAGATGATAACCAAGTCAAAACTCCTACATTCAAAGCCTCTAAGAAAAATAAGAATTGGGCTCAGGCCATGGAAGAGTTCAAAAGGGACTTTGAAAATCAAGTAAAAAAGATAAAGGAAAAATTAGGGAAAGAATTGAGAGAAATGCAAAAAAGAAATATAAAAAGCCAATGAAGAGAAGAATGCTTTAAAAAGCAAAACTGGCCAAATGGGAAAGGAGGTACAAAAACTCACCAAAGAAAATAATTCCTTATTACTGTTCTGTAAGAAATGACCAACAGGATGATTTCAGAAAGGCCTGGAGAGACTTACATGAACTGATGCTGAGTGAAATGAGCAGGACCAGGAGATCATTATATACTTCAACAACAATACTATATGATGACCAGTTCTGATGGACCAGGCCATCCTCAGCAACGAGATCAACCAAATCATTTCTAATGGAGCAGTAATGAACTGAACTAGCTATGCCCAGAAAAAGAACTCTGGGAGATGACTAAAAACCATTACATTGAATTCCCAATCCCTATATTTATGCACACCTGCATTTTTTATTTCCTTCACAAGCTAATTGTACAATAATTCAGAGTCTGATTCTTTTTGTACAGCAAAATAATGTTTTGGTCATGTATACTTATTGTGTATCTAAGTTATATTTTAATATATTTAACATCTACTGGTCATCCTGCCATCTAGGGGAGGGGGTGGGGGGTAAGAGGTGAAAAATTGGAACAAGAGGTTTGGCAATTGTTAATCCTGTAAAGTTACCCATGTATATATCCTGTAAATAAAAGGCTATTAAATAAAAAAAAAAAAAAAAAAGAAAAAAGAAAATAATTCCTTAAAAAATAGAATTGAGCAAATAGAAGCTAGTGACTTTATGAAAAATCAAAATACAATAAAGCAAAAACAAAAAAGAAAAAAAAAGGAAAAAATGTGAACTATGTCATTGGAAAAACAACTGACCTAGTAAATAAATCCAGGAGAGATAATTTAAAAATTATTGGTCTACCTGAAAGTCATGATCAAAAAAAGAGCCTGGATCATCATCTTTCAAGAAATTATCAAGGAAAATTCTCCTGATATTCTAGAATCAGAGGGTAAAACAGAAATTAAAAGAATTAACTGATCACCTCCTAAAAGAGATCCCCAAATAAAAATTACCAAGAATTTTATAGCTAAATTCTGGAACTCTCAGGTCAAAGAGAAAATATTGTAAGCACCCAAAAAGAAACAATTCAAGTACAATGGAGCCACAATCAGGATAACACAAGATTTAGCACATTCTACATTAAAGGATCAGAAGGCTTGGAATATTATATTCCACAGAGCAATGGAGCCAGGATTGTATCCAAGAAACACCTACCCAGCAAAACTCAGTATAATACTTCAGAGGAAAAGGCGATCATTCAATGAAACAGAATTTA
Source organism: Sarcophilus harrisii (assembly GCF_902635505.1). Taxonomy (NCBI): domain Eukaryota; kingdom Metazoa; phylum Chordata; class Mammalia; order Dasyuromorphia; family Dasyuridae; genus Sarcophilus; species Sarcophilus harrisii. The sequence continues at coordinate 486,237,111 of NC_045428.1, read as the reverse complement.
AGCATTTATGATTAAAAGACCAGAGCCGAATGGAAATTTTGATTTTCAAATAAGGGAATGTGGAGAAGCATAAAGAGGTAACCAAAAAAGTGATATCATAAGGAACTTAATAAGGTTTATCTATTTACATTTCTACATGACAGGAAAATACTTGTAACTCATTAGAACATTCTCATTATTATGGCAGTTAGGAATATATAGAGACAGAAAGCATGGGTGTGACTTGAATGTATGAAATGATATCTTTTTTTAAAAAATCATGAAATTAAGGTGTGAGAGAAATGTACTGGGAGAAAGGGAAAGGGAGAAGTGGCATGGTAAAAAAATATCTGCCATAAAAAAAGAGGCAAGAAAAAGCTTTTATAGTAGAAGGGAAAAGGGGGAAGAAAGGGTGAATGAGTGAACCTTACTTTTACCAGAATTGACTCAAATAGGAAATAAGATACATTCTCAATAAGAGTATAGAAATATCTGCAGGAAAATAAGAGGGGAATGGGATAAGGGAAGAGAGGGAGGGTGATAAAATTGAGGACATATTGAGAGAGAAAGCTGTCACTAGCAAAACATTTTTGAGGAGAGAAAGTTTAAAGGGAGAGAGAATAAATGAGGGGATGTACAATTAGTAAAAGTAATTGTAAAAAAAAATTCAAAACAAGTTTCTCTGATGGATTATTGTTCTCTGGAAATGCTGAGCAGGATGTTCTCAGGAAAAAAAAAGAAAAAAAAAACCTGGAAAGACCTCCATGAACAAAGGGAAATATATTATATACAAAGCAATAGCAATGTTCTGGAATGACCGGCTGTAAATGACTTTTTTATTCTCAGTAGTACAATCATCCACAACTACTCTAAATGAAAAAAAAAAAATTCTATCTATACCCAAAGAAGGAACTGATCAAGTCTGAATACAGATCAAAACATATTCATTTTCTCTCTCTGTCTCTGTGGAGGGCGGGTGTATGTGTCTGTCTGTCTCTCTCATTTTCTCTCTCTCTGAATGTAACTGGGGAAAAATATTAAATAATTTTTAAAAAAATTTTTAAAGAGGTACTGCCATGTGTCATTGTGTTCGCTGGGAACAATTACTAGCACAAGTTAGGCTTCTCTCCTTTCTTCCCACTCCTGAACAGCAGCAGGAAACATGGCCCAAAACTGACCTGTTCCCCTTGCCCTTGGCACAGGGGCCCTTGACACGGCCAAGGTTGAGGTCACCAGGACTTTGTGTAGCCACAGAGGCTTGAAACGTCAGTCCCAGCTGGGAGTAGCCAGTTTCCCAGTTGGGAAGTTGGGCCAGTTTTGGGAACCAGTGGCACCATGCTTTCCAGTTCCCAGCTATGCAAAGGAAGAGAAAATAAAAACATTGTATGGGGAGAGCAAACTCTAGGTGACTCCTGATAACTCCTGCCACATCTGTAGGATAGAACTCTACTGGCAAGGGGGCACTGTGGCAGCAGTTCGGTAGTCCCAGGGTCCAGGGAAGGAGACATCCCCTGCATTGAAGGAAGAAGTCTCCCAGGCTCAAGGAGAAGAAAGATTCAAAGTGTCTGAAACCAGAGAGATCCGGAGAGCAGGGGGTTGGGAAAGGACACTCCAACACAGTCCTGGGGTCCAGGTGTCTGTGTGCTTGAGTGGGGGGAAGAATTACATCCCAATCACATTTGTTCTCATCTGTGACTAGCTACTGACTAGCATTAGTTTACCCTGGCTCCTTTTTTAAAGGGAGTTCCTGACATGGATCTGGTTGTACAGCACAGGAACCTGAAGAATTAGCATTGCTTTGACAGGATATTGGAATTTTTTGCCCATAAGCAGTGATACATCCCAGGAAAACAGATTCTTATTGTTAAATCAGCTCCCACAAAGATAAGCCCTTTTAGCAGCAGCTGTGCTAGTTCATCCTCTGAAGCAGCCATGGTGATACTTAAGAAAATCACTATCTTATCCTTCATCTCATTCAGCATCTTTAAGCACAAGGAATATTTAAATTCACAGAATTTGAAGATAATATCCCAAACCTGTGGTTCTAGCTCCAAGAAGAATTTGAAGAAGTTGTTAGAGATGACATGTTAATCAAAGGTAGCCAGGGCACAGGGACCACCATAGTACTAGGGAAGTGGAGGGGGAGGGGGGGAGGTGTTAGTAGCTCAAGGGAAGTGACAATGATCAAATGAAGCTAATAAAAAGTACCTAGCCACCTGCTTATACTTTTAAGCAGCCAATTCGGCCAGGTCTGCTAGATACTTGAGGAATACTCATTAAACTATTTATAACATCTACAAAACATTTATTAAGCCCTAGTATAGGTGATAGAACAGACAAACCCCTAGGCACAATAGAGAAAGTACCGTGAGGGAACATTGAAAGATTCCATCCATTCCATTCCATCCATACAAAAAGCAAAGATTGCACCTTCTACCTTTTGCATAATGATTTAGCTAGTCAAACCGGACAAAACGAATTAAAACCCATCTTCCCGAAATTAAGTGAGCTATTGTAGAACAGTTGTCAGAACGAACTCGTCTGTGTAACAAAACAGTGAGATGATTTTACAATAGGGGTGAAAAGCCTATCGAACTTAATGGTAGCTGGTTGTCCAAAAAACGAATTTAAGTTCAACTTTAAATTTAATTCAAGTACTAACAAACACTATTTAAATTTAAATGTTACTCAAAAGAGGGACAACTCTTTTGATATGTAGACAAACTTTCCTAGAGGATAATGAAATACACACAAAACATTGTAGGTCTAAGAGCAGCCATCAATTAAGAAAGCGTTAAAGCTCAAACTTACCTAATATTTAATACCAACAATTAATCAAAATCCCTAACCCTATATTGGACAATTCTATAAATATTTAGAAGATATAATGCTAATATGAGTAACCTGAACATATTCTCCTTGCACAAGCACAGATACAGATCGGAACAACCACTTACACTTAACCAAACAAATAACAAATAACAAATTGGTAAGAAGCTTGTGTCTGGCTGTTCCTTTCCCCTAACTGTTCAGAAATCTCAGGAGAACTCAGCTTTTCTGACATAGCTCAAGACCAATTTTACAGGTACACACTCATCTTGATTATGCTGAGTTACATATGGATGACATGTTTAGTGCTGGCGCAATAATCCCAAGGCCAAGAGTTACATTTGAGGGAATTGCTGAAATCATTACAGTCAATGACGGTCATCATGCCCCTGTCTGATGCTCTCCTTGATGGAGTTCCCTTTGTAGTTCTCTCCAGTTTTAGCACTGCCTTTTTTCTGTTTCCACTCAAGTCATACCGAGGGGGGAGGGAGGGTTCACTCCAACATCAGGAACATTCTATAGCTCTCTGATGGCCTTCCAGTAAAGTTATTTACTCATAAACGTCCACATTGAAGGCCCTCTGCACAAAGGACATGACATCTTCAGGGCCTCTATCTGAAGATGTGGGCAGTGATCTGTGAAAAACTGCAGCAGCCCAAAATGCACCAGATGCTCCTGTTCCAGGTCCAGGGTGGGATTTTCTACCAGAGTGGATTCTAGTGATCCTCTTGAGGGTTGGCATGAATCTGCATGAATTCTACTGACCCCTCCAAGTTAAATACCTGAACTTGTGGCAGCATTTCTCCTACCTACATGGAAACCATTGACATCCATGTCACCTAAAGAACTCTTACCTTCTAAGGCAACTCATTCCACTTTTGCATAACTGATTATTAGGAAGATATTCTTAACTTAAATATCTTAAACTTGACGCTCTGACACTTCTATCCACTGATTCCTTACTCTGCCTTCTGGACTAAGCAAAATTGTAAGCAACACTGTTAACATAATGGCATTAAAACCCTGGGCCTATGTAACTGGGACAAATCTCTCTGAAGAAAATACTGGAAACCAGGTATCAGCTTTCAAAAGCAACATTTCATAATGAACTATACATTCTAATTCACAATGGATTAAAGATGTAGAGAACACAAGATTCCACTGTGTTTTTGTTGGTGGATAAAAAAGCATTTGATAGTGATGTAAAATAGTAAGAAGGTCCATATTTTTTGCAGATTTTTCTTAGACCTTTTGGTCTCAGTTCCACTGGAGTACAACAAATTCATAGAGATCCAAATATGCATTCTCAATATTCTGTACATCTCCACAAAGTGGGAATAAGATCAGAGAATTTAATTCTCTGAAAGTGAAGGTATGTAGTAACATAAAATTAATGAAATCAGCCATCTTTAGAAGTATTTCACACTAAGTAATAGTCAGTAATGTTTCCAAATACAATTCAATATCTAACTAGAAATACAAAGAAAAAGGAAAAAGAACTTGAGAAGATTAAGGATTATTTTCTACTAAAAGGATAAAATATAAATAAAAGAAAAATAATTTGAGAAGGGAGAAAATCATCAGTAATATTGGAAATTGGCAAGAGAGAGAATTCCCAGATAAGATGGCATATGGGCTGAACCTTGAAAGAGACTGACAGTTAATAATTCAGTTTGCTTGTAATACAAGTGTGAGAAAAGAGTGATGTGAAACAAAATGGGTTTCTAATCACTGAAGTGTTCAAATAGACGACAGATTCAATCTATTATTGAAGCAGAGAAGATTTCTATAGTGAAGAATACATTGAATTAGATTCCCTTTGATCTGATCAGACCCAAGTTTTTATATTTTGAAGAATATTTTATATTTTGAAAACATTTTTATATTTGTAAAATAAGCAGTGATCTAAATAATCTCAAGGAATTGTTAAAACAATGATGGTCTTCAGGGAGTCTATAACAAAGGAGAGTAAGAAATAATTCTGCTGTGTATTTTCAGCAGTAAACAAGGAAATAAGTGCAGAGATTAACTGATGAGTATTTTGATTAGTTTGCCAGGTAGAGCCTAATGAAAACATCACCTAAAACTATCCAATTCCTTGTGAACTAACACTACAGTCACCAATAGGCCTTATATTTGATCATCTATGATATGAGGATAACACAACTTGTACTATTTAATTTACAGAGCTGCTATGAGGAAATTGTAGTTTAATATAGCAAGTGCTCTATAAACATGAAAATAACCTGGGAGAGGCAATGGTGTGATGATACAGAGTGCTGCACTTGAAGACAGGAATATCAGCCTTCAATTCAAAACTTGCCTCTAACACTAGTTGTGTGAGTGAGCAGTTCCTGGTGTTACTTAACCTCTCTGTCCTCCGTCAAATCCATAAACAGACAAAAGCTTCTAATCTGTGAAAGGAACTGATAGATCTGTGGATAAAACTGAAGGGATCAATGATGCTTAACATACTAATACATGCCACTATTTCTATTATTACTAGTGACCTAGCCTCATAACCGTAAACTTTACTTCACAGAAACATTAAGGGAAGAGTTCACAAATGTGATTACATTACAAAACCATTCACTGCATTGTTGTTTTAAAGACTGAACTCTAAAACATTTAAAATGTTTTTTACTTCTAAACAGCATCTTAGAAACTTTTACATACAGCAAGGCATAAATATATAAAGTTCTGATAGCCAGGTAATGGGTGTGGAAAAGATTAAAGTGGAGGGAACCTGGAGGCTGCCAGCACAGGGGCAAATCAATAGGGCAATATGACAGGTTAAAAAATAAAAAAACCAAACTCTCCTCCAATACACACACCACCACCACCACCAACAACAACAAAAGAATAAATCTTGGATTGCATTCAAGAAGGAATGGCATACAGAGCAAGGGAAATGATAGTCTAACTATCAGACTATTTCTCAGCAGAATATATCCTTCTATGTTACACACTCCGGAGATATTTAGCATTTAAATAGTACTTTAAATTTTGCAAATTACTTTACATACAATCTCATTTGATCCTCACAACAACCCTGTGAAACAAATGCTATTTATTAACCCTCATCTTACAAATGAGGGAATAAAGCTGAGAGATTAAATTGACTTGTCCAGGGTGATACTGCTTGTAAGTGTCTGAGGAAGGATTTAAATTCAAGTTTTTCTGAGATACTTCCAATACTCTGACGCAGCACCATCCCCCTGCCAAGTAGTTACTTTAGGTAAGTGAAAGAAACAAGATTCAGAGTCCTAGAAGCTAAAGTTCTATACCATTTGCTACTATGTAACTCTGGGAACAATTCAATTTCTCTAGCTTCAGAAAAAGGAGGACTAAATGACTTTCAAGGTATCTTTCAGCTCTAAAATGACTAACAATTTGAAGGAAATAATTTGGGTGGGAGGAAGAGAACACGATTGCTCTCTGCAAGTATTTAAGGAGATCATACGTAAGGGGGAGTCAAGTGATTCTGTTTAGGCCCTGAAATTAGAATGAATAAAGAAAAAGTTAGGTTAAAAATTTTAAAAAATTATTTTTTAAAAGGAAATAAATGACTGACAGGGACAAGGAGAAGAAGAGTGACCAATTTGGAGAATTAAAAGTAAAAAAATCCCAGGGCATGACTAAGTCGCGGAGAAGTAAAAGAGGAAGAAGGAAGGTAACGTAACAGAAGTACGTGGGAAGCCGGGTGCGGGGGAACTAAGAAGCAGTAACCCCGGGACCTCGGGGCTACGGCCACAGCTCCGGGGCGTCGGGCGCTCGTTCTCCCCGCCCCCGCCCCGCGCATACCTGGCTAAGAAAGCAGAGAGAGGTGGGTGAGGTGGGAAGCAGAGGATGCCTGGCAGGACGAGCCCTGGGCGCTAAACTCCCGAGTCACTCGGAAGCGGAGCTCCGGGAGCTTCCCTCCCCCCAGGCGGCTGCGGGGCGCTTACCTGCGCCGGCTCGGGGCCGACAAGCTGAAGCACCGGCTCGCCCCCGAGCAGGCGGCGCTCCCCTGCTTCGGCAACCCGTGCCAGCCCGGCCTCCCGGCTCCCGCTCGGGCTCCGGCGAGAAGGAAACAACGTCGGGATGCAGCCCCGAACGCCGCCGACGCGGCCAGCAAGAGCCTGGTGGAGCCCAGAGCCGCCATGCCGCCCGAGGAACGAACGACTGCCGGGCTCGGTGTACCTCTGCGCCCGCCTCCCGCCACCTAGCTCCGGGCTGCGGCTGAGCCCAAGGGCGCAGGCCGCCGAAGCTCCGCCGATCCCCGAGCTTCCGACCGGGCGCCGCTAGGACCCGGCGCCGCCAGCTCGCGCTCGCTGGCGGAAGGGGTGTGCGTTGCTAGAGTAAGACGCCCGTAACGCCCGCCCCCTGCCCTTGGGCTCTTGGGCAACGGTGACGCAAAGGGCTCCTTGCCAGTCCCTAAGTATTCGTTCCTGCGACCCTGAGTTGTGTTTCTCTGTGCTTGACTGGTCAAGGTTCCCCCGCTTGGCCATCGCCGCCCCAAGCGTGGTTTTAGAGTTTGCCTTATTTTCTTTTCCTGAGTAGCGTGTGACGGTTATCTTTGTTTCTTACGTATTCTTTCACGTATTAACAATCCAGAGGGTCGGTCATATTTCCAATGCTGCCTGATAAAATTACTTTTTTCTTAGGCAATCTAAGACTTTAGTGTTAGTGTTATTTTATTTTATTCTAAATTTAAACACATGCGCACAAGAGAACATTTTCTTTGTGGAAAACACACAAAAAAAGGATTACACATGAAACTATAAATCTCCATTTTATGCTGCTTTTTGTTTTAAAAACTTTATAAGGTCAACACTTTAAACAGAACACAGAAGAATACTGTATATGAAACTAATACCTCGACACTGCCTCCTTTTTCTTTTTTAAAAATTCATTATAAAGTTGACAATATTTAAAGCTGTAAGTAACCTCAGAGGTCATCAAATCTAGCCCTCTCCTACTGGAGAGCCGATGAAGAAATTGAACCCCTAAAGAGTTAAAAATGATTTGAGATCGAAGATAAAGGGTCCTTAGAAACCATCTGCTCAGCTCCTACATTTTACAGATGAGGAAATTGAAACTTATGAAGGTTAAATGACTTGGCCAACATCAAACAGCAAAAAGTCTGCAGTGGTGGAATTTGAACTCCCTTACTTTGACTCCAAGATAAGCATTCTTTTCATTGTAGCAAAAAGATACATATCTAAAGGGGAAAAATTACTTCCACATACTAAAATTCTTCTTACTGCCCTCCCACCTCATCTTCTGCCAGACCAAAAGAAAACAAATCTGAGCAAAGAATTGGATTACTAAAATAAATATTTCAGAAACTTCTGATGAGAGAGATATGATCACATGATCACATGGAGGATATAAAAAGCCAATAAAATTAGTGAGGATGGGAAGCACTAAACAAAATTCCATACAAAATCCTACATTATTTTGTTGATGAAAGGGAAAATACATGTATTAATTCAAGATTCAACAAAATGTCATTCAATTTTTGCAATGAAAGCTCTTTGATAAGATCAGTTGTTTAAATTGAAGAGTAACTGTTCCCATTGATGCTATGTGAAGTTGTGAGAAAGTATGTCCCAGATCTCTTAGGGGAATTCTTTGTTACTATTATTCTTAGTATACCACTTCAGCAAATGATTTTGCTTTGAGATTAGAGGTAAGTATATCAGTGATGGCTCTTTAGCTACAGTTTTAGTGATATGGACCCCCAGAATACTTTAAAACTAGGATAGTCAACTTCCAGGAACCAAACCTATAAATATAATTTGGTAGGTGACTACCTTGATATCATGCTATATATACTTAATTCATGATCACTGTGAAAAAGTTTTTTTTTCTTCTGTTTTTCACATATGACACTCCATGGTCCATGCCCATGTCTTTGAATAGTCTTAAAATGTATTTCTAATCTCTGCTTCTTAGAATCCCTTGTTTCCTTCAAAGCTCAACTCAAGCACCATTCTCTAAATGAGATCTTTTCTGATACTCTCAGTTGCTCATGGTTAACTCCTCATTTTCCCCATCCCTTTCCCCAATTACCTTATGTTTAACAGAATCACAGAATTTGAATGTTGGAAGTGATTTCAGTGATTTCAGATTCAATCCATAGCTAGAAGAAATCCAAACTATAACAAACCTCCATAGACATTTTTATTTCTGAGTAGTCCTGGAATTTTGTTGGAGTAGGAAATTCTTCATGGGGAACATGAGCAACGTACAATCATTTTCTCTTGGCATTCTTTCTTTCCTGGTGCCTAATCTCGCCTCACTCTTTTTTTCACCCTTATTCATACTTCCAGTCCCTCCATCCATTAGCACTTTCTCTACTTTTCCTGGTTATTGAGCTTGCTCTGACTTCCCTCCCTTTTTAGTCACTCCCACCTCCCAGAATCCTCTCTTCCTTTAAGACATGGTTCAAGCACCACCTTATATATAAATTTTTTTCTGATCTTTCCAGCTTTTAATTCCATCTCTCTCAAACTACCTTGAAATTAATTTTTAAATTTTTGTCCCTTATATTTATCCTTCATGTATTGTATATTTTTTTCTCTCTCTCACCTGAATGTAGGATCCTTGTGAGCAATCATTTATTGTATTCCTATCTTCAGCACCTTGTACAATGCCTTGTATATAGCAGCTATTTAGTAAAATTTGATTTATGGATGACTTATTATAGTTTTAGAGAACTGTCGTGGGCACTAAGAGATTAAGTGATTTACTCAGGGCAACACAGCCATTATATGTCACATGGGACTTGAACCTATTTCTTCCTGAATCTGAGACCACATTTTTATTTACTCTGCCAGGTTGCCCCTATCCAGATAAGTGATTATGCAAAGTAATACATATTATTATGTGTATGTTTGTGTTTTATGTATAGTTACAGATGCATATATATTCTCTCCTGATACTTTTATATGCCTGTAAGCTCTTTGTAGGCTGCAATTTTTTTTTTAAATTATCTTTGTATACTCAACATTTACCATACTGACTGGCACTTTGATGGAATGGGATTGGGAGTAGGAAGAGAGGATCAGATCTCCAATTTCAATAGTAACGAGAATTCTTTTAATTAAATTTATCTAATTAAATTTAATTAAATTCTTTTAAATAAACACCTGCTGCCAATTAAATCAGCATTTGCACTGCTTTTATAGCTCTATAGCATTTATAGCTTTAGAGAGTTTTCTGAGGATGCTGAGAGATTGTTTAACTTGCCCAGTGTCACAAAACCAATATGTGGCAAAAGCAAGACTTTAACCTAGGCTTACTTTCCCTTCTATCCACTATAACAGGCTACCTGGTATATAATAAGTGCTTGATAAATGCTTTTTTAGTGAAAGTACCTTTAGTGCACTAAGTTAAGGGATCTAGGATGGATTTGAGTCCATTTTGGAAGAGGTCTTCTATTTTTCCTAACATCCCATGGATCAGAAATCTGTGATGAATGAGTTAGTCAATAAAATTTACTTAGCATTTACTATGGACTAAATAGTATGCTAAGATATAGGGACACATCAATCATTTTGGAGAACAATTTGAAACTACGCCCAAAGGCTTGTGTGCATACACAAGGGTGTCTCTACTGAGTCTATATCTCTCAAAGAGATCATAAAAAAGGAAAAGTGATCTATATGTGCAAAAATGTCTGTGGCAACCAAATTCTATAAGAATTCTATAGGAATGTTCTTTAAGAAATAATCAGAAGTATGATTTCAGAAAAGCCTGAAAATACATGAAGAGTACATGAACTGAAGTAAAGTAAGTAGAACCAAGAGAACATTGTACATAGCAACAAGATTATGTGATGATCAACTCTGATGGATGTGACTCTTTTGAACAATGAGGTGATTCAGGCCAGTTCCAGTGATCTTTTCATGAAGAGAGCCATTTAAACCTACAGAGAGGACTGTGGGGATTGAGTGTGGATCACAACATAGCCTTTTCACCTTTTTTGTTGTTATTTGCTTCCTTTTTTTTTCTTTATCTTTTTTTTTCCTTTTTGATCTGATTTTTCTTGTGCAGCATGATAAATATGGAAATATGTATCAAAAGATTACACATGCTTAATATATACTGGATTACTTGCTGTCTAGGGCAGAGGGTGGGGAGAAGAAAGGAGAAAAATTTGGAACATAAGATTTTGCAAGGGTAAAAGTTGAAATTTTATCTATATATATTTTTAAAATTAAAAAAACTAAAACTAAAAATTAAAAAAGTAGGGACACAAAAAAGAGAAAAACACAGTGCTTGTCTTCAAGGAACTCATTCTAATGAGGGAAACAACATTCAAATAACTATGTACCTACAATACATAGTTTTTACATGTAATATTACATTATAGATGATATATATTATATATACACACATATATATGCATATATATATATTTAATGTAAAGGAAAGATAATTTCAGAGGAAGGGAAGACAAGGGAGCAAGGAAGGGAATGCCAAGAAAGGCCTCTTGGAAAAGGTGGAATTTCAGCAAAGTCTTGAAAGAGTTTGGGAGGCCAAGAGGTGGATATGAACAAAGAAAGCATTCTAGGCATGAGGGGATAGCCAGTGAAGGTGTACAGAGAGGAAGATGGAGGAGCCTGGGGAGGAAATGCAAGTAGTCCAATGTAGCTGCATTATAGCTCCAGTAGAGGGGAGGCGGGTTTATGAAGGATTTTACATGCGAAATGGAGCACTGTATATATGATCTTGGAAGCAATAGAGAACCATTGTTTTGTTTTGTTTTAATATTTGTGTGATATGGCCAGAGTTGATCACTTTGGCAGTTGAGTGGAGGATTAATTGCAGTGAAGAAAGATTTGAGATGTGGAAATCTATCCAAAGGCTATTGTGATAGAAGTGAAATGAGAAGGGCCTGTTTGGAACATGAAAAACTAGAAAGACCTAGGTAATTGTTTGGGAGATATATAGTATGGTGTTAATAAATATCAGAGAGAATTAAAAAATGACCCAACTAACAATCCTGTTTCTATCTTCCCCAGCAACAAAAATTATATTCAAACTACTAAGAGGATTGCCAATGTATGTTTGGTGCCCCAAAAAATAAAGAAGCAAATAAGAGAATGTTGAGCTTGTGTGTGTGTGTGTGTGTGTGTGTGTGAATTTTAGTCTCTAGTCACAAACATTTTATAGCCCAGAAAGAAATAGAAAGTAGTTTCAATTGTAGTCTAAGAACCATTACCAATAATCTTTAATAAAATATAATATAGAGAGGCACAAGAATAGTGCGTATGGACAGATATTGTCTGATTATTTTAAAAAGTGAATGGCTAGGGGAGCAAATTTCAGTGTATGTAGTGCTTGTTATGTAGTGTCTTCTTTCCCTCCCAATTGAGTAATGGAAAGTGGTTGGTTGAGAAGTTACTTTCAGAACTGAAACAGCATGCATTGAAAGAAAGATGAGACATATTTTCATGCAAAAATCACCACACAACACCACTATCAGGAGATATAAACGTAGAGACACAGAGACATACAGAGAAAGAAAGACAAAAACACACAGAGACACACAGTGAGAAAGAGAGATAACCAAAGGGACAGAGAGAATAAAAGACAGACAGACAAGTGAGAGCCCATGTGTTCCTAGGCTTGATTTTTTGTTTTGTTGATTGCCTAAAATTAAGTAAGAAAATGTTAATAATGCAGATTAAATTTAAAAGTGTGTTCCACCTTTTTGGAGAGTCAGCTGTTAAATATTTACCATAGCACACTAGGCTGTTAGAAACTTGCCAATCAAGTGACAGCTCATAGACTGAAACATTTTGTGCAGAATTTCTCTTTTTATTATTATCCAGAGAAGTGCCTACTACAATTGCTTCCACAGTTGCAACAAGGAATATTGACAATTGGTTTTGAGTTACATGCAATTATCTACAGTATTTCCTTTCTCCCCCTTCTTTCTATCATTTCTTTTTGTCCATCCTTCTTGTTGCCCACAAGCCTTCTCATAAGAGTATTTCCTTTCTTTCAAATTGGATGTGCTAAAAACTGAGGACTCATATTCAGACTTATGGAAGATGTTATTCTCAGACCACGGAGTAGATATATACCACTACAAATACATAAATGTCACTGGGACTTGCTATGATGTAACTCATGACTGGATAATGGGTGTGAAATATTATTAAAAAGGAATAGGTGAGATAAAACAGGAAATAGAGTAGCCTCACATATTAAACTGGCATACTCACATGAGGAACTAGAGGTAGAAAGCATTGAAGAAAGCATTTGGAAGAGAAATAATGGAAAAGAAAACAAGAAATTGTCGTAATAGAATGCAGAATTCATTCAAATCTTTATATTGGGTGGGGAAGGAGAGAAGAGTTGGTCTTTATTATAACTCTAAGGAAACAAACATTTATACAGTAACTGGCAGCCCAGGCATGTAAAGACTTTCCCCAGAATGGGCAGATGAGAACAGTTTGTTCCAATAGCTATAAGGGTAGCTGAAACAGGTGCTGTGGAGTGCTTAGAGTTTATTCAGACCACAAAGATACCAAGGTTATTCACTGTATCCTGGGCCATCACCAGTCATCTTGACTTTTAACCTACCACTATACTTTAATGACACAGGGAGGATGAGTTATAACTTTGTGCAACTCTGCCTCATTTAAATCAATTCAAGAGCCAATCAAGACATTACCCGTAATATCATTGATCCTCTTCAAAAATGAAGGACAAACAACAACATTGAGATGAGATTAATATTAACAGAAAACAGATGTCACTTAACCAAATGTTCTAGAAGGGATGGAATGGTAAAATTGATTTTAAAAAATGAAAGATTCCCATCACACCAATGTGGAAGAAAAAGGGAGCTCTCTTATGAGACCAGTGTAAATGCACAGATAATTCATATACCAACTAATTTTTTTAAAAGACATTTATAGAAGATTGATAACTTGGGATAAGTAACCCAAGTAATAGAATTCACACCACTAAAACTGAAAATAAAAATCAGATCAGATACTTTCACAGCTATGACAGGGTGCCGATATTTTACCAAATAAGTAATAAAGGCAATAGCAACAAATAAAATAGAAAATTTCAAATATGCAAAATTGAAAAGTTTATGTATGATTAAAACTAATACTAGGAACAAAATATTCAAAAATCTTTTCATCAGATGTCTCTGATAAGGGTATAAAATTTAAATTAGGCAGGAAACTAACTAAAGAGCTATTTTCTACTAGGTAAATGGTCAAAAGACATAAACATAAATTTAAAAGAATTTAAAAGTATTAAGAAAAAGGAGGAACAGAAGCAATGGATTTCACCAAGACTTCAGGCTGCAAGGGTCATTTGCAACAGTCAGCAAATTTACTCTACTTTTTGATGTAGGTTTTGCAATTCATTTAGCAAAGGACTCACTTGTAAAAGCTGTTCTTGACACCATCATTTTAGAAAGCATACCCCTGTACCTTCAATTGGGCAACTAACTTTCACTTAGCTAAATTAGAAGAATTGTACAAGTAGAATACATACCTCATTTCATTGGTGCCCAGAAGGGCATATGTGTCTTTCGAAAAGATCCCTTTCTCAGTCATCCTTTTCTAAAAGATTTATAATTCATATATACCATAATAGGAGAACCATTTATGGCAAGACAAAACTCTGGTGGCATGACTAATATCAGAAGAAGTTTCTATAACTAGATCTATTTTAAAATCCCTAATTCTTCCTCTTTATTCCAAGTTGTCCTGAGAAATAAGACAGCAGGAAGAGTCTTTTTTTCAGATATTGGTTGGACTAGATGACCACCAGGTTTCTTTCTAATGGTGATTTTTGTGATTTTGTAACAGTGCAGTAAAATTGTTATTTGTAAAGGATCATGGGTAGACCATAGTTTGGAAAACCATAGCTGTATACATAGGATATTTTTTATTTACACATTGCTTTCAATAGTTTATTGTTACTATTTTCTTGACATTCTGCATACATTCTTTTAAGAATGCAATTTCATTTTTTCAATTTGTAAAAAAAAAATCTACTAATCAAACTTTTGGGAATAAAAAACTTAATAAACATAATTTAAAATGATTTCAAATCTCTAATAAGAAAAATGCAAATCAAAATATCTCTGAGATTTCACCTCATACTCAGTAAACTGTACAAAGCTAGCTAAAAATTGAGTCAATGCTGGAGGTGTTGTAGACAGACAGACACACTAAGAAACCATTGATGGAGCTATTAATTGGGCCAACCATTCTAGAAATCAATGCAGAATTATGTTAAGAAAGTAGTTGGAATGTCTGTAAACTTCTGAGCTACAGATCTCACTGTAAAAATATGTTACAAGCAGGTGAAAGATAGAAAGCTCCTATATACACCAAAATATTCATAGCAGCACTTTTTGTTGTAGCAAACTGGTAGTGGTGTGGAATAGAGTCCTATTGATTGGCATATTGAAATATAAACAAATTATAGCATACTTATATAGCAGAATATTACCATATTATCAGAAATACTAAAAGGTTTCAGAGAAGCATGGGAAAACTTAAATGAACTAATGTAAAGAGAAGCAGAAGTAGAAAAAATACCAAAAATGAGTACAAGATTATAAATGGAAACTATAAAAACTAAAACTCAGTGTTGCACAATTATAATGACCAAGCTTATTCCAAAGAAGAGATGCTGGAACACATCTACCTCTCTTCCTTAAAGAGGTAAAGAATGGGCAAATGTAAAAAATTAGAAATAATATCAGACGTGGTTGATATGCTGACTAATTTTGCTAAACTTTTTTTAGCTTCCTTTTTGTTTTTGTTGGTACTTGTGACCTCATTCTCTTAGGATCACATTGTTAGCTTTTCCCCTCCTGCCATTGTCTCAAGCCTCTACTTGTATGTATTCTAATCAATTTTTAGGAAGCCAGCCATCTGCATTCCACTTCCATTCCATTACCCAACATTGACTGGATGTTACATAAGAATACTTAACAGATAGATATAGCAGTGTGTGGGGAAAAGGTGAAGAACTTACAGATTAAGCACATATTGATCAGAGACTGTTAGCTAAAGCCTTAAAGGCCTCAGTTTAGAAGCATGTGATTTTAGATAAGGCCTGGACTATGTCCACTGTCCAAAAGAGGATCCATGGTGAGGAAGCATGTGATTTTAGATAAGGTCTGGACTATATTCTGTGGTTCTAGGTGGGAAAGCTGTACATCTACTGCATTCCACTGACCAAATAGGGGAATAAAGGTTTATGTCACCAATCACACCATATAGAGGGTGGGATTTTGGAGGTTCTTTGTCTGAAATGTATAAAAGCTGTGAACATTTTTAAGGGAGTGGCTCTCTTCTGCTGTGAATTTGGCTCACAGACCAGGATGGGGTCCACTTCTCGAGATTCTAATAAATAATTCTGCTTTCTATGAGTGATCTCTGTAGTAGTCACTTTGGGTAGGTCTTTTTGTCCCAAACAACAGGAATAAATTCATAAACATTTCCCCCCAACACTGCTTAGGGATATTACTCCACCTTTAGAACCTTGGTCTGGGAAGAGGTAAAAAGGGGAAAGAGGTGATTAAGCTCACAATTTATCCCAGTTCCTATATATCACTGGTTTCATCAAGTTCATATTTAAAGCCTCCATTGATTCCAGTTCTCTTGAAGTGAAGTGATGGATTTATTCTTCTCAGCATATCAATGCTGGGCTGGCTGTAGGATCTGACTTGGATTTCTAGACTTTAGAGATTCTACTATCTTTACTAAGAATGAAAAGAATAAATAAAAAAGACAAGGATCCTGGTACAGTTCTTAGGTACTTTATGGCCTCAGGAGAGAAAGTCCCACAACCCTGCCTTTTTAAGGATAGTTTTCTCACTGAAACTCAGAAGTGAAGGAGATTCCTCAGTCCCTCAAAGGAGAATTCAGCAAGAGAGAGATGAACAGACATGACTTAGACTTTGTGGTAGGCCAGTCAGAACCAGTAACAGAATGTCCACAAGTACTCCATTCCTCACAATTCTCCTAGCAGCTGCTTCTTAATATCCTCTAAGCAGATAGCTTAATAAACTCATGAAGTCTGCACTTTGATATAAGAATTGGTTGACTCTCTGAATAGAGAAGGGGAAGTAATATGTTAGAAAATAAATTGATATAAAAACAAAAGATACCAATACAATTTTTAAAAAAAGATAATTGCATAATCTTTTTTGATTAGTATCCAAACTGCTGAATCTTAAAATGAATTGAAACTGGGGATGAATATGAAGAACAAAACCAAGGGCTTTTTTAAAATTATGTTAGCGATAAAAAGAAGATCAAAGAAGGCACGGACATGACCTCTTTATTCAAACAATGATAATGAATGACAGAATGAAGGCAAAAGAAATCATTTTTTATCTTGCTTTTTTTCTCCACCAAGGAGAGCAAACAAGCTTTGAATTAGGAAAGATGGATTTCAAAATTCTGACAGTTTGCTGAAGTTCAAGATAAGTGAGGAGATGGTAAAAATAGCTTTGCTGTCCTCAGTTCAAGTCACCAGATTTAGATTATCTATATTCTAGGTCATAAAAGGATTTGGCACATGTCTATGGTAATAATGGTCAAAAGAACTCCTGTTTAATTTAATTGAAGAACATGGATGAATCTTTTTTGGAAAGGGCAGCTTTTGGAATTAGGCTGGGCTGCATCAAATATAATTTGTGACTGAAAGTCAAGAAGAACAGATTCTTGTCAGAGGAACTTTTGTCTATCTTAAGTGGCTCTCTCCCTTAGAACACTTTTCTATCTTTTTTTCTCCTTTGGAGTTCAAGACTGAAGTGAGAGATGGAAAGGATTTTTCTCCCCTTCCCTCTAGTAGCAATGGTGACATAAAAAATAATTTTAAAAAATGTATTCTCCTGGGCAAACCTAAAATTAAAATCCCTAGAACTCCCAATTTGGGCTGCCCTCTGTTTTCTTTTCTAAGCATTGGTCAACTGTCAAACCTAAACAATGAACATTTCCAGCCTTAGAGATAATACTGAGTTTCAGATTGTTTAAACTCAAAAACCAGTTGCCATCCAGCCAGAAGATGAATACTACTCTATGCTTTTTTTGAAGGAAAAGTGGATACTATCATTGAAGTATTGATGCCAAATCGTGGCTAAGCAAAATTGCTGGACCTTACTATGAGTTGCTCAGACAGAGCAAGTCTAAGCTAAGTCCCACAGAGGGTCTTCTAGGTGTAGTATATTTTTATATGTTTTATGTCTCTTGATTAGTTTGTCAAAAATATTTATTAAGTATCTACTATATGCCAGCACTGTGCTAAATGCTAAGGATACAAAGAAATGCAAAAACATAGTCCCTGTTCTCAAAGAGTTCATAGTCTAATGAAGTATACAAAATGGAGACAACTATGTACTCTATAATACACACACACACAAATATATACTTGTGAACATGCACATATATACAGACACATATATACACAAAATATATTTTATTCATATATAGGTAAATATATATAATATATAGGTATCTATCTAATATTGTATGTATATATCTATAAATTGGAGATAATTAATAGAAGGTAGACACTATAATTAAAGGAAATTTCCCCCTAAGTTTGTTTATACATGTCTGTGAATACTTTGTATCTTACATGATTTCTGTGGTGAAAAATAAAAGCAGCTCTATATCCAATACCAATTTTGTACCTTTGTGGGAAGGGTCTTTGTTACCCAACCCTAAATAGAACCATAACAAAGTTTTATCTTAGAGATTTAAAATGTTCTAGTTAGCTTTCTGGAGGTCTTTGGACCAGCATTCACTTCAGCTGAATAATCACCACGAAAATAGCCAAAGATAAAGTCCAGAAGTCTTTATTGTTTCCTTCATAGTCTGTCTCCTTGTCTGAGGCCCGGACCAGCTTTCTGGAGGTCCTCCGGAATGTGTCTTGGTTTCTGTGGAGGAGGCAGGAGGACCACCATGATGGTCTCTGTCTTGAAGTCTGTCTCAGTCCGAGAGTTGGTGCTCTAGCCTCCATCCTCTTTCTTCCCTGAGTTTGTTGGAGTCCTCTCTAGATCTGACTCAGACTTCTTAAATACTCTATTACAATTTAATCTATTCATCATACTGAGTATAAGCCAATCATATCACTAGGGAACCATTATTTGTTGTAAAATTAATTCAGTCATACTGAACTACAGAACTATTAATCACCATGCTAAACTAGATATCCATTGTCTTATCAATTCCACTGAGTTAACACTTTTCTCCAGAATTCTGGCCCATTACAGAGATTTTCTAGGAGAAATCCAACTAGGGATATTGATGAGTCAAATGAAACACTTAAGCCCTTTGTGATCAGATCCTCAGGTCAAACATGGTTTATTGAGCCCAAAATCATTGATGGGTATGGGATAGGCTTTGAGTTCTATAAAGGAACTGAAATTGCTGTCAAATATTTGAGAATTGATTACTTAATATTTATGGGGTAAAGCTTCTAGGGAAAACATAGTAGTGAGGAGATTCCCTAACTTTAGAATGGCTCTGTTTTATCAATCTGTCCATCAATGATTGTAAAAGTCCTCTGGCCTAAGAATATAATAATATTTCCTCCCTTAGACTTTAGGGAAGATACATCAATCATCCTTAGGGCCTTTGAGCTTAGAATGTTATTGTATCTGTATGTCAATGATTCTAAAGTCTTCTAGCGTTAGAATAGTCCTACAAACATTATGGACTGACAGATAGATAATCTGTTAATCAGTGATAACCAAGGTCCTGAGACAATAGTGAATAGACCACCCCTCAAACCCACCTGTAAGCCACAAAATTAACAAATAAGTAACATGAGCTCTGGTCCTGTAAGTTTATCTTCTTTCTCTTGCTTCCTTGCTAATTCCTTTTGGAACTTAGCCCACCATCATCAGCGTAATAAATCTTTGCTCCTTAACTTGGAGACAAACTGAGTTGGGAATTCTTTTGCCATACCTGCGACAATGACATGGGGATCCCTAACATTGTTGAGATGCTTTATCCCTCAACATTTGGTAGCCCATACGGGAAGCCCCAAATTTCACATCCTCTTTGTTAAAGTAAGCCTTTTTAATTACATCCTATAGCTGGGACAACCAGAAGCACCTAGGGAGGCCTGGGGGACTGTCAGGAGCTCCACGCTCAGCAAACTTTCCTTGACTAGGGACTTCCAGAATTGGAAATCCTTGTAATACAATACAATAACTCTGGAAAGGTATACTTAAAGATATTCACAGCACGGTGCTTACTCAGTATGACTGATGAGATAATGGTTTTCTAACACATACTTAGTGCAATGTAATGACGTAGTCACTCTAGTTGACTATATTTAGTGTGATATGGTGATATAAGGGTTCTACAGTTGACACATGCTCAGTGTGTTGTAGTGATGTAATCATACTAAGGTATTTAAAGGCTGAGAGGATTGGGAATTCAGAGTCTCAGCCACAGACACAAGAAGACTCCAGACTCCAGACTCCAGACTCCAGACTCCATCTTTGACCAGGCTTGTGGTGGCACTCCTGCCTTCATCACTTCTCCACCTAAAGACCAAGGCCCATCCAGAGATCCTCCAGAAAGCTAGCATAGACATTACGCCTTATGTCCAATCTTTTATGACCTTGTCCCAAGATCATAAATTAATAGACCTGCAGGATGCTGCTGGTAAAATTTGTTGGAGGGGGAAGTGAAAGTAAATACTGTCCTCCTAGATGATCCTTTCTTTCCATTTTTATATTTATTAGTCTGCCCAGACATTTGGAGGAAACTGCAGAAGTTAGCCATGGGTCCTCAAACTTCTCAGACTTAGCTGTTGGAAACAGCCTTTGTAGTTTTTAGTAATAGGGATGGAATAGCAACAAAGGAGCAAGATGGCAGGGACAGAGCAAGAAACAAAGAACAGGTTCAATTTTTAGCTGCTGCCATATCTGGGAACCATGGAAATTCATGCCTCAGGTGCTATGTCAGGGCCATTGATCTCTCTACTGTTCTTGAAGAAACCCCTCAGGCCCTTGCCCCAGGTACACTCAGGAGGAGCATTGGAAGACCACAGAGGGGTCAAACTGCCTCCTCCCATTCCCTATCCTCTGGACTCCTCAGGACTAAAAGTGGCAGTGCCCAGGGTTTTGGCCAGACTCTCCCTTGGACCATGACAATGACTGAACCCAGGGCAACTTTGGATGTGGCCTGCATATGTGACCTGATGCATTATTTGCAAAGGTCACTTGTTGTTACTTGTACCCCAAACACTGCTGAAGCAAACAAACATTTCTTACACCTGTTGCAATTTAACTTCAGCAACCTGTACTAGCAGGATAGCTATACTCACTGCACTTATGATTATAAGCCATCCCTAGAAATAACTGTAGGATATCCATTCCAGCACCCTTCTGGCAAACTCACTCATAATGCTTCTACACCACCTTTTGCTGTATTGTTAATGTCAATCTTAAACATATGGTATACATTTCGCATGTAAAAATAATAAGCAAATTGACCATGTTGAGTTCTTTGAAATTGATCTTTGATATTGGCTCTTACATATTAAATTTTCTATTAAGTTTGGATTTGGTTGAGAGAATGTCTTGAAAATCTGCAAGTTAGTTGAATGTCCATTTTTTCTCATTCAATATTACAGACAATTTTGCTGGATATGATATTTTTGGCCTCAGATCTGGTTCTTTTAATTGTTGGTAGATATGATTCTAGGACTTGCAATCTTTTATTATGGCTTCTGATAAGTCCTGTACAATTCTAATTATAGTTCCAGCATATTTGAATTGTTTTTTTCTTGATTCTTGCAAAATTTTCTCTTTGATCTGGGGGTTTTGAAATTTAGCAATAACATTCCTATGTGTTTTCCACAAAAGATCTCGTGAGGAGGTGATTGATGAATTTTCTCTATTTCTACTTTCTCCTCATGTTCTATCACTCCAGGACAATTTTCTAGGATTATTTATTGCATTATTTGTCAAGGTCCTTTTTTTGGTCACAACTTTCAAGTAGTCCAATTATTCTTGTATTTTATTTTCTTGATCTGTTCTCCAGATCTGTTGTTTTTCTTATAAGATGTTTCACATTCTGTTCTAATTTTTTCATTCTTTTTATTCTGTTTTGTTATTTCTTGATCTCTCATAGCTTCACTGGCTTCCCCTTGATGGGTTCTAATTTTCAAAGAGTTATATTTTTATCTTTAAATCCCTGTATCTTCTTTTCTAGTTGATTAACTTTTTTCATAATTTTCTTGTTTTTCCTTAATTATTTTGTGGTTTTTGTTTTTAATTTTTCCTCAGTGTCTCTCATTTGATTTTTAATTCCTTTTTGTGTTTGTCTGTAAATTCTCTCTGGGCAGAGAACCATTTCCTGTTACTCTTTGGGATAGAAACTTTTTTACTTCACTGTTCTCCTCTGAAGATGAACCCTGTTCTTCCCTGGTCCCATACTGAGTTTCTATGTTGGGGTTTTTCTTCTTTGCCAGTTTTTTTTTTAAATAAGAGGTATTAGTGTAAGCACCTCTGATCATTGGGTGGAGGGGATAGTGGCTCTAGCTTCACATGATCTTTCCTCTCTGACCTAGAATTGGCCACTATGAATTGGATGACACAAGATGGTCTCCGTGACAAAATGAATAATCTCAGGAGGTTTCTCTTGTTAAATGAAAATAGTACATTTAAAATCACAGTTGCATGTAAACTTTTCCTCTGCTTAAAGAATCCCTCCCTATAAGGACTTGGCTCCTTTATAGTTTTACTTGATTCATCAATGGCTCCATCTGTGAGTACCATATGCACCTGGATTTCAGTGATCACTAATCTGCTAATGGAAGACACCCTAGGGAATGGGAGTCCTAGCTGGTTCTCTCAATGAGCTGAGCTTCTGATTGCCTGGCTGGCCAGTGAAAGAACCTTGAGAGATGGAACTGAGAGATCTAAATTGGTCTCACCAATTGCTGGATAGTAACCAGAAAGCTAGCTGAGAGGACTGGGACCTGGAGAGGAAAGGATTTCGTCTTTAGAGTCAAGCCCAATGGAAAAATTTTGCCAATGCCTCCCAACACCACTGTCTGTGGGGCACATTAGCGCCCTTCAGGGATATATGTTCTACACTGTTGTAAACAACGAGGTTGGAGCTGTTGGAAAAACAGGAGAGGTGAAGTGGTAATCTGAACATGGAGGTATCAGAGTCATTTTATGCTGAGTATGGGACCCATGTGATTCCCCTAATTAAAAATGAGGGAGCTATTCCTGCCTAACTAAGCACCTTGTGTCAAGCGTATGAACATATAAATACCATCCCGGGAAGAGGAAGGGCTTTCGAGTACAATGTTTTCTTGGATTTAGTCTCCAAGATTTACTTGATAAAAATAAATGTTTTTGTACATAGTTCTATTTAATTCTATATGACTCTTCCTGATTCCTTCCTCAGCACAGAACTGAATCGGTTTCAAGATGCCTGATCCCTCCAAAGGCTCTGTAAAAAGCCAGGAGTTTGCACAATTCATTTCCAACAATTATGGTGCAGACTAGAGGGAGTCAGTATTGGAAGGTGACTTTCTTTCTTTCTTTTTTTATTATTATACCTTTTTGTTTACAAGTTATATGCATGGGTAATTTTACAGCACTGACAATTGCCAAACCTTTTGTTCCAATTTTCCCCTCCTTCCCCCCATCCCCTCCCCCAGATGGCAGGTTGACCAATACATGTTAAATATGTTAAATTATAAATTAAATACAACAATATAAGTAAACATGTGGTGACTTACTTTCTAATAACATGAAGAAATGTAAAACCATAGCTAAAAAACTATGATTACGAACTTATATGAAAGAAAGGAGACATCTCAGTCAACTTCATGGTAGCTTGCATCCCTAGGTGAAGATGAGGGTCAGTCTTTACCCAGTACTTGCAAAAGTAGTCATTGCTTTAGCAAAGCCCTCAAAAGGGCAGAGGTTTGGTATCATCCCCTGGTGGGGTTCACAGAAATAGAGAGGCTTTGGTATGTGGCTCAGAAACTATTGAGTATATAATGATATGGAGAAAACTTCAATATCAACTCAGGTGCTTATCACCTCTTTTCCGCTTTACTGCAGATGATCCTGATATGTTATAAAGAATTATTGAGTATGTCAGACATGCCATTATAAAATCATTAATAGCCTTGGACTTGAGGAAGAAATATGGGGAAACTAGCAAGAGTCAGAGCTAAAGGAGGAGCCAGTCAATATAAAAGAGGTGAAATGCCTAGAAATGCTGAAAGTGACAGATGAATGCTTTAAAACTAGTAAAACCAACTCAAAACTATGATACTGGGATGTTAAATTATATCTCTTCTGTGCATAGTTTGTACTCTCAAAAGTTTTTTACACAGTAGTTAAAATAGCCTGTACAGATTAAAACACTTAACTCTGTGGAGGGTTCTGCAGTGGATATTGTTAAAACAGGAAAAGCCAGAAGATTTCCAAGTCTTTGGTAATGGAGTCTAACCAGAGGGCTGATTTTTTATCAGACAGGGCACTTCCTTCTATGTATTCTACCATATTATGCTCTCTGCATAGAAAACATTTTATCAGCCTACAGTATTTTTCCTCCTTCTACCTCTTAGAATCCCTGCTCTATAAAGGCTCAATCTCCCATATAGGACCATTCTTGATTCTTCCCCTTTTCTTGAGAGTATGACTACTCTGTTCATCCTCAATCATCACATTATACTTATTTTGTATATATTTTGTATACACTTATGTAGAAACATACGTTTAGTTTCTTCCCAGAGGAATATAAGTTGCTTAAGAACAGAAGTTATTTTAATTTTCATTTTTATGTCACTAACAGTATTACTGTGCTTGGCACATGCTTGGTACTTAATAACTCTTTGTTGAATTGAATTGAAGTTCCAAGTATACCCAACTGATAGCATTCTACATTGTTTTATTATAATGGGAAATTTGGAAAGCCTAAGCAAAGACAGTGGAGATTTCAAATTCTGATTTGAAACAAAGTAGTTTTAATTCAGAAGGGATATTAAGGATAGTATGAAACAGCTGAAAACTTTGCATTTCTATTTTTTTTTTAGGGAATAGTTTCAAAGCATCTATTGGATACTATTGTGATATAAATCTCAGTTTGATATATTCATCACCTATTGATTTCTATTTTTAATTTTCTTTCATATATCTTTTAAAAGCATCAGTAGAGTAATATTTCTTTTCAATGCATAATATTTTGGATCATCACATATAGATATAATTCATGATTTGGCACATAGTAAATGCTTACAAATGTTTTATTTGTCTATCATAGATCTATTAAATCATCTTCTTTGTTTCTTTCTGTGTGGATCTCTCGGCCCTCTCCTTTCCTCTTCCTCCCTCTCTCTCTCCCTCTCCCTCTTCTTCTCCTTTTCCCTCTTCTTCTTCTTCTCCTTCTCCCTCTCCCTCCCCTTTCCCCTCCTTCTCCCTCTCCTTCTCTCTCCCTCTCCCTCCCTCTCCCTCTCTCTCCTTTCTCCCTCTTCTTTCCTCTCCCTTTCCCTCCCTCTTCCTCTCTCCCTCTCCCTCCCTCTCCTTCCCTCTCCCTCTTCCTCCGTCTTCTTCCCTTTCCACCTCCCTCTCCTTCCCTCTCCCGCTTTCTCTCCCTCTTTCTCCCTCTACCCTCCTCTCCTTCCTTCTCCCCTTCCTCTCCCTCCCTCTCCTTTTTCTTCCTCTCCCTCTCCCTCTCTCTCTCCTTCTCCCCCCTCTCTTTCCCTCTCTCTCTCCCTTTCTCTCTCCCTCTCTCTCTCTCCTTCTCCCTCTCTCCCCTCTTTCCCTCTCTCTCTCCCTTTCTTTTTCCCTCTCTCCCCTCTTCCTCTCCTTCTCTCTTTCCCTCTCTTCTTTCCTCTCCCTCTCCCTCTTCTCTCTCTTTCTCCCTCTCCCTCTCCTCTTCTCTCCTCTCCTCTCCTCTTCTCTCCTCTTCTCTCTCTGTCTCTGTCTCTCTCCTGTCTATCCCCCGCCCCAGCATCTTCCTTATCTCATAAAAGGGCAAACTAGTGCCCAATTAAAAACAAATCTTCAATTAAGCTATTATGTGGTACTACTAAAAACTTACCTCCCTGAGGATTTTAATACATTACGACCTTCTTAGAATCAAGATTGAGCAATATGAAAGTGATTGCCAAATTTCCCTAACGTTTAAGAGAACCTTGAGCCGACCCTGAAATGTGCTTGTTTTTTTTCCTACTATTATATCAAGTACTGGTTATAGAATTTGTCTTTAATTAGCCATAGAAGCATTTTAAAAATCCTTAATTTCTGTCTTCCTCTAGGAAATTATTTTTTGTGAAGACCCTGATCTCATTAGTGGAGGGAACTCTTATTGTGCATCATCAGTGCAGATTAGCAATTTACCTTTAATTTATAGTCTTAGTATAGTAAGAGATTAAACAACTTTCTATTTATCTGGAGGAACTACCCAGGAAACAGGATATATGGTAGTAAACTGAAAGAGTTTGTTCATATCCTTTACCTTTGAGATAAAAGAATTGTTTCAGAGGGATAATCTTCTACCAATATGCCTTGTGTCAGTGGTACAATGGGACAGATAAGAAAAAATGGAGGAAGTTGGACATTTCAGATTTAACACAAGTAGCTAAGAGAATCAATGCGGGGGTGGTGGGGTGGTGGGAAGGGATGGTGAATGAAGAAAGCTTAGCAGTATCAGACGTTGAAAAAGAAAAGCCTAGAAAGATTTACATGAATTGATGCTGAGTGAAGTGAGCAGAACCAAGAGAACATTGTATATAATAAGAGCAAGATTATGTGATGATCAACCCTGATAGACTTAACTGTTTTGGGCAATGCAATAATTCAAGACAATTCCAATAGTGTTGGGATAGAAAATGCCATCTCTATCCAGAGAGAAAACTATGAAGATTGAATGTGGATCAAAACATAGTATTTTCACCTTTTGGTTTATTTGTTTGCTTTTTTATTTTTCATGGTTTTTTTTCCCTTTTTGGTCTGATTTTTCTTGTACAATATGACAAATGTGGAAATATGTTTAAAGAAACTATATATATTTAACCTAAAATAAAGGAAAAGCAGGCCAATGAATTAAGTATGAAATTAAAAAAAACTAGAAAACGAATAAATGAAAAATCTTCAAACACCAAACTGAAAATCTTAAAAATTAAAGATGAGATGAATAAAGTTGAGTGTAAGAAAGCTATTGAATTACTAAATTAAACTAGGAGTTGGTTCTATGGAAGAAAAACAAGATAGATAAATTATTAGTTAATATGACTTTTAAAATGAGAGAAAAATAAATCACTGGTATTAAAAATGAAAAGGGTGAATATCCCACTAATGAAATGAAATTAAAGCAATGATTAAGAGATATTTTTGCTAATTATATGCCAATATATTTAACAATTTAAATAAAATCGAAGAATATTTACAAAACTATAAACTTCCTAAATGAACAGAAAAAGAAATAGAATATCTAAATAAACCTTTTTTTTTAGAAAAAAAAATGAACAAGTCATGAATGAGTTTCCAAGAGAGAAGTAGCAGGACCAGATGAATTTACAAATGAATTCTAGTAAACATTGAAAGATTAACTAATTCTAATATTAAATAAATTCTTTGGAATAATAAACATTATTTCAAATATATTTTCCAAAAATAATAAAAATCTGTTTATAAAATAGATCTGGTACTGACAAGTAAACCAGGAAGAACAAAGCAGAGAAAGAAAACCATAGATCAAGTTTATTAATAAATATAGATGCAAAAATATTAAATAAAAGAAGCTGTTACTGTAAATATACTATATACATGTATACATGCTGTTCCTGGTTCTGCTCATTTCACTTTGCATCAGTTTGTGTAAGTCTTTTTAGCTAGTTTTATTTTTTTTCTTGAGAGAATGCTGATTGTTATTTCGTATAACAAAATAGTATTCCTTCACAATCATATACAACAACTTGTTCAGTCATTCCCTGATTAAAGGAAATCCCCTACATTTCTAATTTTTTGCCTCCATTAAAATAATTGCCACAAATATTTTTGAACAAATACACCCTTTGTACTTTTCTTTGACCCCTTTATATGATAGCACTAGTAGTGGAATTGCTTAGTCAAAGGATATGCATGATTTTATAGTCCATTGAGCATAGTTCCAAATTGCTCTACAAAATGGATGAATCAGTATACACTTTATAAACAATGCATTTGGTATCTCAATTCTTCCATATTCTCTCCAACATTTGTTATTTTCATTTTCTGTTATATTAGCCAATCCTATAGGTATAATACAATAGCTCAGAGTTGTTTTAATTTTCATTTTTCTAATTAATTATGATTTTGAGCATTTTATATGGATAGAGATAGCTTTTATTACTTCATCTGAGAACTACCTGTTCATATGACTTGAGCATTTATCAATTGAGGCCCATATTTCTATAAATTTGATTCTGTTTTCTATATTTGAGAAATGAGATCTTTATCAGAGAAACTTGCTGTAAATATTTGTTTTCAGATTTGTGATTATTAACTATGTGTTTTTCTCCATCTCATTTCTCTCCTGTTTATCCTAGTCTCTTCTTTTACCTTGTTCATTCTCAAATGCTTTGCTTCTGACTTGTTCCTCCCACACAGCCTCCTCTCTATTAGTTCTGTACTCTTATCCACTTTTCCTCCTACTTTTCTCTGTGGTAAGATTGATTTATAAATCCAATTGAGTATGTATTGTATTCCTTTTTTGAGCCAACTTCAAAAAGAATAAGATTCATCAAAAACAACCATTCTGGAGAGCAATTTGGAACTATGCCCAAATTGGCTATCAAATTGTGCATACCCTTTTTTTCCCCAGCAGTGTCTCTACTGGGTCTGTATCCCAAAGATATCATAAAAAAGGGAAAAGGACCCACATGTGCAAAAATGTTTGTAGCAGCCCTTTTTTGTAGTGGCAAGGAACTGGAAACTGAGTGGATGCTCATCAATTGGAGAATGGCTGAATAATGATTTCAGAAAGACCTGGAGAGACTCACATGTACTGATGCTGAGTGAAGTTAGTGGAACCAGAAAAACAGCAACAAGATTATGTGATGGTCAACTGTGATGGACTTGGCTCTTTTCAACAATGAGATGATTATCAGGCCAATTCCAATAGACTTGTGATGGAGAGAGCCATCTGTGTCCAGGGAGAGGACTGTGGGGACTAAATGTGGAATACAATATAGTTTTTTGTTGTTATTTGTTTGCTTGGTTTTTTCTTTCTTGTTTTTTTCCTTTTTAAATCTGATTTTTCTTCTGCTGCATGATAAACATGGAAATATGTTTAGAGGAATTGCACAAGTTTGGCCTATACTGGATTGATTACTGTCTAGGGGAGGAGGACGGGAATGAGAAAAGATAGAAAATTTGGAGAGCAGGGTTTTGAAAGGATGAATGTTGAAGACTGTCTTTGCATGTGTTTTGAAAATTAAAAACTATTATAAAAAGAGAGAATAAACTTCATGTGCTCCTACATACTTCCTATTGTTCCATACATTGTAAAATCTTTTTTTATGCCTCTTATTTGTCAGATAATTTACCCCTTCTCCTTTTCTCCTTCTCCCAATGCATTCCTCTTTTTACCCCTTAATTTTATTTTTAAAGATAATTATCCCATAATATTTAATTTGCATCCCTGCTCTTCTTATGCATATTCCTTTTAACTGCTATAATAATAAGAAAGTTTTTAGAAGTTATACATATCATATTTTCATGTATCAAAAATATAAGTAAGCAGTTTTTATGAAAAAAATCAAAATTTAAAAAAGTCATTTGAAAAAATACTCTAAATCACTGTTGATTAGAGAAATATTGATTGAAACAGCTCTTAGAGAAAAGAAAAATGATAAATACTGGAGGGGAATATAAAAAATCAGTAATTGGGGGAAAATGGAACACCAATATATGCCAGGTAGAGTGCTGAGTAGTCCAACCTTTTTAAGAACAATTTAGAACTATGTCTAAAGGATTATGTAACTGTACCTTTTGAGTTAATAATGTCACTACTAGATCTACATTGCAAAGAGATCAAATAAAAGGGCAAGTATGTGTTTGTAACAAAAAATATTTCTAGCAGCTCTTTTTTTGTAATGACAATGAAGTTGTGGTATGTGATTTGACAAGCAGAATGGTTTCAGAAAAGCTTAGGATGACTTAGTATGAGCTAATGCAAAGTATAGTAAGCAGAACTAGGAGAACATTCTACTAATTCAGAATACATATACAAACTTATGCATAGTGAAGAGAATAAGCAAAAGAATATTGCACACAGTAACTACAATATTGTATGAAAGACTATGTAACTATGATCAAGACAGTGATCCAAAACAATTTCAAAGTATCCATGATGAAAAATCATGAGAGAGAGACAGAGACAGAAAGATAAAGAGAAACAGAGACTGAGAGAAAGAAAACTAATGAACTCTCAAAGCATGTTGAAACACATTTTTTTTACTTTATTTTTATTGTTTTATTTTATTTGTGGTTATTTATAACATTACCATTTTATGGTAATTTTATAATAGTACCAATATTACATACAAACAAGTATTCTTTGTAGGATTTCACATGTATAAAAGATATCGAATTGCTTGCTCTCTGAAGAAGAGGGGAAGAGAGAAGGAGTGGAGGGCAAGAATTTGAAGCTCAAAATTCTTAAAAGATTATTGTTAAAAAAATTTTACATGTAATTGGGAAATATTTAATGAAATATTCTTAAAGGGGAAAATAAAACTGGAGAAAAAAAATTTAAAGCAAGTTTCTCTGATAAAAGTCTTGTTTCTATAACCTATAGGGAACTGAGCCAAATTTATAAAAATAAGACATTCTCCCACTGATCAATGCTCAAAGAATATGAAGAAGAAATTTGTAGAAGAAATAAATATTATCAATAGGCATCCAAAAATGCTCCAAATAACTAATAGAGAAAATGTTGGAAGGGATGAAAGGAAATCAGTACACTAATGTACTTTTGATGGAGCTGTGAACTGTGACCCATTTGGAAGGACAATTTGGAACTATGTCCAAAGGATTATAAAACAATACATGTTCTTTCACAGAAATATCACTACTAGGTCTCTATATGAAAGAGATCAAAGAAAAATGGGCCATATATATGAGATCAGAGAAAAATAGCCCGTGTATACAAATATATTTATAGCAGCTCTTTTTTGTGGTGTCAAAGAATTAGAAACTGAGCGTATATCCATCAATGGAAGAATGGCCAAACAAGTTGCAGTATATGATTGTGATGGAATAGTATTGTTGCTGTTTTTTAGAATTGACAAAGGTGATAGTTTCAGAAAAGCCTAAGAAGACAATATAAGCCAATGCAAAGTATAGTAAGCAGAAGAGAACATTATACACAATAACAACAATATTTTAATGATAACCAACTAAGAAAGATAGACATTTTGATCAATACATCTATAGCAATTCCAAAAGAATACACTCTCCAAAAAGAAAATTGCTGATTTCTTGAGTATGGGTTGAAACAGAATTTTTAACTTCTTTTATTTTTCTTGCATTATCATGGCCAATATATAAATATGTTTTGCATAACTTCATATCTATGATGGGTATTTTATTTCTTGTCTTCTCAATTTGTGAGTAGTGGTAGCATAGTAGTGGCCCCACTGGAACTCCAACTGATCAGTTCCATACACAATTCAAATGCTGCTTTTTTTTTCTTCCTTCCTTCCTTTTCTCCCTCCCTCTCTCCTTCTACTCTGTCCAATCATATCCTTACTTGTGAGTGCTCTGCCCAAAGGAATATAAATTTTGATAACTGAACCTTCACAAGATATCTTGAGGTTTATGGGCTAGATTTCTTTTCTCTTCCCAACTTCTTTTCTATCATTAAAAAAAAAAATTGGAACTATCAATTCTTTTGCCTGATGTAGTTTCATTTATGATTTCTTGAAATACAGCAGTGGAAAACCAGACTTTAATCCATCTCAATGTGATTCAAAGGGAACTACTTGACCATGCCTTAAACCCAAATCACTCCGGCTCTCATTGATTGGTCAAAATAAATAGATTCCAGCCCAAGTCTCATTTGGTCATTTGAGTTTTGATGGCTCTACGGGAGCCTAAATAGCAAATGTGTCTGTTCTGTCTTCTCCTCCCAGATTGCTTTTTTTTTTTTTAAGAATGTAAAAGAGGCCATTTTTTTGCCTCATTTCTTACTTAGCCTTAATCATTGAATAGATATTGCCTCAGAAAAATAGACCTGTTAAAAACCTTTGCTTGAAAAGGTCAGTTTCTTCCATTGTATCCAGGGCCATCTGTAGCCATTCCTATTTATGTCTTGCCATTGGATCCAGATGACTGTGGAGGAGAAAGTGAGGTTAGTGACTTTGCACAGCCCTGCCTCACTTATATCCAATTCACTTGCAAGCCAAGCGATCATTTTTCTAATGTCATAGATCCTCTTAGAAAACAAGGGCAAACAATGGCAACAATCTCAATGATGACAGGGGAGAGAGAGAAATAATTGAAAATAAAAATTACTTAAATTTTACCCCCCAAAATTTCTTCATTTAAAAAAAATGAAGGAAAAAATGCAAGCTTTCTTGGGGGCAGACACTTTTTTGCTTGTATTTATATACTTAATATATAGTGCTTGATAAAGCTCTCTAATTTTTTTTTAATTAAAATTTAAAATTAAAAAATAACAGTACAAATGGCTCTGGCTTAATCAGTGTGATAGGTCATAACCCTATACATTGTAGTTTATTTTCATAATTTCAATTCAGTCCATAATTAAATTAAATAAATAATAAATCAATTAATTTTTAATTATATAAATAATTAAATTGTTTATAAATTTATAATAATTTATTTATAAATAAATAATATTTAGAAATAAATTAATTTTAATCAATGCAAAACATATAAACTAATTAAATTATATAAACTATTTAATTAGTATTAATCTATATATAATCAAGAGTCTCTTTAGAATTATGTAAAATTAAAAACATTATCCAGTAGTACTGGGGTCTAGAGTCATTTAATGCTACTATTTTTGTGGAAATTAATTTAAACTTCCAGATTGAATAAGGTTAGAAGACATTGGGTCAATAGTAAATTGGAAGTGAGCTACCTGCTGAGGATCAGAACTTTGGAACTGGGCACATGAGAGGTTTGCTTGGTCTAGTTGCTTGAATCTGGAATGCCATCTGGTGGCAAGTAAAGAAATTGACCTCAGTCTTCCACTTAAGCAACTGAGACTTTGAAAAATTAAATGATTTGTCCAAAGTCATAGAATAAGCAGGGGACAGGACCAAGACTCAAATCAAGATCTTCTAATACTGTCTGTTGCTTTCTTACTGTATTCTCCATTTATTGAGATCTTATCAGTTACTCTTGGTGCTGCTACAAGGAGCTCTACCTTTCTTAGTTCCCTTTTTAAATGAGTTGGCTTTTGTCCTAATTTTCTGTATAGAGCCAATCTGACCCATAACTAGCCCTACTTTTTCAACACACACACACACACACACACACACACACTCCTACCGAATATTCCAGTACTAAGAATAGAACGATAGTTTGTTGTGGACCCCTCTGAATTCAAGAAGAATTCACACACAATTCAAATGGATGTCTAGACTGACATACTCTATATTCAGGTTTCCTGACTGGCACCAATGATTTAGGTCATTGTTCTATCATCATAATGCATAGGAAAGAAGTGAAATCTCTGTAAAAATCTGACAGTTTCAATAATGATTTTTTAAATGTATCAGATTACAATAGTTCTTGGATATTGTATCAATCTATCATACTTAGTACTTAGGACATATCATTCAATGATCATAGTAAGTATTTAAATATTCATTGACCATAAGAAAATAATGCTTTTAAGGCTGATATTTTTGAGGGTCAAATGGATCCTTTTGTCTTGAACAGACAAAAAAAAATTAAAGGTTTTGATCTTCATTTTACTGTGAGAAACCCATTGTTTTTAAAGAACTACTTTGGGTTCCAGGACCAAAAAGAAATATATCCAGATCTGCTCAATAACCTAAAATAATTCTTACCAGCTCTCAAGAAGAAATTAAAAACAATTTAAAAACTCAGAGTTACGATTTGTTGTAGGAAATGGAAAACATACATTTTATTTTTTTAAATATATTCATATCTTTTGTTTTTAATATCATCATCATTTCACAATCTATCCCTCTTCTATTCCCTATCTAGTACAACATCCTTCTAACAAAGAATATGGGAGAAAGAAAGTAGTATCTTAAAACCAATTTTATGAATTATTTATGTTTGAAATATTTCTTTTGTGGTAGAGGAAATAAATAAAAAGGTAGAGAAATAAAAAAAAGGTTCCAGGAATTTATGAAATAATTTCCTAGAGAGAAAAAAGTATTAGTCATATTTATGTACAGTTTGGAAACAGGAAGAAGCATGACCTTTTGCAACCACTGAAAATTTGAAGGCACTGAGGCATAGCAAAGATAGAATAGAGAATGTCAGATGCCCAAAGCAGGTAGACGGGACACCAATAAATAGTGAGTAAAGAGTGAGCCATGGGGTGGGGGGTCTTACCCCCAATTAATTATAAAGGTAGGATTCTCTCTTTTCCTTTTCCTCGTCCCTTACCTTCCTCTTCAGAAAATGGTATTTTTCCCCTAGAATTTTTTTTAACCTATCCACATATGTATCTTTCATTGTACATGATATTTTATTTCCTAAAGTTTGATTCATTTATATAAAAATATCATTCTAAAATTGAATTTAGAATTTTTCCATAAAGGCACATCTAGCAGTAACAGAGAGGAGAGAAGTGTCAGAGAATAATCGTGTTAGAGTTAATGGCTGTATGTTATAGGAACTATGACTACCAGGATTCATAACATCTGATTTGTGAGTTGTATGACCTTTCTTATGATGTTCACAAAGTTTGATGTTTGCTTCTTAGAATTTTGTAATTGCAAGTGTTGTTCTTTCTCTAGGGAATATAAATGAACTGATATTGCTTATACTAGAATAGATAAATACATTTATACATAGGTACATAAATAATTAAGACCTTTCTTTATTTGTTAGGATCTTTATGTACTGAAAATCTTTCTCTTCCTTCCCTAAAGAACCTGAGTTAGCATTCATATATAGAATAACAAAGGAAAAAAATCATGAGCCTCTCTGTTCAGAAGTTCTTTGATCAGAAGATCTGGACAAAACAACCCAAGGCCATCTTCCTGGCTATCATCAGGCAATTTAGAATTAGCTATTATCCTATATATTTATGCTGCTTTAATTAATCATTGCTTTATTTTACTTTCATCCCTGAAACCAGTCAAGGAAGTCTCCCAGTCTTTCATTTTAACTTCTGTGATAAGTGGACACCTGGACCCAAACATCCCCATAGCATCCAGGTTCATAGTTAAAATCTTCCATCTACGTATTAGTTAATTTTGAGTAAATAAGCAAAGATTCCAATCTCTTACACTTATCCCATTCAACCTGTTATTACATTCAAAAATACCAAAGCATCAATTAGGAAGTAGAGACAATAGTTAACAACTTACAGTTTATCAGGATTGTGCTAGTAAATAATTGACAACTAGATTCCCCAAAGCACAACACACTTTTTTTTCAAGGTAATCAAAGTTAAGTGACTTGCCCACCAGGATCACACAGCTAATAAATGTCATGCCTAAGGTTAGTTTTTAACTCAAGTCCCCTTGATTCCATGGCCAGTACTCTATCCACTGTGCCACCTAGCTGCCCCAAGTATAACATTTTTAAGTTAAATTTTCTTTATTAACATTTTCCCCATCACTTTCTTAAGTCTAGACAATTAACAAAATAATAATTCAAAGCATGATTTGTAGCACTAGGAATTTCTAAGAATAATTGCTCACAATGAAATTTAACAAATGGTTCTTGTAAATCAATAGGATCTAACATGCCTCTGGGTTCCCACTATCCTGGAACTCCTGAAAAGCTGAAGTGTTTCTAACATATCAGAGCTAGACCTTCCTATTCAAAAGAGAATGCTAGGAAACTACCTTGGGAAATTGTCATGCCATTACCCCAATCTATATGCAAATGTGGAAGACTTTAGCATCCTATTCTGTCTCTAGCCAGATATATCCTCTAATAAATATGTTTTGGACTTACATAGTCTGTGTTCTTTCCCCAAGGAAACTAGTTCAGTTACTAAGCTACTACATAATCACTAATCTGGAGATACATTTGCCACCAAATATAATAATTGAAACAGGTAGGAGAAACTAATCAAGTCTTCATTTGTTAAAGCTCTTCAAACTCATACAAAGAATGTACATCCTAATTGTTATAGTGAATGGTCCTAATTTAGTACATCAGGAGCTAAAGTAAGCAGGTATGTGACAAACATACTATCTCCATATAATTAGATTTTTAAAAGATCAGTGTCAATTCTTTTGGAACTTGATATCTTGTCTCCAATCCGGAATGTAGTTCTGAGCATCACATTTTAGAAACATTTCCAAAAGGCCCCATCTGGACATCATTCCTTCTGTTAGTACAGGACAATTTTGTCCCTATAAAAGGACTAACAAACAGAAGAATGAACAAGCACTTACCAGGGATATCATAGAAGAGCTTTCTATTCAGAAATCTATTAAATTTCAATATCTGTCAAGTCTCTTCCAATTCTAAGTTGCTGCATCTAGAAACTATAGCAATTTTAGTCTTACCCTGGGGAATAGATTTCAAAGGGTCTGGGAACATGGATAGGAAAAAAAATTACCTTTTTATTTTTAAAGTTAGTATCATTGAATTTTTTATTTAAATTCCTTTCTGAGTTTTTTTGGTGAGTATATGAATTGTGTTATTTGACTATACTTTTCTTTGTATTTGCAGGTCTTCCTCCTTCCTTTGTTGTTTCTCAATCACATTATTAAATTTAACCACTATGCATGTCTTAGAGTTTTCAGCCTTGTGTTTATTTTCTTCCCCCCACCCAAGAACTATCTATGGATTCTTTTGATTAGAATATTAGTATGTTCTTTTGGAAGGCCTATAATCCTTAAATTGTCTCTATATATTCTATTTTTGAGATTAATATGTTTTGTGTGAGATCAATAGCTTGTTTTCTTTGAATAGTATTGCTTTTTGTTTCCCTTCTTCCAGATTGTCCTTTTCTTCCACATGTTTACATGTCCAATCAGCTGTCCTCCTGTGATCTCCCAGGTAATCACACGTGCTTAGTGATATAATCACACCTGCCTAGTCTGTGCATAGCTTGCTATATACCAAGCTGTACTTTCCCAGACGTTGTTGCCTGTTTAATTTGCAGTCAGTCTGCAGTAATTCATGATCTGGCACAAACACCCACTTTGGTTTGCTCATTGGCTGCCGGAGGCCTGGAATCATGGAAGTAGAAATGCTTGAGAAGGATGGGAATGGATCTGCAGGAGTGATAAATCACCTGCCTGGATAGGAGGAGAGACAGTTTGTCTGAGAAGGTTAAAATTTTTCCTTGAACCCAACTTTTACATAGTCCCTTCATATATTAACTGATTTATTTACTTTTGTTTTCATTTGTGTTTCCTTAGCAACATTGTGGCTAGAAAGCATTTAAGGGTAGAGATAATGATAATAAAGATCTTCATTCTCACTTTTTACTATTTTTCACTTTGGAAGAACACCAGTGTCTTTTTGTGTTTCTTTCTCTTGCTTTTCATGATCTCTGCGACAGCCAGAGCAGCTGGTCTGATTTCTGGCATTTCCATGGATTGTACATTACACATCCTCTCTTTCGTTTCTCTACTGAGACTTGCTACCATGGATTCATTTTCTTTATTTTGTCAATTACTTATGCTATGAGGGCCATAAGTTCTGTTGTCATAATTTTCCTTTTTTAAAAATTCTATTTATTTCATTAAATAAGAAAAAAACAAAATAGAAAAAAGAAAGATAGAAAATAAAAATAAAAACAAAACAGAACACAATAGAACATGGGTCTAGCAGAATATCAGGGAGGATTCAAAATATATAGCAATAGATTTCCCTTTCAAGAAATGATATAAAGTAGTAGAAAAAATTATATCCATGAGTGTCTATCTTTTCTTTGTTCCTTTAGGTTGTTTTGTTCTCTACTGTGCACTTTTAAACTTTATTCTTTTCCCCCCTTTTCATCTCCCCCCACCTCATCTAAACAGGCTATAGTTAAGCACAGATATATTTGTAACAGCATACATATATGGTTATATGTATATACACACATACACACATTTACCTTCACAGCCATCCCCAGTTGGCTCTCTCTCTCTCTCTCTCTCTCTCTCTGTATGTGCATACACACACACACACACACACACACACACATAGAGCAACATGCATATATAGCTACATGTACTCAGACATATATATACACACATTTACCCATACATAAACATGCATTTAAAACAATATTAGTAAGGCTAACATATAATATAGATTTCTCTCTTGATAAAATCTTTAAGTTTGACTTTGCCTAAGATCAATGACTGGTAGCCATATTTTTTTTCCTAATAAATTTTACTCCTGATTCTTGTTGTAGCATTTGTATTCATCTCTTCTTTCATATCCCTGCTAACCCTTTTACTTTAATTCTATTCCTTATCGGTAGAGTACAGGCTAGCTGGCCTCAGGGTCAGCCAGAGTCAGGATATATCAAAGTTTTTGGTCTTTAGGTGCAGAAGCGAAGGAGGCAGGCAAACTTCCACGTGGCTTGCCAAAGATGTATCTGGATTCTGGAGTCCAGAGTCTCCAGCCACCAAGTGACTCTCACTTCTCTTCCTCTGCCTCCAATCCTTGCCTATAATTATCTTACTACCAAACATTCAGTAAGCACCAATGGTGAGGAGAGCCACCATCCAAATATATGCTAATAGAGCCATTGTCTCACATTGAATAGGTAGCTTTAAGTGCTCTCTTGTCTGATTCAAGACAATGGCATATGCCTCTATGTCTATATTTGGCCACAGGTCTACTTCTTTTGATTGCTGGTATATATGATTCCAAGACATGTAATCTTTTATTGTGGCTGCTAATAAATTCTGTACAATTCTAATTGTAGCTCCAGCATATTTGAATTGTTTTCTTCTTGTTTTCCTGCAAAATTTTCAATTTGATCAGGGTTTTTAAAAATTTGGCAATAATATTCCTATATGTTTTTCACAAAGGATCTTGTTGAGGTATGATAGATAAGATTTTTTCTATTTCTATTTTGTCTTAATGTTTTATCACTCCAGAATAATTTTCTTGGATTATTTCTTGCATTATTGTGTCAAGGTTCTTTTTTTGGTCACAGCTTTCAGATAGTCCAATTATTCTTGTATTTTCTCTCCTTGATCTGTTATTTTTTTTATAAGATGTTTCACATTGCATTCTATTTTTTTATTCTTTATATTCTGTTTTGTTATTTCTTGATGTCTTGTAGCTTCACTGGCTTCCCCCCTTGCCAAATTCTAATTCTTAGAGTTATTTTCATCTTTAAGACTGTATCTCCTTTTTTAGTGGGATGACTTTTTTCATAATCTTGTTTTCCTGGATGGTTTTTAATTTTAGTTTTTAGTTTTTCATCAATGTCTCTCATTTAATTTTTAAATTCTTTTTTGAGTTCTATAAATTCTCTCTGAGCAGGGAGTCATTTAATGTTACTCTTTGGAGTAGACAAAAGCTTTTTTTATTTCATTATCCTCCTCTGAAGATGAACCTTGATCTTCCATATGCCCATAATAAGTTTCTATGGTTGGATTCACTTATTGGCAGTTTTTTTTTTAAATGAGAAGTATTAGTGTAAACATCTCTATTTGTGGGATGGGGGGATGGTGCCTGTAACTTCACTCCAGCTCTTCCCTATAACCTGGGACCCCAAGGCAAGAGCTTCCCTCCACCTACAAGTGCCAGCAACATCCCTGCCCCAGTACTTCTGTAACCAGCAGCTGTGATGTGATCTTGCTCAGGGCTACATCTCTGCATCACAGCTGGGACTTGTGTTCCTGATAAGCAGAGTTTCCCTCAGTCTTCCCGAACTCAGACTGTCCTCCCCCCCTTCTTTCCCTCCCAATAGTATGGGGGATGAAAGTTTCTGGAGCCTGCCAAAGCTCCAGTCAAACCCAACTAGCCCCAGGGGTTCCTACTCAGTGGTGTTTCTGTGGAGCTGGCCTAGAGGTATTTGCACTTCACACTGATTAATCCCCAATGTGGGGGGGGTCTTTCTTTGGGTCTTCTCAGATTATCCCAGTAGGACGGGTTCTGCTCAAATTTTCTTGATTTTTCATCAGTTTATGTTAGCCCTAAGGCAAAAATTTGTTCTATTTGTAGGGGAAATCAGGAGAGCTTGAACTTTACTGATCTACTCCATCATCTTATAATTCTCCTGCTGTCATAATTTTCATTTCTTTTTCAACCATCCATACATACTGTGGTTCTATACTTTCTTCAAAATCCACAGAATCTGCTGCTTCATCAGATATTAAATCATTCATTTTACTTTGTTTTGAAGTACTTAATCACAGATGCCTGACCTTGTTTACTAGATCTGGAGGCCATATTTTCATTTGCTGATGTCTGGTTAGTTTATCTGCTTTCCTCAAGATCTTTGAGGTTTCTTCTTCCTGAAATTTTTGGTAATTTCAGTCTTTTTTGCTCATTTTCTCCCACTTATCACCTTATACGTCTTTTCCTTTTGATGATTGTTTCCTTCTGAGCTAATCGTCAAAATTGTCTCAGTCTCCTCTCATATCTTAGGCTCTATCCCAACTGACTTCTGGGGAAACAAAACTGGATCCAGATGGATGCTGGGATTTTTTTCTTAGGTTTAGTGGAGTGTCATACCACACACACACACACACACACACACACACGTATCTGCCCTAATTCCCTGTGTTCCTCAATTCTCCATCTGAGTTCTACTGTAATACTGATTTCATAGCTTTTGATTTTCTTTGGCATTATGTCCTCAGAGTCTGGAGCAATATTGCTATAGCTCCAACACTCACCATATTGGCATGATGACCAACTTTTCTAAAGCAAAATTAGAACAAAGAGAATTCTTTGTGCTAAGCCTAATATAAAATCATATTTCCTTTTCATGAAATGCACAGTATACAAGCCACACAATTAAACATTGCCTCATTAGACTCAAATTTACTAGAAGGATAAGATACTAATAAGATGGTTGATGGTTTTATAAATAACAAAATTCCCCATATCTTCTTCCCCTTTTCTTTTACCATCTTCTCTCCAGAATGCAGGTGAATAAAGAACCAGAAGAAGGGAATTATAATGCTCCTTTGCAGAGTCATGGGATTCCTGTACAATCTCCTTATTTTAGATGAGGAAATAGACCCATTTGTTCAAAGTAACACAGGTAGAAACAGCTAAGCTGAAATTTGAACTGAGGTTTTATAAGTACAAGTTTATCATTCTTTCCACTGCACCATGTTGTCTGTTTCCTAGGAATATGAGTTTGGAGGATTATGATATCTAAAGCCTGATACTCTTTACAGTGTTCTAAAATCAACAAAGAGAAAAAGATCAAATTACAAAGAAAAAAAATGATCACCTAAGAATAAAAAAAAAGAAAAGCAATAAACACATCACAGGATCACAGAGAGAGCCCAGATATCAAAATCTTCTCTACAAAAATGTCTCAGATATCATAGTATCATAGATTTAGAATAGGAAAGGTATTGGAAGGGTATTAGTAGGCATCCAATCCATTCTTCTAATTTTATATATAAGGAAACTGAGGATCACATGTATAGAATGATGAATGGAAAAATATGGGATATAGATAATATATATATGTGTGTATGCATATAACAAACAAAAGAATAAATATAACAAAAAAACAGGACTTTCTATAGCAAAAAAAACTGGAAACAAACTATGTGCCTATTAACTGGGTGATAAATGAACAAATTATGGTATATTAATATAATGGAATATCCTTGAAGTATATAAGAATGGCAAATATGAAGAATTCTGAGGAATATGGAAAGACATTGATACACAGATGCAAAGTAAAGTAAATTGACCTAGGGAAACTATAAATATGACAGCAACATTGTAAATGGAAGAATACAAAGTATAAAATGAATGTTGTTTGATTGTAATGACTTAGCATGGCCTAGAAGAAAACTAAGAAGTTTTTAAAAATCTTTAATACTGAGGCTCAATGAGCAGCGAAGAAGAGGGAAACTGTTTAAAAATGAATATGAAGAATGAAATAAAATGTGTCATCTAAACAAAAAATCCATGGGAGTGCGAAATTGAAAATCATTTGTACTTCAGAGTGAATAAAATTATATAAATGTCGATATTTCTTTATGTGAATTAATTGTGAGGCCTGGGGATGAAACTGACAAAAGAATTGAAATAAAAGATCTAGGTTAATATTATGCATAGGACAACAGAGCTGGAAGCAGCTTTTAAATAATAGCTCATAGTTTTGCAGTAAAAGATCATTTTTCCTTACCATGTTCTATGAAAAACACATATTAATATTACCATTCTAAAGATGAGGAAAGAGTTTATTTTATATTTTGTTACAAAAGATAGTCCACTGGGTAGGGATGTTTTCAGAAACTGAGAAGTTAGATAAGGATAGAGATAAGATAGTGGAGTAACAGAAGTATAGCAAGCTTATCTCCCACCGAAACTCTTCCAAATGGTTTTTGAAAATATAACAGATCAAATCCTGACAGAGAAATCTAAGAAAAAAATCATGGCGAGTCATTTCTCCAGCCAGGTTAACTTAAGAAGACAAACAGAAGTCTCTTTCTGGGGATTAAGTCTGGCTGGGAATTTGACATACAGAGCATTGCTTCCCAGGGACTAAATAAGGAAAAAAGCTGTGCACCTAGGCAAAATGAGGTTCTAAACCTGTACCTGACACTGCAATCTTGTACATCAGGACACAGGCACAGGAATCAACTGAAAATTTTATTGAACACAACTCAGTTCCAAGTAATGAACCCAGTATTATTTGAGGAAAGAATCTGAGCCCAGGGATGTCATACTGGTGCAATGAGTGATAATAGGTCCTAGACTAAACACTGAATATACAGTAGAACAAATTTAAAAGCAAGCAGCAGTTATGCAGTTTAGAGTCCAGGAACAGAGTGGGGTCTCAGTTTCAACTTCTAGACCAGATTGAAACCTGCAGAAGAGTAGACAGGATAGGAATCCCAAACCAAAAGGAAACTACAGTTCTGTTACTCTGAACCAGAAGGACTCTCTGACTAA
Organism: Sarcophilus harrisii; assembly: GCF_902635505.1. Taxonomy (NCBI): domain Eukaryota; kingdom Metazoa; phylum Chordata; class Mammalia; order Dasyuromorphia; family Dasyuridae; genus Sarcophilus; species Sarcophilus harrisii. Next base: position 486,194,033 of record NC_045428.1, on the reverse strand, counting down.
TAATGGTTGATTCCAACAGCAGGCTACTGAAACTCAAAGGAGGGCAGGCCCACAAATCCATTACTGACAACCAAACTCAAGTCAGAAATTTACAGAACTGAGATAAGGAGGGAAGCAAGAAGACTTGCCCTGGATCAGACTTCTTTGGGAACATTTTTGTTGTTCAGTCTTGTCCAACTCTTTGAGAACCCATATAGGATTTTCTTGGCAAAGATACTTGAGTGGCTTGCCATTTCCTTCTCCAGAAGATTAAGGCAACTAGAGATTAAATGAATTACCCAGGGTCAAACAGCTAGTGAGTATCTGAGGCCTTTTGAACTATATTTGAACTCAGGAAGGTAAATCTTTCAGACTGCATGCCCAGCCCTCTATCCACTGTGCCATCTACCTGCCAAACCTATATATTTGAAATGATGCGTATATTATCAAACATAAATAATTGTTTGTTTTGCTCGGGTGTATTTCTTTGTTATAAAGGAAAATTCTTTAGGGTTATATGTGGGGTTATTTATATGTGTGTATATGATTTCCTCCCCTAAAATATAAGCTCCTTAAAGGAGCTTATATTTTCAGGTTTATTTTTCAATTCCCAATGGTTAATATAGTAACTGACATATTATCAAGGGCCTATTTAATGTCCAGTGATGAATTAGAATCAATGATAGACAGAGTTTTCCCATTCAAGATGGAAGTAAACTATCCATGAGGATGACCATGATTTTGTAAGCAGAAAGACTTGAGGATTCAAATTCATTCCTTCTCTCCCTTTTTATTACCCACAATCTCAAAATAAATTATGTTTTCATAAACATAGAGCAACAAGAAACTTTAATGACCGTTTATGAAAATATTTTATTTAACATTTGTGGAAATTAAGTCCCAGAGAGACAAAATGATTTATCCTATAAAATGTATGGAAACTGCATTATAAGACTCTTTATAAATGCAACTTTATTTATTGTAGTATTTTTCTTTGAAAGTTAATGCTAGGTCTACGGTCATACCACCCTGAATGCACCCGATTTCATCTGATCTCGGAAGCTAAGCAGGGTTGGGCCTGGTTAGTACTTGGATGGGAGACCGCCTGGGAATATCGGGTGCTGTAGGCTTAAAAAAAAAAAAAAAAAAAAAAAAAAAGGTAATGCCAGAGAAACTAAAGTAAGACAGAGATTAAGTTTTTTAATATTTTAATAGTGGAGAATTTCAACTACCTGAACTAGCCAGCTAAATGGGACTCTTATCTCAAAGCATCCAGCCCTGAGCAATTAATTGCAGACACTTTTATAGCTTTCCAGCTATCAGGGAAACAAAGGCAAGGGAAGGGGCAGAACACTGAGTGAGTGGAAGAGCTATAATTCTAGGCCTGACAGGATAGGAGTCAAGAAGGTCGGGAATAGGAGACAGGAGACTGGGGCAAGAGATAGTGAGCAATACCCAGGCATTTGGGATAAGCCATCTGAAGTTTTATGACTCTCACTGGAATGTGAGAGTGACCAGAGCTTAATGGGGTAAAGAAAAAGGGAGGGTGGCCATAATAATTTTATTCAGGGTATAGCATAATAATTCAGGGAAATTGAGGTATTACAATTCAGGGAAACTGAGACATTACATTCCATACTCTTTCTAGTGGGTATTCAAATCATTGAATTATCTTAGAGGGTCTTAGCACCATGATATTGATTGACCCTACCTGGAGCAGATAAGTCAAAATAAAATTAGAAAAGGTGCGAGGACCTATGGCGAGGGCAAGTCTCTCTCTGATAACCCCAGAATTGTTAACAGCATTCCTTGTTTAGGGCAGCACAGAGACCTCCCTGTTGCAAGCATGTCAGGTCCTCTGCAGTTCTAGAGCACCATCGCAGCCAGCGAATCCAGTTTGAGATGGACAATTCAATGTGAGTTAAGTCTGCAGTCATTTGTGCACATAATTCAGCATCTGCTTGTAGAGGGCATTCAGCATTCAGTGCTAACCCTTGGAGGGATACTGCATGGCTGTCCAAGAGATTCTAAAGGATTCCAAGGGGGAAGGATGGGACCTGAAATTGCTTTACCTGTCCCTGCCCAGAAGAACAGACAGGCTAAGGAACACTGCTACTAGCATACAGAAAGTATCCAGATTACTGCATCAAGTATGGGAGAATGCATATCTTAGACCCAAGGCAGGAAAACCATGAACTTTCAGAGGCCTGACAGCAAACTGCAACATCCTTCGAGGATGCTGAAATATTAATTAAGGAACTGGGGTTACAGGACTGGAGGAGTGGATCAGAAAGACTTGTGGAGGCAGTCATAAGACAGGTGTCTATATCTTGGAGATTTCCAAGGACAATGTCTGGTTGTTCCCATCAGAAAATGGTCCCAGAAACTAAGTCTGCTAGGGCAAGTCCAACAGAATAAGGGGTTAAAAATTAAAGCAGAACCAGCAATCACAGCCCAGTTGGAGTTACAAATTATAAACCAAGCAAGGAGTAAAGACAAAAAAGGACTTCTGGGAGGACTTCCAATTTGAACTGGCGAGTTAGGAGGGGCAGTGCTTGGGGAACTTGCTGCCTGAAGTTTAACTTTTGTCAAATCCATTTCCTACCTCTTCCCTGGCCGCTGTCCTTTCAATCTAATCCCTAAGTGAGTTATTTGATGAAGTTTTTCTCATTCTTTCCAGTGCTTTTGGGAAAATCCACAAGCTTTCCTGGTCCCTTAGCTCTTATATTCCCCTTTTGTTTTATTGCAGGAATCATCCAAGGGTGAACAAATAGGGTTCCAATGTCAAGTAGCCATCCCACATTTAAGTCCTGAAAATTCCTACACATAACACACTAGTACAGTAGAGGTTTTCCACTGTGGAACTTATCTGTAGATCCCTCAAATAATTACATGTCCTGAAAGGAACATTGTAATCAATGAAATAATGCAGATACATACTATAAGCATCCTTTTCAGAAAGTTACCCAAAATTTAACCCAACATTTTTCATCCTAAATCCTAAATACATTGAAATAGGGTCCCCAGTCAGAATTTGACATTCATTAATCAACCACTTTCAGTTCCCTCCAACTCAATGAGGCTGAAAGTGCATTAAGGGCAGAGGAGACCATCTCATCTTCTAAAATTGCTTTTTGCTGAGAATGGGTGCAGTGTTGAATCCTATTCCAGAGAGGGAAGGGGGTTGTGGTGTGGCATGCTGGAATCATCCAATGAGCTGATCCAGGTCCCAGAAGCAAGTCAATACATCTGTGACATGACCAAAATCTAGAACAGAAAACAAATCTAACAAATAAAGGTTAGAATAATCTGAGATAGAAAGATTGGTTCACAAGGACTGCTACAAAATGTGGAGAAGCTAATATAGATTGGCCAGCAGCTTTCCATGTAAGGAAACATGCTTGTCTCAGAGGACAGATAAATTGTAAAGATGTGTCAGCTGTAGTTCTAATAAACAAAACAGCAGTTCTCACAGACAATTGTGTCGATTGTTTTTTCATTATTTTAGAAACCTTCAAAGACCTGAATACCTATAGACACAAATATCTAGGACTTGGCTAAATACTCATTTGCCTAAGTATTTAGAATATAATGACCACATATAGTCAGATTGGAAACAGCAAGGTATTACATAATTGAATTGTATTAATGGTTTCTATTGACTACTTGTTTTGATTATAGAAATCAGCTATAGGAGGTAAAAGCAGGGACATGACTAAAAAATAATATAATCAGTTGAAAGTGATTCTTCAGCTCGTACAGGACACAGGATAAAATAGCCTTAACTCAGTTTTACTTCAGGTAATAGTCCCAGTAACTTTCAGATGGTGGAACTTTAAAACTCCCAAATAATATTAGCTATAGGCCCAAGAAATTTTACCACCAATAACAAATCCCATTAACCAAAGCTCCAGATGAATCCTAAACAGGTAATTACCATGACCTTATATTGATAACAGTAAGAGATTAGTCCCAGAAAGTTCACAGCTTATCTTTCCTATCTAAGTAGATGGCTTATAAGATCAACATTGCACGAATCATTTTGTTTTTAAAATACCCAATACATAAAAAATTATAAATTGCATATTTTCCATAACAGAAACATGTTCAAGGGGACAAAGGTAAAAACTATTATTCTCAGATTCCCTTTAAATATTGACTTTAAGATGACCCAATATAATCAATTAAAACTCACACAGAATATCCTAATTCCACATAAAATAACCTTTCAGAATAAACATTAATAATTTCTTCATTCTTAAAAAAATATTAATTAAACCTTTGGAAACAACCCTATCAAATTATAAATTGTATTTGTTATCATACTCCTTAAACAAGGAGACCATTATGCACCTAAATGAACATTATTATGTATATACACACATACACATACACACACACATATGTTTTTTAAATTGGCTCTCAGAAGTTTGACTAGATAAGGAGGCTATTTTTTCATCAGTTTTTTCTTCTCTAAAGCAATTAACATCAGTTTCTTTTGTTCTCTCTCTTACCTCCTCCCTATGCAGAGCTGCAACTTGAATCAGATAAGGTTTTATTGCCCCCCTTTTTTTTCTCTTTTAACAGGGTTTTGAAAAGACTACTCTTCTGCCAGATTTTAAAATCAGCCTAGCTTTCTCTGCTTTTTTTTTTTTTTTTCTGAATTAGTACAGACAGGTTACAATTAAGTCCAATAAGAAGTTAATACTCATAAGCATTTTGTTTTAGCTTTTTATGCTAAGCACCTTTGCAATATTGAAATGACCACTTGCCAAATTTCTTAATCATTATTCTTAAAACTTAACAGAACTCCTTAAATTAACACATCAGACAGACAAGTTACAAATAAAGACCACACAGATACAGCATTTAACCCATACAAGTTAGGGGCAAATTCCTGATACCTCAGGAGTGCCGTGAGGGAAGTTTTCAGGTCAACAATCTCTCTTTCCCAGAAACCCAAATTGAGCCTTTTAAATAGGCTTCCAACTCCAGTCTGGTGTATTCTCTCCCTTCATAGAGAGTAACCAGATGTAAAAAAAAAAATAAAATACCCCTAACCAAATTGTCCTTAATGGCACTCAGATTGTGCTTCACCCAGATTTGTGCCCGAAGGCACCCAGACCAGATAGTGCCACATGGTGTCTCATTGGCATTTCACAGAGTTGTATGGCTCATCAGCCCAACTTTTTCTGGGCACCCAGATTTGCTAGCAATCAGACCAGACAGAAAACTTACCCTGTAGGGGTTTCAAACCAGGTTCTCCACTGTAGCTTAAATAGAGGTGTCAACAATGAGTAATTGCTGCAGCTGGAACTGCTCTGTCCATGGGATTCTGGAAGAAATCAGACGCTGGCTTCCCTAAAAGAGTCCAGGACCAGACGGCTCAAGGCTCCTTGCAGAGACTTGCTGCTCTCTAATCTCTAACCTTGTTCTCAGATCTCATCTCATGGGGGCCTCCAGAAATATAATGCTGGAGAAACTGAGGCAAGACAGAGATTAGGTTTTTAATATTTTAATAGTGGAGAATTTGGGCTAGCTGAAACTAGCCGGCTGAATGGGACTCTTGTCTCAAAGCATCTATCCCCAAGCAATTAATTCCAGAGACTTTTATAGGGGCAAGGGAGGGCAGAACACTGAGTGGACAAGCCATAATTCCAGACCTGACAGGATGGGGATCAAGAAGGTCAGGAGCAGGAGACAGGAGTCTGGGACATAAGAAAGTGAGCAATACCCAGACATTTGCAATAAGCCATCTGGAGTTGTATGACTCTCATTGGAATGTGAGAGTGACCAGAGCTTAATGGGGTAAGGAAAAGTGTGTGTGTGGGGGTGATGGCCATAATAATTTTATTCAGGCTATAGAATAATAGTTCAGGGAAACTGAGGAATTACAATTCAGGGAAACTGAGGCATTAAAATAGTCCTGTAAAAAGACTTGATATTGTCTTGGAGAATCAGGAGTGGGGGGAGATGGTTCTTGAGGCTCAGAATAGAACAGAAGAGACCTGAGACATAAAAGTATATATATATCTATAGTTCATAGGCAGCCCTATTATGATTCATTTGGGACGGGGGGAGAGGAGATGTGGAGAATATATTACTAAGATTATGTAACATGAAAGTCCAGAACCTGAAGGCTAGGTGATATCCCCAAATAATCTAATATTAGATGGTAGAAATAATGTAGAAAATGAACTCTGACACCTACTGGTTGTGGGACAGTGGAGAAATTGCTAAATGTCTCAGAACTCCGTCCTTTTTACCCTCACAATTCTTAAATGACTGATGAATTGCTGTTGGTAGAAGGGATTTCCTCAAATTGATGAAATTATTTAATAAGTGAAATAAATAACTATTAAGGACTTGCTATGAGCAAAGCAATGTGCTAAGCACCAGGGATAAAATGCTAAATGTGAGGATGGGAACAGAAATCCCCACCCCAATTAATCTAAATGCAAAAGGCCAATTCCTATATTGAATGAGTCATTCAGAACTGCAATCTAGGTGTGAATAAGTCTTTAATCTAGTATCAGAGCAGTCAAGCTTCAGGAGTTTCCAGGCTCTGAAGTTCCTTTGTGTCTCCCAGCCTCTGGTTGAGTCTTTCAGAATCTTGTGCTTGTACCAGACAACATCATGGAGGAAGGGGAGAGAACAAGCCCCAAGGAAGCCTTATACTCCTCCCCTTTCCTTTACTGTTCATGTCATCAGAAAGACTGGTCTAGTAATGATCACAAAGGACAAACTAGACATGCTGAGATCAGCCTACTTCAGGACTCTACAAGGAATCCAACCATCAGAACCCAAAAGAGTTGCATCGATGAGAAACTTCATGTGGACTCCAGGAGGGACAAAATGGACTTCCAGTAACCAGGAACTATGAATTTTGTCATAAGTATGTCTCATTATCATTATATTCGTAAGTTCGAGTCTCCCTTTCCTATGGACCTGTGTATTTGGGGGAGAATGTGCCCAGGGTGTGCCAGCAAATATTTAATTAGCTCTTTGGGGGGACAGAAGTTCAAATGAATTTAATTTGCATTCTTAACATTTTTTTTCCCAGAATTTTCTTAAATTAAAACAATCCATAGAATAAGACAAATCCAATCTGTAGCTTTAATCTATTTCTAAGGTATAAATATCCATAATGAAAATTTAACAATCCAACTTGGAGAACCAGTTTGAGATGATTCCAGCATATCCCTGAGTGTTCCCCATCTTGATGTGGCAGTGCATGCCTGTAATCCCTACTTCCAAGAAAGCTAAGACTGTTGGATCTCTTGAACTTGAAAGTTCTGAGCTATAGACAGCTGAGCACATTGAATGTCCATATGTTCAACATCTGTTCAGCATGAATATTGTGAGCTCTGAAGAAGGGGATCACTAGGTTGCCTAAGAAGGATGTTATGGAAATGCTTATTTTAATCTACAAGTTAAAGATTAAATAAATTTTTAAAAGTTTTTTTAAGGTGTGACTTGGACTAGGTCATAAAATGAAGCAGGCCAAAACTTGTGGCCAAAGTAGAATTAGGTCTTATGAGTAACTCCTGTATTTCCACTATAAGTGAGATAAGGAGATCTAGATTTAAAAAAAAAAAAAAGATGGAAAGAAGGAAGGGAGGAAGGAAAAAAGGAAGGAAGGAAGGAAAGGAAAGAAGGTATATTCCAGTCTTTGTGAGGAGGAGCAGTTTTTTAAAGAAATTTTTTATTAAAGTTTTTTTTATTTTCAAAACATATACATAATTTTCAACATTCACCCTTGCAAAAACTTCTGTTCCAAAATTTTTACCTCCTTTTCCCTCACCCCCTCCCCTAGATGGCAAGTAATCCAATATAGTTAAACATGTACAGTTCTTCTATACATATTTCCACACTTATCATGCTGCACAAGATAAATCAGATCAAAAAGGGAAAAATGAGAAAGAAAACAAAATGCAAGCAAACAACAACAAAAAAGTGAAAATGCTATGTTGCGATACACACTCAGTCTCCATAATCCTTTCTCTGTGTGCAGATGGCTCTCTCCATCAAAAGACCATTGGAAATGGCCTGAATCACCTCGCTGTTGAAAAGAGCCATGTCTGTCAGAATTGATCATCATATAATATTGCTATTACTGTGTAAAATGTTCTCATGATTCTACTCACTTCATTTAGCATCAGTTCATATAACTCTCTCCAGGCCTCTCTGAAATCATCTTGTTGGTATTTTCTTACAGAACAATAATATTCCATAACCTTTATATACCATAATGAAATTCAATGAAATAGCAAACTTTCAAGCATGCATGAAGAAAATACCAGAGCTAAATAGCAAATAATGATCAAAAGGGTTATAAAATCATACATATCCTTTGACAGAACAATACCACCACTAGCCATGAATCTCAAAAAGAGATTTTTAAAAAGGAAAAAGAAAAGAACTCATAGGTATAAAAATATTTATAGCATCTCTTTTCTCAGGGAAAAGAATTGGAAACTGAAGGTATGCCCATCAATTGAGGAATGGCTGAAAAATTATGGTATGTGATTATGAAGGAATATTATTGTTCCATAAGAAATCATGATTCCCCAATTGATAAATGGTCAAAGGTTAGGAAAAGACTACTTTCAGATGAAGAAAGTAAAATCATCTATAATCATATGAAAAAATACTCTAAATCACTATTGATTAGAGAAATGCAAATTAAAATGGCACCTCACATTGGCTAAGATGACAGGAAAAGATAATGATAAATGTTGGCAGGGATGTGGGAAAACTGGGACACTAATGCATTGTTGGTGGAGTTGTGAACTTATCCAACCATTCTGGAGAGCAATTTAGAACTATGCCCAAAGGGCTATAAAACCGTGCATACCCTTTGATCCAGCAGTACCATTATTGGGTCTGTATCCCAAAGAAATCATAAAGAAGGAAAAAGGACCCACATGTGCATAAATGTTTGTGGCAGCTCTTTTTATGATGGCAAAGAATTGGAAATGAGTAGATGTCCATCAATTGGGGAATGGCTGGATAAGTTATGGCATATGAAAGTAATGGAATATTATTGTTTATAAAAATTATAAACACACTGATTTTAAAAAGGCCTGGAAAAATTTACATGAATTGATGCTGAATGAAACAAGCAGAACCAAGAAAACATTGTACACAGTAACAACAAGATTGTGATGATAAACTATAACCAACTTGGTTCTTCTCAGTGGTTCAATGATCCAAAGTTATCCCATTTAATTTTTGATGGAAAACACCATCTGCATACAGAGAGAACTATAAGGACTGAATATAGATCAACACATGCTTTGCTCACTTTTTCCCCTTTTCTTCTAGTTTTTTCTTGTTACTTTTCCCTCTTGTTCTTTTTTTTCTCTCCCAATATGATTCATAAGGAAATATGAAAGAAATAAATGTACAAGTATAACTAGAAAAAGAAATAAAAAGAAAAAAAAAAGAAATGAGCACTATGCTATCAGAAAAACTTGGAAAGTCCTCCATGAGCTCAAGCAGAGTGAAATGTACTGATTGTGTACATAATAATAACAAAGTTATGGGATGAATGACTTTGTTATTCTTACCAATATAATGATCCAAGACTACTCTGAAGGACTTGGATGAAAAAAAACTATACACACACAGAGAAAGAACACTTTCTTTTGTAAGGCGACTTTTACAGAAATATTTTGCATAACTTCACGTAAGCTCTCTCATGGGGAGGCAGGGAAGGTTGTGAGGAGGAAGGGGGAGAATCTGAAACTCAAAAGTTTAAAAGCAAATGTAAAAAATTGTTTTACATGTAACTGGGGAAAATAAAAAAATATTAAAACATAAAAGTAATTAACTATGACTGATAATCAGTGGGGAGTAAAAAAAAAAAAAAAAGAGGTGCTCTCTTGAGTAACAGTATTAGAAACTCCAATCCCCAGTATTACCCCAGCAAGCCTGAAGTAAGCAGTCAGTAAATTAGCAGTGGAAATTGAGAGAATGAGACCAGAAAAGATGCTGCAAAAACAAGACAGCTCTTGCTCTCAATAGGTTTGAAATTATAGATTCATAGCCAAAAAGAAGTATTGAAATTCATAATACTAGCATAGGAAGGAAGAAAGGAAAAAAGGAAGGAAGGAATAAAGGAAGGAAGGAAGGAAGAAAGGAAGGAAAGAAGGAAGGAAGGAAGGAAGGAAGGAAGGAAGGAAGGAAGGAAGGAGTTCATTTTCTCAAGAAGTTTAGGTTCTACCAGAATAAAAAAAAATAGTTGTCTTGTTAAGTTTTCAGTGTGGACATTTATACCTTAGAAATCCACAAATACTATACACCAGGACTCAATTATTGTTTTGCTAATTGTTTAGACTTAAAAAAGTAATGGAGAAAATGATAATAATGTAGATTTATCTTAAAAGTATGTCCTGCAAAACTGGGACACTGATGTATTGTTGGTGGAGTTGTGAACAAATCCAACCATTCTGGAGAGTAATCTGGAATTATGCCCAAAAAGTTATCAAACTGTGCATACCTTTTGATCCAGCAGTGCTACTATTGGGCTTATACCCCAAAGAGATACTATAGAAGGGAAAGGGCCCTGTATGTGCCAAAATGTTTGTGGCAGTCCTGTTTGTAGTGGCTAGAAACTGGAAAATGAATGGATATCCATCAATTGGAGAATGGTTGGGTAAATTGTGGTATATGAATGTTATGGAATATTATTGTTCTGTAAGAAATGACCAGCAGGATGATTTCAGAGAGGTCTGGAGAGACTTACATGAACTGATGCTAAGTGAAATGAGCAGAACCAGGAGATCATTATATACTTCAACAATGATACTGTATGAGGATGTATTCTGATGGAAGTGGATTTCTTCGACAAAGAGAAGATCTAACTCAGTTTCAATTGATCAGTGATGGACAGAAGCAGATACACCCAAAGAAAGAACACTGGGAAATGAATGTAAACTATTTGCATTTCTGTTTTTCTTCCCGGGTTATTTCTACCTTCTGAATCCAATTCTTCTTCAGAATTTGGTATTATTTGTATGTTATAGCCAAGGGATTCAACAAAAATCTTATGGATAAAGGAGGTCTAGAAAGAGAAGAGCCCTTACCAAATAATCAGTGTTTTTTAAAGTTTCCAAAATGCATAGAAGAGAATAGAAATGGGTCAGAGAAAATTACAGACAAGCAGCATAGCTTTGAAAGCTTTAGGTTGAATTTATTATTTATTTTCAAAGAAAAACAAGCTATATATAATGAAGATGCTTATATATGTTATATATAATGTATATATGTTATATATAATGTATATGTGATATACATTATGTATAATCTTTCTTCTATTCTATATTTTATTTTAAATGTCTATTTTAATTTGATTTTTAAAGTTTTGAATAAAAATAAGAATTTTTAAAAGAAATTTCCAACTTTCTACTCCCTCTCATTTTTCTTATTCTTGTTCTCTATCTACTTTTTTTTAACCATTGTTTATTACTTTTATTTAACCTACATGGTTAAATAATTCATGGTTAAATAAAATTCAAACTACAATGGCAGCTGAATGTATAATTTACAAAGCTTATCATCAGGATATATGTCATGGACAGGTACCACAAATGAACAGTGAACTAGGAACAAAGATGAACAATAAGAAGCACATAAAATTGCATCTAAGGCATAGAAAATTCCTTTAATAACCCCAAGCTTCTTCCTGAAACTAAGACCCATTTTTAAACACCCACATTTTTCTCATATACTTCATTGGAGTGTATATCCACATTGAATAGGTTCATTAGATATCATGACTCATAATATACTTCATTATATATTATCTTAAAATGCTGGACTTGAAAGGCATCTCCTATATGCTTCCACTAGGTGGTAGCAGTTCCTTTGTCTTCATGTCCACTCAATTTTTTTTTTTAAATTAAGATTCATTCTTAAAAACAGAATAGATCTTATTTTCAGATCATCACATAGGAATGCATTGTTGTTGCCAACAAAGGTCTCTCAAGTTAGTGGGTCATTATGGCAAGTCCAAGACTTACATAAATCTAAATAAAGGAGAGGAAAGGAAATCACTGTGCTTAAGATGATTTCAAAAGCATTTCCATCTTTTAATCTCTTGGTCAGATGTGAGTAGAGAAAGGGTGGCACATCTACTATATTACAAAGCAGTGGTCTGCTTTGTAATATTGAAACCATTTGATACTGTCTAAGAAATAGAATAGTCAATCAGAGGAATAGATTAGTATAATGATCTTTGTTGGTCTTTGAGGCAGCCTTCTTTTTAGCAGAGTAATCACCATGAAAATAGCCAGGTGTTAAAGCCCAAATCCTTTATTATCTAACTCCTTCACAATCTGTTTTCTTTGCCTGGGCAGCTTTCTGGAGAGCCTTTCAGATCAGCCTTGGTCTCAGTGGGGGAAGTGCAGGAGGCCAGTCACCAGGAGCCTGACCAAAGATGGAATAAATCTGTCTTAGCCTTGGCTCCAAGAGCTTGAGCTCCCACCTCCAGTCCACTTGTCTTCTCTGGCTCTCTCTCACTGGCTGAGTTTGTCTGAGATTATATGCTCTCTAATAATTACATTATCATAGATGTGAATCTTGTAGAACTATATTAAGTACTAAGTACATGTACTGAACTACAGAACTATTAAGCACCATGAGAAACTAGATAACCATTGTATTTATCAATTCCACTGACTTAACACCTTGTAAGAATCCTTGTTTCAAGTTCAGAGTTCTGGCCCATAACAGGATAAATAGTTCTGTTCACAGGACAAAATAGTCAATGCTATAGTAACCTAATGTTTGACAAACCCAAAGACCCCAGCTTTTGGGATAAAAAGTCACTATTTGACAAAAACTGCTGAGAAAATTAGAAACTAGTATGGCAGAAACTAGGCACTGACCCACATCTAACACCATATGCCAAAATAAGATCAAAATGGATTCATGATTTAGACACAGAGCGATATTATAAGCAAATTAAAAGAACAAAAGATAGTCTACTTCTCATATCTGTGAAGGAAAGAATTTGTGGCCAAAGAAAAAGTGAAATTCATTACTGATCACAAAATAGATAATTTTGATTACATTCTGTTAAAAAGTTTTTATACAAACAAAACTAATGCAGACAAGATTAGAAGGGAAGCAATAAACTGGGAAAACATTTTTACATTCAAAGGTTTTGATAAAGGCCTCATTTCTAAAATAAATAGAGAATTGACTCAAATTTATAAGAATTCAAGCCATTCTCCAATTGATAAATGGTCATATGAACAGACAATTTTCAGATGAAGAAATTAAAACCATTTCTAGTCATATGAAAAGTTGCTCTAAATCACTATTGATCGGAGAAATGCAAATTAAAACAACTCTGAAGTACCACCATACACCTCTCAGATTGGCTAAGATGACAGGAAAAGATAATGACGAATACTGGAGAGGATGTGGGAAAACTAGGACACTAATATATTTTTGGTAGAATTGTGTATTGATCCAATCATTCTGGAGAGCAATTTTGAACTATGCCCAAAGAGCTATCAAAATATGCATACTCTTTGATCCAGCAGTGTTTCTTTCTCCCGGGCTTGTATCCAAAAGAGATCTTAGGGACCCACATGTGCAAAAATGTTTGTGGCACCCCTTTTTGTAGTGGCAAGAAACTAGAAACTGAATAGATACTCATCAATTGGCGAATGGCTGAATAAGTTATGGTATATGAGTGTTATAGAATATTATTATTCTGTAAGAAACAATAAGCAGGATGATTTCACAGAGGCCTGGAAAGACTTTCATAAACTGATGCTGAGTGAAATGAGCAGAACCGGGAAATCAGCATGGCAACAGCAAGATTATACAATGATCAATTCTGATGGATGTGGCACTTTTCAACAATGAGATGATCCAGGCCACTTCTTGTAATGAAGAGAATAATCTACTCCCAGAGAGAAGACTGTGGGAATTGAGTGTAGATCACAACATAGCATTCCTACTGTTTTTATTGTTGTTTGCTTGCATTTTATTTTCTTTCTCATTTTTTCCTTTTTGATACGATTTTTCTTGTGCAGCAAGATAATTATATAAATATGTATGCATATATTGGATTTAACATATTTTGTCATGTTCAATATATTGGATTACTTTCTATCTAGGGGAGGGGAGAGGGAGAAGGGGGGGAATTGGAACATAATGTTTTGCAAGGGTTAATATTTTAAAAATTATCCATGCATATGTTTTGAAAATAAAAAGCTTTAATTAAAAAATAAAACAAAAAGTAAGCATCAGGCTTTTTAAAAAAATTTTTTTAAAAAATTAAAAAGCATCAGCAAGCAATTCCATAACATCATATTAATGGTGATAAATTGGAATCATTCCCAATCAGATCAGGAGTAAAATAAGGTTGCTCACTATCACCATTACTATTCAATATTGTATTAGAAATGCTAGCTTTGGCAATAAGAGAAGAAAAAGAGAAAGAAATGCACACCTGCATTTTTGATTTCCTTCACAAGCTAATTGTACAATATTTCAGAGTCTGATTCTTTTCGTACAGCAAAATAACGTTTTGGTCATGTATACTTATTGTGGGGGGGTGAGAGGTGAAAAATTGGAACAAGAGGTTTGGCAATTGTTAGTGCTGTAAAGTTACCCATGCATATATCCTGTAAATAAAAGGCTATTAAATAAAAAAAAAAAAAAGAGAGAAAGAAGGAATTAGAGTAGGTAATGAGGAAACTAAATGATCACTCTTTGCAGATGATATAATGGTACAACCCTAGAGCAACTAAAAAGCTATTATAAATAATCCAAAATAAATCCATATAAATCATCAGCATTCTTATACATCACTAACAAAATCCAACAGCAAGAGATACAAGGAGAAATTCCATTTAAAATCACTGTCAATAGTATCAAATATTTGGAAACTATCTGCCAAGGGAAAATCAGGAACTATATGAGCAAAAAACTACAAAACATTTTCCACACAAATAAAGTCAGATCTAAACAAATGTTTTGAAAAATATCAAGTGCTCTTGGATAGACTGAGTGAATATAATAAAAATGACAATACTACCTAAACTAATCTACTTATTTAGTGCTACACTGTTAGGGACTAGGGGAATTCCTCTCTCTCTGAGATATGACACATAGTTGCATACCATGTCAGCTTGCCAGGGTGGGCCCAGGAGGTCAAAAGGGGCTGAACCTCTGAGACAGGAGGTTGTTTCTTACAGGAGTTAAAGGAACTGCTAATAGGTTCCTTGAGATAGAGAGAGGTGTATCCTCTTGCTAGATCTCCTCCTGGGTACTCTCACACCTCCTTCCTCTGGCTTCACCTATGGCGGGGCTGAGTGGGTGGGCACAAGGTAATCTTGGAAGAGAGGAAGCATAAATAGACAGCTTTGAGCAGAACTAGCCCTCTTGCTTCCTGCTATCCCCACTGACAGGTTGACTGAATAAAGACAGACTGTTTGCACTGTCGGACAGCAAAGTTGTGTAGTGTCCACAAAAGCTTGGACTGTTTTAAAATCAAATTCAAATCCTGCTTGCTTTACTATTCTATAAACTTCTTTCCCCATCACCTCCTGATAAAAGCTTTAACAAAAACCTGTCCCATCTTCCTTCCCAGACCAAATTTCAGTCTTGGGGTCTCATCTCCCTTCCCTGTGATCGGTCCAGCTGACTCACAAGGTCCCTGGTCTCTATCCTGAGCCCCACACTTGGGCTGTCACTTGTGTCAGACTGTCTGGGCACACTATTCTAGCTGCCAGGGTCTTACATGCCAATCTTTGGGACATTTTTGGATAAACTCTGTAAACAAGCCAACCGGGAGGTGCAATTTGGAACTATACTGAAAAAGTTATCAAACTGTGTAAAACCTTTGATCCAGCAGAATTTCTACTGAGCTTATCTCCCAAAGAGATCTTAAAGGAGGGAAAGGGACCCACATGTTCAACAATGTTTGTGGCAACCCTTTTTGTAGTGGTTAGAAACAGGAAACTGAATGGATGCCCATCAATTGGAGAATTGCTGAATAAATTATGGTATATAAATGTTATAGAATATTATTGTTCTGTAAGAAACAATCAGCAGGATGATTTCAGAGAGGGCTGGAGAGACTTACATGAACTGATGCTAAGTAAAATGAACAGAACCAGGAGATCATTATTCATGGCAACAACAAGACTATATGATGATCAATTTTGATGGACATAACTCTCTTCAACAATGAGATGATTCAAACCAGTTCCAATTGGTCAGTGATGAAGAAAACCATATAAACCCAGAGAGAGGCCTGTGGGAACTGAATGTGGACCACAACATAGCATTTTCACATTTTCTGTTGATGATTGTTTGCATTTTGTTTTCCTCTTCAGGTTTTTTTTTCTTTCTAGATCTGATTTTTCTTATGCAGCAAAATAACTATATAAACATGTGTGTATACATATATATATATGATTTAACATATATTTAAACATATTTAACATGTTTTAGGTTACCTGCCATCTAGGGGAGGAGGTGGGGGAAGGAGGGAAAAATTTGGAACAGCAAGTTTTGCAAGGGTCAAAGTTGAAAAATTACCCCTGCATAAGTTTTGTAAATAAAAAGCTTTAATAAAAAAGAAAAAAAAACAAAATAATAGATAATGAAAATAAATAATAAAATAAAATAAATAATATATAGATAACATATTTTGAAAGTGTCAAGGTAGAGCCCAGTAGAGATAAGTAGCCACTGTTTTATTTCACTTTGAGCCCACTGTTCTATACCATGCTACCTCCTGTCCCCCCACTCCCCTTTACATTCTTTGTATTTTTCTGAGAGACTGTATATGTGGTAGTAAAACTATAATCAAGGATTTAGGAAGAACTGGGTTTGAATCTCATCTTTGATACAGCAGCTATGAAACCTTGGACAAATCCCTTCCCTCTCTGAGTCTCAGTGTCCTCACTTATAAAATGAGGGAGTTGGAACAAATGGCCTCTAAAAGACATTTCTAGCCCTAGCTCTAACCTCTGCTCATCAGGTTGTTGTGAGGATCAAATAAGATTCTGTAAGTAAATCACTTTACAACCACTCAGGGTACTAGATAAATGTGAAAGATGCTTATAATTACTGGAACCATGCACCTCAATTTTCAAGTCAATGTGGTGGAACTAGTGCTGGTCTTGAGGATCAAAAGACAAACTTAATTCTCAGCTTAATGCTTGCTGCCTGGTTAATCCTGGGGGGTCTCCTGACTTTTAACAGCCTCTGTGTTCTTGTCTCTAAAATAATCAACCTTATACTACCTACATCATAATGTTGTATTTTAGGAAAGGTCTAAAGCACTAAATTTCACTAGCCTATTATTAAAGCATTTTAGTATTTTAAAAATAAATTATTATCATCTGCTTTATTTTATCTAATCATATAACTTCTTTGCTCAAGAGACTCCAGTGGATCCTTTTTACTTCCTAGATAAAACAAAAACTTCTCTATAAAACACAAACTCCTCTGACTTTTAAAGTTCTTCATGATCTAGGCTTCAATCTATCTTTCTAGACTCATTACATATTAATATTCATTCAATCAATAGTATGCTCAGATTGGGCTATTTGCTTTTCCCATACAGAATGATCTCTCGACTCTGATTTTTTGCAGGCTGTCTTTCTTGCTCACCTCTGACTCACAGTGCCCCATGCTTCCTATAAAGTTCAGATGGAGTGCTATTTCCTATTCCTGGCTGATACTTTCTCAGTGATTATTTCTCTCCTTTTCCAAATATTGTTGTATCTACTTTGCTGATTTATCATTAATTTTTTAAGTGCTTACTTTCCCCTAATAGAATATAAGGCTATTCAGGACAGAAATTGCTTTGGTTTTGTATTTGAATTCTCTAGAATGATGTCTGGCATATGTTAGGTTGAATGCTAAATGAATTTTATCCTCATTACAGACCTTTGAGATAGAGAGGACAAGTATTCCTATCACCATTTTACAGATGAGAAAACAGATTCAGAAGTGAAATATCTCACCAAAGGGTCACACAGTTATTAAATAGTCAGTCAACAAGCCTCTATTAAGTATTTATATACAGGAGTTGTATTTAGTTACTGGGATACAAAGAAAGAAAAAAAAAAACTCATCTCTGCCCAAAAGGAGCATACATTCCAATTAGAAGACATATAAATAATTAGATATACACAAACTCTAAAGAGAGTATATGAATGTAATCTGAATTACCATTGGGGAAAGACTTCCTGCAAAAAATGGGATTTGGGCTGAGTCTTAAAAAAACAAAAGGTTCAAAGTAAAGGGATAGAGTGTTCCAGGGATGGACAGGGGGTAGGGGCTGGGAGGGAAGGTAGGCAGGTACCGGTATGAAAGCAATATAATGCTTGGAGACAGAAGATGAACTTTTTAGGAACTTCAAAGAGACCAATGTAGCTGGATCATAGAGTATGCGGAATAAATTAAAAAATAAAAACACTAGAAAGGTAAGAGCTTTAAATACCAATTAGAGGAGTTTAAATTTGATCCTGGTAGTAATAAGAAATCACCAGAGCTCTAAGAACAGGGAATTGGTGTGAGTGGGGTGGGTTTACAGGATTAGATTCATGTTTTAGAAATCCCCTTGGCAGCTAAGTAGAAGATAAGGTTTAAGAAAGAAAATTTTAGACAAGGAGAACAGTTAGAAAGTTATTGCATTAGTCTAGCTGAAAAGTGAGGGATGTTAAGGACCATGCCTAGATGAAGGGGCAGGTCAATTCTCTGAGAGCCTGCAAAATTACAACAGAATGAGAAGACTGGTTCAAATCCTGGTACTAACAAATTACCTTGGTCAAAGTTTAAACTTTCTGACTCAGCTTTGTTATTTATAAAATTGGGATGATATTATTTGCTTCTCTACCTCATGAGTTTTTAAACTATATAATTCCATATAAATTTGAATTATCATTATCCCAGGAAGTTCTGAACCTAATAGAGCTTCATTCAATGAATATAGCATTTGTCAATTCCAAGTACTTGAGATTGTCAATAGTTGTTATGATGAAAACATGAAAATCAAAGACAGGCTGTTGAGTCACTCAAACGAAATGCTTTCCTTGTCCATTAGTTTGTTTTTCCTTTTTAATTTTATTAGAAAAAAAATTAAGTGTGTGTGTGTGTGTGTGTGTGTGTGTGTGTGTGTGTGTGTGTGTGTATTGAGTGCTAGGAGAAAGTAGAGTTCATGAGTAAGGTTTATAGTTATTTTTTAAATTCTGTGTATGCTAAATTTAAAAGTTTTTAAGAAAGTAAAGTGTTTTTAAGATATTTGAGTGACTGAAAAACTTCTGAACTTTGAGACTGAACTTTTCAAAAAGTGAATTCATCTATACCCAAAAAGCTATCAAACTGTGCATACCCTTTGATCTAGCAGTATATCTACTGGACCTGTATCCCAAAGGGATCATAAAAAAGGGGGAAAGACCTACATGTGCAAAAATATTTGTAGCAAACTTTTTTGTGGTGGCAATAAACTGGAAAGTGAGTGGCTGCCCATCAATTGGAGAATATCTGAATAAGTTATGGTACATGAATGTTATGGAATATTATAGTTCTATAAGAAATGATCAGCAGGATGATTTTAGAGAGGCCTAGAGAGACTTGCATTAACTGATACTAAGTGAAGTGAGTAGAACCAAGAGAATATTGCAACAGCAAACAAAGAGAATACTTGCAACTGCAAGAGAATACAAGCAACAGCAAGATTATACAATGATCAGTTCTGACAGACATAATTCTTTTCAACAGCAAGGTGATTTAGGCCAATTCCAATGGTCTTGTGATGAAGAAAGCCATTTGTACTTACTAAGAGGAATGTGGGAACTGATTGTGCATCAAAACATAGTATTTTCACCTTTTTATTGTTGTTTACTTGTATTTCGTTTTCTTTGTCATTTTTTTTTCTTTTGGATCTGACTTTTCTTGCGCACCATGATAATTGTAGAGATATAGAAGAAGTTGCACATGTTTAACATATTGGATTATTTGCCATCTAGGGGAGACGGAGAAGGGGAAAAAATTGGAATTTTGCAAGGGTGAATTTTGCAAATTATCTATGCCTATGTTTTGAAAATAAACAGCTTTAATAAAATTTTTAAATAATTTCTTGAAAAAAAGTGGATTCATCATCAAAGATTACTTACTAACCAAATTAGAAAGAAAATTAAGCAGACTTCATTATCTTTTAATGTCTACTGAATATTCATGTACTGAATAAATAAATGAGGATTCATTTATTTATTCATTCATTTATATTAGCATTCATTAAGCATTTACTACATGGAAAAGCTCTGCTGGTTGAGAACCTCCTCCTCTATCTATCATGTGAGAATTGTTGCCATGATACCAATCTAAAGGAAGGAGTAAGAACTTTCCTCTCTCCAACCCATTCACCCCCTTTCAGAGATATATTCTAATAGTTCTGACAAGATTTGCATTTAGTAATGGGAGAAAAAGCATCGGATGAGTTAGACCATTTGGGAAAAAATTAAGATACAGGGGAAGAAAGATTGCTCTGAGAATCTGCTTTGATTTCTAATTTCCATGAGGCAAGTGATGCTCACAAGTGGTGCTCACGAGATTTCTAATTTCAATTTATTACACTAAATAGCAGTGTGGTCATAGGCAAGTAGATTCACAACTCTATAGCTAAGTTTCTTTGTCTATAAAAATGGATATATTATTACCTTATCCTATATTATGACTTCACAATATTGTTATGGGGATCCCATGAGATAGTCGAAATGCTTTGAGGAAAATGTTAAGTACTATGTGAATGCAAATTATTATTTAAATTATAGAATTGTAAAATTAGAAAGGGTCTAGGATGGCACACATATTTGAAAAATAAGAAAATTAAAGCCTACCAAGAATATTAACTTGCCTAATCTCACACAGCTAGCTACTATTTGGGTCAAAATAAGAATCTAATTAAAAAATAAAACTCATATAGATGTTTTCTGGAATTTGTCTATTATGTACATAGGCATAAATGAGACAGTTTATTTTTTAAATATGTTGGCATGTACTATGAGCAAAAGGTTTGAAAATAATTTATTTTTTATTTCATTCTTTTACAATATAGTTCTTCTATTTTATTAGGACAAGGTTTTAAAACTTTGTAAAACTAGATACTTTTATATGTCCAGTTTTACCTATTTGCTTTTATTACTGTTAATGCAATGTAAGTTCCTGTCCCACTAGAAGACTTGGTATTTCCCTTTCTCATCCTCATCAAGTATTCTAATATTAATTTTTAAAAGCTCATGTCTATGTAGCACTTAAGATTTGAAAAGCATTTTATGTACTTTATCACATTTGAGCTTCATAACAATGCCATGAAGTAGGTACTATTATTATCCTTACTTTACAAATAAGGAAACTGAGGTTAAGTCAGGATAAGTCACTTGACTAGGTTCACATAGCTGGTCAGTATCTGAGATAGAATTTGACCCTAGGTTTTCTGAGCTGCAAGTCCAGCACACAATCCATTATTTCAACCTGCATGTTTTTATATGACAGAAAGTATATATTTTAAGTTTTATTTTATTTAATATTATTCTCCAGTTACATTTAAAACCAAATTTTTTTTTACATTTGTTTCTAAAATTTTTGAATTCTAGATTCTCTTTCTTATCACTACTCACAACTAAGAAACCACTCTTAAGATTCAAAATATATTTTTAGAGATCTTATACTCAAATCCTTTATTGTACAGATAGGGAAATAGCAAAGATGAGTTTAGCCACACTTTGAGAGACAGTGGGGGATGAAAGGATTTGGTGTGCTATGATCCATGAGTTACAAAGAGTAGGGTGTGACTAAATGACTGAACAACAACCACAGATATGAGGAAACTGAGGTCCAGTGTTGACTTGCCTAAGGTCATAAAGATAAATCACAGCACAGATGCAAACCCGCTTTTTCTGACTTCACATACAATGTTCTTTGTACTACATTATAATATTTTTCTCCTTTATCTCTGTGCCTTTGCTCATAACACACCCTTGATAGAAATGGATTTCCTGCCCCAAATTTCTTTTTAAATCCTTCCTTTCTTTTCAATTTTGATACCTTCCTCTGTCTCACCAACTAAGAGTGATATCTTCCTCCTCAGATTTCACAAAGCACTTTTTTGGATCTCTCATTATTATTATATTTGATCTTTTTCAATATATCAGAAATCAGCATCTTATTCATTCTTATGTCCCCAGTACCTAACTATATTTCATTTAATTAAATTTATTCAAAAAATCTTTTGTTTTCTTCTCAAGGATTTATGCTTAATTTCAGATCTTCTAGCTATAGAAGACCCGAGGGAATGGAAGTCATTTATAATTCCTGACTCATTAAGAACTAGAAACAGAAGCATTAGTCTAAGTCACTGACAAGCTAGGGAATGGGACCACTGAACAATGGATCTAAAGATAATGAGCATGCAGGACTGACAGTTGGTTACCATCAAAGATCTAGTCTGTAACTAGGCTGATGTATGATGCCTCAAGCATAATGAATTGCATATTGACACATCATTTTCACTAGTGCAATATATGTAATATTTATTTTATATGTAACACCAATGTGATATTATATGTTGCATTTAAATTCTGTGCTTGTCTATTATGCGCAACTTAGTTATGTAATGCTTTTTCTATGTAATTGATTGTGATCTGTTAAACCACAATTAAATGACATTAACTCTTTGAATCTCAGGCTTATTCACTATGTTAGAGGTTGCAAGCTGCAAAATCATTAAAGCTGGAAATTTTGTTTCCCTTCTTTCTGAAAAATGCTAATACTGCATAGGCTGATTTTTTGGACTTCTTTTGACTTTTATTAGGTCCCCTAGACAGATGGTCATTGCTTGATTGATCAATACTTCATGGAAGAGCTATTTTCTATTACATATGACTCCTTGTCTCTCATCTTTACCATCATCTATCCCTTGCTTTTATCTCAATTCCCTGAGAACAGAATGAGCAGGGAGGAAAACCCTTCCCAGTGAAAACTTATAGGCTTCCTCCCTTCCTCCCTCCATTCCTCCTTTCCTTCCTTCCTTCTTTCTCTTCCTTCCTTCCTCCCTTCCTTCCTTCTTTCTCTTCCTTCCTTCCTTCCTCCCTTCTTTTTTCCCTTCCCTCCTTCCTCCCTTCCTTCCTTCCTTCCTCCCTTCCCCCTTCCTCCCTTCCTTCCTCCCTTCCTCCCTTCCTCTCTTCCTTCCTTCCTTCTCTCCTTCCTAGAAAAGAAAGGCATCTCTCCAGGAAGGGAGGGGGAGTGAGTTACTACATAAGGAAAACCACATGCCAGAAGAAAGTGTTTTACTCAGAAAGTCTTAGACAACCAAAGGAAGGAGGAGCAAGTTTTTTAGGGTCCCAAATTGAGATGGATTAGTATCTATCTGTTCTACTCATCAGCATCACCTACTTGTTTGTAATTATTTTTACTTTAAACTAATTGTGCCCTCCAGCATTGAGTGGGAAAAGGGCATAATATTGGATTTTATTGAGATTTGTGAGTTACAGACCAAACAGAACCTTTACACCTGGGTAGCTCTCACTAGAGAACTTGCCCTACAAGTTGGGTTGTGCCACAAGTATTACACCAACATATGAAAATGCGTTTGGGAAAATTTTTCATTTCTCTTCTTTTTCTGGAAGGAGTATCTTCAAGGAAAAGCTTGTTCTGAATCTCTATAGGTGACAGAAATGTAATTAATGCTACAAGACACTCAAGACCTCTCCAATTTGCCAGTCATTTTCTCTTTAGTGTTTTCATGTTCTCTCACTGTATTTGTTTCATGTTTGTCTAATTTAAATTATGATCCTCTTGGGCACACAGCCCTATCCAGTCCCATATTCTGTATCTCAGGAACCAGATTCACAGGGCCAAAATGCAGAATAAATGAGTTGCTAATGGGAAATTGCTTTAACTCTTTCAAAACACTAGGGACCATTTTGTGCAATTTACCAACAATTCCTTACTACCCTAAAAAAGTTACTTAGGGATTCTTATTGACTTCATTTATTTTTAGCAAGTTAGACAAATGGAGAATGTGGCTAATAAGGATAATTTGGTAATCTTGAATTTTTCCTTTCCTAATTAGATATTATTGCTTGAGTGTATGTGTTGTGTATGTGTGCAAGAACAATATTTGTTGACAATGGTACAAGACCAGAGAGCTGAAAGCCACAGTGTAGTGTTTTGTACTTTTCAGAACACTCTTCTGAAAAGAATTCCTTTTTCTTAGTATAATTTATCTTTGGAATTTTTCTACCAAAAGCTAATCTTGACTCTTTATATCAAGTGTTGGTTAAAAAAGATCTTCCCCCTGAAATAAACTCGTAAAAGAAATCCCAAAGTAGTTTCTGATGAGTTGTCCTGACTCTGGACTATAAGATACAAAATCTATTATAGTTTAGAGAGAAAAAAGTCCTGCTACAGATATTTTCCAGTATTTTATTTCCTTTGTTAATACTTAACATGTTATAAAAATATTCCTTACAAACAAGATATGTTGTGCTTTTTTCCACATTAAAGCTTTGTGATAAATTCAAAATTAATAACCAAAAGTGTCAATGCTATTCTTTACCTAAAAAGAGTACTAAGATAATTCTTATGGACTGCTCTATAAATCATTAACATTATATTTCCTGGGGTCTGCTATCAAGTCCTAACATTTAGGGTCATCCTGGGTTTATTGCTAATCACCTTAACTGCTGTCTTGCAGTTAGATTGTCTTGGATTCCTATGACCCTGGAGGAGCAAGAGAGGATGATGACTATTCATTTCTTTTTCACTTAAATCCAATTCACGTGCAAGTTAAATTGAAATACTTATGATGTTATTGGTTCTCTTAGAAAAGGAAAGATGAAAAACAACACTTAATACAATTAAGAAGGGAAATCAGAGGAGTCATTTCCTAATTTGAATAGAGCTAAGCAAACTCATCTACAATGACTATTTCAATAAAAGAGTCAGTGACTGCTTAAACTATAGCACTCTAATGTAGTCCTCTAATAGAGGACCACCCAGTTGGACCCAAGTGTTCAGATAGGTACAATCTGCTCTTCTGTTTCCAATCTACATGAAGGTTGGGGAGCCTGCTTTTGAAAATTTGTAATGACAGTAATGGAGCAGCCTTGTCTACAATACAGAGGATATATACATATTTTGACTATTTCCTACTGGTTTGCTGCATGGTGATGAAAAACATTTTTATTGGAATCTGAAATAGATCTAACTCTTTATAGAAAAGACTCCTCCAATGGAGGAACATGACTTTTCTCTTCCCTGGCAGCATTATGGTAAGGGGGAAGAACTTGTGTAAGCCTCCCCAATTACAATAGAGATGTTAGATCAGAAATGTGTAGTATTTATCTTTATGTCTTTAGCATCTTGTTTTGTTTAATTATATTGGCTATGAAGAGCAGTTAGGTGACACCAGATGAAACTAGGAGTTCTGTAGTTGTAATGGGCTGAAGATGAGTTCATGCACTGAGGTCATGCTTAAGGCTAATTACCAATTGGACAATACTCTATCAGTATATGCTTGGAAAAAGAATGGCCCTCCACAAAGAATAAAGATCAAGGATTTTCACTTATCCTGACTCCAGATGATTCTAAAGTATCCAGGGTGCTAACGTGGTCATCACATGTAGTGTTTATGTGAATTGTTCTAGCTACATACAAGCCTTATCTTCATGTATCTCTGGTATTTATTCTCTCCTGATGCATGTCCTAACTATACATGAATCTGAGCTATGTACTCTTATATTCTCCCTATGTCAACTTTCCATGTGTACTTCCTAGTTACACATGCTCTCTATGTGTGTTGCAGAGGATAAGTTCTCAGAATATTCCTTAAAGTGTGCCTAGGGAGATGGATCTTTTTTTTCCATTTAAGTTGCTATGTTATAAAGAACTAGAAACAAAAATGCTCATTGATTAAGGAATAGCTAAACTGTAGTGCATGAATATGATGGAATTATAAAATAGAAAAAACAATGATTATTTTAAAAAAAATCATAGAGTTAGAAAACAATAATAAAAAAGCAATATTTTAAAAAAATTATTTACTATGACTTGGCACAGAGGTACACATTAGCAGCCCTGCTGCTAATCAAGATTAGTAGATTGCTTAAATTTGGGAGTTCTAAGCTACAGGAGGTATAAAACAAATTGAGTTCCCTCACTAAGTCTGGCATCAGTATGATCTGAAGAGTGTAGGGACACTGGGCTGTTTAAGAAAGGGTGATCCAGTTCAGATTGAAAAAACAGAAAAGATTAAGGATTTATGCCAATTAGTATCAGGACTAACCTGTGAGTAGCTAATGTACTTCCCTCTTGAGTAAAACAGGGAACTTCAGGCAAAAAAAATATTGTTGTGTAGTTTGATTAAATATTTTTTGCTTCACTAGTCACCTGATAAAAAGTGAATGCTTTGGTGAGGACACCAATGTTAAGGATCTAAGGGAATATTGACCAAAATTGAAATAGCTTTTCTAATCATGAGGTGGAGGAGGAGAAGGAAAGTACTATATAAAGAGATTAAAGCTACACCAAAGTGAAATGGGAGTGAGATAATGAGTCCTCTGTACTGGGGAAGCATAGGTTGGATATCAATGAGTTTTTTTCTTTATTTTAAGGCAACTCCATTTCGGTATGGATTAGCTTCTGATGTCCTTTCCACTTTGCTATTTTATGATTCTTTAAGGATCACCTCAGTAGGAAGTATATTATCCAGTCCTCCTTTTAACTACGATTCCACATATTAGCTTTTGATTGTAGTAATTCGTATCCATGTCCTGGCTCCCCTGATAAGCCAGAGGCAACTTTGAGCAGACCCAGCAGAGTGCCTTGTAATTTATAGGAACTTTAATACTCAATGAATAAATGATTTTTTTTTCCACTGCCATTCCACCTATGCTTATTGTCCAAGTAGTCTTATCTTCTCTTTCCCTTCCTCTCTACATTCTCCTCTGCTCCGATTACAACTTCTTAATTGGTTTTAATTCGAGGCTTTAGAGATGGGAGTAAAAAGAGGAGAATTAAGAGGAAAAGAAGAAAAAGGGTATTTGTATGCCTATGCGTGTGTATGCACGTGTTTGCGCCTGTGCTAGGAACAGCATGAAGGGGAAAGACTAAGAGTGAGTTCATCCCAGTGATTTGCAAAACTGTAGGAGTAGAATTGAGTCACCAAGAAAAAACTAGAAGGCTATTATGCCTTACCTCCCACTCCCCAAACCCCTTCCCATTTCCCTTAATTCTTTAGCGGGATATTGTTCATTCATTATAGTTATTTGTTTCCTAGCAACAAGAAAAGATTATTTCAAAGAAGTAAAAGTCATTGCTACAGATTTTCTTTGACTGGCATACTAGAATAACCCAAACCTTAAAGATTGGTTCAAATCAGCCTATTGTTGCTAAATTGTTTACTGACCTTAATTTTCCCTACTTTATACTAGCCTTTTTTTTTTATTATAGCTTTTTATTAACAAAACATATGCATGGGTAATTTTTCATCATTGACCCTTGTGAAATCTTTTGTTCCAATTTTTTTCCCTCTTTTTCCCCACCCTCTTCCCTAGATGGCAGGCAGTCCAATACATGTTAAATATGTTAAAGTATATATATATACATATTTTTTCTATTATAGCTTTTTATTGACAAAACATATGCATGGGTAATTTTTCATCATTGACCCTTGTGAAATCTTTTGTTCAATTTTTTTCCCTCTTTCTCCCCACCCTCTTCCCTAGATGGCAGGCAGTCCAATACATGTTAAATATGTTAAAGTATATATATACATATTTTTTCTATTATAGCTTTTTATTGACAGGACATATGCATGGGTAATTTTTCAACATTGTCCCTTCCAATCATTTCTGTTCCAACTTTTCCCTTCCTTCTCTCCAACCCATCACCTAGATGGCAGGCAGTCACATACGTATTAAACATGTTAAAGTATATCTTAAATACAATATATGTGTAATATTTGTACAGTTCTCTTGTTGCACAAGAAAAATCGGATTCAGAAAGGTAAAAGTAAACTGGGAAGAAAAACAAAAATGCAAGTAGTCCACATTCATTTATTTCCCAGTGTTCTTTCTCTGGGTGTAGCTGATTCTGTTCATCATTGCTCAACTGGAACTGAATTGGATCTTCTCATTGCTGAAGATATCCACTTCCATCAGAATTTATCTTCATATAGTGTTGTTGAAGTGCATCAGTTCTCAGCATCAGTTCATATAAGCTTCTCCAAGCTTCTCTGTATTCATATTGCTGGTTCTTACAGAACAATAATATTCTATGATGACCGCATATTTTAAAATCAGCCAGAGTCAGGAATTCAGGTTAAGGGAAAATCTTCAATCTTTATTCTCAGTAGAGGTGAAGAAGGATCGGAGGTGAAGGGGGGATCATGATCGCAATGTGTGCAGCTGCAGAGGCAGTCTCTCCCCGCCTCTCTTCCTGCCTTTCTCCCTCCACCCACCAAAATCGTCATTCCTATACAACACATCAGGACTTGCACAAAGAGTGAGTGGGGGCCATTCTTTCTCCAAGCATATATATTAATAGAGTATGGCCCAATTACTATTTAGCTTCACGTGCTTGGGACCTCAGTGCATCAACTCGAGCTTCAGCCCATTACAATATTCCATAACATTCATAAACCACAATTTACCCAGCCATTCTCCAATTGATGGGCATCCATTCAATTTCCAGTTTCTAGCCACTACAAACAGGGATGCCACAAACATTTTGGCACATACAGGTCCCTTTCCCTTCTTTAGTATCTCTTTAGGGTATAATTTTCTTTCTCTGTTTTCAACCTACCTGGTTTAGGTATCAGTACCATGCTTTTGTCATAAAAGGAATTTGGTAGGACTCCTTCAATTCCTATTTTTTTTTCAAATAGTTTATATAGCATTGGAGTTAATTGTCCTTTAAATGTTTGGTAGAATTCACATGTAAATCCATCTGGTCCTGGGATGTTTTCTTGGGGAGTTGTTTTATTTCTTTTTCTAAAATGGGACTGTTTAACCAATTTACTTCTTCCTCTGTTAATCTAAGCAAGCTATATTTTTGAAGGTATTCATCCATTTCATTTAAGTTATCAAATTTATTGGCATAAAATTGGGCAAAGTAGCTCCTAATTATTGCTCAAATTTACTCTTCATTAGTGGCAAGTTCTCCCTTTTCATTTTTAAGACTAACAATTTGATTTTCCTATTTCCTTTTTCTAATCAAATTTACCAAGGGTTGATCTATTTTGTTGGTGTTTTCATAGAACCAACTCTTAGTTTTATTTATTAATTCAATAGTTTTACTTTCAATTTTATTAATTTCTCGTTTTATTTTTAGAATTTCAAGTTTAGCGTTTGACTGGGGGTTTTTAATTTGCTCCTTTTCTAGCTTTTTTAGTTGCAAGCCCAATTCATTGATCTTCTTTTTCTCTATTTTATGCAAGTAGGCCTCTAGAGATATAAAATTTCCCCTTATTACCTTACATCCCACACATTTTGGTATGTTATCTTATTGTTGTCATTTTCTTGAGTGAAGTTATTAATTATGTCTATGATTTGCTGTTTCACCCAATCATTCTTTAGGATGAGATTATTTAGTTTCCAGTTATTTTTTGGTCTATTTTCCCCTGGCTTTTTATTGAATGTAATTTTCATTGCATCATGATCTGAAAAAGATGCATTTACTATTTCTGCCTTTCTGTGTTTGAATTTGAGGTCTTTATGGCCTAATATATGGTCAGTTTTTGTATAGGTTCCATGAACTGCTGAAAAAAAAAAGTGTACTCCTTTAAGTCTCCATTTAATTTTCTCCAAAGATTTCTCATACCTAACTTTTCTAGTATTCTATTTACCTCTTTAAGTTTTTTCTTATTTTGTGGTTTGATTTATCTAATTCTGAGAGTGCACAGTTGAGATCTCCCACTATTATAGTTTTACTATCTATTTCTTCTTGCAGATCTCTTAACTTCTCCTTTAAGAATTTAGATGCTACACATCACTTGGAGCATGTATGTTTAATATTGATATTGCTTCATTATCCATGCTACCCTTTGGCAAAATATAGTGTCCTGTCCTTCCTTATCTCTTAATTAGATCAATTTTTGCTTTTGCTTGATCTGAGATCAGGATGGCTACCCCTGCTTTTTTAATTTCACCTAAATCATAACAGATTCTGCTCCAGTCTTTTACCTTTACTCTGTATGTATCACCCTGCTTAAGTGTGTTTCCCGTAAACAACATATTGTTGAATTCTGGCTTTTAATTCAGTCTGCTATCCGCCTCTGCTTTGTGGAGTTTGTCCCATTTACATTTATGGTTAAAATTACTAATTCTGTATTTCCTGCCATCTTATTAACCCCAGCTTATGCTTTTCTCCTTTCCCTTCTCTTTACCCCCTCTCCCCAGTATTAAACTTGTGAGTACCAATTTCCTCACACAGCCCTCCCTCTTTAGGACCACTCCCCCCACTTTAGAGTCCTTCCCCTTTTCTTACCCATTTTTCTCACAATTTCTGTATTCCCTTCATTGAATATGTCTAATATTTTTCTCTTTAAGCCAATTCTGATGAGGGTAAGATACACACTATGTTCATTCCCCTCCCTTCTTTCCCTCAGATATAATGGTCCTTTGCCTCTTCATGAGATGTAGTACCTCCAGTTTTCCCTTTTTCTGGTAGAACTTCCTTTCCACCTTTAGCTTCTTTTTTATATTATATTAAAACCAAATTATACATGTATTCTTTATGTATGCTCATAACAGAAATATAGTTCCCAAGATTTCTTTTTACCTTTTTATGTTTCTCTTGAGTCCTATATTTGGAGATCAGACTTTTTGTTTAGTTCTGTTTTTTTTTTTTTTTTTTTTTTTTCCCCATCAGAAATAGAAGGAATCCACCTATTTCATTGAATGTTCATCTTCTCTGGAAAAGAATATTCATTTTGGCCAGGTAAATTATTCTTGGCTGCATACCAAGTTCCTTAGCCTTTCAGAATATCAGATTCCAGGCCCTTTGATTCTTTAATGTGGAAGCTTCTAGATCCCGAGTGATCCTTATTGTGGCTCCTCTGTATATGAATTTTTTTTCTAGCTGCTTGTAGTATTTTTTCCTTGGTCTGATAGTTCTGGAATTTAGCCACAATATTTCTTGGAGTTTTGATTTTGGGATCTTTTTCAGAAGGTGATTGATGAATTCTTTCAATGTCTATTTCTCCCTCTATTTCTATAACATCTGGGCAGTTCTCTTTGATGATTTCCTGAAAAATAGTATCTAGGTTCTTTTTTTCACCACAACTTTCAGAAAGTCCAATAATCCTCAGATTATCTCTCCTAGATCTATTTTCCAGCTCTGTTGTTTTCCAAAGTAGATATTTAACATTTTTTTCAATGTTTTCATTTTTATGGTTTTGTTTGACTGATTCTTGGTGTCTCCTCAAGTCATTCATTTCCATTTGTTCAATTCTGATTTTTAATGAATTATTTTCTTCATTTCCTTTTTAATTTCTTTTTGTAATTGTCTAATTGAGTTTTTAAATGAATTGTTTGTTCTATGGAATTTTTTTTTTCCATTTTGCAAACTTTATTTTTTAGACAGCTATTTTCTTTTTCCAATTCACTAATTCTGTTTTTATTTTTTTCTTTCTTTTTAAAAAATTTATTATAGCTTTTTATTTGCAAGTTATATGCACGGGTAATTTTACAGCATTGACAATTGCCAAACCTTTTGTTCCAGTTTTTCCCCTCCTTTCCCCATCCCCTCCCCTAGATGGCAGGTTGACCAAGACATGTTAAATATGTTTAAGTATAAATTGAATACAATATTAGTATACATGTCCAAACAGTTATTTTGCTGTTCAAAAAGAATTGGACTCTGGAATAGTGTACCATTAGCTTGTGAAGGAAATCAAAAATGCAGGCAGACAAGGGTAGAGGGATTGGGAATTCTATGTAGTAGTTCATAGTCACCGTCCAGAGTTCTTTTGCTGGGTGTAGCTATTTCAATTCATTACTGCTCTTATTGGAGCTGATTTGGTTCATCTCATTGTTGAAGAGGGCCAGGTCCATCAGAATTGATCATTATATAGTATTGTTGTTGAAGTGTATAATGATCTCCTGGTCCTGCTCATTTCACTCAGCATCAGTTCATGTAAGTCTCTCCAGGCCTTTTTGAAATCATCCTGCTGGTCATTTCTTACAGAACAATAATATTCCATAATATTCATATACCACAATTTATTCAGCCATTCTCCAATTGATGAGCATCCACTCACTTTCCAGTTTCTGGCCACTACAAAGAGGGCTGCTACAAACATTCTTGCACATACAGGTCTCTTTCCTTTCTTTAAAATCTCTTTGGGATATAAGCCCAGTAGTAACACTGCTGGATCAAAGGGTATGCACAGTTTGATAACTTTTTGAGCATAATTCCAAATTGCTTTCCAGAATGGCTGGATGTATTTACAATTTCAACAATGTATCAGTGTCCCTGTTTTCCCACATCCCCACCAACATTCTGCATTATCTTTCCCTGTCATTCTAGTCAATCTGACAGGTATGTAGTGGTATCTCAGAGTTGTCTTAATTTGCATTTCTCTAATCAATAGTGATTTGGAACACCCTTTCATATGAGTAGAAATAGTTTTAATTTCATCATCTGAAAATTGTCTGTTCATATCCTTTGACCATATTTATCAATTGGAGAATGGCTTAATTTCTTATAAATTAGAGTGAATTCTCTATATATTTTGTAAATGAGGCCTTTATCAGAACCTTTGACTGTAAAAATGTTTTCCCAGTTTATTGCTTCCCTTCTAATCTTGTCTGCATTAATTTTGTTTGTAGAAAAACATTTCAATTTGATATAATAAAATTTTTCTATTTTGTGATCAATACTGATCTCTAGTTCTTCTTTGGTCATAAATTCCTTTGTCTTCCACAGGTCTGAGAGGTAAACTATCCTATGTTCCTCTAATTTGTTTATAATCTCATTCTTTATGCCTAGGTCATGAACTCATTTTGACCTTATCTTGGTGTATGGTGTTAAGTGTGGATCAATGCCTATTTTCTGCCATACTAATTTCCAATTTTCCCAGAAATTTCTGTCAAATAGTGAGTTCTTATCCCAAAAGTTGGGGTCTTCAGGTTTCTCAAACACTAGATTATTAAAGTTATTGAATGTTTTGTCCTTTGAACCTAACCTATTGTACTGATCAACTAGTTTATTTCTTGACCAATACCAAATGGTTTTAGTAACTGCTGCTTTATAATATAATTTTACATCTGGTACAGCTAGGCTACCTTCATTTGATTTTTTTCCCATTAATTCCCTTGAAATTCTTGACCTTTTGTTTTTCCATATGAACTTTGTTGTTATTTTTTTCTAGGTCATTAAAAGTTTTTTTGGAGTCTGATTGGTATAGCGCTAAATAAATAGATTAGTTTAGGTAGTATTGTCATCTTTATTATATTTGCTCACCCTATCTAAGAGCATTTAATATTTTCCCAATTGGTTAGATCAGACTTAATTTGTGTGGAAAGTGTTTTGTAGTTTTGCTCATATAGTTTCTGATTTTCTCCTGGCAGATAGATTCCTAAATATTTTATACTATTAGTAGTTACTTTAAATGAAATTTCTCTTTGTAATTCTAACTTGGATTTTGTTAGTGATATATAAGAATGCTGATGACTTATGTGGGTTTATTTTGTATCCTGCAACTTTGCTAAAGGTGTGGATTATTTCTAATTGCTTTTTAGTAGAATCTCTGGGGTTCTCTAAGTATACCATCATATCATCAGCAAAGAGTGACAATTTGGTTTCCTCATTACCTATTCTAATTCCTTTAATCTCTTTCTCAACTCTTATTGCCAAAGTTAGCATTTCTAATACAATATTGAATAATAATGGTGATAGTGGGCAACCTTGTTTCACTCCTGATCTTATTGGTAATGGTTGCAGTTTATCCCTCTTACATATGATGCTTACTGATAGTTTTAAATAGATGCTACTGATTATTTTAAGGAAAAGTCCAATTCCTATACTCTCAAGTGTTTTTTAATAGGAATGGATGTTGGATTTTATCAAATGCTTTTTCTGCATCTATTGAGATGATCATATGGTATTTGTTAATATGGCCAATTATACTGATGGTTTTCCTAATATTGAATCAGCCCTGCATTCCTGGTATAAATCCTACTTGATCGTGGTGTATTATTCTGGGGATGATTTTCTGTAGTCTTTTTGCTAATATCTTATTTAAGATTTTAGCATCAATATTCATTAGGGAGATTGGTCTAAAATTTTCTTTCTCTGTTTTCAACCTACCTGGTTTAGGTATCAGTACCATGTCTGTGTCATAAAAGGAATTTGGTAGGACTCCTTCATTCCCTAATTTTTCAAATAGTTTATACAGGTTCTTTAAATGTTTGGTAGAATTCACATGTAAATCCATCTGGTCCTGGGGATTTTTTCTTAGGGAGTTGATTAATAGCTTGTTCTATTTCTTTTTCTGAAATGAGACAATTTAAGCAATTTACTTCCTCCTCCGTTAATCTAGGAAGCCTATATTTTTAGAGGTAGTCATCCATTTCATTTAGATTATAAAATTTATTGGCATAAAGTTGGGCAAAGTAATTCATTATTTCTCTAATTTCCTCTTCAATGGTGGAAAGTTCGCCCTTTTCATTCCCTTTTCATTTTTAAGACTAATAATTTTATTTTCCTCTCTCCTTTTTCTAATCAGATTTACCAAAGGTTTATCTATTTTATTGGTTTTTTTCATAAAATCAACTCTTAGTTTTATTTATTAGTTCAATAGTTTTTTTTTTTTACTTTCAATATTATTAACTTCTTTTAATTTTAGAATTTCAAGTTTAGTATTTGATTGGGGTTTTTTAATTTGGTCTTTTTCTACCTTTTTAATTGCAAGCCCAATTCATTGATCTTCTGTTTCTCTATTTTACTCAAGGAAGCCTCTAAAGATATAAAATTTCCCCCTATTACCATTTCGGCTGCATCCCACACATTTTGGTATGCTGTCTCTCATTGTTGTGATTATGTTGAGTGAAATTATTGATTGTGTCTATAATTTGCTGTTTCACCCAATCATTCTTTAAGATGAGATTATTTAGTTTCCAATTACTTTTTGGTCTATTTATCCCTAACTTTTTGCTGAATGTAGTTTTTATTGCACCATGATCTGAAAAGAAAGTATTTACTATTTCTGCCTTCCTGCATTTAATTTTGAGGTCTTTATGTCCTAATACATGGTTAATTTTTGTATAGGTTTCATGAACTGCTGAGAAGAAAATATACTCCTTTCTGTCACCATTCAGTTTTCTCCAAAGATCTATCATACTTGATTTTTCTAATATTCTATTTACCTCTTTAATTTCTTTCTAATTTATTTTGTAGTTTCATTTGTCTAATTCTGAGAGTGCAAGGTTGAGATCTCCCACCATTATAGTTTTGCTGTCTCTTTCTTCTTGCAACTCTCTTAACTTCTCCTTTAGAAAGTTAGATGCTATACCACTTGGTGCATATATGTTTAGTATTGATATTGCTTCAATGTCTATGCTATCCTTTAGCAAGATATAGTTTCCTTCCTTATCCCTTTTAATTAGACAAATTTTTACTTTTGCTTGATCTAAGATCAGGATGGCTACCTCTGCTTTTTTGACTTCACTTGAAGTATGATAGATTCTGCTCCAGCCTTTTACCTTTACTCTGTATGTATCCCCCTACTTTAAATGTGTTTCCTGTAAACAACACACAACACAAAGGGTTGTGACTTTTGATCCAGTCTGCTATCCACCTGCATTTAATGGGAGAGTTCATCCCATTCAAATTTACGGTTAAAATTAGTAATTCTGTATTTCCTGCCATCTTATCCCCAAATTATATTTTTTTCTTTTTCTTGTCCCCTCTTAACCCTCTTTCCCGGTATTAAACTTATGTGCCCCACTTGTGTCTTGCCACTTGCCTTCTTTAGGATCCCTCCCTCCCCACTTTGAATCTCTTCCCCTTTCTTGTACCCTTCCCTTATTATTCTTTTCCTTTTCCCTTTTCCTCTCCCCTTTTTAATGAGGTGAGAGAAAATTCTCTGTAAAACAAATATGTCAATTATTTTCTCTTTGAGTCAACTATGATGAGAGTAAGATTCACACAATGTTCCCCCTCCTCTCTAAATTCCCTCAGATATGATAGGTTTCCTTTGCCTCTTCATGGGATGTAGATTCCCTCTTTTTATCCCCTCTTTCCCCTTGTTCTGACAGTATCCCCTTTCCATTTCTCTTTCCCTTTTTTATGTTATATCAGTAAAATCAAATTATACACATAGTCTTTATGTATATCCACAACAGAAATACAGTTCTCAAGAGTTTCTTGTACCTTTTTTTGCTTCTCTTGAGTCCTATGGTTGGAGATCAAATTTTTTGTTTAGATTTGGTTTTTTCCTTAGAAACAATTGTAATTCATCTGTTTCATTAAATATCCATCTTCTTCCATGAAAAAGAATGCTCAGCTTAGCTGGGTAGTTTATTCTTGCCTGCATTCCAAGTTCTTTTGCCTTTCAGAATATCAGATTCCAGTCCCTTTGATCCTTTAATGTGGAGGCATCCAGATGTTGAGTGATCCTTATTGTGGCACCTCAATATTTGAAGTGTTTTTTTCTGGCTGCTGGTAATATTTTTTTCTTTAGTCTGATAGTTCTGAAATTTGGCTACAATATTCCTTGGGGTTTTTATTTTAGGGTCTTTTTCAGAAAGTGTTCGATGAATTCTTTAAATGCCTAGTTTACCTTCTGATTCTATTTCATCTGGACAGTTCTCTTTGAGGATTTCCTGTAAAATAGTATCTAGGCTCTTTTTTTCATCATAATTTTCTGAAAGTCCAATAATCCTCAGATTATCTCTGCTAGATCTATTTTCCAGGTCTGTTGTTTTTCCAAGTAGATATTTGTTGTTTTTTTTTTTTCTTCTAATTTTTTTTTTTTTGGTTTTGCTTGACTGATTCTTGATGTCTCAATGAATCATTCATTTGTATTTGTTCACTTATGATTTTTAATGCGTCATTCTCTTCATTAGCTTTTTTTACTTCTTTTTGTATATGTCCAATTGAGTTTTTAAATGAGTTGTTTTGCTCTATGGAATTTTTTTCCATTTCACTATTTTTTTAGTGAGTTATTTTCTTTTTCCAATTCACAAATGCTACTTCCTTGGGAATTCTTTATATTACTACTGTTTACTGAATGAAAAGATTCACATTTATTGCTGTAATGATAAAGACTTCATTTGGTACTTATTCACAAGCAGATATCAAGCATATATAAAACAGATCTGGTGTGTATGCAAATTAAGACTTTAACAAGATGGGTAAGAAATCTTCACTTGCAGAATTTCTAATGCTGGAAACTCCCTGGCCCCAATGTTTTTTTAAAATGCTTCTGTATTGTTAAACAGTCTGAACAGGACATAATGTACTGGATTTCTATGACAAGGGGGTTTTGAATTGATAATTTAGGTGACAGTAGGAGAATTTTCTAATACTTCTCATGGAGTACTTCCATGGCTCTGCTTAAGCACTGATGCTTCTCCCATTGTGGTAAGTAGGCAGACTTAAACAGAATGGTTTGTTGGGTAACAGACATCATAGAAAGAAAACAAATGACTCTTTTGTGATCTTATCTACAATGGAATAATATTTGTACATATTGATGGATACTTTTTTAGTGTTGTTGTTGAGATTCTCAATTTATATCAGTCAGATAATCAGTCAACAAGTACTTAATAAGCACCTACCATATATCAAGCATTATGCCAGTCAGTTAGGACACAATTACAAAAGTAAGATACTTATACATCTCAAAGGTTTATATTTTATATTATATTCATTATATACTAAATGATATACTAGGGCAATTAGTTAGCACAGTGGATAAATTCATAGAGTTAGGAAGACCTGAGTTTATAACTAACCTCAGATGCTTACTAGTTGTGTGACCCTAGGCAATTCATTTTACTGCTATTTGCCTCATTTTCCTTATCTGAAAAGTAGGAACAATAATAGTACCTACCTTTCAGGGTTGATGCTTACATTTGCGAAGCAGTTAGCATAGTGCCTGACATTTAGTAGGGGTTATATAAATGTTAACTATTATTATTTTTATTGTTTTTATTAAACTTAGGAAAGAAATATATGAAACAAATTCAAAGTGATTTGCAGAGCACATTAACAACTAGGGGAATCAGGAGAGACTTCTTAAAGATGGCATTAGAACTGAGTCTCAAATGGAGCTAGAGATTCTAAAACGTGGAACTAGGGAAGGAGTTAGGTGGTATAGCATATTAAGTATTGGACTTGGTATTAGGAAGAACTAAGTTTGAATCCTGCCTTAGAAACTTACTAATGGTATGACTGTGACCAAGTCATCTAACTTTTCTCAGTCATAATTTCCTCATCTACAAAACAAGAATAATAGTGTTGGCTAATAAGGTTATTATGAGCATCAAATGAGTGTGTATGTGTATACATATATAAGTATATATGTAACTTTGTAAATCTTAAAGAACTACATAATTGCTAGCTATTATTATTCTACACAGGGGGAGTAAGCTTTGCAAAGGTATAGGGATTGAAATTTTTTATACATGGAACACAAACATAATAAGTTTGACTTGAATGTGTAAGGGAACAATGTACTATAAATCTGAAGAGATAGACAGAAAGTAGATTGTGGAAGATAGACTGTGAGGTCTGTTGGAAAGGGGAGAAATTGATTGCAAGGAATCCATATAAGAGACTGTTGCAACAGTCTACTTGAAAGGTAATAAAATCCTAAACTAGAATGGTTGTTGGGTATGGAGAGGGGAGATACATTGAGAGAGGTTGAAACTGATTAAATGCAGAAGGAGCTTAGGAAGTGAAAGTGAAGAGTGCTAGTTTTGAAGCTACATGACATTATTTTCAACTTGTAGTTTATCTTTGTTTTGATCAGATTTTCAAAGATCCTTTGAAGTTTATTTTCCTTATAATGTCATCATTGTTCTCATGGTTCTGTTACTTCTATATCATTTCATAGAAGTCTCCCTCTGAAAATATGCATTTTATGATTTATTCAATAATATTCTAACACATTCATAGACCATAATTTGTTTAGCCATCCTCTAGTTAATGAACATTCTCACTTTCCAATTATTTATTACCATAAAAAGAGTTGCTATAAATATTTTTACACAAATAGGTCTTCTCCCAATTTTAAAAAAATTTCCTTGGAATACAGAGCTAATAGTGGTATTGCTGGGTTAAAGGGTATACACTTTTATACCCCTGTGGACATGGTTCCAAAATGCTCCTACTCCGGAATGGTTTGATCAGTTCACAATTCAATAAACAGTGCATCAATGTCCCAATTTTCCCATATCCCCTCCAATATATGTCACTTTACATTTTTCAATTTGCTTTTACATATATTTCTTAATTTATGCCTCACAGTAACCCTATGATGTAGTTATTATCCATATTTTATAAATAAGTGACACTCATTAGTGTTAAGTAACTTAGCCAAGGCTATATAACAAGTGTTGACTGTGGTAGGATTCAGATGTTCCTGATTCTATGACTAGTCTAGCACTCTATTCATTACCTCATGCTACCTTTATGTACAAATATTAGAATATGATTCCACCTCTTCCATGTTACTTATATAAATATTTTGGATCATTTGTCCTCTATAGTTAACAATATCTGATAATGAAAAACAGTTGATATATTCCCTCATGCAGTTCTTGTAATAGTGAGGGAGAGAGAATGAAAAGAAAAAGGAGGTGAGAAAGAGGATGGGGAAAATAATATAACTAAATAAATTTAAATCTGGTAATATGGAAAAATTTTTAAGCAGACATTAATTATTCAATATCAACTTGGAAGGCTTTCCATGGAAGTGTCCCTAAGAGTCTGTGTTTGGCACTGTGCTATTTAATATTTTCATCAAAGGCTGAATAAATATATAGATTGTATTATTTTTAAAGATGAAATGGAAATAAAGTAAGTAGACTATATGATAATTGGGAGCCAAGATGATATTAATTAGTACTAAGACCAAATCTAAAAAGATGAAATTTAATGGGAAGAAATGTAAAGTCATACCTGGGTTTGAAAATTTGATTGCATAGGTATAAGATGGAAGAAACAGGAATAGATAGCAAAATGATTTAAAAAGATCTAGAGAAGTTACTAGATTGTAAACTCAGTTATAATATAGTAGCCCAAAAAGTCAATATGATCTTGGACTGCATTAAAAGGTACAAATTCTAGAAATAAGGAGTTGATAAACCCATTATATTTTGCTTTGGTCAGACAATATATGGGGCATTGTGCTCTGTATAATCATATCTTAAGACAAATAATATTATTTTATTTAGTATTTTTATTTTTCCCAAGTTACATTTAAAACATTTTTACATTTGTTTTTAAAACTTTAAGTTCTAAATTCTTTCCCTTATTCCCAACACCAGCCCCATTAAGAAAGTACATGTGAAGTTATACAAAACATCTTATCTCAAATGACCTCAAAAACCCTCAAGAAAATAAAGGAGAGGGAGAGGGAGGAGAGAGGGAGAGAAGAAGGAAGGAAGGGAAAGAAGGAGGAAGAGGGAGAAGAAGAAAGAGGGAAGGAGAGGGGGGGAAAGGGAGAAAGAGAAAGGGAAGGAGGGAAGAAGGGAGGGATGGGAAAGAAGGGGAGGAAAGGAGGGAGGGAGGGATGGAGAAATTCAAGGATATTG
The DNA here is from genome assembly GCF_902635505.1 of Sarcophilus harrisii. Lineage (NCBI taxonomy): Eukaryota > Metazoa > Chordata > Mammalia > Dasyuromorphia > Dasyuridae > Sarcophilus > Sarcophilus harrisii. Next base: position 486,153,243 of record NC_045428.1, on the reverse strand, counting down.
GTAAGCCAAACAGCTAGGTGGCGCAATGAGCCTGGAGTAAAGTAGGACCTCACAAGACCTGAATCTTTCAAAGCTCCTCAGATACTTAAGTAACTCTGAGTAAGTCACTTAATCTCTGTCTCCCTCAGTCTCCTCGACTGTAAAGTGGCGATAATAATAGCATCTACCTTCCACAGTTGTTGTGAGGGTCAAGTGAAAATAATATTTGTAAAGTGTCTGGCACACAATAGGCACTGTATAAATGCTAGCTATGGTAATAATGTTAGAATTATGATTATAAACCAAAGAGTACCTAGGGGGAGGCAACAGAATTGTGAATGGCCTTAAGTTCATAACATATCAGGGTAAATTGTAGAACCTGGAAATGTTTAGCCAGCAGAAGGAAAAAAATTCTTCTGCTATTGTGTCCAAGGAATAGAATCTAAAGCAGTGAGTGGAAGTTACAGTCAGATTTGGACCTTATTTAAAGGAACAACTTCCTAATATCAGGAGTCATGAAAAGGGGGATTAGACAATCTAAGGCTAAATGACTATTTGCCAGTTATGTTACATTGGGATTCTTTTGTGGGTACAAGTTATAGATGGACACTGAAGTCCCTTCCAATTTTTTTTTCCTGAGGCCATTGGGGTTAAGTGACTTGCCCAGGGTCACACAGCCAGAAAGTGTTAAGTGTCTGAAGCCAGATTTGAACTCAATGACTTCTGTCTTCAGGGCTGGTGCTCTATCCACTGTACCACCTAGCTGCCCTAGTCCTTTCCAATTTTGAAATTCCATTTGTGTCTCATTCATACAAGGTCCTAGTTTGAATCAAATCACTTCACTTCTGATTGCTCGTTAAAGATTCTAGTCACCACTATTCATATTTTCCTATAAAGTTAAGCTAATTGAAACTATTCATTAATATTTGGGGGGTAATGAAGTTTAAATTTAAAGAAATTGTATAGTTAGAAAAGTAGCAATAGAATATTCTCCCTGTAAACCTAGGGTATACTCTCACACAGATACATATACTATTTCCAGAAAGAGATAATATGCAAAGGGAATACATGTAGATCATACATATAGGGAGAATAAGTAGTCAATCTACACATAAGAGGACACATATGTAGGGAATTTATATGTGTATATGCAGTGCACAGCATATATTCAGCATCATGTATGCTTCCAAATTGCTTTGCCTCTGTACTCTAAAGACAACAAGACTTTCTATCTGACTTATTGCTGAAATCTTATATGCATTTTCTTCTCTTATTAGAATATGAACTCTTTGAGAGCAGGAATTGTCTTGTTTTTCTATTTGTAATCCCAAGATTTAGCATAATCCTTTGCTCATAGCAAGTGCTTTTCACTCATTCAATCTTTCAACAAGGTTAGTGATGTCTTCTGATGATCTCACTATTTTCTTCTCTTAAGCCCACTCCCTGATGAGCATTAATTTAAATCTCTATAACTCTCCACTAGATGTCATGTCTCTGTTGCTCCCTAGTTCTTTATGCTGGGCTGTTCTTATGATTGCCAACTGCTGGTCCTCAGTTCTAGTTTTCAGCTGAGGTACCTCTCCTCCCCCATCTCTTTTTTTTTTTTAGCTTATAGCCCAAAGGGAAAGCTTTAGCTATTTTAGTGAAAAATGCAGTCATAAGACTACTCAGTCATTAGACATGGGTAAAAAACAAAAAATGCCCTCAGTTGTGTACCTCTTTCTCTCCATAAAGAGAAACATTTGTAAGTTCCCAGAGTCCTAGCTTGAGGCTAAGCTCTTTTAGAACATAGACCAATCAACAAGCTAAGTAGAATCCACTATATACATTTAGTTTGTTTTGGAATGGATCCATATCTTTGCTCCCAAGTCTCTATCTGATTTAAAATTAGAAAGTTCTCTTTATTTTCAGTCAATTCCTGACACTCATCCTCTATTCTTAGCTTCAAGCTATTTTTGGGATTCACATTACAATAAATTGCAACTGGCTTTATGGATGTGAGTTTCTGTGACTTCCCTCTCATGAGGTGCAAATGATAAGGTTAGTGGTAGTGAAGAGGTGCAAGAATTGGGATGGGAAAACTCCTCTGGTCAGAGCTGCAGGTCCAATGGGAAAGAATTCACAAACCTAAAAGGGATTTATTGGCACTGAGAAGACAGTATCTTCAATAGTGGGCAAAAATCCTGGCAGGGCATAATCCTGTTTTGGACTTCTGTGAAGATAGTTTAACCAACCCCTGATTATGTGGGTAAATCTTGGGCTGGGGGCTGGGGCCTGGGGAGCAGTATGAGCTAACTATCAGGCCAAGATCTCCAATTGAATAAGCTACTGGGAGTGGTTCTTGACTAATTTTCACCTCAGGAGAGGGTGCAACCAGTCCCTGGCCAAGATTTCCAACTCAGTGAGATCACTTTTCTTGATTCCCTGAGGATGGGTCTCTCCCAGAGGAGAGTATTTCAAGGTTCACCCCCATCATTTCCCCCCAAAAGTCAAAGGGGACACAATTTGCATCACTTCCATCCCTAAGATCCTCCCTGGTCTGTATTGCAAAAGAATATATAAAGGAAAATAAAAATTAAAAACAAAAAATTGGAGCCCAATTATTTAATTTTTGCTTCTATATTCATGCCTTTCACATGCAACTGTGGCTGACAGCAAATCATCCAGGCTCAGAGTGACCCTACAAATAGTTATTTATCTAATGAAATTTTTAGGCAAAAGGTTAGTTCTTAAAATGTAAGAACTAAATTACAAAGGAGTTACTTGTCTAAGATGTTGATAATTTCCACAAAGCTGTGTATAAGATAAAAATCCCATGGGCCTCTACAGTCAGCAAATTTTTCTTTGGTTAAGAAAATTTTCCATGTTAAAAAATTAATATTTTTTTAAAAAAGTAACTGATTCTTTCTCAATACAATTTCAGGGAAGATAAGATTTATGACTATTTATGTAGAGCCAAAGTGTAGAAGATTTATCCAATATATTCTAGATCATCTATGCAGCCAATTCATATAACAATAATCACATTTAAAGACAACAGTCCTTTCCTTCTAAAAAACTTTAAATATCTATTGTCTCATTTGATCTTCAACATATCCATGGGCAGTTGGGAGCAATAGGTAATATCCCTATCATGCCAATAGGAATTCTTTGATACAAAGTCTTAAGTGTCTTATTAAAGGTTCCATAAAGATAGCATGATATGGAAACATTAAGGAATAGAACCCATATTTTTTGACTCTCTGCTCAGTGGCCTTTCCACTTGACTAAGTTACATGGAAGGTCATAAATTCACAACAATCTGATGATTTGACTAGGGAAAAACACAAACTAAATTCATCAAGAGCTGAGGCTTATATTTCTTTCCATCATCAGTTGCAAGATTGCATTGAGACCTTTCCTTTTAGATCAAAATCATGAAGGACAATGTGGAAGACCTTACTACTTCTTAAATTTCCAAACTTGGAGCAGACCCAAAGCCACATGCAGTGTTTTCCTGCATAGTTTAATTATGGTCCTTTAAATCTCAATATCCTCTCTTCTCAATATAATTTGATATAGATTGAAGTCTAAAATAAATTGAGTTCTCCCAAGAGAGATTTAATAAAACCTAATGTTTGTCTATTTATCTAGGAATTATAAAGTTTAATTAAATTTAGGAAGAAGTCTTTGAGATTTCTAGATTTTGTGCAAAGGAAAAGTATTCTTTCCCGTTGGGAAGATAAAAACCACAAATCATTAAATGCTTGTGGTCTGGCAAAATTCAAACCACATTTTCCCAAGTGCTTTCCTCTTCTATTCTAAATCCTTTGAATATTTTAAGAGAAATGTAAGCTCTGTGTTTCTTATTCCCTTAGACTTGGTTCATCAAAATATTGTTGTTTTAGATATGTTTGTGGTCTAAAAGTCTTTCTTTCAAGTCAATTTTCCAAGGGAAAAAAAATCACAATTTACTCAAAGAACTCCATATGCAAGTTTAGTGTTTGCCTTGAAACCTCAAACCTAGAAGGTACAAGGAAGTGTTAACAATCCCAAATACATACAGACTCCTGCTGTACCTATCAGTTCCTCTATATCCTAGTCATTCAAATTAAAGTAGAAGTATATCATTCAGATTTGTAAATAAATTTAAGCAGCACACATTTTTATTAACCTGAACATTTTTCAGTATTCCTACACAATAATAATTATTGTTATAATGATTCATCCTTCAGATGAGAGCATGTAACAGTCCTTTAAGGCCAACATTTAATTACCAAAATTGAAGGAAAGAGCACTAAATTTAGAAAGCAGAAAGACTGGGTTCACATTTGGACTTATTTGTGTAACCTTAGATAAATTACTTAACTCTAATAATAATAATAGCAACTTGCATTTATAGAGCACATTAAGATTTTAAAGTTCCTTAGATATATTATTTCATTTGATCCTAACTTTTTCTGTAGGTACTATTGTTTTTATTTTTTATTAGTATTACAGATGTGGAAAATCAAATTAAATCACTAAGTGGTATTTGAATGAATTTTAATGAAGTTTAAGTTATAATCCTGACTCACTGACCTCCAAGCTCAATATTCTTTTTACTGTTAAGCTGATTCCAGCTCAAGCTAGAATCAGATACATTGCAGATCCTTTCATTAGTAGCCCTAAGTACTTTTCACTAATTTTGGCACATAATGAGTAGACAATAAACACATGCTGATTGATTCAAACATAAAAAAGCCTAGTCATCTATTTAGTGGCCCAGATATATCTCCAAGACAAAGGTGATACTTCTAAAAAAATTTTTTGTGAATGGATTAGAAATATGGTTCTGGAGAACAGCAAGCATACAATGTGCCCAGAACTAATCCTTTCTCTTCTAGGCAACTCAAAGTTTTTAGCATTTAACAGGGAAAAGGCTCATCTTTTCCTTCTCACACAACCTAGCAGAACAGCTGTCCTTGTTTTTAGTTATTCACTATGTGGTAGCCTGCACACACTTTGGAGTTTGCATATTTGGCATGTCTATTTGAGAAAATTCCAATTTCAACACTAGAGAGATTGACTTTCACTACATTTTGGTTGCTGTGTTTGTGGTAGACAGTTTTTTAAAGTACCACCATGATTATAAGTGAGAATTAGGATTGCTGACATTACTAGGCAAAAATCTCTTCTTCTGGGTATTTCACTAATGATTTGTTAATTAAGCATAGTGTTCTCTGACAAGAGACAATTTTTATATATTGGGAGAAAGAATTGGTTGGCATATTTCTCTATACTGGATTTTACAAATTTTTCAAAATAGTAAGTGATCCAATTTGCTTTTTATGACTTTTAACTACTGTCCAAATTAATAAAATAGAATGTGTTTATCCAATTTTCATCAACCAGTAAACTTGGACAGCACAGAGGAAGATAGTAAATCTTGATAAATTGGAAAACTGGTAAATCATGATGAACTCAACAAACATTTATTTAATGTCTTTTGTGTATCAAGCACTGTTCTAGGCACAAGAGTAACAAATACAAGAATGAAATAGGAACTTCAGTTTACAATGATGGAAAGATCACATCACTATGATACAAAAGAAAGTGAAAGAAATCCAACAAAAGTACTTTAAGGAAAGAAAACAAGGGTCACTGATGATGGTAACAATAATTACATTTATATGGTACTTTACAATTTGCAAAGTGCTTTATTCTATTATTTTATTTGAGACTTACAACATCCTAGGCATATGCAATTAGCTATATCTTGTGTTCTCTTCTCTTCTCTTTTCTCTCTCTACTTTCTCATTTTATGACTTCATCAGCTACAATGGGATCCAATTACCATGACTATGTAAATACATCCCAGATTAAATATCTATACCTAGTCTTTCTCCTGAGTTCCAGTCCTACATCACCAACTGTCTAATGGACATTTCAAATTGGATGACTCATAGACATCTCAAACTTAGTATAACATATTCAATATTTTATCCCTCAAAATCACCTATATTCTTAAATATTCAGGCCTAGGGAGGGTACCACCACCATACCAGTCATATGGGTCCTCATCGCTCCTCACTTAAATTATTGCAGTTTTTTTTCTTTTTGGTCTCCCCACCTCATTTTTTTCCATTGAAATGCACCCCCCACAAAGCTATCAAAGTATTTCCCCAAGAATAGCTTTGATTCCCTCCCTCCCTCCATCCCTCTCTCTCTTTCTCCTTCTCTCTCTCCCTTTTTCTCTCTCCCCTTCTCTTTTTTTTCCTTCTCTCTCTTTCTTTCTCTTTCTCTTCCCCCCCCTCTCTCTCACACACACATACATACACAAAATGTTCTAGTGGGTCACTATTATCATGTTCTATTTGGCATTTTAAACTCTTAATAGGCCAAGGAGTTTTTATGTTATCCTAAGGCAATTTGGAGGCACTGAAATGTTTTCTTCATGTTAAGATGCTTAGGTTTGAACATGAAGACAATTATTTTGGCAGCTGTATGAAGACTGCCCATGTTCACCTTCTAACATCCTGGAAGAAGAGTGGTTAGTCAGAAAAGTATTATAATAGTCCCAGAGATTAGTAATAAAAGCAGAGATGACCAGACAGGATTGAGAGATGTTTTAAGAGAAAAACTGATAGACATTTAATATGGACTAGATATGATGTCAATAGTTATAAGAAATTCAAAGATAACTGAGTTTTTAAGCTTTGGTATTTAGGAGGATGCTATACCATCAATAGAAGTAAGGAAGTTAAGGAAAAGGGCAAGTTAAAGGGAATAGGTGATGAGTTCTTTTTTAGACATATATAATTTGAGATATAAGTGGAATATCCAAGTAGAGTTATCCAGAAAACTATTTATAATGTGGGGCTGAAGTTGAGAAGAGTTCAAAGCTGAATATTTGGGTGAAAAGAAAAAGAGGAATCCAGACCAGAATTTCAATTGCATAAAAAGAAGAAAATAAATCTGTTTAGGAACCCAAGAAAAGGCAGGCAGACCATTCAGAACAGAATCCAGAGAAAGAAATGTCCTAGTATGATGAATGTATTGTTTTGAAATTTTGAAGTGCTATGATAAATGCGCATTGTTATAGAAACGGAAATAGAAGAACATAATGGTTAATAGTATCATATGCTTCAGTAATATCAAGGAGAATAAGGACTGAAAAAAGGTCAATAAATTTGGCAATTTAAAACTGTGGAGAGAATAGTTTTAGTAGAGTAGGATGGTATAGAGGGTTTTTGAGAATTCTTTAATTTCTAAAGCTTTAGGATAACATTCAGGGCTCATCACATATATTATAGGTGAATAAATTAAAAAAATGGAAAGGACAAATGATCTCTCTATGTTCATTCACACTTGGGTAGTAGCTAAAGGTGAACTCAGCTAACACAGCTATGATGCAGTATGGAATGGTGATAGCTCTGGAGTCAGAGGGCCTGACTCCATTGATCAACATTGATCTTTGTAATTTCATCCTGAAGGATAATAAGAGCTCATATATAAGCTCTACAAAGTGCTTTCTTCAAATAAAGCAATCTATAATCTTACGAAAAATACTCTCAATCACTATTGATTAAAAAAATGGAAATTAAAACAACTCTGAGGAATCACCTCACACCTATCAGACTGGCTAATATAACATGCAGAATATACAGAATACTACAAATGTAATAATTTTGTAATATTCTATAATACTTTACACAAAAAGAAAATTATAAATATTGGATGGGATGTGGGAAAAGTGGATCCCTAATGCATTGTTGATAGAGTTTGGAACTGACCCAACCATTATGGAGCCAATTTGGAACTATGTCCAAATGGCTATAAAACTTTGATACAGCAATACCACTATTAGGTCTATATTCCAAAGAGATCATAAAAAAGAGAAGAGAACCCATATGTACAAAAATATTCATAGCAGTTCTTTCTGTAGTGGCAGAGATTTAGAAATTGAGGGAATACTCATTTATTGGGGAATGGATAAACAAATATGGTATATGAATATAATGAAATTATTCTATAAGAAATGATGAGCAAGTGCATTTCAGAAAAACCTGGAAAGATTTACATGAACTGATGCTGAGTCAAGTGAAAAGAACCAGGAGAATATTGTATGTAGTAACAGCAATATTAAAAATGACGATCAACTATGATACACTTAGTTATTCTCAGCAATACAATGTACCAAGACAATTCCAAAAGAGTCATGATGAAAAACGCTATCCACAGCCAGAGGAAGAACTATAGAGCCTGAATGTACATTAAAGGACACTATTTTCAATTTTTTTCAGTTCTTTTTTCTTTCCTATGGTTTTTTCTTTTTGTTCTGATTGATCTTTCACAACATGACTAATGTGGAAAAGTGATTAATATGATTGTTCATGTATAACCTTTATCAGACTGCTTGCTATCTTAGAGGGTGAAGAGGTGAGGGAGGAAAGGAGAAAAATTTGGAACTCAAAATATTGTATAACTGAATATTGAAAATTACCTTTACATGTAATTGGGGAAAAAATGCTTTTAAGTAGGGGAGTAGGTGCTTTCTTCTTAACAACCCTAACAAATAGTATAAGTCTTCTTTGCCTCCATTTTTACCTATTAGAAAACTGAAACTTAAATTAAGTAACCTGTCAGTTATCCTCCTGACCCTTGTCAGAACTAGAATTTGGATCCAGATCTCCAGAATCAAAATCTAGGGCTCTTTCTTTTACATCATTCTACATCCCTCAATTGAGAATGTCACAGTCTATTTATATATATCTAGCTCCTTGGTTGTTTCCTTAACGTTCCTCTTAGTGCAAGCGAGTTCAAGAACTTCATCTCACACCAGAGGGGATCAATCTAACTCTGTTCCCTTAAAGTCACTCATCCTGATAGTGTATTTATCTTTTATAATGCTCTGTAAATTCTTCCAAAGACTACAATTGTTCACTCTGGCCTTGAGGGCTGTCTTTTCAGCCTGTCTAGCCACTCATGCAAGAATTTTACTAGCCCTGGGTTTGAGGAAGGAGAATTATTTATTAGCCTGTTCTTGTGAAATCAAGCTCTCTTTTCTGCATTAAATTTATGTCCACTGTCTTTTGTTAACCTTTTCTGTAGAATTTATGAGGCAATTTAAAAAAGGAAGCCTAAAAAATCATGACCATTTGTTGTTCCTAATCTGTAAATATTTGTCAGTCCACCTTTCCCTCCTTTAGCCCATAAAGCTCTCATTTTTCAAACAGCTTTTCAAAGTGACTTTAGAAGTTAAATTCAAGCTTCAAAGCTTTTCCGGTCTTTATGTCCTTGAGCTAATCCAAACAATCATATTATCTGTCTAAATATGATAGTATCACCTTTAATGTTACCTATCATTTTTGCCAACTTACTCTTAGAAATACTTTCTTAAAAAATATGAGCCACTTGGTTTTAAAATTTTTTTGACAAGATGTTCTTCATCTCCACAGACCACAGAACCAGAGGATGTGAGCTTCAATTGGAGGAAGAGAGGTTTAGGCCCAGCTGGCAAAAAAGATCTTCCTGACAATTGTGAGGAAATTAAATAGTGGAACAGGATGTCAAGAGATACCACAGAATCGCAATTCCTGGAAATTTCAAGGATCAGATAAGAATTCCTTATCTAGGAAAGTTTGAGTCTAGTCTTACAAGAAGGCAAAAAGCCAGTTTAGTTGACCTCTAGAGAGTCTTTTCAATGTCTTGTTTTATGACTCTAAGAATCTAGTAAAAAGTAATAATTATGGCCAACTTTTTTACTTTTTTCTATTTTTCAGAGTCAGCTTTGCTAGAATTTTCCTTGATATTCCTAATTCGCACCTGTAAAAACTATTCTTTCAGGATTCTAGCAATTGATCAAACAGTGCCAAATTCTATAGAGTGCTTTTAAAATTGTTCTGTGAACTAACCAGGAGGTATTGTGCATTTTTTCAGTGAATTAGCATATCTGAGATTAGCCATGATGGATTGCTTTGTCAATTATCATAACTAAAATAATCTGGTTATATGAATTTACAAAGAAATTTGCAGTGGTGCTTAGCAATACATCAACAGCTTGATATTTCAAAAAACCCAGAGCCATTCAGAACAAAAGGCTCACCCCACTTAGAGGACACAGCTCAGAATTCAGGAAAAGAAATAATATGTCCTGTTCAAAAGGAACTGATTAGATAAAGGGACCCCCACCATGGTGAGCACTAGGTGAGCTCTTGAATTGTACATAATGAGCCTAAGCAGGTAGAGCTTAGCAACACACATTTTTAGATAATAAAAGGATTAGAGGGATGAACCATGGAAGAAGAGGAATGTCCTGTAAGTTTAGAGGTAGAACTTCTTGAACTCTACTGTGTACATAAACACAGATATACAAAGAAACACTCCAGTACTGTGAAATGGAACTCTGGGAAACCTAGGATTAATGCTCCATAAGAATTGAGCTAAGACAATTGCATACAATTGTTACAATTGTAACAAATAGTTACTATACTTTTTGAAGTAAATATTTCCTTGTAAAAACTAATTTATTAGTAGTTAAATGGAATGAGGGTATAGGGGAACATCCCTTTTCCTTGGGGGAAAACCATCTATACAGGTTACAGCTATTGTCAGAGAGCCTAGATAGTCCTTCCCCAAAACCTCCTTAAGGGTATCAAAAAACCCTGGAGAACAGGAGAGGTATAACACACTTGGCCTTTTTAGGCAGTAAGGGCCAGGATAGTCAGTGTTATATTTGAAAAACAAAAACTAAATTTAAAAGACTAGACCAAAATACCAACGAAGTAAGCATACAGGGTTTTATTATTTTATTTTGCATAGACTATATAGATGACTGCCTTTGTGATAGGATTTCAAGGGAAAGTCAAAAGCTCATTTTCATACTTTATTACTTACTCTTTCTGTTCCCATCCCCAAAAAGTCTCCTTTGGTTTAAATAAATTCCTTTCTCAAAATCTCATTCTTTTAGCTTAGGATAAACTAGCTGTTAAAATAAATATGTCAGGTAAACAAGCATGTTATTATTAAATTTTCATTGTGAACATTTTTTTACATCTCAGAAATCAGCAATCTCTATAAATCAGAATTTTTTTTTACTGTTGGGTTGTTTTTTCTTATTATTTAGTCTCTAAAAAGTATTAACAATTTAAGAACATATGTTCACATACATTCCACCTCCTTCCTAGTCTGGTTGTTAAACATTTACCAGCACATTCTTGTATTGTTCTAAAAACATGGTTTGACCCCAACAAAAGGGCAGCAGAAGACTCAGGTAATGAAGTCATCACCAGACTAGAGATCTGCTAGCAAAGGATAATACTATTAATAACTAGGATTTTAAGGTTTACAATGCTTTATACCATTATATTGTTTGAATCTTGCAATCCTTCCTCCTGAGCAAGGTAACTCACAAAATTACAGAGCTCAGGGATTGGAAGGGATGTCAACAGCCATCATGCCCAACCAGTATATAAAAGTAATCCTCTATGTAACATACCTGACCAAATAGTCTTCGTGACTGCCTGAAGACCTTCAAGGAGAAAAAAAAATCATTATATTTGTAAGCAGTTCAGTTTTCTTTAGTTTTTAGTCTTTCAGAGAAGTGGGAAGGAGTACTTAGAATTTTTATGAATATGGTTTACTACTAAGTTTAAATTCTTTCTGGATACAGAGGATTCTGCTATTTTGCACTTAAACATGAGACTTTTGAAGGACAAATGATAGAAACCTCCTGTTCATAATTGATGATTTGGCTAATTAGAATTCACTTATGACTGAAACATGATGTACCCCTCCTCTAGATAACTTAAGGTTCAAGAAAGAATAACCTGGCACTTAGCCAGACTTATAGTGGATTGTTGTTTGGTTTTTTAGTGGTTAGTTTGTGTTTTTTTAAAAAACATTTATCATACAAAGCTATAGGATTATCCAAGCAAGGACCACTTATTCAGCTGTGTCTTAGTAAAACAAAGGATTTCCTGACATTTTGTCTAATATTTCTGATAACAATTGTAAGTAAGTAGCTGATACAAAAGAAAGTGTGAGGAGAAAGAGATTGCTTTTATTTGGAGGGGAGAAAGATAAGAAAGGCTGCAAGGAGGAGACATCACCTGAATTGGGTTTAAAGAGTAGAAAAGGATTTTGACACATATGTTTAGGGCCTAAGATAGTAAGAAGGAAGAGTCTATACTAGGCATAAATTAAAATGCTAGTAAAAGTGGAATAGCTAGGATAAGACTAGCAAGTAGAAAATAGTCTGGTTTGGCCATAATATAGAATATAAGAAAGAGAAAAAGTGAGATTGTTGGAAAGTTTGGTTTGACTTAGATTGTAGAGCGCCTTAAATGCAAAGAAAACAAATATTGAAGGGAGCCCTGAAGCTTCATGTTGATTGTATAGTCACTCTTCTTTCCATTTGGTTTATTGTGATAACCCCAGTGGTAGCCAGGATGAGGAGGAGCAGAAAAGATAGGAGCAATTTTAGATTTTCCATCTAAACATCGCCTAAGATATCTTAGTCTAGAACTGAATAACATCACAGTATTATATAGAACCATAAAATTTTAGAATTGAAAGAGACCTCAGTAGCCACTAAGTTTATCCCATGCCTAAACAAGAATGTGTGGGGGATAAAATTCTCCAATCTTCAATAAAAGAGACTCAGGTAGAGCTTGGAGCCAATGGGACATGATTCCCTCTAATAAAGTGGACCTCAGATCTTCCTCATGATCTGAGATCCCTCCTAATAGGACCTCATTTTTATAAGGTTGATACCTACAACCTTATAATGCAAAATGCAAAAGAGGCATGCATAAAATACAGAATCTTATGGTTTAATAGATTTTGCTTTTGAGGACCCAAGATGACATATTAGCAGGGTGGTTTGAAGTCCCATAAAGCAGTGGACAGCTCTACTAATTGGGCATAAGATGAAACAACATGAGCAAGTTGGGAAAGAGAAAGAGTCCAGAGGCACTGAAATAAGTTAGATGACTTTCCACCACATTGGGCTTGGTCATTATAACAAGTGAAAACAAGGGTGGAGGACTCTAGTTAACTTCCTATGATTAACCAATTACAATCTGTAATTCATGGCTCTGAGATGTAATATACAGAATTTATCATCACTACCCCTATGGAATTATATCAAACTGATAAATACTGATTGAAATAGAGTAGGGATCCAAATGAATTATTTCCAACAAATATACACTACAGCACACTTGGAAAGTTTTCTTCTATGCTTTGATTAAAGACTTGTAATAAGAAAAATTCAGTGCTTCTAAAAGCAGCCCATTCTAAACAAATTTATATATTAAATATATAAATTACATGTATAATACCTAAATTAATTTATATATTCAGTGATGACCCAATTAAATTATAAAAATTATTTTATTGAATTAGAATAACAAAATGTATTTGGAAAAAGAAAAAAAGTCAATAATATCAAAGAATTAATGAAAAAAAGTTAAATGAACCTAAATTAATTTATATATTCAGTGATGACCCAATTAAATTATAAAAATTATTTTATTGAATTAGAATAACAAAATGTATTTGGAAAAATAAAAAAGTCAATAATATCAAAGAATTAATGAAAAAAAGTTAAATAAAAGAGGTTTAGCAATAGCAAATCTTAAACTTATATTGGCTAAGAAATAGATCAATGAAACAGACTAAAAATACAATTTATAGCAGTAAATATAATGATCTTGTATTTATTAATTGTAAAGACTTCAGATTTGGGGATAAGAATACATTATTTGGTAAAAAATTTGGGGGAAAAATAGAAAGAAATATGGCAGAAATTGGTCATAAACTAATATCTTACATCATTAAGATAAGGCCAAAATATATACATGACCTAGATATAAAGAAAGAGATTATACTAAAAATTGAAGAACATGAAACTTATTATTTATCAGACTTGTGGCTAAGTGAAGAATTTATGAAAAACAAACAAGAGAATAGAGTGAGATATAAAATGTATAATTTTCATCATATTAAATTTAAAAAGTTTTGTACAAATAAGAATAATGTAGCCAAGATCAGAGGAAAAGCAGAAAATTGGGGGAAATTTTTATAATTTCTCAAATAAGGTGTTATATCTCAAATATATAAAGAACTTTATCAAAGTTCTTTGCAAGTATAAGAATACAAATAGTTCTTCAACTGATAAATAGTTAAAAATATGAACAGGCAATTCTTCAAATAAAGAAATCAAAACAATTTATAGTAATATGAAAAAAATACTCTGACATATTATTGATTAGAGAAATGTAAATTAAAATAACCTTAAGACCTATCAGATTGGTTAAAAATGACAGAAGGGGGAATGAAGAAGGGGAAAATGACAAATATTGGAAAGGATATGGAAAAATCGGGATTTCTAATTCATTGTTGGTAGAATTTTGAACTGATTCAACCATTTTGAAGATTAATTTGTCATTATGCCCAAAGAGTTATTAAAATGTCCATGCTCTTTGACCGAACAATACTCACTATTAGATCTATTTCCAAAGACAACTAGGGGGAAAAAAGAACATATATGTTCTAAAATATTTATAACAGCTCTCTTTGTATTGGTAAAGAACTGGAAATTGTGGGGATGTCTGTCAATTGGGGAATGGCTGAACAAATTGTGATATATGACTGTGATAAAGTACTACTGTGCTACAAGAAACGATGAACTAAATGATCTTTTTTTGTTTTGCTTTGTTTTTTATTTTATTATTATTATTATTATGACTTTTTATTGACAGAACATATGCATGGGTAATTTTTTACAACATTATCTCTTGAACTTCTTGAACTAAATGATCTTAGAAAAACATGGATAAACTTGCACAAAATAATGAAGAGTAAAATGAGCAGAACCAAGAGGTTGTTATATACAGCAACAGCACTATTGTTTTAAGAAAATCTCTAAACAAAATGCTTGTAACAGCCCTTTTTGTAGTGGCAAGAAACTTCAAACTGAGTAAATGCCCATCAGTTGGAGAATGGCTGAATAAGTTATGGTAGATGAATGTTATGGAATATTACTGTTCTGTAAGAAATGATCAGCAGGATGATTGCAGAGAGGCCTGGGGAAACTTACATAAACTGATGCAAATGAAGTGAATAGAATCAGGAGAACATTGTACACATGAAAGAGCAAGATTATATAATGATCAATTCTGATGGACATAGCTCTTTTCAACAGCAAGGTGATTCAGGCCAGTTCCAATGGTCTTGTGATGAAGAGAGCCATTTGCACTCAAAAAAAGGAATGTGGGGACTGAATATGGATCACAACATAGTGTTTTCACCTTTTTTGTTGCTTGCTTGTTTTTTGTTTTCTTTTTTTTAATCTGATTTTTCTTGTGCAGCATGATAGATGTGGAAATATGTGTGAAGACCTGCACATGTTTAACATGTATTGGATTATTTGTCATCTGGGGGAGATGTTGAAAGGGAGGGAGAAAGAAAAATTGGACCACAAGATTTTGCAAGGATGAATGTTGAAAACTGCCTATGCATATGTTTTGTTTCATTTTGTTTTTACTGAGATAGTTAGGGTTAAGTGACTTGCCTAAGGCCACACAACTAGTGAGTGTTAAGTGTCTTGAGGCAGATTTAAATTCAGGTCCTCTTGACTTCAGGACTGGTACTCTATTCACTGCACCATCTAACTGCCCCCTAGGTATATGTTTTGAAAACAAAAAGCTTTAATAAAAGAAAAAGTATATCTTTGAGCAAATGAATCATTTTGACTAATATAAATACCAAAGTTAACTACAAAGGACATATGAAAGATGTTATCTGTATCTAGAGAAAGAAATGATAAATAAAAGTATATATGACTTTGAACTTATATGTAAATCTATAAATATATTTTTACGTACATATTTGTGTCTAATAGCCATTTCTAGGACAGGGGCAGTAAAAAGAGAAGAAAAAGAAAAAGATTTGCATAATAAATTTATTATATATTATTTATTATTATTATATTTATTTTATATATTATATAAATATATTATTTGTTATATATAAATATTACATATATTTAAAAGGAATAGGAAGTCGTATATCACAGATTTGCTGTTTTGTGTACAACCATTTTTTAATACTATATTGTAAAAATGTGATTTTTTTTATTCCATAAATTAAAATTTAAATAAATAAAAAAATTTTTATAGGAGCCCCATTCTACTTTTTGGACAAATCTATTTATTAGAAAGCTTTTCTTTACATCAAGCCTAAAACTTCCTCTATGCAAATTCTACTTATTTCTCCTGATTCTACCTTCTGGGATCGAAAAGAAAAAAATCTAGTCCTGCTTTCATGTGATAATGTTCCAAATACTCGAAAATAGCTATCACAAATCTTCACTTCTTTGGGTTAAATATCTTCATTTTTTTCCACGTGGAATGGATTTCATTGTTTTGGTTACCCTTCTTTCGGCTGCCTCTACCTTATAAATCTCCTTCAAAAACAATGATGCTACAGAGGGCAAAAATCCAGATAAATCTGACCAGGGCAGAGCAAAGTGAGACTATACCTTCTTACTCCTGGAAGTTAGATCTCTTTTAATACAGTCCTTGCAGCACTTTTCTTTGGACTGCCATATCACAATGTTTCAATCATTAGTCTTATACTACTTTTTCAGAAAAACTGCTGTCTAGTCATACCTCTCCCCATATATATATTTATGAAATCAGGTTTTAAGTCCCCAAATTTATTCCTTTATAATTTCATCTCACTAGGTTGATCGTAATATTCTTGCTTATAAGATCATTTTGGATTAGTCTCACTTGAGATACTAAATTTCTGCCAATAAATTATTCAGTATTCATTATCTTGCCAAAGATATATAGACAATTCTTAAATAATGACAGTTTTATTGTCTGAATAATAGACTATTTAGATCCTTTTATATTTTTTATTCTACCATGCTCATAAGTTCTCCAAAATAAAGGGTTAAAAAAGAGAATGAAGAAAAAGGAGATTAAAAACCTAAAGCAAATCACTTTGGTTCTTTGTTAGTTGCTATGAGAAAAGGTTTCATATTTTAGAGATTTGAAGTGATTGCTGAAACATCTTTTTTTTTTTTCTTTTTTGGTGAGGCATTTGAGGTCAATTGACTTGACTAGGATCACACAGCTAGCAAGTGTTAAGTGTCTGGGGCTGGTTTTGAACTCGGGTTCTCCTGATGTGAAGGCCAGTACTTCATCCACTGCACCATCTAGCCACCATTCCTGAAATATTTTTCAAAATATTTTTTATGAAGAAACAGAATTGGACAATATTTTTTTACAAGAACATACTTGAAACAGAGACACACACAAGAAAAAATGTGTTAGCTTTGATGTAGTTTAGAAAAATGCAAGGGTAACAATCATAATCTCAGACAATAGAACTAATTAAAAGATGTAAACATTTCAGTAAAAGGTACCTTATACAATGAAGTGATATCAATACTAACTTATATGTACCAAAGATTATAGCATCTAAATTTTTTTTAATAACCTTTCCCCCAAATACATGCAAAGATAGTTTTCAACATTCACCTTTAGTATCCAAATTCTTAAAAATATATAGTAAAACTATACTAGTGGGGTACATCAATTTTTCCCTCTCAGAACTAGATAAATCTAACCAAAAAATAAACAAGAAAGAAGCTAAAGAGATGAATAGAGTTTTAGAAAAGTTAGATATGATAAATATCTGGAGAAAACTTAATGGTAATAGAAATGAATATACTTTTTCTCAGCAGCATATAGCACCTACACAAAGCCTGACCATGTTTTAGAATATAACACCTCATAATCAAATGCAGAAAAGAAGACATAATAAATACATTCTTTTCAGATATTAATGAAATCAAAATTACGTTCAATAAAGAGTCATGAAAACATAGATTAAAAAATTAATTGGAAAATAAATAATCTAATCCTAAGGAATGAGTAGGTCAAATAAGTCATAGAAACAATTATTAAAGAAAATGACAACAATGAGACAACATAACAAAATTTATGGGACATAGCCAAAGAAGTATTTAGAGAGGATTTACATCTCTAAATATTTATAACAACGAAATAGAGAAGAAATAACTAAATTAGACATGTAACTAAAGAAAACTAGAAAAAGGACAAATTTTAAATCCCCAATTAAGCACAAATTGAAAATCCTAAAAATCAAAGGAAAGATTAATAAAATTGAAAATAAGAAAACTATTGAACTCAAAACAAACTGAAGCTTGCTTTATGGGGGAAATAAAGAGAACACAGAAAGCATTGACTAATTTGATTTTTTTAAAAGAAAGAAAGAGGAAAATCAAATTGCTGATGTCAAAAATAAAAAGGTAAATTCACCACCAAAGAAGAGGAAATTAAATTAATTATTAGAAGCTATTTTGCCCAATCATATACCAATAAATCTGACAATATAAGTGAAAAGAATAAGTATTTACAAAAATGTAAGTTGCCTATATTAACAGAAGAGCAAATAAAATACTTGTTATCTTAGGAATCTTAAGTAATTTTAATAAAAGAAACTGAACAAGACAACTTAAATGGGTTCCCTATGAAAAAGTCACCAGGACCAGATGAATTCAGAAGTAAATTCTTCCAAATTTTTAAATAAAAAATAATCCCAATGCTACAAACCTATTTGGAAAAAAAAGGCAAAGATGGAATCTGGCCAAAATCCTTTTACAACACAAATATGGTTCTGAAACCTAAACCAGAAAGAGCAAAATTAGAAAACAGAAAAATATAAACCAATTTCCCTAATAAATAATCTTGCAATTTTAAAATAAAACACTAGCAAAGGGATTACAGCAACATATCACAATAATCACACACTATGACTGGATAGGATTTACATCAAATACACAGGGCTGGTTCAATATTAGGAAAACATAATTAAACATATTGATAACATCATATGACCTTTTGACAAAATACAGCACCAATTCCTATTTAAAAAAATAAAATACTAGTAAGCATAAGAATAAATGGACCTTTCTTTAAATTATAAGTAGGACCTTTCTAAAATCATTAGCAAGCAATATAGGTAATTGGGATAAGCTACAAGTCTTCCCAATAAGATTGGAGATGAAGGAAAAATGTCCATTGTCCCCACTATTATTCAACATTGTACTAGAAAAATTAACTATAGCAATAAGGGTAGGAAAAAATTGAATGAATTAGAACAAACAATACAATTACTCTTTGCAGATGATAATGAAGTACTTGGAGAATCCTAGAAAATAAACTTTAAAACTACTTAAAATAATTAACAACTTTATTAGAGTTTCAGGATATAAAATAAATACACATAAATTATCTGTATTTCTATATGTTACCAATAAAATCCAGGAGCAAGAGATAAAGAGAAATTGCCTTTAAAATAAATGCAAACAATATGAAATACAGGAATCTATCTGCCAAGACAAACTCAGGAAATATATGAACACAATTGCAAAACACTTTGCACACAAGCCAAGTCAGATCTGAGCTGGAACAATATTAATAGCTCATTGGAAGGCTGAGCCAATGCAATAAAATGATAATTCTATCTAAATTAATTTGTTTATTCAGTGGCTTGTCAGTCAAATTATGAAAAAATTATTTTATATATCTAGGAAAAATAATAACAAAATTAATCTGGAGGAACAAAAAAATAAGAAAATATTAAGAAAATCAAAGAAAAAATGTGAAAGAAGGTGGGCTAGCCCTATCAGATTTCAAATTATATTACAAAGTGGTAATCATCTAAACAGTCTAGTATTGACTAATAGATCAGTGGAATAGATTAAGAACACATTAGTAAATGACCATAGTAACCTGGAATTTGACAAATGCAAAGTCCTGAACTTTTGGGACAAAAATTTCTGGGAAAATTGGAAATCAGTTTAGCAGAAATTAGATATAGACCAAGACTGAATACTAAGATAAGGTCAAAATGGGTACATGATTTAGACATAAAGAATGATTCCCATTCCAATGGAATTGGGATGGAAAATACCAATTGCACTCAGAGAGAGAGAACTGTGGAGACTGAATGCAGATTGAAGTATATTATTTTCGCTTTTTTATTTGTTTTCTTTCCCATGGTTTCTTTCCCCCTTCTTGGTCTGATTTTTCTTGTACAACTTGACAAATATAGAAATATGTTTTTTAAAAAATTGTACATATATAACCTATATCAGATTTCTTGCTGTCTTTGAGTGGGGGGAAGTAGGGGAGAAAAATTTAGAACACAAAGTCTTACAAAAATGAATGTTGAAAACTATACACATATTTTGAAAAACAAAAAAAAATACTATTGGGGGAAAAAAAGAAAGAATTATGCCCTAAACAAATTAAAGGAATATAGAATATTTTAACTGTCAGATATATGGATAAGAGAAGGATTTATGACTAAACAAAAGACAGAGAGTATTATGGGATATGAAATAAATAATTTTGATTTCATTAAAGGGATTTTGCACAAGCAAAATCATTGCAGCCAAGATTAGCAGGAAAAGAGAAAACTGAAAAAAGTTTATAACAAGTTTCTCTGATGAATTTTCTTAACTATATAGGGAATTGAGTCAAATTTATAACAATAATCATTCCCCGATTGATAAATTGTCAAAAAAATATGTAAAGGTAGTTTTCAAATGAAAAAATCAAAGCTATCTGTAGGGATATGAAAAATGGTCTAAATAATGATTAGAGAAATACAAATGTTAACAAAACAACTTTGAGGTACCATCTCATACCTGTCAGATTGGCTAATATGACAGAAAAGAAAAATGATAAATGTTGGAGGAAGTAGGAAAATTAGAAAACCAATGCACTATTGATAAAGTTGTAAACTGATCCAATCATTCTGAAGAGCAATTGGAACTATACCCAAAGGGCTATAAAATTGTGCATACCCTTTGACCCAACAATATCCCTATTAGTTTTATATCCCAAGGAGATCAAAAACAAAAGGGAAAAGAACTTATATCTACAAAAATATTTATAATAATTCAATGACAAAGAATTAGACATTGAGGGGAATGCCCCTTAATTGGAAAATGGTTGAATAAGTTTTGGCATATGATTGTGATGAAATAATACTGTGCTGTAAGAAATGATAATTAGGATGCTTTCAGAAAAAACCTGGAAAAACACATGATTGATGATGCAAAGTGAAGTGAGCAGTAGCAGAACAGTGCACATAGTAACAGCAATATTGTATCATGATCCAGTGTGAATGAGTTAGCTGTTCTCATCAATGCAATGATCCAAGGCAGTTCTATAGGAGTTGTGATGAATAATGCTATCCACATCCAGAAATAAAACTGGAATCAGAATGCAGATTGAAGCATATTTTTTAAAAACTTTTTTTTGTTTTTCTTGTGGGTTTTTGTTTTCTTTTGCAACTTGACTAGCATGAAAATGTGAGTTACAGACTGCACATATATAATCTCAATCTAATTGATTGCCATCTCACACAAAGAGAAGAGAAGAAGAAATGTGGCACTCAAAATTTTTTTAAATGAAAATGAACTTTTGTTTTTACATATAAGTTGAAAAAATAAAATATAAAAATTTTCACATTAAAAATGTATGAATATATTCAAAAGGTCAATTTACAAAAAGCTTCATGGATTGGTTTTAATAGAGTATGCACTTCTACTCTTAAGTAATTTACTATGATCAGGTATGTTGCTTTTCAAGTATTTTTTATTAAGTCAATGCAATCAAAATATCTTGGAGGAAAATATTTTTGGCCTCTAGACATATTATTTAAACAGTACAGAGAATCTCAGTGTGAAAACTTCCTCTAATGCTGCAGATGAGGAGATAGTTTATTTAAGATATAGTCTTAAAGAGTTAGTATGTGTAAGAGTAGGACTTGAATCAAGTCTTCCTGGCTCCAAGGCTCATCTTGAAACCATCACTCCATTCTATCTTTATTATATCTACTAAAAATAAAATTATATGAATTAAAAAGTTGAATTTCTTTCTACCAGAAAGAAACTATTAGTGCTATGTGGTGAATAGAACACTGGACTTTGGGTTAGGAAGCTCTTGGTTGAAATTCTACCTCAGATCCTGGGGCTAGTGTCTGCCCCTTAGGTAATGTGGAAGGGAAGGAGGAAGAACCAATTTATCATGAGCATTTATTAAGCACCTCTTATGATTCAGGGGCTGTGCCACATGCCAAGGAAGCAGAAAGAAAGCAACAGGTCCTTGGGAGCTTGTATTCTAGGAGAGAAACAACATTTACACGTATTAAGGCTCAAAACTAAGCCTTTGGGGACCTCCTGTATTAAGTGCATCCAGAATAAAGACACTTGTTAGAGATTAAAAAAAAGAAAGAAAGAAAAATTCTATCTCAGACACGCTAGTTGTGTGACTCTAGGCAAGTCATTCCACTTCTCTAGTCTTAGGTTCTTTTCTGTAAAATGAGGTTGCACCTGATGATTTCTAAAACCCCTTCCAGTTCTAAATCTATGATGCTATGATGCTACAAACTTTAACATTCTATGACTGGGAGTGAGTGGTTGAAATTTTGAAGAAAAAGGAAAAGCAAAAGTACTAAAATGTAGTTTGAGATTTTTTTAAGTGGGAAAGGATTTCCTTCCCATTGCTTCTGTCTTTGATCCTAACTACCTATCCTCTACACCCGTGGTGTCAAACTCAAAAAGAAATGAGAGCCTCTAAATCAGTGGTTCTCAAACTTTTGTTTTCAGTATCTTTATCCTATTAAAATTATTGAGGATCTCTCCAAAGCATTTTTTGTTTATCTGGGTTATGTTTATAGACATTTACCATATTGGAAATAAAAACTATTTTTAAATTTGTAGACCCTCTAAAAGGGTTTCAGAGATCCCCTGGATTCTCTCCAGGGGTCCTCAAACTACGGCCATGAGCCAGAAGAGGCAGCTGAGGATGATTATCCCCCTCACCCAGGGATATGAAGTTTCTTTATTTAAAGGCCCACAAAACAAAGTTTTTATTTTTACTATAGTCCGACCCTCCAACAGTCTGAGTGACAGTGAACTGGCCCCCTATTTAAAAAGTTTGAGGACCCCTGCTAGACCATACTTTGAGAACCACTGCTCTAAACCATACATAAGGATCCCTGGGGGGGCACATATTGACTTCAAAAACCACATATTAACATTATTTTATTGCATTTTTTATTTTATGAGATATTTCCAAGTTAGATTGTAACTTGGTTCTTCAGGCAGCAGAGACAATACCTCTGTGCTCTATGTTATCCTTGACAGAGTTAAATCATTGCTTTCTTATCTTCAGCATGTCTATGAAGAATTCTAACAACCTTGTTCTTCATCTAAACAAAGCTAAGTTGCTTCATACTTTAAGATAGTGATATTACTTTTATCTCCTCTTTTCAGAAATCTTGTTCTTATGTAGATTTTTCAGTAATGTCCAACTTTTCATGAGGCCGTTTGGGAATTTCTTGGCTACTGGAGCAATTTGCCACTTCCTTCTCCAGCCCATTTTATAAATGAGGAAACTGAGGCAAAGTTAAATGACTTGCCCATTGTCATACAACTGTTATATTGTCTTAGCAATATAAAGCCAGGTTTGAAATCAGAAAGATGCGTCTTCCTAACTCCAGAAACACCACTATACCAGAAAATATACTTAACTCCATTTTCACATTTTTGTTGAGAAGCATAGATATTAGTCAGTATCTCTCTCTTCCACCAGTTTTATCTACCAAAAGTCTGTCATCATCCAATGACATCTATGATGTCATAGAGCAGAAGAATTTAAGTATTTATTAATTTCAACTATAAGTCTCAAGATTGTATGTCTTGGCAAAAATACATCTGTGCTCATTTCCACAGTGTTGCTCAAATTTGCCTATATACATACAATGAGTAAATGCTGATTAGAAAATAAGATTGCAAGTCCAGCTGGTTGTATTCAACAGTGCCTCAACTCTGAACCTAAATTAGTAACTTATAAGAATAGAATCTGTTTCTGATTTTTTCAACTTCCTTCTATATTGCAGTTTAAAGGCAATGTGGGATAGTGAAGGGAATGGCAAATATGATTTGCTAATAGGTTTAAGAAGCTAGGTTTGAATTCAATAACTCCATTCTTTGCATTACATTATCCTGTATTTTTACTATTGTTTAGTTCTGTGATTTCTTTGGAAAAGGAGAACTACTGATGAGGAAACTCCTGTAACAGGGCAGGCCTATGACTGTTATGCAACTTTTATATTTATAGAGTTACCTAGGTTAAATGGCTTGCCCAATGTCTCTTAGCCAGTATATGTAGTAGATGACTCTGAAGCTTTGTCTCTGATAATACTATTCCTTCTCACTCTTGCCTTTCATGTAGTTGTGACAATGAAATTAAAATACTTACATTGAGAATTGTTTCAAAAATTAGATCATAAGACTAATAATAGCTAGCATTTATATATGACATTAAGGTTTGCAAAGCACTTTGAGTATGTTATCTGAGCTTCACAACAACCCTATGAGGTGGGTATTATTATCATTTTTATTTTACAGATAAAGAAACTGAGGCCCAGAGAGGTCGAATGACTTACTCATGGTGAAAAATTAAGTATCTATAGGCAAATCTGAACTCAAGTCTTTAGCATACTAGCTGATTCTTAGGTATGAAGAATAAATTTTAAAAGCTCTGGAATATAGGAATATAGGATTAGAATTGGAAAGGGCCTTAGAGGCCATCTTATCAAAATCCCCTCATTTTACATACGGAAAAACAATGACTCAGAAAATTTAAGTGATTTGAGCAGGGTCACTGAAAAATTAAGTGACAGAATTATAATTTGTCCATATGTTCTCTGGTTCCAAAGCTAGCACTATTTCCAACTCAGCAACAGTGCTAGAGAGTCTGGTACAGCTTGCCTAGTTTTACCACTCTGTCAGACTAGAAGGACTAAATTTACTCATTGATTCTCTCACAGTTACTTCAAATGGGGTTCAGGGGAAGAACGGGCATTTTCTAACATCTCAGTCTGAGTAAGGAAGGTGTTAGTGAATATATAGTGGCCAGATTTGGCAGTTGTCCACCTAAGAAATCAGAAAATGCTGGTGAATTTGACAGAGAGTAATAAAGAACAGAGGCAGGAACAACTATAAATGTAGACTATGGAATAACTTAGAAAGTCTTGCACTCGAAAATTATTCATTAATTTTCTTTTTTCCTTCAGTTCCCCTCTCCCCAACACATACCATATGACAATATGCAGATCAGGCATGTAAATAAATGAATGGACAGAAATATAGTACTAGATAATTCTCTATTTCTAATACATACCAAAAGATTGTCTTTGAGGTACTGAAGTCTCACTACTGAATTTGTCACCATGAATCAGTCGGTAGATAGTGCAAAGGCATGACAATAGGAGATAAAATATTGTGTATGTAAAAGTTTGTCTGAATTATAGAATGCAAGGAGGAGGGGACTATAATAAGTCTGTGAAGATCATCTAGTCCAAGCCTTTTATTTAACAAATTAAGAAAATGAGGAATAGGAAGGTTGTGATTTGTCCAAAGTCACAAAGATAGTAGGCGCAAAACAGGTATCTAAATACAGGTCCACAAAATATACATCAAGTGTTTAATCAATCAATAAACATTTATTAAGTATTTAGTATGTGCCAGGCATTGTGCTAAGGGCTGGAGGTATTGTCCTCAATGCTATTTATTCCACAGTATGCTGTCTCACAAGGAAAATTGGGAAATAAATATACCAGCTATATTTTTCTAATGTACAGATATATCTATTGTGGTGTGGTCTCAAAAACTTGGGATACAATTTCAGGGAGTCACCAGTAATGGAACATAAGTTTCAGCTACAAAACAGTAAGGATCAGGTGGATTTCATTTGTTACACAAAAACAAAGTGGTAATGTTTGCTGTGGTAGACAGAACACTGGATTTGGAGTCAGGAAGACCTAAGTTTGAATTTTAACTTCCTCTGTTGAACAATCATATAAAAAGGACGCAAGATAACAATGGAGCCCATTCTTTTCCTCCTATTTAAAAGTAGACTCATCACTGTTCATCCTCAGGAACATATATAACACATACATAATACATGCAATATATAATACATACATAATAAAGAATATATTGTGTCAGCAAAATAAATGCCTTATTATGCCTTATTTTCTTCTTTAACATCTTGAGTAGAACCCTGAATTCAAGGTATTGTTCATGGCTCAAATTCCTGGGTCCAATGGGGATTATCTCTTACATCTGAAACTGAGAACATAAAAGGAATGGAATAGAGACAGAGATATCTGAGACTTCCTTGGAACCATGGGATAAAAGAGAGATATGGGGGAAAGGCATTCCCTGTCTCCTTCCATGTTTAGTTTATGGCACTGACACTAAAGGTGAATTGCATCATTTCATTCAGAGAGTGAGAATGTTCTATTATGTAGGTTTGAAAGACCTAGAGAATGGTACTGTCCTGTTTTGGAGACTTTAAAGATGATAGCCAATTTTATGTAGCCAATCAAAAGAGGCTTCTTTCACCTACTTGTCAGGAAAACAAGCAGAATGTCTCCAGGTTAGAAGATCTGGACATACTCCAAATAAGACCCCATCATAGAGGCATTTAAACATTTTAATAAGGCATCACAGGCTTTTAAAAACTCTTAGAGAGGTCTATAACAGAGAAAAAGTTAAACACTCCTGTTATGAAAGATCACTTATTAATTTTAGTTTTGATACAGTGCTTTATAGATGATATGTAATACTTATTTTGTTAAAATGAATCTCATTTTCCATACAAATAAAGTCAGATTTAATCAGAACAATATCAAGTGCTTGTGGGTAAGCCTAGAAAATATAATAAAAATGATGATACTACCTAAATTAATCTACTTATTTAGTATTTAGTACTATACCAATCAAACTCCCAATAAATTATTTTACAGAACTAGAAAAAATAACAAAGTTCATCTTAAAGAACAAAAAGTCAAGAATTTCAAGGGGATTAATGAAAAAAAAAAGTCAATGAAGGTGGCCTAGCTGTGCCAGACCTAAAAAAAATTTGGTATATTATAAAGCAGCAATTATCAAAATCATTTGGTACTAGCTAAGAAAAAGAGTAGTTGAGCAGTGGAATAGGTTAGGTTCACAGGACAAAATAGTCAATAACTATAGCAATTTAATGTTTGACAAACCCAAAGACCTCAGCTTTCAGGATAAGAACTCACAATGTGACAAAAACTGCTGGGAAAATTGGAAACTAGTATGGCAGAAACTAGGCATTGACCCACATCTAACACTGTATACCAAAATAAGGTCAAAATGAGTTCATGATTCAGACATAAAGAAGAACATAGGATAGTTTACCTCTCAGATTTGTGGAGAAGGAAGGAATTTGTGAGCAAAGAAGAATTGGAACTCATTACTGAATACCAAATAGATAATTTTGATTATATTAAGTTAAAAAGTTTTTGTACAAACAAAACTATTGCAGACAAGATTAGAAGGGAAGCAATAAGTTGGGAAAACATTTTTACATTTAAAAGTTATGATAAAGGTCCCATTTCTAAAATATATAGAGAATTGACTCAAATTTATAAGAATTCAAGCTATTCTCCAGTTGATAAATGGTCAAATGTTATCAACAGACAATTTTCAGATGAAGAAATTAAAACCATTTCTAGCCATATGAAAAGGTGCTCTAAATAACTATTGACCAGAGAAATTCAAATCAAGACAACTTTGAGATACCACTACACATCTCTCAGATTGGCTAAGATGACAGGAAAAGATAATGACAAATGTTGGAGAGGATGTGGTAAAACCGGGACACTGATACATTGTTGGTGGAATTTTGAATGAATCCAACCATTCTGGAGAGCAGTTTGGAACTATGCTCAAAAAGTTATTAAACACTGCATACCCTTTGATCCAGCAGTATTTCTACGGGTCTTATATCCCATTATATCTTGGGAAAGGGACCCACATGTGCAAGAATGTTTATGGTAGTCCTTTTTGTAGTGGCAAGAAATTGGAAACTGAGTGGATGCCTTTCAGTTGAAGAATGGTTGAAAGTTATGGTATATGAATGTTATGGAATATTCTTGTTCTATAAGAAATGATCAGCAGGATGATTTCAGAGAGGCCTGAAGAGAGTGATGTGAACTGATGCTATGTGAAATGAGCAGAACCAGGAGATCATTATACATGGTAACAACAAGACTATACAATGATCAATTCTGATGGACGTGATTCTTTCCAACATAGAGATGATTAAGGCCAGTTCTAATGACCTTGTGATGAAGAGAGCTATCTATGCCCAAAGGAGGACTGTGAAATAGAGTGTGGATCACAACATCGCATTTTCATTCTTTTTGTTGTTTGCTTGCATTTTGTTTTCTTTCTCATTTTTTTCCTTTTTGACCTAATTTTTTTTTGTTCAACAAGACAATTATATAAATATATATGCATATATTGTATTTAACATATATTTTAACATATATTGGATTACTTTCTATCTAAGGGAAAGGAGGAGAAAATTTGGAACACAAGATTTTGCAAGGGTCAATGTTGACAAATTATCCATGCATATCTTTTGAAAATAAAGCTTTAATAAAAAATAAAAAATGAGTCTTGTAAACCTTTTATCTTGACCATTCTTTTACTTTTTCAATCTTCAAAAACTTTGTTATATAAATAAAAAGCACATATATTCTCATGCACTTATTTTTATTACATTGTCTCAAAATTAAAATTGAATAATATTTTACTTGGTGTGGCTGACATTAATTCTCTTTCTGGGAGGAAAATTATGAATTGCATATCCATAGTATTATGGTGAATTCTTAGTGCTACATTTTAATAACCAACTTTTACTAGTCTGTTCTAGTGCTACATTTTATAAAGAATTTATAAAGAATGTTTCTAAGACTAGTAGTAGACTTTTACTAGGAAAAAGTTAATAGACTAGGCTACAGTAAAAGCCAACTTTTACTAGAATTTTTACTAGTCTGTTCTAATGCTACATTTTATAAAGAATGTTACTAAGCTGAAGAGCATGCATTCACTCCAGATCAACCAAGATGTGTCATATGAAAATTAGTTGAAGAGAATGGATATATATATATATATATACATATACATACATACATATACATATATATACATATATATATACATATACATATATATACACACACACACACATACACATACATACATACATACATAACTTGGAGAAAAAGATTTGGAAAAAATATGATAGCTAACTTTTCATATATAGATGATTTTCAAGGGGAAGAGAGATTGAATTTGTTCTGTTTTATCTAAGAGGGAAAAATTAGGAACAATGGGTAGAAATTACCAAGAGGAAACTTTGAGCTTAATATTAAATTTCCTAAAAATTGGAGTTATGCAAAATTAGAATAGACTACCTTGGAAGATAGTGGATTCTATAACAAAGGTCAGGTCACCACTAGTTTAATCTGTTGAAGAAAGCATCCTTCTTCAGTGGGACTAGATGGACACTGAAGCTTTTTCCAACTTAAAAATTATAGTCTAGCAGCCTCATCCTGTGACATAATTGTTAAACTTCCTATTTCAAAATTTGGAATCTTTAAATGTTAATATACTTCCTCACTGTTTCTAGAAGTATCACAAATTTAAAGGTAGTAGAGACTTTGAAATATCTTCTCGTTCAACTGCCTTGTTTTAGACTTGAGGGAACTGAGGTCCAGATGCACATAACTAGAACAAGGTAACACAAGTAGAAAGTAGCAGAGATAGAATTTGAACCCAGATCCTCTTATTCCAAGATGCTTACTGAACTTTATTCTGGGATTCTTAGTATTAATTGTTATTATGATACCATATAACTTGCTATATAGAAGCTGAGTCAGCACTACAGAAAAAATGGAAACCCAAGCATTGCTTTTGTGCCATTGATAATGGCAGGAATTAATGTCATATTGTATTATTTTTAATGTGGATAAACCAATCTTATTTCATTAACTTCACCAAAACGTTAACACTTTTTCTTTATTTAGTGAATGATTATTTAAATGCTTGAGTTTTGGGAGTTGTTTTGCTTTTGTTTAAGCAATTGGGATCTTGCATATGGTCACATATCTAGTAAGGGTCTGAGACCAAATTTGAACTCAGGTCCTCCTGACTCCAGGGCCGGTGCTCTATCCATTGCACAACCTTGCTGCCCCATCTAAATGTTTTAACAGTAACCTAGCTTACTGACAAAAATAGACTCTGATCTATGAAATATGAATGAGTAGAAACAGTGTGTGATTTTCTATTTGAAATAGTTTGCTGTTTAGAAACTTTCCTTTTCAGTTTAATGTTTAATGACTGGGTTTGGTCAGTTAATGGACTGTCACTTGAAAAGGACTTGCATTTTATTTTACTACATATAACTAATGTGATTTGGTAGGCTGAATAGATGACATATAATTATTATTTCAAATTTCTTTTGTTATTTTCAGTCTAGCTATGATATTTGGAAATTTTGTTAAAAGGCTGAAGCATATAACCAACATTCAGAATCTTCTTCAGTGTCACATTTTGTCTAGTATATCTTCCTTTGGTTATAGTCCCTGCCTTTAAGGGTTGTTGGGCAACTGTAGCTATTATCCCACTCTGTCATCAATTCACTTTAACAATTAAAATTTATTGAGGAAGAGAATAAGCATTTGTAAAGTATCTACTGTGTGCCAGACTAAGCACTTTGGAAATATCTCAGTTGATCCTCATAACAACCCTGCAAGTAGGTACTGTTGCTATTCCCATTTTACAGATGAGGAAACTGAGCAGAGATTAAATAACTTGCCCGGGGTTCACACAGTAAATGTCCAAGGAAGGTTTTGAACTTCAGGGTGCTCTTCTTATCCCTGGGTAAGTCACACAGATAATATGTGTCTGAGGCCAGACTGAAACAGGCCCCAGGAGTCTAGTCACTGTATCACCTAATTTGTATAATGTTTATTATGTGCAAGATGAGAAGTTAGCCACTGGACATGCAGAAGTAGAAACAAAGTGGTCCCTTTTCTCAAGATGTTTGTATTCTACTGGGAGGATACAATATAATAATATTAGCTAACATTTTACAGAGTGCTTAAAGTTTTGACTTATCTAATTTGATTCTCACTACAATTCTGCAAGATAGTTCTGTTTATCCCTAGCTCTAGACTCCCCCTTCCCTGATTTACCCTATATATCATTGCCAGTTTATACTTCCTTTCTCCCCTCAATGCAAAAAAAAAATCTTTATTTTTAAAAAATTGTCATTTATGGCATAAATTCATGAGGGATTAGTTCCTACAGCTTGGGGTCGTTATCATTGGTTTTTACAAAGTGCTTCTCTGAATGGAACAGGCTGCCACTTTAATTGAACCCAAGTACCTTCTTTGATTTCTTTCTTCTGAACATTTTCTTTCACACACTTCAAGAAACTACCTCTGCTCAGAGTGCTTAATATTCTTGATATGAATTAATGCTCTAGGCTAGAATCTTGCCTTTAACATGTTGTTTACAAGTACAGCATGTTTAGCAATATTATAGACTCATTCACTCTTGCCATGACTACACAGACATACACACACACACACACACACACACACACACACACATATATTCTTGATATGAATTAATGCTCTAGGCTAGAATCTTGCCTTTAACATGTTGTTTACAAGTACAGCATGTTTAGCAATATTATAGACTCATTCACTCTTGCCATGACTACACAGACATACACACACACACACACACACACACACACACACTCAGTCCCAGGAATTGGGAAAAGTTCTGATGAGTGATTTGCCTCTTTCTGTCAGTTCCTCTATCTTCAGTGAGTTATCAAGATGAACACAAAAGGAAAGAGGAAAGGGACTTGATACCTGTTTTTCTAGGCATTTTTGAAAATATAGGGTTCTCCATTTGGCTATGTTTATGTAAATATACAAGAAAGGTGATATTGTAGATATCCAAGAGTATGGTACAGTTTGGGAGGAAATGTGTGTGTGTGTGTGTGTGTTTGTGTGTGTTCAGACAGATAAAGGTAAAGCATTAACAAATGATTTATCATAAGCTGATTGCACCGTCTGACTTTAGATAAGTCATTTAACCTTAGTGGATATCAGTTTCCCTTGCTCTAAAACAAAAGGGTTTTAGATGGATTCCAAAGTTCATTCAAATTGTAAATCTATGATCCTTAGCTCTCTGTATAATAAGAACACCATATTAAGCATTCACATTAACTATTAACATTACTCTTCACCTTCCCATGCTTTTTTGAGCTTATTTAACTCGCAAGGCAATTCCCATAGCCAAGTGTTAGAGTTGAGCTGGAGAGTAAAAAAATGGAGAAGGTAAGAAAAACAAATGAAAAGATTCAAGTAGTTATCTTTAGTCTCAAAAATACTCATCACAGAGTGCCATATTGAAGTGTCCTTTCTATACCCCAAAGAAGGGAAAAGTTGAATGGAATTAAATTGTCTTAACTCAGCAAAGTTAGGAGTAATGGCTGGATATTCCTTTGAAAAGAGTGAATAAAACAGGCTTGATAGTTGGGCCATTTTGTATAATAGCTAATTATATCATCTCCTTAACAACAGAGATGGATATATGTTGACTAGTTTTGAAATAGTTAACCTGGGTTGTTTCCTTTCAATAAATTCTTGACACGTCTCCAAGCAAGAAGCAGAAGTGGTAGCAATACCAATGGATGGAGCAATGCATGTTTTGTAGCTAGGACTTTCAGAATATCTGACTTTAGATATCTTCTAATCCAAATTCTTCTTTTTATAAAAGTCCTAAGGTCATGATAGGTATGATACAAGATCAAAGTGAATTGCCTAGGAAGCTCTATGCATTTGCAATTACATGGATGATCACCTTTCTTCATCCAGGTTTGAGAAGTATAGGGAAAAAGAAGGGGAAAGCACTAGTTAAGCATGGCTACCTCCCAGACAGGCAGTCTAAAGGGACATACCTGGCACAGCAGAAGCTTAGGAAATCACGGAGAATAGCCATATAAACCCAGTTACTCCTTGCTCTTAGATTCTGTTCCAAATATCTTCATATTCTTAATCTGTGACTTCACACTTTAACTGGTGTTTAATAGCATGTTGGTTTATTTTGCTTTTAACTAAGGATCTTTGTTAGAAGAGAGAGTTCTATTGGGGAGAGGAAGGATTAGTAATTATGAGTTTATAAAAGTGATATTAATAAAAAAACACAATAATAATGCTAATGAATCAACTACATGCTCAGAATAGAGTGTTATAACAAAAGCTGAGCCATATTTCCAGGAAGATTTCCAGCTCCAGGATCAGGATAGGACCCTACTAGAGGAGCAACAAGTAGAAGATGCAAAAAAGGAAAAACTAAGCTTTGCATAAGAAAAAATTTCTAACAATTGGGGCTGGAACACTGCTTCCAGAGATAGTAAGTTTCTCCACACTGAAGGTCTTTGAACAAATGCTTAATGACTGATTTCAGTAGAAGTAAGTAGGTGACATATGAGATAGAGTGCTGGTGCCAGTCAGGAAGATCTTATTTTGAATAATATCTCTAGATAAGTCATTCTCTCTCTTATGTTTTCCTCATCTATAAAATGAGGATAACAATAGCATCTTCGTTACAGTGTTGTTTTGTAAAGATCAAATGAGATTTTGTGTGTGTGTGTGTTTGTGTGTGTGTGTGTATGTATTTATCACTCTGTAAACTTTAAAGTGCTCTATAAATGTTAGCTATCATTAATTTGTTCTGGAGGAAAATTATTTTTCAGCTACAGCTTGGACTAGATGGCTATTAAGATCATCTCTGAAATCAGTTTATTCTGTATACATATATTTATATATTTTATACACAAATATATACATATGTTGACATTTATATATGTATAGACTGACATGTATACATATATTGGCATATTCATGGATTTCAAGCTCAAGATGAGTTTACAATGTGACAGCAGCTGAAAAATTAACAATAGAAGCATTGTGTTCAAAACAAGGGAGATTATAGTCCCACAGTAATACATTTGGAGTATTGTATTCATTTCTGAATGCTACATTTTAGGCAGGACATTGGTAAGCTGGGTAATGTCCATACAAAAGGAACCAGAATGGAGAGAGGAGTAGAAACCATGACATACATGGATCAGATGAAGGGATTAGGTTTTAAGAGGCTAAATGGAATAGAAATTAGATTTATTCAATTTGACCCCAGGAAACAGAATTATAGCAGGAGCAATGTGTTGAAATTGAGAGATGTACATTTTAACTTGATATAAGAAAAACTTCTTAACAATTAGACTTCTCTAAAAGTGGAGTGAATTATCTCATGTAGTTATCTCCATATAAGCTATTTTCAAGCAGAGACTGAATGAATATTTACTTACCAGGGATGTTGTAGAACAGATTCCAGTTTAGTTATCATTTGGACTAAATTACCACTGGGATCGCTTTCAACATTGAGATTCTATTATTAAAAGGGTCAAGAAATAACTTCCTAATTATTTTCCTATTACAAGTAACATAGTAGATAAATAGAAATGAATGCTGATTTTGTAAATAGTGATAATCCTCCATAGGATCAAGAACCCTGAGTTTAAAAAGAAAAAAAAATTAAAGAAGAAAATATGATTGGAGGGTCATAAATTTTAAGTTCTTACTTGAAAGATTAATTTGAAAAGACTTTTTAAAATAACTTATCCATTATATATAATATTTTAGGTGGCAATGAATAGAAATCCCCATCCATACAAGAGAGTAATGCTATTAGAAAAAATAGATTTAATATGTGAAGCACATTATACTTCTCCACAGAAAGTAACTGTACAAATTTTATCATGACCAACTAGAGGGCACATCTTTTTGACTTTGTAACTTATTTTTCCTGAGTAGTATAATGATTCCTTGAGTACTGTTAAGATGTTGTAGCATCTGCACCTAGTTAATAAATGAAAAACCATTTAGTAAACGTTTACTATGTGCCAAGCATGGTGCTAAGAGAAAAAAGTAAAATAGACTCTGCTTTCAAGGTGCTCACAATCTAACTGGGGGAAAGAAACCATAAAAGATCACATTTTAAATCAAATATTAACAATAAAATTAGATAACAAAATAATGAATTACATAGTAAAAATTCAAAAGTCCTCATTTTTACTTAATTACTTTAATAATTAAAAATAAAGAACCTATGGACTTTTAGCTTCTGTTTAAATATTTTATGAAATATTCGAAATTTTATTTTATTTCTTTAATATGTTATTTTATAAGTATTCAAGTGAAAAGTAAGGACTTGGAAAAATAGCTTTTTTCTGCAAACTGTAAGTATAGTAAGGAAGACAAAAATCTACTCTTTGCCTTTATTTACCTCACTTACCTACTTGATCTTGTGAAGGAATAAAAACAAATATTTATTAAGCACCTATTGTGTGCCAGGCACTGTGTCATGAGCTTTTCAGACATCACTTCATTGGATCCTCACAACCACCCTAGGAAATATCATTACCATTTTACAGATGAGGAAATTCAGAACCAAGTGACTTGCCCAAAGTCACCTAGCTAATAGATGTCTGGGCCAGATTTGAACAGAGATCCTTCTAACTCTAGATCCAGTGTTTTGTCTATCTCCAGCTTTCAATCTCCAGTCTAAACTGAGTTTATCAATGCCAATTTCAAGTTCTAAATCATTCCTGCCATTTGACCTCTCTGACTTTGGGCAGAGTATTGCTTAAGGGCAACCCAGTATTCTGTAGACCAGGCTTAAAGTAGATTTATGCTGTCCAAGAGAGGCAACATAGTGTAATAGGACATGCACTGTCTCTGGAATCAGAAGACTTGGGTTCAACTATAATCTGTGACATATACTACTTGTGTGAATATGGGCAAATCGCTTAATCTCATGAGCCTCATTGATAAATTAAAGGCTTGGATTAGTTTTGAGGTCCCTATGAGCTCTAGATTTATAATTTTTTGAACTTAACCTCTATGCTATAACCTATATACCCTATTAGTCCAGAATGCAACTCTGGACTCTTTTGGACTTGAATTCAATCTTAAGAGACTCTTCAATCTTTAATATCAAGATTATGTTTACCATTATCTAGAAATCTGAGAATATCTGATTTTGGCTAATTTTTCTTTAAGTAAAAAGCACCTGCCTTCACAAAAGTATATGTATTACAAAGTATATGGAAATCAAAAATGGAACTCATTTTGAGTCCTAGTTAGTAAGTTAAAGAACATAGGCAGGACCTTTCCATTCCCTAAGGGTAAATCCCCATATTTTCATTAGCAAATATATTATCAAAAGAGGAAGTCCTAATAGTGTCCGTATAGCTGGGAAGATCAATGAAGGCAAAATCCATTGTGCTTGCTTTTTTTTAGTAGTCTCTTCACATGTTTGTACTGGCTTTTTTTTTTTTTTTTAAATAATAGCTTTTTATTTTTCAAAATACATATAAAAAGTTTTCAACATCCAACTTGCAAAACCTTGTGTTACATATTTTTCTCCTTCCTTTCCCTTCTTCTACCTCTAGACAGCAAGTAATACAATACAGGTTAAAGATGTGCATTTCTTCTAAGCATATTTCTTTTTCTTTTTTTTTATTCTAATTTTTATAGCTTTTTATTTACAAGATATATGTATGGACAATTTTCCAGCACTGACCTTGCAAAATCTTCTGTTCCAACTTTTCCCTCCTTCCCCCCATCCCCTCCCCTAAATACCAGGTAGACCAATACATGTTAAATATGTTACAGTATGTGTTAAACACAATATATGTATACAGTTATTTTGCTGCACAAGAAAAATTGGACTTAGAAATAAGGTAAAAATAACCTGAGAAGGAAAACAAAAATACAAATGAACAAAAACAGGAGTGGAAATGCTATCTTGTGGTCCACACTCATTTCCCATAGTTCTTTCGCTGGGTATAGCTGGTTCTCTTCATTACTTAACAACTAGAACTGATTTGGTTCATCTCATTGTTGAAGAGAGCCACGTCCATCAGAACTGATCATCATATAGTATTGTTGTTAAATTGTATAATGATCTCCTGGTTCTGCTCATTTCACTCAGCATCAATTCATGTAAGTCTCTCCAGGCCTTTCTGAAATCATTCTGCTGGTCATTTCTTACAGAACAATACTATTCCATAACATTCATATACCCCAATTTATTCAGCCATTCTCCAATTGATGGTCCTCCATTCGATTTCTAGCCACTCCAAAAAGGGCTGCCACAAACATTTTTGCACATACAGATCCCTTTACCCTCTTTAAGATCTCTTTGGGATATAAGCCCAGTAGTAACAGTAGTAACACTATAAGCATATTTCTATATCTGTCATGCTGCACAGGAAAGGTTAGATCAAAACAGGGGTTAAAAGTGAGAGAAAAAAAAAACAAACAAGCAAACAACAGCAATAAAAGATGAAAATACTATGTTGTAATCCACATTCAGTCCCCACAGTCCTCTTTCTGAATGCATATGGCTCTCTCCATCACAAGTCCATTGGAATTAGCCTGAATCACCTCACTGTTTAAAAGAGCTATGTCCATCAGAATTGTTCATCACATAATCTTGTTGTTGTGTACAATGCTCTCTTGGCTCTACTCACTTCATTTAGCATCAGTTCATGTAAGTCTCTTTAGATGAAATCATCCTGCTGATTGTTTCTTATAAAACAATATTTCATTACACTCTGGGATACAGATTCAGTAAAGACATTGCTGGATCAAAGGATATGCACAGTTTGATAGCCCCCTGGGCATATATACTGGCATTTGTATCTTGGATCTGTAACCATTTTAACCATATAGCATTTTTACTTAGGAGATCATATTTATATTACCATAACTATCATTCTTTACTTAGTTCAGATACTCTTTACCACTTAAGCAACTAGGTCACACATTATGTATCATCTCAAGTTCTAAGACAATCAGGTAGTATTTCTGATATCATCCTAGGTTGATAAATCAACAAAGACACAAAAACTAATTAAGCAAAAAGCTCATAAACTCTTGTGCCAATTACAAAATAAACCTGAAAAACTTCCATAAATTTTCTATAACCTCTCTCTCTCTCTCTCAACCTCTCTAGTCTCATAGATTTAAATAAATGTATTGGTTATATAACTTATCTACTCTTTAAAAATGTTTCAACAATGTATCACAATGAGAAAGATTACAGTCATATTCACTTTTATCAACTACAACTGTTTATTTCATCTCAACTATGGAAACAGAGTTCCACTATTTAACTCTTTCAGGATGGCAATCAAAATCCCTGGAGAATTTTCTTTAGAATACTTTTTTTTCTGTAGCATAAAAGTTAAACCAAGTTCTCACAGGAAATTTCTCTTCAGGCTTTTAAAAAAAAATAATAGGTAATTTGTACAGTCCCTAAGAAAAGTTCAGTCTTTAAGGAAAGTTCTCATGTTAATTTCTCTGGGGGATTCACATTCTCCTTCCAGCCATGAGAGTTAATGATCTTTAATGACAGTTAAACAGTAACTCTTTCCAAGGTTCTATTCTTTCTTAAAAGATAGGATTTGGAGAGGTAGGCAGACAAGTGAGTGCATTCTAGCTGGGGAAGCAAAAACAAGAGAAAGTAATAAGCAATAAGGAAACTGGTCTTACTACAGCAAAGAGTGCACATTGCTGAGTAATAACATTCTAGCAAGGCCAGTTTCCTCACTGCATCTTTCTTTGTCCTCTTTTCTGTTTGTCTCATCTAGAATGCCTCCCTTTTGCTTTGCTACCTATCCAAACCCTATTCATCCTTCAAGGCTCCATGCATATTCGACCTTCTCCACAAAACCTTCACCAATCATACCATAACAAGCTACACTGGCTTTTTTGCTTTTGCTATACTATTATTATGTAGTGAATATTACACACTTTACACTTGTTTTTTTCACTGAGCAAATTAGTCTTGTTTATCCACCTAGAGTAGTATTTTATGTTTCAGTTCAACTCATAATAGTATTTTATGTTTCGTTTCAATTCATAACAAACTTTTTGAATCTCAAATTGTTTTGTACTTCTGTACTTCTCACAGTGCTCAGGGTAGTCCTAGGTTCTCATTCACTGTTGTTATTATTGTCATCGATTCCACAAATATAATCTATTTTTATTAACAATAAATGAATGGATACATGAATGAAAATGCATTTATTAAATAGTTACTGTGTGCTAGGCATTGTGCTAAGCACAAGGTTAACAAAGATTTTAAAAAGAGAAAGTCCCTGCTCTATTTTATTAAAAGAATATAACATATGGGAAAGAGGTAAAGGAAGTTTTGTTCTTTCAGGGTAGAAAGTTCAGAGGAGGGGGTAGGAAGATCGGGGTGGATAACTGGATTGGTGTGAAGGTGAAATATAATGTGATATCTAGGGCCAGCCAATTAGTATAAATTTTGTCACCAATTTCCCTAGGGAAAGAGATCCAAACATAAGTGATTAACTTCTCTAGAAAACATGGATTTAGGAAGATATGAATATGGAAGTCTAGTTCTAAGGAAGACTTGGGTATTGAAATTACAAGTTCTGACAGAGACGAACAGGTCAGAAGATGTATATGTGTGTGTGTGTGTGTATTTATGCTTTTTTATTTGACAAAATTAATACATTAATTAACATACTCCGAACATTCTAATAGTTCTAACTTAATATAAACACCTCATATTTGTACAATAACTTAGTGTACAAAGCATTCCCCTCATAAGAAATCCTATACTATAGACCATGTACATATTATTTCGATTTTTATGGGTGAAGAAAGTAAAATTTAGAGAGTTACAAAGATCCTTAGGTCTCTGTTTTAGAAGCAAACCTGGTATCCTTATTTCAAATACCCAGGTATTCTGAACTCAAATCAAGTGCACATTCCATTATACCAGATTGCCTCCTAGGGTTAACCTAAAGAATCAATATTAAACAGTATTCATTAAGAACCCACTAACTCCATAGGTGCTTTTGTTGAATAGTTCCCTACTGGATTGTATAAAGGCTCGGTCATGGATCAAAACTATAGACCTAAAAAAGCACTGCTCCTCCCCCTCCCCTCCCAAATGTGGAGGAGGTAGCATGAAAGAAAAAAAATTACAAATTAATTAGCCAATATGGATTTCCAAAGTTTAAAAAAAAGTGATTATGAATGAAAATATTTGTGATAAATCATAGCTCCCATATTTCAGTCCACTTAGCTCATTTGTTCATTTAAATGTAATTGCCTTTTCATTTCTTTGGTATCACCATTATAGTTTGTCTTGAAAAATAGTTTCCCAGTATTGTGCTTTACACAGAGCAAGTGCTTAATGTTTTTTGAACTGAACTGTTGAACTGAATGAATAACATTGAAATAAAATAAGCACTTATTGCAGCTTTTGGATAAAGTTAATTTGGAAATGATTTGTCATATAAGTACATATATGTATATGAAAAATATATGTGTATATATAACCATATGATCTGAATGATCAACTCTTTGTCCATTTGTAAACCTTAAAATTTCATTTTCTTTCCACATCACTTCTAATGTCCAAATTGATTAGGATTGGATTGGAATTGGAGTGGGGAGAAAAAGAAAAAATAGGTCTCGAAAAACAAATAAAGACCTTTAAGTATAGATTTAGTGTGCCTACTGTAGTATTGATGGTAGTAGCTAGCAATTATATAGTGTTATAAGTTTTATATACCTCTTTTAAAATATTATCTCATTTGATCCTCAAAACAATTCTGGAAAATAATGCTATTATTATTTCCCCCATTTTATAATTAAGGAAACCCAAGCAGGCAATGATTGTGACTAGGCCAGAATCAAATAATCAGTGTCAAAATAGTAGCATTTAAACTCTAATCTAACTTACTCTCTGTCTACAATTTATCCACTCTTTCACCTAACTAAATAATAATCTACATTCTACTATCCTATGCAATTCTGCTGCAATTACTAATTCCATTCCACTTAACCTAACCCTAGCCTTCTCACTGACCCCAAGTACTTTTATATTCCATATTTGAGGTACAAATCCAACCTCAATCCCTTTAAAGACTTGGCTTACTTTCTAACAACTACACTCAGCTATATATAGGTTTAGTTAGCCTTTGGAGATAGGCTTAAGAAATGAACAACTAGTTATTGTATTGTTACTATCAGAAAATGTATTCCAAATTCTAGACAAGGGATTTAATAATATGGTTTTGGAACATGGGTGTGAGGTTAAAATTGACAACTTTTTATTCAGTATGAACTACTCCCTAGCCTTTGTTATATCTGTCTTTGTATATTATATGTATGTGATGATCTGAGCATGATTTCCACATTAGTAAAGTGTGTATATATGTAGGAGACAGAAGCCATGCTTCATTGTGCACTCTGAGTCCATAAAGTTTTCTATCTGGAGGTGTTCCACAAAATACAAATATCATATCATAAATCTGCAGTTGGAAGAGACCTTAGATACCATATGGTCTAATTCCAAGCCTTTATAGGAAACTGAAGCCCAAACAGGTTGTGATTTGTCCAAGGCCATATATATCAGAGCCAGGATTATTGACTTGGCAACTGAATCCACTAATTTCTTCAATACCTTTAAATGTTGTTTATCTGGCCTAGTGATTTAATTCCTTGAGAACAGTTAGGTTCCATCTGATTATCTCTTTACTTATCTTGTATTTCTGTTCATCAACCATTTTTACTTTATGTTTTCCTCCAGCTATGATTCAGACCCTAAAGATTTTGCCATCATAATGATTGCTTCCTTACTCTCAAACTTCCTTGGCACCCAGGAATTTCTTATTTACAATATTGCTCGGTCCTGCTCCCATTCGTAGGTTCCTTTTGGTACCTCCATTTTGGGGATGGACCCAACATGGCCATTCCACATTCTTGTCCCAGAAGTGCTTCTTACTCTTTGGACTTTACCACTCTGTCCTTGCCTGGTCCTCTGCCCTACTCTTTTCAGGTCTCTTTTATGTGTTGTTAAACCATCACTACCCCCATTAGAATGTAAGCTTTTTTGAGGACAGGAATCATCTCTGTATTTGTATCAGTGATTGCATGCTCATTTACTGCCTATCAAGGAACTTTTCAGTCCAAAAATTATTCTCTTTGGTTAGAAAAAGTGCAAGGAACATAAGATTTATGTAGTATTGGCTTCTCCCTGACATCCATTCATCAAGTAATATAATTTTCTCTTCTTTGATATTATTTCTAGTATAAATAAAAATCCAGTTTTTTATTAACAGCCTTTGTTCATTCTCACTTTAGATTCTTACATTA
The DNA here is from genome assembly GCF_902635505.1 of Sarcophilus harrisii. NCBI lineage: Eukaryota > Metazoa > Chordata > Mammalia > Dasyuromorphia > Dasyuridae > Sarcophilus > Sarcophilus harrisii. The sequence goes on along the minus strand of NC_045428.1, from coordinate 486,111,006 downwards.
GTTCTTTTTTTAATATTCCACAATTACCTGCCCTTGCTACTATCTCCTATACATGTCTTAAAAATTTAAATTGTGTGTACATATCCACTGCTTTCAACAACTCCTTTTCTCCCTCAATGAAATTGTTTGGACTTGTTAGTACATAGTTTCTGAGGGTTTCCCCAACTTCCTTAGATTCATTTCTTTTATAAACTTGTAGGTCAATGAATATCACCTTTTTTGTTTTTCTTTGAAGTCATTGAAATATGTTCTTCCATGACTTAGATTTACATCAGACTACCGCTGGATTTCTCCTTATTTATTACAAATTCTTACTGGAGGGATTACTTCCTCCCATCATTTCTATTTCAGTCACCAATTATTCCTTATGGATCAGAACAAAATTAGAATTGTAGTTCCCCTCAAGGACATTAAATTTAAAAAGAATTTTAAAATACTAATCATTAAAAATTGTTCTGGGTGTTAGAGATACAAAAACAAAATGAAATGGTCCCTTCTCTCAAGTAGCTTGCATTTTTTTTTTACAGGGAAACAACATGTACATACATGAATAAATACAAAATAAATACGAATTAATTTTTGGAGGGTACAGATATAAAATGAAAGGATAATATAATTAGAATTTTAAAATTTTCTAATCCAAACACCTCATTTTGCAGATGAAAATTAGGTTGAGAATTTAAATTCCTTTCCCAAGGTTTACATAGGGAATAAATGGCAAACCCAGGATCAGAACCCAGGACCTCTGACTCCACACATATTATACTCTGTGCCATATTAACTTTCCATACATCTGTAGAGCCAGCTGTTTAATGTGAAAACTATTTAAAGAATGAATGTTCCTTGAGGGCAGGGACTTGAGTGCCTAGTGACTATGCACAGTAACATAACAGGATAATTGAATGTTATTGAGTAGAAATGAAGAATTTCATTTAATTTTTAATGTTATACTAACCATATAGAAACAAAAATGTCACAAATATTTTATGAATCATTCTTTCCCAATGAGGCACAAAGATAATAAAATAAAACTAATTCTAACAATATCTTTACCCTGGAATGAGTATTTGTAAGACCATTTAAATGAGGAATTTTACAAACTGAACTTTAAAAGCCAGAGCAAAAGGTACTAATTTGTGGAATTATTCAAAGTTTTATTGTATTGTATTTTAAAAATCCAATAAACTACCTTCAATCACAAACTCCATTCTTTTCCTAAAATTACTGAACAAGAACATCAAAACATTTCCCAAATGTAAATGGCTAAAACATACATATTCTCTTTAATTATTTTTGCTTATTATCATCTGGGATTTTTTTTTAAAGGGAAAGATAATCTAAATTTCATTATATACTAATAATGCTAGTTATTTTAATATTGAAAAATATAGGGAAATGTTATAAAAAAGTTTGTGATAAAATCAATAGCAAAACAATGCACTTATTAATTCTCTGATCATTTTAAACTGAGGCAATGGGCTTTATGCATTTTTAAACAATTAATCCCCTTGGTATCAGTCTGAGATAGATACAGATGCTGCAAAACTCTTCACCATCAGATTGTTCTTGAGAATGAATCATGGGAGTATAAATAAACTGTATAATGTCTCTTATAGCTAGCCCTTTGGACTTCCCATTTAGTCCTCCTTCTGCCAGGCATATTGACTCTACTGAAATTTTATTGCTCCAAGTTATGAGCTATATTACTTAATCTATATAATGTTAGTAATGATGTTGAAGATGAATTTATTCCTTATCTATGAATATGTGAAGAATTATACACTTAATTATACACCTAAATAATTAGTTCTTTGATAGCTAGGGAATAATATAGAAACAGAACTGGGATTTTCTTACCTCATCTACTACATTATATTTCTGTTGACTTCAATGAAAATTTATAGCCTTATATCACCAATTAAATTTGCTTTACTATGCATACAAAAGAGATTACATGTTATGAATTATGTACCTAGGTAAATTGATAAGATAATGTGAAGGGTATGTGGCAAAAAAATGCTATTTGTTAATAGAATATTTTCTGTTTCTATTCTACTGACTAATACTGAAATAGCCTGTACACTGCCATTCCTTTTATTTTGTGCTAAATAATGCAAATAATTTTAATGCTACATTTAGGAAGTAGATTCAATACAAATGGGAAATTTAAATACAAGTAGATTAGGAAGTTTAGGAAGTAGATCAAATCAGTATTAAACCAGGACTCCTTTCTATTCATTTCCCATATACTTTTTAGCTTTGATTATTTAAAAAATAGTAATGGGTAAAATTTTAGAAGGAAAAGAATGTTTTTAGTGTATTATGGTAGCTGAGATTCCTTTTAACATCTGATAGTAAAAAAAAAGATGTGGTCACTATTAAGTTGCATTTCAAAAGAAGCACTTAGAAAATGGGAATTTCAACTGTTTGAGAGTTATATCTATATTGTTTGAGTAATAGTATTGACTCTTTGGGCTATAAAAATCGAAGTATCTATCTATTGGAATATTTTTCTTTCCCCTTTTCCAAAGTTATATTGGTGCCTTTATGTTTTACACCATAATCATTTTCTGACTACAGTTCACACCTACCCTTATAGAAGCTTCCATTGTAACAAAGAAAAAGAGTTAAGTGGGCAAGAATTTTGTGAAACATTCTGATCTAGTAGTTTCTACATTTTTATAAAGCATCAAGTGTTTCATTAAAAGCATCGTGTTTCATTATCTATCCTCTGAAATCAAAGTTGGTCCTTGTATTTAATCTACAATGAGTTGCCTTCAAAGGTTATTTTCATTTACATTACTTTAGACATTTTTTTCTCTAGTTTCTTCTTCCATTACTACATGAATTCATGGTCCTTGGTAGAAAGTGATAGTTTTTTTTTGACTGGATTTTTCATCTTTTTCCTTTGTTCAGCCTTTACCCAATTAATAGATGCCCCCTTTCTTTCCAAGCTACAAAAGGTGTTGCTTGGCACATGATGGTATATATGAAAATTTTTTTCTGTCTTTTTTGCTATTATCCAGTCATGTCTGACGTTTTGTGACCCCACTTGGGGTTTCCTTGGCAAAAATACTGCAGTAGTTTGCCATTTCCTTCTCCACTTATTTGACAAATGAGAAACTGAGGTAAACAGGGTTAAGTGACTTTCCCAGGTTCATGTGGCTAATACATGTCTAACACTGGATTTGAACTGACAAAGTTGGATATCCCCGACTCCAGGCTCAGCACTCTATCCACTTAACCACCTCACTGTCTTTGTTAGCCTTATAACTGATATGTACCTAAGAGAGTGTGTGTGTGTGTGTGTGTGTGTGGGGGGGTGTTACTGTGTCAAAGAGTACTTTTGATTATCTCTTCTACATCTAAACTGTAATCTTTATGCATTGACTCTTTCCCTGTTTGCAAACATTCACAAGTCTCCTCATCCATTAAAAAAAAAAAAAAGCTTCTTTATCCTAACATTTTCTAGAAGTATATTTTTCAGCTCCCTTTCACAAAGGGGATCGTAGGCAAAGATGTCTACAATTATTGCCTCTCAAGCCATTCATTTTTTTAAATCTTCTAATCTGGCTTCTGACCTCAAATCTCATTGTTTTCAAAATTATTAGAAATCTATTCATTAGTTAACTTGATGATCTTTTCTGAGTTTTCATTTTTCTTGTTCTCCCTACAGCATTTAATTTTTTACCACTTTTTTCTCCATGAGTCAGTATCCTCCCTGGGTTTTCAAGACACTCATCTGACTTTATTATGCTCCTATATGTCTAATACTTTTTTTTTTTTTTTTTGCTAGAGCATCTATGTCCTATGCCCCAAGTAGAGGATATTCCTTAGTACTATCCTACACTTTTTATCTTTTCTTAGACCTTCTTTCTTGGTGACTTCCTTGGTTTTTTTGGTTTCAACAGTCTTCTTGAGACATGTTTAGATCTGTCCATTCAACCCATTATCTATCTCCTAATATCTCCTAAACTCTAGTTCTACCTCACACATTCCTAAACATCTTGTGACTCTACAGAAAGATCGCTTTTTTGTTGTTGTTGTTCTTCAGGGCACCATCATCTTTCTGCAACCTATATTGCAATCTTCTAAGTATTTTCAAAATGCAAACACTTGTGAAGTTTGCCCAATTTACCTCTTAGTGGCTGAGTCACAGCACCTGAACTCTCTTCTTAGAACTTCTGTGTGTGGGGAAGTGACTATAGACTAGCTAAGTTTACTCTGAGTTTGGTCAAAGCCTAGATCTGGTACATAACCTGCAGGGTAGGCTGTTTTCACAGGAAGACAGATTTATAACTTGAAGGGACCTTAGAGACCAATCCTTTCATTTTGCTGATGAGAAAATTGAAGTATAAAGAAGTTATATAACTTGGTTAGAGTTACAGAGCAAGTGAATGGCTAAAGCAGAATTTGAACTCATCTCCATATCTGCTATGCCATGCTGCATCTCATTATGAACTTTTTATATATTGGATTATATTCTTGTTACTTCTGTAATATTGATTAAAGTAATATGCTCATGTGTTTTTCATTGTGCTATACTCACCTGATTAAAATATAGCAGGAAAAAGGTGAAATCTATTAGAGGGTAGAGCTGAGACAAACAGTTAATTAGATAAATAAGCATAGACCTCATTCCTATACTGGATATTATTACCCACAGAAGGAATGGAACTACAAAATGGAGGTGTAACCTGCTTTGAAAGAATCATACAGAGTTTAGGGTTTATCCAGAATTCTTTCCAGAATTAAGTGATAAGCACTCAATAAGGGCTAATGAGTATAGCAACAAAGGTGTGACTATCAACTCCTTGGTTTCCAATGAATAGCATCAGGTAATAGATTACTAGCAGCCCCTGGTAGTTAAATATGGGGGCTAATCTATAATTATCAGGGTGTGTGGTGTGTGTGTGTGTTTTCTCCCAAATCTAAGATATACATATGGATATACGTGGGATTCTATGTATTGTCTCTAAATTTTTATTTTAAAGAAAATTTTGTGATTGTTTCAAGAAAAGTTCCTAGCCCCTCTCCCCTTTTTCTTGGCTTGTTTTCTTAATGGTAATTCCATCCTGAAAGGAAGTACTGTTTCATTCTACTTTTAATTTATGCAAATCTTCTAATTTGATGTAAAAACTATAGTCTGCTATTAATTCATACTGCTTAATTGAACCCTTAATTGTGCCAATTAATATTCTGCATTTATGCCAGGGCTACAAATTAGCATAGTTGCTTACTTAAACATTGATACTTGTTCCATTACTGCGCACTTCAAGAATGAGATTTAAACTAAGAAGTAACAGTATTAAATATTGAAGGAGTTTGTGTGAAAGACATTGCATTTAATCCCCTTTAAAGGATTTTTGAAATCAAGTATACCTACTTACACCAAAGACAAAGCTTTGGGAAGCATTAATGAATGACTTGGGTGAAGGCTTGGAGAGGCAGATATCTGGATTCAGTGCTTCATTTTAGAATCTCTAGATGGATAATGATGATGAAGAATACCTGGAAACTGGTCACTAGACCATCCCCTATAAAGATCAAATATAAAGAGATGATATTTAAGATTCTCCTAAAAAGGGATTGTCTGAAGACGCTGTGAAATGCATGCAAAAGAGAAAGTTGGTTTCTGGAAGTTGAGAGAGCAAGCTGTATACAAATCAGAGCAAGTACTTTCCCTATTGCAAGTTAGGGTACTTCTAAGGATAAGGCAACTTATCTATCTTGTGAGGAGCCATTTGAATCTTAAATAGGACATGCTGCAATTGAGACATTATGATAAGAGGTTGGGATTAAATTTGAGCAATAAAGAAAACTAATGAATTGTCTCAAAGGAAAAGTATTCAGTTTCATATGAGGTCCGAAAACAGCAATCTAATGTCAGAGTAACATAAATTTTGTAAATGCAAGAGAAATTATTTGGCTTTGCAAAGAATTGTCAGCAAGCTTATGTTCAATTCCTGAATATTCACCAGCTTAAATGACAGAATTCTTCCAAACTCATGCTGCATGTTGAGATATGTCTTTGAAGGGAGCAATGAAACCAGATGGATGATGCCATCCATCCATATTCCAAGTAAACACTGGGCAGATGCAGTTCCAAGCATGAAGTAGTACTAGACTCAATATGACTGAGGAAAAATCTGTTTTTAAAGGAAGAGAACTTACAAGTATGTTTTAGGAAACATCTTCCTTTGTATGGGTTATAAAAGATAACAAACCATCCCATCACCTGCATCCAAGGAGAGCATCCAGGGAAAGGTTGATTAAAAAAAACATAACACTGGGCAACTATTCCTCTTAGTGAGACAAAGGCTAATAACCAGAGGTCAGAGAAACCTTATAGAAGTACACTATCATCAGAAAGCAGTAAAAGAAAAATGCATTTCTGCTCCAAATATGAACTAGTCACTGGTCATAATCACAGTTAATAAATTGCTGGATTTAGATTCAAGCATGTTTTCCAATTCCAAGTTTAGTGCCATTTCTACCATAATACAAACACAAAAGATAGGAATTAATGATTAATAAAAGAATTGGTTATGATCTTGAGATATAATTATTTAAATCTCATAAAAGAATTCCTAATTTAGAACGTGCATATAGAGAACTTGGCCAATCTTATATTCTACAACTATTATAAATACCCGATCTTACATATTCAGATTTGAAAGTATCAAGAAGGATAAAATACAATAAAAAGAATCCTGGATAGAGAATCAGTAAAGCCTAATGTCCTAGTTCTGACTCTAATCACTAGAGGTAGTGGCAAAATATAAATCTCTCAGGGCCTTGATTTCACCATTTCTAAAATGAAGGCTTAAATCAAATGACCTGTGAGGTCTTATTTATCTATTGGACTTGTTGCATCTTGTACTTACACATTCCTTCAATTCCTACTGTTTTGCAATATTCTTTTCTAGAGCTATAGGACTAGGGAAAGGCAAAGATGCAACAGATGGGTATGAATATACTTTAAATTTTTTTTTGAAAGGCAGGTATTTTTTGATTGCAGAAAATTCCTTGGTTCATAGGTATACACTGGATAATAATCACATGTGCCTCTAGTGGACATCAACACTCAAGAGAGGCAATTTTCAAACGTTTCCTTGGGAGCACAAATCCCACACAATCCCAATTCTGTTTAGAATTTGAATCATCATTGTCTTTACTGTATACTACTTGTGTCTTGTCCATAGTAGGCCTTTAATAAACATTTATTGAATGTAACAGGCCAGACAATGCCTTGATAGATCTACCATTCTTCAGTGTATTTTGTACATTCTAAGTGCTCAGTAAACGCCTACTGTTATCTTGGTTTAAAAAAAAAATGTCGTGCATGTTAAAATTTACTAGTTGCATTGGGCCTGCCTCTACAACTTTTCTGAACTGTTTAAACTATTAAAGTATTTTCAACTTAATACTAAGTTGAATTAATAATACTATTTCAAATGCCTCACGGCCATTGAAATATCCGTCCCTTGGTCGGACAACAAACCCCAAAAGTTAAAAAAAAACCAAAACTCTCACTGTGGTTTGCGTCTCTTCCCGGGAAGAAAAAAATCAGTTATTATCTGGCAAAGAAGTTTCCTCTTGGAAAAGGTCAAAGGGAGTTTAAACTTTTCTCTTCTTTAGGAGGAGAGCCTCCCAGCGCACGCTCAGGTCGGCCCAGGGGAGCCGACTCCAGGCGTTTCTGGGGGACTCGTCTCCTCTCTTGGGAGGAGGACAAGAACATCAGCTGTGAGGGCTCCCACCTCTTCGGGACATCCCGGTTAGTCTCCCTGCTGTTTCCCTTCCCCAGAGAAGGATTCCCCACGTATCCCCCGCACAGGGAAAGGGGTAACATCCGGGAGAAGGGGGGGGCGGACCGGGAGGAAGATAGAATTTTCGGACGGGACCGCGGGGTGGGGGTGGGGGGGCAATGAGCTCGGGGGAGGGGTAGGACGCCGTAGCGCGGAGGGGAGGAGTGGGGGCGGCACCCGAAGCGGAGGCCGAGGAGGCCGCCGAGGCTGCGGCCGCGGTGCACAGACCGTAGCGCGCGGCCGCCGGCCGGCAGGGGGAGGGGGCGGCGCGGGACAGCCCCGCCTTTTCCCCCGGAGGAGCCGCCGGGCGGCCATATTGCGGAGCTGTCTGCGGTGGCGGCGGCGGCGGAGCGTCTTCTCTCCCGCAGCCCAGCACTCGTTTCCAGCGCCGGACCGCCGCCCCCTCCGGGCTCTCTTGGCTCAGTCCCTCCTTGGCGGGAAGGAAACGACCCGCTTCGACTTTTCCGGGGCGACCGCCCCCCTTCTCCCCCATAAAGCTGCGAAGGGGGAGGGGAAAACGAAGTTGGTGACAATCCCTTCCCAAGCCCCGCCGGACCCCGGGACCCGAACGGAGGGTGTCCGCGCCTCGCCAACGAAGCTTCGCCCGAGCTTTGTCGCCGAAGTCCGGGCGGCGCTCCGCCGGCCCTTGCTCGCCTCACGCCTCTCGCGCCCCTCGCGCCTCCGGCGCCGCCGCGCGCTCCAGGTGAGCGGGGCCGCCAGCCCGTGGGGGAGGGGCAGCGCCCGCGCCGCGGGCTTTCGGGGGCGGCCCCGGCCCGCGGCTCTTTGCACGCTACGGCCTGGGGAGGGGGCCTGCGGGAGACGGGCCTCGACCTAAGTAACGGTCCCGCTGGGAGCAAAGTCTGGGAGTCCTGTGCGAGGAGGGGGGCTTCGGGACCCGGGACCCTGCTGGCGGGGAGGCAGGGGGTCAGAAAGGTGGAGAAGTTAGCGTGTGGCTGCAGATGAGGGGACTAGTACTAAGCTCCTCTGTCCCCTGTTCCCCTACCCCCACATAAAATACATGGCATGCAAACGTGTGGAGCACGCATTATATGTGTACGTGTAGACGCATACATTTGAGTTGTTAGTAAAAAAAACAAAACAAAACGACGTCATTCTAAGTTAAATGTATTTTTCATTATTCTAAATTGTTTCATCTATCCCTTCAAATATTGCTTGCCTGTACATTTTTTCTCTCTACAAACCCTCACTTCTCTCCTTCAATTTCCTTGCTTTCCTCACTATACATACATACATACATACGCGCGCGCACTCACACAAGCAATATTTGAGCTTTGTATTTATTGACTTACTACTTTTTCCATCTGTAGAGCATTTTAAAATACTAATAAGAGGAACATGGATTGAATTCTTAAAACTAGAGTAGGAATTACGTAGAATTTTTATCTCTCAGCTTCCAGGATTGGGAAAGAGGTGCCTGTTGTTAGGTGTGTTTAATTGAGGTCCTGGTTGCGCAAAGTATGTTGTTTTTACTATTCTTTTTTTTTTTTTTTTTTTTTTTTTTTTTGATCGCGGCACAATTATTCTAAGTTCCAGCTCCACCTCTCCCTTCACTCCCCTCGCCCCCGCCCTTCTCCTGCCGCCACCTCCCCCATAACTGCAGTAGCGCCGTTGCTGCCACTTGGAGATTGCAGGCTGCAGCATATTGTGGTAAGCGGAGGAGGTTCCTTGGCCCAGGGGCCATTCTAGCTTCACTCTCCTCCTTGTTGTGCCATCCTTACCTGCTGCATCAAATGGCTTTAGAGCCGAGTTACTTATAAGCGTCATATTAGCTAGTTTTTATCTGTCATCATCTGTTGTAATTAGTTATACGAATCTCTTATCTTTTGTAAGTTGCAAACTTTGCAAAATCAATTTTGAAGGCGAACCAAACGTTTATTATGTTTCTTTAGAATTAATTGTAATTACAATCTCAACAGAGACTATTTTTTTAAAACTTGCTAAACATTTAATTTGTTTTAAAGTTTGTTAAATGACTTCTTCCAGAAATTTCTGAAATATAAATTTTGCAAAATACATGTTGATGAACGGCATTGTGACATTCCTCTGGCTTCAAAACTGGCATGATATAAAGGTGATGGCATAAAAAAGTATTTTTTGATAAGTCCCTTGAACTAGCCATTGCCTTCTGTTGTTTAGAGAATTCACATTTTAGAAACACTAAATATTGGTTTGCACAATGGACAGAGCTCTGAATGAACAATTGTTTTGTGTGAAACTCTGGTTAAGTAATGCTGTTCAGCCATTTAGGTCAAAAAAAAAAAAAAGACAAAACCCAAACAGTAAGGTTTGGGAAAAGAAAAATGTTGAAAGTACTTTAAAAAAAATTTTTTTTTTTTTCAGAATTCTTTTGTTTTCCGTCAGCATGTTTTAGTCATGGAATATTTGATGTAAAGAAGAGTTCGTTTTGTTAACTTGAAATATACTTTTTGAAAGATTGCATTATATATGATTTTCTTAAGTGTGCTGTGTGTTTTGAGTTAAGATCTCTTCCAATTCTAAAAGTTTCTCATTGTCAGTGCTGAATTAGATAGTAGGCACTTGTTGGTTTTTTTTTTTTTTTTTTTTTTTTATTAGCACTTTGATATTTCATGGAACTGTGATTGAGCTGGTGGGGGGTGAGATCTTAATTGCAATTCTTTACTTTGGTTTTCTGTAGTTGCTGGGGTGGGGCTTTTTGCAGCTGATGATGTCTTTACTAATTAAGAAAAAATACCTTACAAGAAAAACAGTTTTTAAGATTAAGATATATAGATTTAAATATACCATTTTAAAATAACAAAATTAAGTTTACTTTAGAACATTTTTTTTTTTTTTAAAGTGTGGGAGAAAATGTCCATGGGGAATTTATTTTGGAAAGAACTTAAAATGGACTGGTTTTCAGTTTAAGATGTTTTAGAGGGTAAGGTAAAATAAGTTTTAAAGATAATTATTCTTACTATATATGGAGATCTAACCTCTGACTCTCAAGGAAATTGGAAAAAAGAAGAGAGGATTCATTTTTGATTCTTTTGCTTTCCCAAGCACAATAAAGAATGTTGGACCTAATCAGATATTTTAATTAGTCTTTGGCTGGCATTGTGAATATCCTTTATCATGGCTTCACACCTATTTTTTTTTTTGGTCTTCATTGTTCTTGAACTGTTACTTTAATATTGATTTTAGTTTTACAAGTAAAAGTTCTTTTAAGTAAAATATTTGATTTAATTATGGAATTGTGAAGCCTTATCTTTCACTTTGCTGTCCTTTAAAAATGTAAACAAATCTTTATTAGTACTCAAAATAGGCAAATTAGGTCTAAGGCTGGGAGAACTGGTTTGTGCTGACAGGTTTTTTTCTTATGGAGTAGTGTATGGTGGAGATGATTCTGTTTTTGCTTTGTGAATTTTGAAAGATGGAAAGACATACTTCCTTGAGATAGGATGACTTTTATTCTGTGTTGTATTGTGGGATATGACCATATGAACCAACTTTTCAGAGATTCGGGCTTCTTCTGGAGCTATAGCTGTGTTAATCATATTAATTAGAAGACATTTGTTATGCAAAAAAAGAGACCAAAGACTGTCTTCTAGCTTTTCTTATGACTAGTTTGAACCTTATGGCCTCCCCAAGAAATTGAGAACTATGCTGGGAGCCTCTCCAAATCCTGGCGCTCTTCCAAGCCAGTGTTAGATCGTATCATTGGTGCTATCCCAGTCCTGTTCTCCCTTTCTTGGAATCTTTGTCTTGGTTCTGGATTGTTTTTCTGTATTTTTGGCCACTTTCAGCCTCACATGGTAAGTCTGCCCTAATACCTTGTTAATTGAAAACCTTGCCTCTTAAATTTACTATCAAGAACTGTAAGAAGATTGTTTTATTGTATTACTGCTGTTATATTAGTACACCAAAGAATGTTGTTTTAAGCAACTCTTACTATATTATAAACTCACTTAATTCACTCTAGCAATGCAAGTAGCTGTTACATCTTATGAGGGGAGAGCATTCTGAGCATTTAGTACATAGATATTTTCTGTCTTAAAATGGAAAATGTATATTTTAAATAATCATATGTCTTCAGTTTTATTTATTTATTTTTTTTAATTTAAGGAATACCCTTATACAAGACTGGATTAGGATAATATAGTATGGATTATTTTTGCTGGTGAGAAAATAAATTTAAGATTAAGATAATTGCATTTTGAATGTTAATATGGACATATTATTTCATTAAAATAGACCCTTGGTAAGAAAGTGTTTTCAAATATTCATAATAACTATCTATCACATACTTGGATTATAATTTTGTTTTTAATCAACAATAAATTAACAAGTATTTATTAAGCACTTATGTGCCAAATACTCTGCTAAACACTGGGGATGAAAAAAGGGGAGGTACAAAGAATCCCAAATAATCCCTGCTTTGAAGGAGCTCATATTTCTAACGGCAGCTAAGGGATGCTGTAGATATCTAGATCTTCCTAACTCCAAGTCTCATGCACTGAGATCTAATTCTGCCTCAGACACTAAACAAAGTCACTCTGAGCTTAGTTTTCTCATCTGTTAGAGGAGGACAATAATAGCACTTACCTCACAGAAAGAGTTGTCAAAAATTAAATGAGGTAACATATGTAAATCTTTATATAAATACTAGCTGCTGCTGCTCCTACTTCTATTTAGTAATCCTATTTTTACTTCCATTTCTTCATTTTCCTTTTTTTTTTTTCTCGATTCCCTTTCCTCTTGCTCCCCTGCCTCTTTCCCCCCTCTCTCCTCGTCTATCCCTTTTCTTTTATCCGTCCTCTCTTCTCTTTTTCTCTTTTTTGCCTCCTTTCTCTACTCTCTCTTCTCCTTTCCTCTGTCCCTCTTCTACTCCCACTCCTTCTCTTGGTTGGGATCTTTAAAATCACAGTGTAAGCTAACTCCTTTCACTTGTCTAGATTAGCAACTCTTCCAATTTACAGGCTTAGAATTTTTGCCAGGAGTATTGAGAAGTTAAATGACTTGTAGATAGCCAATACAGCTAGTATGTGTCAGGGAGAGACTGAACCCAGTTCTCCACATATCCAAAGCAGGGACACTATGCCATCATACCTCTCTACTATGCCTTATTGATTATATGCTATTTATTTATAGTTATATTAAGGGATTATCTTACGACTTTAATTGTCAGCATTTTTGGTAATTATAAATAACTTCTTGAAAAAAAAATGTGGTATATGTAAAACACCATTTCATTTCATTACTCTGTTTAATAATGAACTTTGGGTCTAAGTATCATTTTTTCAAAATTGTGTTGTGTTGATTTTTTTTTTTTAATGTACAGTCAACATTTATAAGAAAACATAGTTTTACTCTTATTCAAATAAAATGTTAAGTAAACACTGTCTTTCTGGGAAATATTAATGGGCATTTAATAATACCAAAAATAGTAACATTGGAGGATCAGGAATGGATCTGACCTTTCTCCCCCACTCCAACTTGAACCAATTCAGATTTGATATTGGGATGAAATGAGGTACTCACAAGTCATTGAACAACTAACAAAAGTACACTCAGTCCTGAGTAAAGATGTATAATGAATATACATTGGTATTTCATTTCTATGTAAAATATGTCTAGTTAGTAGACCAGACTATGGTGACTCCTGTAGTTTGTTAGACATTCATGAAATTAGAGCAACTTGGAGCCTACATAAGTAGTAACTTTTTTACTTTTGACCAGTCCTCACTCTTCTTTCCCCCTCTCCCCCAAGTGCTTTAAGGCAGTGCAGCCTGCCCTATCTGTGGGTCCATTCAAATACTGGGTTTTGTTAACTTTTTCTAAATTATGTTGATGAGGGAGAGAAGCATTGGTTGATATTAGTCCTTTCATAGGAGACATTTTAACACAGTGGAAAACTGTGCAGAATTGAGTCTTGAAGATTAGATTCTTAATCCTGACTTCTATAATCAGCCATTTAATCTTGAACAAGTCATTTGGCTTCCTTAGGTTTCAGTTTCCTTATTTGGAGTTGATGGGATTGGATTAAATTGCTTCTAAGGCTTTTTCCAGTTTCAAAAATCTGGGATTTTATGAATTATTTACAAGTATGAAACAGTATAATTAAAATTTAAGATATGTAAAAAGTTTTGTGATTGTAAAGTTATTTTCTTGATTTAAGAAAGCTAAGTTCTTTAATACTGTCCAAAATTGGGAGGACAAGGAAATACTGGAAGACTTTAGTAGATATTGTATCTAAACAGTGCTACAATATTATATTAACTTTTTAAGAGGTTCATGGACTTTGATACTATAATACTATTTGATATTTAAGATGTTTTTATAGCATTGAAATGGGGAAATAATATTCCTTAAATTCCATATTTGTAATATTAGGACTGACAGGGACCTTGGCTCCCTAGTTTTTTTGGTAAGAGAAAAAACAAAGGCAGATAAGTTTGCTTTAGACCAGTTGGCTCTAGGCCAACTTTTTGTGTGTATCTGTTATAGCAATCTGCTGAACCCTGTGCACTCCTTCTCAAAATAATGTTTTATTGTTTACAATCATAGTTGAAGGAAATAGTCAATTTCATTTAGAGGTTAGTGAAAATAAAGATGTACTAATATCTCTGGCTGAATAGATACCCCACCCCTCCCACCCCTTGTTGTCTTGCAAAAAGCTGGGAAGGCCAGAGACATAGCTTTTCTTCAAAGTGAGGGGCAAGTTTATTTCTTGTTACATAGTACTCTTATCAAAAATTCATAGTGGGAGTCATACTATCATAGAGTATGAGAGTTTAAAGTTACTACAAGTTATATACAGGATCACTGAGAAATATCTTTTAGCTTTTACTTGAAGACCTGAGATGTTTGGAGAACTTGCTTTCATTCTTTTAGTCAAAAAACATCCATTAAGTAGCAGGCACTAGGGTACCAAATAAAAAGTAAAATAGTTACTGATCTCAAGAAGCTTGTATTCTGTGGGGGAATTGATGTTCACAGGTAAGTAAATACAGAATATATACAAATAAATGTTTTGGAGGGGGGCACAAATAAATGGAAAAATCCAGAAAAGTCTCTTGAAGGAGGTCAATCTTCAATCACTCCCAGAGGTTATCAATTTCAAGTTGCTTTTTGGGAATTCTGAATCTCAGGACTGAACCCTTGGTATCTTCTTTTGTCTCAGGATGAAGAGTTGCTTTTTGCTAAAGTCAGCCAACTGTCCGTTTGTGTTCATATTTTTCTGTCTCTCTTCAGTCATTTTCCCCTCCTTATTTCTATTTCCTCATTTCCCAGACCCTTGCAGTTTGGCTTCTGAATTTACCACATGACTGAATCTAATCTCTAAGGTCCTCTTAATTGCTAAACGTGATGGCTTTTCTCAGTTTTCATCTTTTTTTTTTTTTTTTTAAATCTCTTTGCAGGTTTTGATACTGATCATCCTTTATTTATATCTTCCATTCTCTCTTGGTTGTCTTCTTTTGTTTTTTAATTTTTCTTGAATTGTTTCAAATGATAGCTTTTTATTTTCAAAATGTATGCAAGGACAGTTTTCAACATTCACCCTTGTAAACCTTGTATTCCTCCCCATAACAGCAAATAATTCAATATATCCTAAATGTGTGTAATTCTTTTATACATATTAACACATCCATCATGTTGCATAAGAAAATCAGATTAAAAAGAAATGGGAGGAAAAAAATGACAAAAACGGTGGAAATACTATATAATGATCCACAGACCGCTTTTCTGGTTGTAGATGGATCTCTCTGTCAAAAATCTATTGGAATTGTCCTGAATCACCTCATTATTGAAAAGAGCCACATCCGTCAGAATTAATCACTGTATAATCTTTTTTGTTGCTATGTACATTGTTCTCCTGATTCTCTTTACTTCACTCAGCATCAGTTCATGTAAGTCTCTCCAGGCCTTTCTGAAGTCATCCTGCTCATCATTTCTTATAGAACAAGAATATTCCATTACATTCATATACCATACTTTTTCAGCCATTTCCCAAATATTAGACATCTAATTAATTTTCCTGGTTGTCTTCTTACTGGACTGTTCGTTCTGTGTCTTTTTTGTTGAATCATTATCTTTGTTTCACCCTTTAATCCTGGCTGTTCCTCAAAGTTCTTTCCTGGATATGTTTTCTTCTTTAGTCTCTTGAAGGTCAACTGACAATTTTGCAGAGGATTCTCAAATCCATATACCTAGCCCTAATCAATATCTCTTATATACATAATCTCCAATATCCAATCAGTCCTGTCAATTCTGCAATTGTAATTTCACCACATAACCCCTTTCGTCTGACACTTTGATCACCCTATTTCAGGTCTTTATTATTTTGTTATTATTTGATGCTTAAACTATTGAAATAGCCTTCTGATTACTCTTTCCCTCAACTCTCCCAACTTACTCTTCAATTTACTCTGTATCTTGTGTGAATATAGTTGTTTGCATGTTTTCATTTCCATTAGAATGTGACTTTTTTGAGAGAAGGAATTGGATTTGTTTTTGAATTCCTGTTATTTATCACTGTGCCTCTCCCATAGTGAGCACTGAAATGATCCATTACCTCCCCTTCCCTCCCTCCCCTATTCCTTCTTTCTATTCCTTTTCCCTCTCCTTTCCTTTTCTACCTTCCCTTCTTTTCCCTTTTCCCCCTTCCTTCCTCCCTTCTCTTTCCCCTTCTTTTCTTTTTTCACCTGCTTCAAATTTGCTTTGTCTTTGCTTCAAATTTAACACAACCAATATAGAAGGGCATCTCCAACCTTCCAAAGCAGCTAGATTAATCTTGATTGTTTACCTTCCTCAATGCTTATATTCATTCAAAGGTCAAGTCTTGTTGATTTTACCTCCTCAATGTCTCTTGCATTCATCTTTCTCTTTATTCACACAATCACTATTCTTGCTCATTTTGATATTGATTTCTAATTGGCTTCCTTGCTTCCAGTTTCTTCCTTTGCCATCTTATCCTTCATACAACTGGCAAAAGAATCTTCCTAAAACACAAGTGTAGCCATATTACCTTCATGCTTCAGAATCTTTTCAATTTTCTATTTCTTTTGGATAAAATTCAAACACCTCAGTTTGGCATTTAAAGTACTTCACAATCTACTTTTTGCCTCTATTTTCACACCTTCATTCCCTATTAATCCATTTCAAAATTGTGTGTTCCAGCCAAACTCATCAACTTGGAATTTACCAAATTCAGCATTCCTTTTCCTACATCTTTACTTTTTCATAGGCTGTGCCTCAAATCTGGAAAATTCATTTTCCTTCCTTATATTTCTTAGAGTCCTTAGCTTTCAAAAAAAGTCATCTTTCCTAGTCAAGTCAACTAGGCATTCTTCTAAGCATTGGGGATAAAAAGGGCAAAGATAGTCTTTGTGTTAAAGTAGTATACAATCAAATGGTGGAGACAATACAAACAAGATATAGAAGGTATAATTTAGAGATAATTTTAGAGAGTAAGCAATAGCAAGATGGAGATGGGGGGGTAAATTGGGAAAGTCTTACAGAAGAGAATTTTCATGAAAGCATTTTCATTTTATGAAAGCATGAAGCCAACATACTTAGATGAGGACAGCATTCAAGGCATAGGAGACAGGGTCCTTGTACAAGGACCAAAAAGGAGAATTTTGAAGTAGGATAAGAGAGGGATGAAGTGGGGTTGCAATGGCTTGGTGGTATGGCTTGGAAATGGGTAGGAAGTGAGGTGGAAACCTGGATCTAAACAACATAATGCGAATTCTGAACCTCAGGTGATTAATTCTTAAGGGCAGAGTGCCAAATTCTAGTAGAATGGATATGGAGGTAATAACATAAATGGAGAAGGCATGATGGGGAGATTGCAGGGGAGGTATTGATAAAAAATGTTGAGCAAAAATAGATGCCTGAGCAATTCAGTAGAGATTTCCTTCTAGAGTAACTTTCATCTATTACTTTTCATTAAAAGTCATTAAATCAGTTTTAATTTTTTTAATGATACTAACTATCTAGCTCATATCTTGACATTTATCTAAGGGTAATATTGTCTCTACAAAGCTATTTTAAAAGAAAACTCCTCCCCTTCTCCTTCCTCCTTTCTTCCACCCCATTGGAAGAGCATGGTTTCATGGTTTTCATGGTTTTCAGTTAGAGAGTTGTTTCCTAATTCAAGGCTTAAGATAATGAGGATCTAGAATAGGGTAGAGGGTATTTGGTTGGAGGGAAAGAGACACACTTGAGGAAGATGTAAAAGTAGATAGAAACAACATGACCTGATCATGGAGAAGATATGTGTGATAAGAAGGAAAAGTTGAGAATAACACTAATGAATTGGGGGTAGAAGATAGTATAGAGTCAAGTTAGTTCACCAAGGAGTCAAGATAGGGAAAGAAGAGTGTAGTTAATATAAGGATGATGGCCTCGGGGAACATATCTGAGGGTTAGATGGCATGAAAGTCACTGAGGACAAAGAATAGTGTTAGGTTTTATAATTCACAGGTAAATATGGATAATCAAATAAAGGAATTTTCCAGATCACAAACATGTCTTCCATGTTCTTGGAATACTTGGCAATAATATCAAAATCAAGTATTCTCTTTTCTGTGGGTAGCTGAGGTGGATAGTAAATCATAGGAATTGAGTATATTGAGGAACCAGGAACTTAGGGTATTTGGGGGCAACAGTGTATATATTAAAATCCTCTAGTAGGAAACCAGGAGATGAGGAGGAGAGAAAAAAAATGTGAGCTAAGTATTAAAGTTTATCAGGAAGTCAAGAAAATATACTGGGTGACAATGACTATTAGCTACCAGGATCTGAATTGGATGATAAATTAGAATTGTATAAACTTAAAAGTTGAAGAGGTTGTTTAGTTTAAGTGCTCAGTGAAAAGTCTAGAGTGGCGGTGGGGAGTAGTAAAGAGTATTTTGAATCCTTTATCATGACCAGTAAGGTTAATGAGAAAAATAGCTATAATTTAAAAAGGTGAGGAAAGTAATGGTGAGAAGGAGCCATATCTTGCTTGAGTACCAAATGATGGAACAAGAAAGAGGGCATAGTGGGTGGAGTAGGCAGATTTGGAGTGGGACAATGAGGGAGGAGAGTTGAAGTAGGTAGATATGAGGAATTAACAAATTATTGATGAGAAAAACAGTATCTTCAGTTAGCTCAGGATTGAGTATCATTGGGATGGAAGAAAATACAAGTGGATGAGATTGTAGTAACCATAATTCAGTGGTGAATTCAGGTGAAGAAAGCAGAAGAGGGAAACTGACATACACAATGACATCACAGTGGCAATGAGAAGAATTGATCAAACTAGATAGTTGACTAACTATAATGAAGAGATGGGGAACTATGAGTATAAAATGTGGAATATATATATATATAATTTTTTTTTTTTTAACTAAAAAAAAAATCTGTTAAGTTGGAAATGATTAAAGGATACATAGGTAAAGAAGGCCAGAAGGCAGTGGTGCCTTGGTGGTACTAGACTGAAACCACCAATATATGGTAAAAAAAGGAATTGACTTTGGAGCAAGGAGACCTGGGTTCAAATTCTTTCTCATTTAATTCTTGCTTGAACATTTTAGGGCCTCAGTTCTCATGTGTAAAAATGAAAGGCTTAGATGCGGTGACCTCTAAGGATTCTTTCTAATTAGAGTAGACTGGATGCAGCTGTGAAGATTCTTAGTGGATATTCTTCACTGTCTCTTAAATATTAATACTCAAGAATTTTACCACTAATTAGACAGGTTATTTTGCGTCATATTCCTTAGATTATTTTTTTTGTTTGTTTTTTTCAATTAAAGCTTTTTATTTTTCAAAACGTATATGTGGACAATTCTTCAACAATTCTTGCATAAGAAAAAGTGAAGCAAAATAAAGTGCAAGCAAACAACAACAAAAAGAGTGAGAATGCTATGTTGTGAAACACATTGGATGTAAATGGCTCTCTATCATTGAACAATTGGAACTGGTTTTTAATCATCTCATTGTTGAAGAGAGCCACGTCTATCGGAATTGATCATCATATAATCTTGTTGCTGTGTACAATGGTCTCCTGGTCTCATTTCACTTAGCATCAGTTAATATAACTCTCTCCAGGCCTCTCTGAAATCATCCTGCTGGTCGTTTCTTACAGAACAATAATATTCCATGACATTCATATACCATAATTCAGCCATTCTCCAATCAATGGGCATCCATTCAGTTGCCAATTTCTTGCCACAACAAAAAAGGCTGCCACAAACATTTTTTTTTTTCCACATGTGGGTCCCTTTCCCTCTTTTAAGATCTCTTTTGGGATATAATCCCAATAGAAACATTGCTGGATCAAAGGATATGCACAGTTTGATAATTTTTTTTAGCATAGCTCAAAATTGCTTTCCAGAATGGTTGGATCCGTTCACAGTTCCACTAACAAAGTATTAGTGTCCCAGTTTTCCCACATCCCCTCCAACATTCGTCATTATCTTTTCCTGTCAAGTTAGCCAATCTGAGAGGTGTGTAGTGGTATCTCAGAGATATCTTAATTTGAATTTCTCTGATCAGTAGTGATTTAGAGCTAGGTTATTATTTTTGCAAAATTGCTTAAATTCCTAACAAAAATCATTTTGGGGAAATTTAAAATAATTTTCTATCATTATATAATTTCACAATAGTAATAATCTATATGTGTCTGCAAAATATTTAAGAAGCTCAAAGTTATTAATAATTGACTTTTTATAACATTTTAACATTTGAAAAGCCCTCTATGTATTATCTT
Organism: Sarcophilus harrisii; assembly: GCF_902635505.1. Classification (NCBI taxonomy): domain Eukaryota; kingdom Metazoa; phylum Chordata; class Mammalia; order Dasyuromorphia; family Dasyuridae; genus Sarcophilus; species Sarcophilus harrisii. Next base: position 486,090,462 of record NC_045428.1, on the reverse strand, counting down.
GAATAACAGTCTTGTGAGTTAAGTACTTCAGTTACTGTTAATCCCTTTTATGGTTAAGTAAAGCAAAGCTCTGAGAAGCAAAATGACTTGTCCACCACCTCTGAGTAAATAAATATTGGATGTGGGATTAGGTAGGCCTTTCCTGACTCCAAGTCCATACAATTTTACCAACTGTATCCCAGTTCCTCTAGGTCATTGGTTCTGAATTTTAAAGGAAAAAAGAGAGATACATAGACATCAGAATTTTTACTTAGAATAAATAAACCTTTTTAATGAATAAAAATATTTATATAATCGGTGGAACTAGATAAAAATCCCAATTCCACCATTAAAATTTTTTCCCACCTTAATTTTCTACTGAGAATGTACCATGCAAATAAGAAGAGAAAAACTCTCAAACTTGGTTTATTTATTCACTAAGAAAAAATGATTCACTCCAATTGTGTTGATTGCTTTTCTGAATAAGAAAAATAATTACAAAGAACCATTGATGTCTTCAGCTACTATAAAGCAGTTTTCCTATATTACTCTAAAAATGGAGGAGGAAAGCATCAAATAGGGAATTCAGAGATGACATTTGTATGACCACAAAAAACATAGGCTGCTCAAATTGTCCACAATCACATGCCATTTTCAGAGTAATAAATTAAGAATTATAATCGAAAAATATAAAAAGGAAAAATATTTTTCTCAATATGTAAAAAAACCTATATGGATTTACCTCAGATCTTGTTCACTAAAGAAGGGGGAGGGTTGGGAGAAGCAGACTCATTATGCAAAAATATTTTGCACTTCTTTCAGTATCAGTTCCCTTTCCACCTGGGAGGAAAAGAAAGAGGTGGTATTATGTTTTGTCCATACAAGTCCTATATTGAGTTATCAATAATGGATGCCCACACTATCCAATTTTGCTATCAAGATTTTGTTCATTCCCAAATATATCTGAGCGTTTCTTTTTACTTCTGAAATTAAGCATCCTTCCCCATTTCTGAGCACATTTATGACTTTTCTCTTTTATTGTTCCTTTGGAGCTTTTCCAGATAAAATATTTTATTGAAATTCTTCTATCAATGTCTTCTTTTGAGGATGGAGGCATTACTAAAATAGTTTAAGTAAATGGTATGTATAATAATCAAATGTAAGCTGAAACAAATTTTAAAATTGTGATTATTCATAAATATTGAAAGCAATGAATAAACTGGACATTAAAACTTTACTGAGTCCAGACAACTAGCAGAGCTTCTCAAAGCTATTGGAAGATCCCCTTACTTGATATTATCTGTTCAGACAGCATCTCTAAAGATGTTTTAAATGCTCATTCACACCCAAGATAATTGAAGAAATGGCATTTGAGCACTTAGATATGCTAACTGAATTCAAGCCACCAGTTTTGGGCCAACCATAGAACACTAGTACTTTGTGATTGCTGAGCTGCTGTCTAAACTCTAAAAAATCAAAAAAGAAAAAAAAAGGTTCCTAGCTTCAGAACCAGAAGCAAGTAATGATTCTTTAAAAAAGGAAAATAGCTTTTTATCCAGTAAAAAAGGTGAGCAGTATTTAATATAATTATATTTTTATAAGATTGTAATCAGTATGTCTTACCTTTCTATTTTTCTCAATGTTATTTCATATCAGTATATTGGCTTGCTGATAGACTTCCTAATCACTTTTAAAGTAGCAATATAATATTCCACTGTATTTAGCCATTTCCTTTTTCCTTCCCCCTTGGTTGGAAATTGGGATTATATCTAGTTGTTAAAATCTGTCAAACAGTGCTTCCAGGAGTATTTTTGCACATTTTTTTTTTTTTGGGGGGGGGGCAGTGTTATATTGTCAGAAATGGAAAGTCTTGTTAGCTGCTGTTATACAAGTATTACTCACCTATTTAAAGTGCTGTGTATATGTATACATGTACCTTTTCACCCATAGCAACATCAAATTTTTATTTTGTATATGCTTTTAAAATTTGTTTTATGAAATGGAATGCTGTGTTCTTAAGCTTCTAAGAGGAGATAAGAAAATACACCCATCTATTCTTTGCAGAGCTAGAGGAGTGTATGTGGGAAATTTGCATTACTTTCAGTCTAGTAGATAAGTTGGTTAATCATTTTCTTTTTTTTCTTTTTTTAAATTTTTTATTGTACATGTTTAACCTATATTGGGTTAATTGCTTTTGGGGAGGAAAGGGAAGGAGAAAAATTTGGAACACAAGATTTTGCAGGATGAATGTTAAACTCTTTACATCTATTTTGAAAATAAAAGACTATTATTTTAAAAATTCTTTGCTAAAAGGTTGTTGGGTAGAGTCTGAAGATATATTCAGATAGAAATATGATATAAAAACATTATAGGTTAAAATTTTTGAAAATTTTTTCTTTTTTTTTTTTTTTTCTGCAATACATTGCTGTCACTTCTCAGTCTTTCCACTTCTGAGTAGAACTTTCTTTGTAGTAAAAAATTTGAATGAAGCAAAAAAGATCATCCCATTTATTACCCATGCTTATTCTGTACCTATAGTTTGCTATATCACTGATAGTCTTCTGAAGTCACTGGATTGATCTGAGGTCTACTGTCTTTTAATTACTGTTTTTCTTCACTATTGTTGTCATTGTGTTAATTGTTCTTCTATTTTTGCTTTGCTTTTCATGAATAAATTGTTCCTTGAATTCTTCATTTTTTGTAATTTTTCTCATCCAATCAGTTTATTCAAATGAGATAATAATTGTAAAGCACTTAGCATAGTGCATGGCACATAGTAAAGGCTATATAAACGTTAGCTTTTATCAATATTTTTCATATCATTGAATTACTAATCCATTAATATTTAAAGTTAGATGTTAAGTTTATACTTTCCTCCATTTGTCTCAGAAAATTTTTTGGAAATTTAGGATTCCCCCCTCTTTTCTTCTATAAGGACATCATATCTTCAGTTGTTTTTGCTTAACTTGCTTTAAGATAATCTTGTTTCTACCTTCCCTTATCCCTTCACTTTCAACCCCTCCTCCATCTTTTTCTTTTGCTTTGGAGTTTTGCTTCATTGATTACTTTTTTTATTCTTCTGTCTTGTTTTCTAGTCCTTCCATTTGTTTTCTCAGATAGTTGAGCAAAATTCCCCTTTCCCTCTTCAGTTTAATTAGTGCTTGTCAATATGTCAGGCACTCTACTAAGTGCTTTATAAAATAATAACTAATTTCATTCTTACAGCCACCCTGGAGGTTATTATCCCTATTATACAAATAATGAAATTGACACAACTGAAATGATTTGCTTGATCAGATGGCTTTTAAATGTTTCTGGCTGGGTTTGAACTCTGGTCATCCTGATTCAAGGTCTAGTACTTTTTCCATTGAGCCATTTAGAATAATCTTGTATTATTTGTTTCCTTTTATTTTAAATTGAAGGTCTTTCTCTGGTCACTTGCAGAATTTGTTGTCATTTAAGTTGTTAAATTTAAACTTTTAGTTTGCAGCATAGGTTTTGTTTTGGTTTTGGTTTTTTCCTAGAAGCAATTTGTAAATTCTTTCTATTGGCTTTTTGTTTTCTGTGGTCTGAAGTTATGAGTTTATATTGCAACAAATAATAGAAGAGTTAAGGTTTTGATTTGTCATGTTCTTCTAAAAGATTTTAATACATAAGTTGTCTCTATATATCCTGGCTTCAAGATGAATGTTTTATTTGTGTGGAGATGTTTTCTTCTATAATGCTACTGTTTTTTACTTCTTTTCTTCTAGATAGTTTTCATCAGTGTTTTTGTGTTCCTTATTTGTTCTCTTTCATTTATTTGAAGAGTTCCCACTGTGAATTTGTTTTTCTATTTTGCTAATTATTTCTGTGGCGCAGCTCCCAAATTACACTTTTATGAAATATCCTATTGTAGTTTCATGCTCTCTTGGAAATCCATAGGGTCCTCTGCTTCATCTGATACTGATTAATTTTTCCTTGTCTTGCTGTATTTATCCATGGACATCCTGACTCATTTGGAAGATCTGGAAGCCATATTCCTTTCTGTTATTAATATCTTCTTTGTTGATTTCTCCACTTGTGGACTCCACAAGGTCTTTGAGTTTTCTTTCTCTAGAGATCTTTGTCAGTTTCTTTTTTCCTTATATTTCCCTATTTGTTCACTTTCTAATCCCTTTCCTTTTAAAGGTATAATCCTACAAGGACTAAGCTATTTTAGCCTTTTCCAATATCAGAAAATTTCCTTTACACCTGTCTCAGCACTTACTAGCTACTTTTAATGGATTTTTTTTTATTTCTCCTCTTGATGTATTCCTTAGTAATATGTAGTTTGACATTTGTGAGTGTTGCTTTAACTTCAGTTAGTGAATTTTTTCACTGGACTAAAGGATTGTAGCTTTAAGTTGGGAAGCACTTTAGGGGCAATGTAGAATTTGTGAAATGATTTAACTCTTATTTTTGCAAACATTTTAATGTAATATAGGGATTGTTTAAATGTTTTATAGAATTCACTTCTAAAATCAGTTTTTTTTTTTTCTTTTTAATTGAAGTTCATTTGTGGTTAGTCCAGTTTCTGAGATCAGATAATTAAAAATCTCATTTTTTTTTTTCAGTTTTGCAGACAGATTTTATATATATATTTTTTTAATAATTTCCTTTTTTTTTTTTTTTTTTTTTGTTATTGATTCCTCCTTTGCGTTTTTGATTCTAGTATTTTGGTTTACACCTTTTTTTTTTTTTTTTTCAAATTAGTTGATTCAAATTAGTTATCTTTTTTATTGATCTTTTCTTAGTAGTATTTGCCATTTCAAGAGTCTTTTTGGTTCCACTTTTTAGGAGTGTGTATGTGTATGCATATATATACACACATATATATATGTATGTATACATGTATGCACATACACACACACATCATATATCCATCATCTTCCTTTGCAGAAATGGCAGGGAGACATTTTTCTATTTTGTTGAGACAAGCTTAATGTTCAGATTCATTTTTTATGGTGGTTATTGTTCTGCTTACATTGTTTGTCATTGTTTATATTCTATTTTGCTCTATACAAGTTCATATATATATATATTTCCATCTTTCTATCTTTCTCTGAAAAATTAATATTTGTGGTAGAGTAATATTCCATTAATAATCTACTATTATTGTTTTCTATGTGTAGATATTCTCTAATTGCTCTAAATTAACTGTTTCCATTAGAAAAAAAATGTTATAATTACTCGTGTGTGTGTGTGTGTGTGTGTATGGAATGTTTCTATCTGTCTTTGAACCTTTTAAAGTATATGCCTAGCAGTAGGATCTTTACTTTTTAGTGTGATTTGACAAATTTACAACTCTATCAACAGTATGCTACTTTTATCTAATCTTTGTAGCCCTTCTTCCTCTCTGTCCTTTCCTCAGTTCTATACTTTCTTTCAAATACCAGCAACATGGGTAAGTGCTCATAGTTTTTGTACAATTAGAAAACTCTACAACTGCAAAAGAAGTGTGATTAAACAGCACAAGAAAACCAATTTAGGCACTGCTTTGATGACCAAGCCATTTGGAGGAACATCACATGCAATGAGAATTGTCTTGGTGGACAAAATTATTGTAGAAACCAAATAGCTCAATTTTGCAGTCTGTATGTGTATGGCTTAATTGATGGCTTAATTAAAAATAGTGTGCTTACATGTTTATTTTCATTTGTATACATGTGTAAAACTACACACGTGCATATGTGTATATATTGATCTATATTTACATAGTTTTGTTTTTGTTTATAGCGTTGGCTGCTGAACTTTATTGAGAAAAATGATGATGTTTTGGTTGCTGGATTTTGTCAGTAAGAGCATGCATATCAAGAATTATTATCCTTGCCATTATTTTTTTTCTGGCTATGTATAAAGGCAAGAAAGAAAGAGCCCAGTCCAGAAATGGAAATTATATCACTCTAGCTGCTTTTGTGTTAGCAATTGGAAACAAAGTAAATTGTGGTGCATGAATATTACTGCTGCAAATGACTATTAAACATCAAGAGATGCATCAGAAGGTTACCGATGATCTGATACAAAATGAAATAAGCACATCCAGTAAAGCAATATGTACAGTGACCAAAACAGTAAAAAAAGAAAATAACAAAAAAAATGAAAATGAACACTATATGATTATAATAACCAAACTTGGACTTGAGAAGAACTGAGAAAATGCCCCTTACTCTATTCATTGAAGAGTTGGAAACACTATGGATAGTTTTGTTGCACTACTATTCATTTCCATTTCTTTCAAAAATTTTTTCAAAATAAATTATTATTGATATCTTTATGTCATCAGTTTTTTCCTCTCACTCCCCAAAGGAACATATCTCCTTTTTAAGTCATTGCATTTCTTACTAACTTTGTGAGCAAAAAATCTTTTAATAGTTGGTAGCAACTTAATAATATTTAATAATCAACAAGAATTTATTAAACACCTACTTTGATCAGGATACAAATCCAAAAGTCAAATAGTTTCTACTCCTGAGCAGGTTATACTTTACTTGAGCTGGGGATAGAGTTGAGAAGGGAAGAGATACAACATTTATGAACCAAATCAGACTTTTTTTTTTTTTTTACATTTGGTTAATTCAATTTTAAGCAGCTGTTACAGCTAGTCACTCCAGTGATTTGAATTGGACATTTAAATTTAAATTTTTATTTAATGCTTTAAATTCAGATTCTGAGTTATTCTAAATATTTACTGAAATGTTATCATGAATGTACCCTTTTAAAGTTCACCAAGATTGCAATTCATTAACAGTGCTAAGGCCAATAATAGTTTAAGAGATTTTTTGTTTCCAGATATGTAGTATTAACTAATTTGTAAAAAGATCTGAGCATGCACCTGCACACATGCATGCGCACACACACATACAGTATCTGTATATGTTGTGTGGTATAGATTTGTTCCCTGCCTTCTTCCCTCCCCCAACCCCCCCCCCCCATATACACAAAAGGAAATGTACAATAGGCAATATGATTCAGTACTAAAACGAGAGAGAAAGAGATTGAATGTTTTGATATGAGATTCATCTACCTGGAGATGGAATGTAGATAGGGGTACTGATACTGAGTTCTTTGAATTAAAAAAATTATTTCAGTATATTTTTTTTTTGTTATACATCTTATGCATTAAAAACACTATTTTGAAATGTTCTAAGTCACTATTGATTGAAGAAATGCAAATTAAGACAACTCTGAAATACTACTACATTCCTCAGATTGGCTAAGATGACAATAAAAAATAATTATAAATGTTGGAAGGGATGTGGAAAAACTGGAACACTAAACATTGTTGGTGGTGGTGTGAACTGATCCAGATATCCTGGAGAGCAATCTGGAGCTATTAGGCCCAAAGGGGTATCAAACTGTGTATACCATTTGATCTACTAGTGTCTCTACTGGGTCTGTATCCCAAAGAGATTATAAAAGAGGGAAAAGGACCCACATGTGCAAAGATATTTGTAACAGCTCTTTTTGTAGTGCCTAGAAACTGAAAACTGAGTGGATACTCATATTTGGAGAATGGTTCAACAGGTTATAGTATATGAATGTTAAGGAATATTATTATTCACAATCAGCATAAAGGCCTAAAGAGATTTACATGAACTGATACTAAATGAAGTGAGTAGAACTAAAGGAACATAGTACATAGCGACAAGAAGATTGTGTAATGTCAACTGTGATTCAGGCCTATTCCAATAGACTTCTGCTGGAGAGAGCCATGTGCACACAGAAAGAGGACTGTGGGGACTAAGTGTGGATCACAACATATTTTCAACTTTTTGTTGTTTGCTTTCTTTCTTTTCTTTCTTTCTCTCTCTCTCTCTCTCTCTCTTTTTTTTTTTTTTTTTTTTGCTTACTCTTTTTTCCTTTTTGATCTGATTTTTCTTGTGTAGCATGATAAATGTGGAAATATGTAAAGATGAATTGTATATATTTACATCACTTGCTATCTAAGAGAGGGAGAAAAACTTGAAATACAAGTTTGCAAGGATGAATATTGAAAACTATCTTTGAATGTATTTTGAAATAAAAGGCTGTTATATTTTTTAAATTAAAGTATGGAAAAAAAATAAAAAAAAAACATTATTTTGATAAGTCCTTAAGGCTCACAAGACTTCCAAAGGGATCTATAACATAAAAAAGGTTAAAAACTGCTCATATAATAGAGAGAAGAAAGTTCAGGCCACAACCTTAGGGAATACTTATAGCTGGGGGGGAAAAGTATTTTATTTGATGTGCCACCAAAGAGAATTGAAAAGGATTAGTCAAACTATCAGATAAGAGTCAAAACTAGTGATGTTGCAAAAAACTGGAGGGATTAGAGTATCTAAGAGGAGATAGTAGACTACCATGTCAAATGTAACAGATAATTGTTCTTACAAATCTGACAGATAAAATACTCCATTCTCCCCTACTTTGCTTACTGTGTCATCCTTTATATCTAAATCAAATACTCATTTTGAACCAGTTTCAATATACACTATGAGATGTTAGTCTATAACTAGTTTTTGTCAAATTGCTTTTATTTTTTTTCTCAGCAGTTTTTGTCAGATAGTGAGTTTTTGCCCCCAAACCCTGAATCTTTGCATTTATCAAACTCTAGATTACTCTGATGTTTAGTACTATATATTATGTACCTAATCCATTCCATAGATTTACCATTCTCTATACATTGTATTCAAAACCGTCTATTTCTTTGCTTCCTTGTAGGTTTTCTTCTATTCTCTCCTGTGTACTTTTAACTTCTTTCTCCCCTCCTCATTTTCCCCAAGCAGGCTAGAATTAAGCACAGATATTTGTCACACAAATTTACCCATACATACACAAGCTTAAACCCATGTATACATTTATATTCATACATTTATTTGCATTATCTCTTGTTTCCTATTCCTGCTGACTTTTCTGCATTATTTCTTTTTTTTAATTAAAGTTTTTTTAAATTTTCAAAATATATGCATGACTATTTTTCAACATTAAGCCCTGCAAAACCTTTTGTTCCAATTTTCTCCCCCCTTCCTCTAGATGGGAAGCAATCCAATACATTATCTAACTTGCCTTACTCTTAATTTCATTCCCCATGAATTCTTCCCATATCTTCTCCCCTTACCCTTTCTCTCCTGTTTTATCCCTTTCCCAGTAATCTATACACCCTTCTTTAACCCACCTTATCCTATTCTCTCCCTTCGTATTTCTTTATAGATTTTGGAGGGGGCTATACCTTTTCTATATACCTGTGGGATATGGGATGTAAATACCCTATACGTGTATTGTAGGGTTTCAAAATTACTAGCCCTCCTCCCCTTCTAATTCATCTATGTCAGTTCTTGACACTTTTTTTGCACTTCATTCCTATAGCATAATTACTATCTCTACTTTTTCCTACACCAGTTAACTTTTTATAATCGCATACTATGCTCTACCCCAATCTTTCTTTTGGACTGCCCAATTACTAATGACAGACAGTCTTAGAGATATAGTTTACATGTATATGTATAAACATAAACAATTTGTCCTTATTGAGTTCCTTAAAATTAGTCTTTGATGTTGGCTTATATATTAAATGCTCTATTGAGTTCAGATTAATTTGCAGTGAAACCCTGAAAATATGACAGTTTGTTGAATATTCATTTTTTTCCATTTAATATTATACTTAATTTTGCTGGATGTTATTTTTGGCTGCAACCCTAATTATTTTGATTGTTAATATTTAACATTACAGGATATGCAGTCTTTTATTGTAGCTTTTGATAGGTCTTGTGTGACTTCTAATTGTAACTCCAGCATATTTAAATTGTTTTTTGTTTTTGTTTTTGTTGGTGGTGCTTTAAAAATTTTCTGTTCAGAATCCAACCATTTTGGAGAGTAGTTTGGAACTATGCTCAAAAAGTTATCAAGCTGTGCATACCCTTTGATCCAGCAGTATTACTACTGGGCTTATACCCAAAGCGATTATAAAGAAGGGAAAGGGACCTGTATGTGCACGAATGTTTGTGGCAGCCCTTTTTGTAGTGGCTAGAAACTGGAAACTGAATGGATGCCCATCAGTTGGAGAATGGCTGAATAAATTGTGGTATATGAATATTATGGAATATTATTGTTCTGTAAGAAATGACCAACAGGATGATTTCAGAAAGGCCTGGAGAGACTTACACGAACTGATGCTGAGTGAAATGAGCAGGACCAGGAGATCATTATATACTTCAACAACAATACTATATGATGACCAGTTCTGATGGATCAGGCCATCCTCAGCAACGAGATCAACCAAATCATTTCCAATGGAGCAGTAATGAACTGAACCAGCTATGCCCAGAGAAGGAACTCTGGGAGATGACTAAAAACCATTACATTGAATTCCCAATCCCTATATTTATGCCCACCTGCATTTTTTATTTCCTTCACAAGCTAATTGTACAATATTTCAGAGTCTGATTCTTTTTGTACAGCAAAATAACGTTTTGGTCATGTATACTTATTGTGTATCTAATTTATATTTTAATGTATTTAACATCTACTGGTCATCCTGCCATCTGGGGGAGGGGATGGGAGGGGTAAGAGGTGAAAAATTGGAACAAGAGGTTTGGCAGTTGTTAATGCTGTAAAGTTACCCATGCATATAACCTGTAAATAAAAGGCTATTAAGTAAAAAATTTTTTTTTTCTGTTCTGTGATTTTTCAAAATTTAGTAATGATGTTACAATATGTTTTCCTCGTAGAATCTCCTTTTCCCCCCTATTTCTATTTTCTTATCTTGTCACTTCAGGACAATTTTCTTTGATTCTTGTATTATTATATTAAAACTCAATTTTTGATCATTTTTCAGGTAGTCCAATTATTCTTATGTTTTCTCTTCTTGATTTATTTTCCACTTTTTCCTTGATTCTCTTAATATTCTTGACCTTTTGTTTTTCAAGATTGAGGGTGGAATATATCCAGCCTCTGGCACATATAAGACCCTTGAAATCATTTCGTTTGGCCCTTGCCAAGCCAACTGCAGGCGTATTATCTCCCACTATTTGAGTTAAGTTAATATTTTTGTATGGTCCTCAAATAATTTTATAAATATCCAGGTAGCCCTTGGGGGGGCGGGGGGAGGAAGGTTTGCCACCCCTGTTGTAGATGAATTTTGTTACTATTTTTTCTTGCTTTCTAAAGTAATATTTTGGAATTTTGATTGGTAAGGCACTGAATAAGTAAATTATATAGAATTGTTATTTTTATAGTTTGCTCAGCCTACCCATGTACAATTAATATTTTTCTAATTGTTCTGATCTGACTATTTTGTATGAAAAGTATTTGGTAATTGTGTTCATATAGTTCCTCTTATCAAGTAGATACCCAAATATATTATCTACAGTTATTTTATTTTATATTTAAATAATAGCTTTTTATTTTTAAAATATATGCAAAGATAGTTTTCAACATTCACCCTTGCAAAACCTTGTGTTCCATATTTTTCTCCCTCTTCCCTTTCCTCCTCCCTTAAACATCAAGTAGTTGAATATATCTTAAAATGTGTGCAATTCTTCTATAAATATTTCCACAACTATCATCTTGCACAAGAAAAATAAGAACGAAAAGGGAAAAAATGAGAGAGAAAACAAAAAGCAAGCAAGCAAACAGCAACAAAAAAGGTGAAAATATTATGATGCACATTCAATCCCTGCTGTCTTTTTTTCTGAATGCAGATGGCTTTCTCTATCACAACTCTATTGGAATTGGCCTGAATCACCTCATTGTTGAAAAGAGCCACATCCATCAAAATTGATCATCATATAATCTTGCTATTGCTCTGACTAGTGATGTCCTGGTTCTGCTCATTTCACTTAGCATCAGTTCATGCAAGTCTCTCTAGGCCTTTCTGAAATCATGTTGCTGATCATTTCTTATAGAATAGTATTATATTCTATAACATTCACATAACTATAACTTAGCCATTCCCCAACTGAACATCCTCTCAGTTTCCAGTTCTTTGCCACTATAAAAAGAGCTGCTATAAACATTTTTGCATATGTGGTCTTTTTTTCTTTTTTTATGATCTCTTTGGGATATAAGCCTAGTAGAGACACTGCCAAATCAAAGGGTATGCACATTTTGATAGCCTTTTGGGCAAAATTCCAAGTTGCTCTCCAAAATCGTTGGATTGGTTTACAACTCCACCAACAATGTATTTGTATCCCAGTTTTCCCACATCCCCTCCAACATTTATCATTATCTTTTTCCTGTTATCCTAGCCAATCTGAAAGGTGTGTAGTGGTACCTCAGAGTTGTCTTGATTAGAGAAATACAAATTAATAGTGATTTAGAACATTTTTTCATATGACTAGAAATAGTTTTAATTTTGTCTGAAAATTGTCTCTTCATGTCCTTTGATTATCAGTCTACTATTTAAATGGAATTTCTTTTTCTGATTTGCTGGACTTTGTTGGTGATATTTTTGAAATGCTGATCACTTACGTGGGTTTATTTTATATCTTGAAACTTTGCTGAAGTTGTTAATTTTCATCTAGTTTTGTTGATTTTATAGGATTCTCCAAGTGTACCATCATACCATCTGCAAAGTTTTGTTTGTTGTTACCTATTCTAATTCCTTCAAGTTCTCTTTCTTCTCTTATTGCCAAAGCTAGCATTTTCTAGTACAATAGTGAATAATAGTGATGATAATGGGCATTTTGCTTCATCCCTGATCTTACTGGAAAGACTTGTAGCTTACTCACATTACAAGTGATTGTTTTTGGTGTTAGATAGGTATTACGTAGCATTTAAGGAAAACTGTTCATTGCTATGCTTCCTAGTAGGAATAAATGTCATATTTTGTCAATCTATTGAGATTATCTCAACAGGTGCAGATAATAGATAATAATAACAGATAATCATATGATTTCTGTTGATTTTGTTATTAATATAGTCAGTAATGCTAATGATTTTCCTAATATTGAATCAGCCCTGCATTCCTGGTATCAATCCTACTTAGGCATAATATGTGATCTTCCTCCCCCCCCCCCCCCCCCCCCCATGGTGGTGTGTTCTAATGGAAAGTATGGTCAGTGTTCTCCTGGACGTTTTGCCCTCTGAGGGACCACATTTTTTCCCCCACCCTCAAACTGTGACCACGGATCATGCATACTTGTATTCTAGTGTTCTTTCTAATCCTACAATGGTGACTCAAGCATAGTGACTATATGGGCAGTACCACAAAGTCCTGCTCCCACTGCCAACAAAGGTTTACTTATGTTCCTTCAGACAAGTTTATTCAAACCCTTTACCTCTGGTGGACTGAGAAGTTTAGAAGCCACTCCTATTCATTCATTCATCCCCAAGGCCTTCCTTTTGTTGGCTTTCTGGGTGTGTGCAGCCTGTGTTAAGTGTTCCATTCTTATTCTGGGGGGGGGGGGGGGGGGGAAGGGGGAAGGGCAGACCTTTCCTACCAATCTTCTGAGTTATTTTGGACTGGAAAATTGTTCCACTCCATCATTTTACTGGTTCTGCCACTCCAGAACTCATTTTGAGGTGTTATTGGAGGGTGTCCTTGCCTTTATACTGCTGTCTTGACTCTTCTCTTACTTTTCATTGTTCCTTATAACTGCTTCTGCCTCCAAAGGAAAAAGAGCAAGAGAAAGGTGAAGTATATGAGGCAAATGAGAGATACTTTTTTTCATTTTTCTGGAGAGGAAGGCAGATTATAAACTCCATTTAGAACTTAGCTTGATATATATAGATATAGTGTGGGGTGTTGGTATACATCTTTCCAATTTGATATGTGTAATTTTTAGTGATTTGGAACTATTTTCATTTCTTCCTTTGAAGATTATCTGTTCACAACCTCTGATCACTTAATAGTTGAGGAATGGCTCTTATCATAAATTTGAGTTAGTTTCTTATAAATATTTTGAAAATGAGGCCCATATCCAAGAAATTAAACAATATAGTATATAAGAACTCCCTCCAATCAAGTCTCAACTTCCTTTATAATAGTCTTATGGAACTTCTTGAGGCTCTTTGAAATTGTATTTTATCTAGGGTTACAAAGAGTATCAGAAGAAGATTTGAATCTTTCTGACACTCAAGTACTTATTCCACTTTGCTTTTCAAATCATTGTGATAATTCTCCCTAGTCTCAACTCAGACATATTTAAATGCTTTCAGAGAGTAAAATCTTTTCAGAACTATTTCCTATCTCAGTCTTTAGTAATATTCCTCATCTTTTGTTATTGTTTTGTTTTACAGAGAGAAATAGAAAAGTAGCTAGAGAAAAATTCAAAATGGGTCTTAACTATCCTAAAGAGTAGGAGCCTAATTGTCCCAGAATATTGCCCTCTTTTTTCTATTTATTTAATATTTTTATTTCCCTTAAGTAAAGACAATTTTTTACATTTGTTTCTAAAACTTGAGTTTAGATTCTCTCCCTTCCTCCCCACCCTTCCTCTATTGAGAAAGCACATGTAAAGTTGTGCAAAACATTCCATAAAAGTCATGTTGTGGGGAAAAAACATAGATCTTTGACCCTTCTCTCCCCAAAAATGTAAATAAAGAAAAACAAAATGTAAAAAAAAAAAATGCTTCAATCTGCATTTAAGCATAATCAGTTCTTTATCATTCTTCATAGTAGTTTTGGATTATTGGATTATTGAGAATAGCAAAGTCATTCACAGCTGTTCATCCCATATCATTGCTATTACTTTGTTATACACAGTACCTTTCACTTTGCTTGAGTTGATGGAGAACTTTCCAGGTTTTTCTGAGAACATCCTGCTCATCATTTCTTAAAGAACAATGATATTCCAACTTGGTGACATGCCATAATTTATTCAGCCATTTTCCAATTGATGGGCATACCCTCAGTTTCCAATTATTTGCTTGGAGAAAAGAGCTGCTATAAATATTTTTGTACATGTAGGCCTTTTTCTTTAAAAACAAAATTTTCTTTTGGATATATGCCTAGTAGTGATACTTTTATTTCAAAGGATAATCATGATTTTAAAGTTCTTTGAGCATAGATCATATCTTTTGATCATTTATCAATTGGGGAGTGGTTTTGTTTTTTTTTTTTTTTTTTTTTAATAAATTTGACTCAGTTCTCTCTACATTTGAGAAATGAAGCTTTCATCAGAGAAATGCTTCAAAATTCATTGCACAGTTACTATTATTGTTTTTTCCTGCGTGTTTATTCTATTTTCTCCTTTTGCCCTGTGCCTCCTCAAAAGTATGTTACTTCTGACCACCCCTTTCACTGATGGCTCCCTCTTTTCTTTCATTCTCCTCTACTTCTTGGATCCCTTTCTCCTTCTATTTTCCTGCAGGGTAGGACAGATTTCTATACCCATTTTGAGTGTTATATGTTACTTCCTCTAAGCCAGTTCTGATGAGAATAAGCTTCACTTACTACTCTTATTTTCCTCCTCCATTGTCAAAGCTTTTTCTTCTTTTGTGGAAGATAATTTGCACCATTCCACTTCTCCTTTTTCCTTTCTCCCAGTATATTCCTTTTGCCCCTTAATTTTATTTTTAGTTATTATCCCTTTATATTTAGCTCACCATGATTTCTGCCCACATGCCCGAGCCTGTCTGTTAGTCTGTGGTGCCTCTGTCCGTGGTGCCTGGGTCTCCGGCTGGCTGCCCGTGGTGCCTGGACCTCCGGCGTCTCCCCTCCTCATTGCCATAATATTCTTAATGAGTTTACAACTACCATCCTCTCAAGTAGGATTGTAAACAGATTAATCTATTTTATTACTCTATTTACCCTTTTTGCTTCTCCTGAATCTTTACTTGAAAGTCAGATTTTTCTATTCAGCTCTAGCCTTTTTATTAAGAATGCTTGAAAGTCCTCTATTTCATTGAATGAACACCTATTCCCCTGAAGGATTATACTCAGTTTTACTGGGTAGGTGATTTTGGGGTGTAATTCTAGCTTCTTTGCTATCTGGAATATTATATTCCTAGCCTCTGGTTTTTTAATATAGAAGTTGCTAAACCTTGTTACTCTAAATGTAGCTCCACTATGCTTGAATCATTTCCTTCTGAATGCTTGCAGTATTTTCTCTTTGACTTGGGAGTTTCAGAATTTGGCTATAATATTCCTGAGAATTTTCATCTTGGGATCTCTATCAATAAGTAAGTGATATGTGTCTTTCCGTTTCATTTTACCCTCTGATTCTAGAATATCAGGGAAGTTTTCTTTGAAAATTTATTGAAAAATGATATCTAGGCTCATGGCTTTTAGGTAGAACAGTCATTTTTAAATTATATCACCTGGATCTATTTTTCCAGGTCAGTTGTTTTTCCAATGAGATATTTTACCTTTTTTCTTTTTTGCTTGTTTTTTCTCATTTTTGGTTTTGCTTTATTATATCTTGAGTTCTCATAAAGTCATTAGCTTCTACTTGCTCAATTCTAATTTTTAAGGAATTATTTTCTTCAGTGAGCTTTTGTACCTCTTTTCCCATTTGGTCAACTTTGCTTTTTAAGGTATTCTTCTTATTAACTTTTTTTTTCTCTCCCCTCCTCTTCCCCTCCTCTTCCCCTCCTCTTCCCCTCCTCTTCCCCTCCTCTTCCCCTCCTCTTCCCCTCCTCTTCCCCTCCTCTTCCCCTCTCTTTTCTTTTTTTTTCGTTCCCCCTGCCCTTTTGATTTCTTCCATGACTTGAGACCAATTCTTCTTTTTCTTGGAGGTTTTGGGTGTTAGTTACATTTTTCTGACTATGTGTTTTGACCTTCCTTATCACCATAGTAACTTTCTATGGTCAGAATTTAACTCTTTGTTAAAATAGGGCTCTGCTTCCATGGTGGAGGGTGCAGTATCCCAAACATCAAAGGTTTTGTGCAGCTATTTTCAGATATCCTGCTGGAGACCTAAAAGTTAACAGTTTTTTTCAATGGTAAATGATCAAAGCACTCTTTTCTGCCCTGCAACTGTGAGGAGGGGGCCCTGCTCCACTGCAGCTGTAAGTTCATGTGCTGAAGTAACAGAGTTCTTTAGTGCTAATATTGATGATTTTTTCTGACCACCTGCTTGATGCCTTTACATTCTCTGGGCTGAAATTTCTGGAAGCTGCCACCACCACTATGCTACTGATACCAATGCAAGTGGTATAAGACTCCTCACCTTAGTGAGACTACCATTTCTTGTTGACCTTCCAAGTTGTCTTTGATGGTTTCTATGCTGAGAGATCTGTAAACTGCCAGTGCTGCTGCTGATTCAGACTACAAGGTCTGCTCCTTCTTTGCTGAAGTCTGGACTAGGGCTGTACATTGGACTCCCACCCCGGTGTAACAAATCTTTCTTGATCTTCTAAGTTGTCTTTAGCTGGAAAATTGATTCACTTTGTCTTTTTGTGTGTTCTGATATTCTAAAATTTGCTTAGAGTAATTATTTAAAGGTATTTAAAGGCATCTGGGGGAGAACTCTTAAGTTGGCTCTACCCCCTAGAATGGTGCCCTCTTAAGTACAAACTGTATGGGTGCAAAAGTGTAATTGAGAAATGTGTTAACAAAATCTATAAAAACACATTACAACCCAGACAATACTGATTTGTTTTTCTTGTGTGCTGCAGAGATCTGTTTCTATTTGGTATAATGGAGGGACTTCACCTTGGAAGCTAGACTATCTGGATTAGGTTCTTCCCTTGATTCATGCTTTATCTATAACTATGGGCATGTTTTTAACATATCAGTTTTGGAGGGAAATAGGAAAATGTGAAGGGAATAAGTTTATAACCCCAGCAATGAGCCAGCACTCTGCTAAGCACTTTTACAAATATTACATTTCAAAATTACATTACAAAAAATACATTTCTTAGAATAATCCTTCCAAGTAAGTATTGTTTTACAGTTAAGCAAATTGAGGCAAACAGATTAAGTGACTTGCCCACAGTATACAGTTAGCATGTGAGGTTGTCTTTGAACTCTGGTCTTCCTGATTACTGTCAGTTAAGGAAAAATTCATATTTGGAATTCCTTACCTGTGAAATCATTACTGAAGGCTGTTGTCAGGCTACTGAGCACTAAAGAAATCATTTCTGAAGAGATATGGTATAATAGAAAGAGCCCTAAAAAAGAAGCTAGAAGAAACAAAGCCCTATCTCAGTCTTGTAAGAGTTGTAAGAACTCTTTATGTAAATGAAATGACTGTCATATAGCCAGTGAGATAATGTTTTGCTTTGATTATAAAGATTTGTTATGAGCAATTTCTTTTTTTTTTAAAAATGGGATAATAGTGTGGGAGGAGAGAAATAAATTTATATTAATTTTTAGACTACTTTAGTTTAAAAAAAAAAAATTGCCAGTTTCTGATTAAAGTGATCAGGGTAGATCTCATGGAAGAGGTAGTATTCTTGTCCCCCCCCCCAGGATGTAGGGGGTAGGATTTTGATGGGGAAACAAGAAAATACACTTTAGACATATATTAAAGTGTCATGGTAGATAGAGTGCTAATCCTGGAATCAAAAAGACTCATCTTTCTGAATTCAAATCTTTCTCAGATACTTAGTAGTTATGTAATCCTGGGCAAGTCACTTAACTTTGTTTGCCTTTTCTCAACTGTAAAAATAAGCTGAAGAAGGAAATGGAAACTACCCAGTGTCTTTGCCAGGAAAACCTCAGATAGGATCACATTTAGTTGAACATGAGTGAAAAATGATTAAATAGCAACAAAATAAAACCAGTAGGTGTCTTGAAGGAATGTCAATTCCAAAGTAAGTTGATAATAATGAGAATAATTGTTTACATTTATATAGGTTTTTATAGCAACCTTATGAACTTGAAGGCAGATGATGCTTATGAATAGAGCACCTTTGAGATAAAATTTGAGTTTGAATGTTGTTGCTGTCACATAGCTTCTCCTAGCCTCAGTTTCTTCATCTATAAAATGGGAATAATAGGGCTGTTGAGGATAAAAGGTGATGTATGTGAAGTATTTTGCAAACCTTAAAGCGCTATCTAAATTTTAGTTTTAACTATTAAACCCATTTTTACAGATGAGAAAATTGAGAAACAAAAACTAAGTAACTTGTCCCTGTCACGTAATAATTGTCAGAGTGTAGGTTGATACCATGAAGAACACTGAATTTGTATACTAAAAAAGACCCCATTCCACAACGTTGGTGGGTGTGTAGTTATTTTGTTGTTTAAAGCATGGGAAGGGGCATGATCAATGGTAATAACTGCTTAGAATTGTATAGTTCTAATCCTGATAAAATTTTGCAGTGGACTAAGGTCTGGCCCTGACACTTTTAAGAAATTCACCTGACTATAATGCATACAATATATTGGATCAAAGAGAGATTAGAAACTGAGAAGTTAAGTAGGAAGCTTTCACAGTAGTCCAGATAAGAGGTATAAGGACCTGAAAGAGGGCAATAGATGTGAAATACGAATAACAGCAACATTATAGGACTATATGACCTGTAATCCTGGGCAAGCCCAATCCATATCTGACTATGAATCTTCTCTACATTGTCCCCCAAAAATGAGTCCATCCGGTCTTTGCTTAAAAATTTCCAGTAAGGGGATTATTTCATAGTTTCCTTCCATATTTATAATGTTACAATAAATTATTGGTATAGAAAACTTATACAGTTATATAATATTCACCTAAAAATTCCATGAAAAAATGGTTCTCTACTTTTTTTTTATCATCATTTAACTTTATGTTGACTTTATTTAAAACATTTTTTAAAAATTGATGTCAGTTATTTAAATGTCTAATCTTTGTCTTCCACCTCTTATTAAAAGGTAAGGAGAATATGCCGTGATGAATGTTATTTTCCATTATAGACTATTATAAAAGTGTTACTTTTGTAAGCACTTAGGAAATACAAAGGAATTTAATATAAACATAACAATAAAGGACATTCATCTTTTCTAAGAAATCAGTGAACAAGAATTCATAATGCCCCCCCCCTTTTTCCTTTTAGTTAATTAGTGAATGGTTTTAAAATCAGTAGCACAGATAAACATGAAATAATTTTAATGAAATTATGAAATTTTAATGAAATTGAATGAAATAATGAAAAATGAAAAAAATTTTAAAACCTTTTCAGATTCTTGGTATGAACACTTTACATTTTATAACTAGCCACTTAAAGCTACCCAAAATTCTAGCCAGGGAATGTATCTATATGTCATTTTCTGTCCTTAGCATTTGAGGGGAATTGGCATATTATTGTCACTATCCAAACCCTCCTCTACTATATTCAAAAGTGGCGCTAGTTTTCAATTTCACCTCATTTTTTTAGGGCTTTACAGTTAATTCTTCAGTATAATTCTCAGTCATAGAAACAGCAGTGACAGATATCTTTGAATACAAAATGCTCCCCCCTTTTTTTGGCCTTCTTTAAAAATATGTCCAAGATGCCATTTATTTGGTATTAGGACAACAATAATTTTGTTCTGAGAATTATAAATTGTAGACTCCAAGTGCTTAACTTCACAAAAAGTCATAATAGTTGAAAAGATCAATGTATTTCTTAAAAAGCCCAACAATTTGTCAAGCTGAAATAACTGACTATAGAAAAATTGGCAAAGTAATGACCACCAAAAAAGCACAAAACATTTTGAAAATTTTAATCGAGTAATCAATTTCAGTGATTATTAACTAATGTTTACAAATTTTACATTATATAATTGAAAATAACACATAAGAAATTAAAAAAACAAATTTTGAAATCTAAGCTATATAAGATTAACAGAATTTCAGTGTTTATTAACTAATTTTTACATGTTTTATATTATAGTTGAAGATACTGTGTATAAGAAATTAAAAAATAAGTCATCTTGAAATCTATATTTCATATTCTAGGAATACAAACTTCATAACACAGTAATAGTTGTGCATGTTAGTTGGTTGAGAAAAGCTGTTCCCTTCTTGGCTTGTAAGAAACATTTCCCAAAATTTGCTGTAAATGATTAACATCCTTTAACAATCTTCTTTATGTATAGCAAGTATCTTGTTTCCTTCTCTTATTTTTTCACCCCTGCTTTGGATCATAAGGTTAGTGATATTTTTCTTCAGAACACTTTATCAGTTCAAACTTGCTCTGAGTATCTGATTCACAATGGTCATATCCTGTACTGTTTTAGGATACATCTCCATCATAGTGTTGACTCCTTATACTTAGCTTCTCAATTGGTCCTTAAGGATTATGTGTGCCTCTTAACCAGGGAGCAACCTCAAATCGCTACCTTCTGAAGCAGCACAGCTCACTTTCTGACAAATAACATAAAACTATAAATTTGGAGCTGAAGTCCAATGATCCCATTTCACAGAGAGGAAATTTTGGATCCAGAGAGACTAATTTTCCAAAATCTCATAACTAAGTAGATTTAAATTCAAGTGCTTGACTCTTAACCCCATTATTATTACCGTGTACCACTGAGCCTAAAATAGCTTCTATTCTATTTTTGCCCTCTGGGTGCAAGCAGAACAAGTCTAATTCTTCTTCTACATGACAAACTTTATGTATTTGAACATATTTCTTTCTACCCCTCAGTCTTCTCTTCTCTAGCCTAAACATTCCTATCCTTTTCAACAAATCTTAACATATATTTTTACTTTTATCATTGAGTACTCTCTTCTGAATGTACATTGTAGTACCCAGAACAAAGTAGAATAATACTCCAGATACAATCCAAGATGTAATATAATAAAATTATCATCTCTCTTGTTTTGATTGCTGTGTCTTTCAGTGCAACTTGGAATAGCATTATCTTTTGGGGGGGGGTGATGATATTATAGAAATGAGATGGATTCATGTGAGAAAGAAGTCCTATTATATTTCATGTATAAATACAGTTTGATATATAATATATAATATGCAGTATCACATAAGCATTGATTAAATGTACCTTATGTTTAGATATATAATGGTACTTCATACTCATCTGCTTCATAACTCCTCAAATTTGTTTAACACATTTTGATAAGGTAAAAATATACTTCAACACTTGATGCTTACTTGGTTGAGAAGTTAGAATATGAAGTTGACCATGTGTATTGCCCAATTCTTGCTGCTATCGCTATGATCATAGGTACCTCTTCCCCAATGAACGCTTCAGTACAAAGGATTAAAAGATTGGAGTCATGATGCTGAAGTTGTGCACAGGTCATGGGGCAGTTCCTGCTGGATGGTGTACATCCTGCAACATAATCTCCTGGCTCCCAAAACAGAAGTATTAGTAGGGGGTGGGGACAACCAGCGTGCTCTGCATGAGGAGAAGCAGCGGGAGTAATGGCAGTGGCCCAAACTGTGGGATAGCTTTGGAGGACCCAGTACTTCTGGACTGGTGACCAGAGCCCTGAAAGAGGGAGAGGTGGAACTATTACTTCTGTCTCCTATTCGGGCCTCCCCCTTTCCCCCTACCCTAATGAAACTTGGATTGGGGAGAAAGTATAAAAGTTGGGGTTCCTCTCACAAATCAAGTTGGATTAAGAAGGAAGAACACAGGCTGGGTTGGCTTGTTTCTCTCCAGCTGGAAGCCCTACTTGCTCATTTGGGCAATTGGCTGGGGAGGGAAGGATAGGCCACTGCCTAGAGATGTACTCCCTATGGGAAAAAATTTGTTCTGTACTTTTGTTTTCACCACTCATCAGTGCTTTCTGGAACTGAATAACAAGTAGTGAGGTATCATTGAGTATTTGAAATTTTTTGGGAGGATTATAGAAAATAAGAGGAAAGATATACATCTATCTTTGCTGTCACTTCTCAAACTTACAAGAATTTTCTTTATAATAATCTTTTAATGTTAAAATCATAGGAGCTAGAATAAATTTTTAAGAAATGAATACCATTAGTAGGAAAACATGCCCTAAATTAATGTGAATGAGAACCAAAACATGACTACAATTCACATTAAGTGAATGTAATGAGTACTTGTTAGATGTGTTATATTAAAGATTCCTTTTGGGTCTGTGATATACTAAGTGACTGAAGGTGCTTCCTACTTTCAAATAATAGCAAATTAGTAGCTTATGTTTGCTCTTCTGTATTTTTCATTGTATCCTTTCCTGAATAACTCAGTGCACATTTTTTTTTCCCCCTTATATAGAAACAATGATGCCACAAAAGTAGTTAGTTTTTGTTTTTGTTTTATTAATAGAAGTGTGTTTTGTCCTTGGCTTAAGTGGTGAAAAAGATAGTTTCAATATGTACTTTTTTTTTCCTTCTGTACTAGGGCACTAGTATGTCAGGTATGTACCTGACCTAAGTTTTTGTAGCTATTTTTAGTGAGAGTTTCATTGATGACTAATACCAGTCCTAGAATAGTATTTCTATAATAATAAACCACTAATCTGTTGACTTTTTAAAAAAAGATAATTCAGAGACAGCTAGGTGATGCAGTAGACAGAGCACCAGCCATGAAGTCAGGAGAACTTGGGTTCAAATCTGACCTCAGAAATTTAATACGTCCTACCTGTGTGACCCTGGGCAAGTCACTTAACCCCAATTGCCTCAGCAAAAAAAAAAAATACACACACACATATATAAATAATTATAGTTTTTATGTTATTCCTATAGAAATTAGTTGCCTTACATACAAGGATGTTGTTTATGAAGTTATTGCTAATTCTTTCTATGTTTACTTAACAGATCAATTGAACTTGGAAAACTGCTGAAGACAGAAGATTCACAGAAAAATCAAAATGCCGAAGCCAGTAAGTGCATCAATTTATTTCTTTTGACTTAAACCTACTTTACTTTCCTCGGAGCAAATCTATTAAATATTCTATTTTTATCATTGCTCCATTAATAAGTATTTGAGGCCAAATTTGAACTCGGGTTTTCCTGAGGCATCTATGATGTTTTTATGTGAAACTATACTATATGAATTCTATTCAGTAATCAGTAGGCATTTTAAAAGTATTAGGCTGTCATGATACAAAGGACAAAAATGGAAAACATCCCTTGTCCTCAGAGAAGACAGTTTAATGTTGTGTAATGTAATGTGACAACTAAGTGATAGAGGTGATAGAAGACTCCATGTTATCTTAACTTTTTATGATGTATCACCTGTTTTTTGTTGTTGTTGTTGTTGTTGTTGTTTTGTTTTTTTAAACAAAAATCTGCCTGGTCTTCTTTTCACTGACATCTTCCATCCTCAATTGAACGTTAAAGAAAAACAAAATCTCTGTTACAAACATATATTGTCAGGCATTTCTGCACTGGCCATGTTCAAAAAGAGATGCTATTTTGCACTGTGTCCCCCATATATCAGGCAGTTGGGTAACGCATTTAATCGTTGATCATCTAGAGTCATTATTGATCAGCGTTCCTACTTCTTTAAAGTTATTTGTTTTACTATATTGTTGCCATTATATAAATTATATTTTTGGTTCTGTTTACTCAGAAACCATACTCTTTATCATTTCTTAAAACATAATTTATTATACTTATATACCATTATTTGCTCAACCCTTCCCCAATTGATGGGCACCCTTTAAAATTCCCATTCTATGTCATCTCAAAAAGAAGTATAAATATTTTTGTACTTTTTTAGTTTGTTTCGTCTAGGATTATACCTTCTTGATCCTCCTTTCCTCTAATATACCCCTTTCCCTTTTCACCTTTCCTTTCTAATTCCCTATTGAAGAACAGATTTATGCTGCCAAAGTGAGGTAGAAGTCCTTTATTTCAATAAAGGTTCATTTTTCCTTGGTTAGGATTATAGTCAGTTTTTGTTGTAAATTATTCTTGACTAAAAGCTTATATTATACCTTTACCATCTGTAATATCATTCCCAACTCTCAACTTCTTATAATGGAGTATTCTAAATTGTGTGTGATCCTGATTGGGGTTCCTTGATTCTTGATTTGTTTTTTTTTTGACTGCCTGCACTATTTCTTGTTTGCTCTCGATTTGAGTTATAATGTTTCTTAGAATTGTCATTTGAAGGTTTCTTTCAATAGGAAACTAGTGGATTCTCACTGTATCATTTCTTTGTTTTTCTTATTAGATCTGGACAGATTTCTTAAAATAGGATGTCTGGGAACTTTTTGTTGTTTAAAAAAAAAATGTGGTATTTTGGTGATTCTTAATATTTTTTCTTCCTTGGTTTGTTTTCCAGGTCAGTTGTATTAAAATCAATTATCTAAAATAAAAAGGAAACTGAAGATAAAGTTACTGAGCAATCTATGCTTTAATTTGCAAAGCTAATATTTGATTATCAAATTAGGTCACCTGACTTTAGAGATCAAAGACTGAGTGATTTACAGAGCTGATTTTTATAACAAAAAAAAAGAGGAATTAAATGACAGAACCTTGTTTTGAGCATAATTCACTTGAATGAGGCAGGTCACCTGACTATTTAGCTTGCTTCTAAATTTTCTCATCTCTTAAAATATTACTTAGGGCCCACAAATTCCTCACCTTGGACTACAAGTCCCTACCCCCACTGTGACCTGTAAGTAACTGTATCTGGTCACAAACTTGTTCTTTGGTATCTTTTCCTGTCTGAATGTCCTAATAGGAGTTGGGGAATATTTTGGTATGGATCTGGGACTTGCTCTTTCTTGATCTTGTGTACAGTCTTTCTGTGTTGGAGTGTTTCCTCACACAACATATTCCTTATCAGATCATGTCCCCAGTATCCACAAATCTCTGTCTCTCTAAGGGGACTAGAAAAGTCATTCTTTCTGATCTTTTGTTGAATTTCTCTATCAGGAGTTGGTCCAGTGATTTTTTTTTTTTTTTCCCTAGATTCATTTGCAAAACTTGGAAGGGGTTAGGAATTCTCTGTACTACGTTTTACTGCTTTGTTATTTTGACTTTGCCTCTTCAAAATATGTCTCCTTTAGACCTAGATTAATTTGTTCATTTAAAAAAAGATTATAGTGAACAGAAATATAACTTAGTCTTTTGTAATACCACCAGAGGTCTGTGTAATTAAAGGGAAAGTAATGGATTTAAAAGAAAGATCTAATTGGGTTTGAAAACTTGAATTCTAGCCCCAGTTGTACTGACTACTACTTTACAACCTTAGTCATTTACTTTCTGAGCCTCGGGTTCCTTAGTCATAAACTGACACTATTCCTCTTCCTCTTACCTCACAGTTGTGAGGATCAGATCAAATGTGAAAGCATTTTGAAAATTTTAAATATAAATACTATTTAGGAGAACAGATCTTCTCTGTCAATGTTTGGCACGTAGTAAATGCCATATTAATACTTCTCTCCTTTTTTTTCCCTTCCTCCCTCCCTCCTTCTTTCCTTCCTTCTCCTTTCCTCCCCTTTCCTTCCCTCCCTCCCTGCTCCATAGTTTTACAAGCATTTGATTCTCAGACCAATAATGAGAGGTATATGAATATTAGGTAATTTGTATATGAAGAAATCGAGGCTTTTAATCTTTATCCTGGAGAGATTGATGTGTTCAAGGTCATATTATATGGTAGGATTTAACCTAAATCTTGTGATTCCAGGTCCAGCAGTGTATATATTATACGTTATATAATAGTGTCCTTATAAAGAATTATTTTGTAGTACACGTTGTCATTTAATGAGTCTTTTTTTGTATATCCAAACTTATCTTTCTTATCTCTTCTGAATTCCAACCCAATTTCATCAGTTGCCTATTCATCCATACCTTTGACATCTTACTCTCAGTACACTCAAAATGAAGTTCATTATTATCTCCAGGTTTTCCTATTCCTTTTGAGGGTAGTACTATTCTTCCAGGATCCCTGGAAGTATCCTTGATTTTTTTCCTTCTTCCTCATCTCCCACATCTACTTGATTGTCAAGTCTTGTTGATCGTATCTCTATAGCATCTGGCTGTCCTCTACCTAACTTTTTAGAATTATTTTGTTGGTAGTCTCTTTAATGCAGTCTGTAAACAACCTACAATCTGTTCTTAAAATGGATGTTCTGAATCTTTATGCACAAAAGCTGTTGCCATTTTGGTTTTCTCCCTCTTAAACTTGTTCATTTCCTTCAAGGTTGAATTTCTATTCCACACAGACTTTTCTGAATTCTTTAGTTGATCAATGTACTCTTTTTCCTCAAATTATCTTGTATTTACATAACTGTGTGCTTTCCATGTCCTTAGTAAAATATTAGGGCCTTGAGACTAAGTACTACTTCGTACCTTTTTTATTTTTTTAACCCCTCTCCTAGCACAGTCAGTCAGTGAGCATTAAGGGCCTGCTGATTTGTGCCAAGCACTTGAGATGCAAAAAGACACAAAAGACAATCCC
The DNA here is from genome assembly GCF_902635505.1 of Sarcophilus harrisii. Classification (NCBI taxonomy): domain Eukaryota; kingdom Metazoa; phylum Chordata; class Mammalia; order Dasyuromorphia; family Dasyuridae; genus Sarcophilus; species Sarcophilus harrisii. Next base: position 486,063,290 of record NC_045428.1, on the reverse strand, counting down.
TTCCCTCAGTCAGCTCACATTATTGGGGGTTGAGGGAACCTGGGAAGGAAGAATAAGCAAACAAGTAAACAGGAAATAAATAACCCAGAGAAAGCTTTATTAGAATTAAGAGGAGGTGGAAAAGCCTTCCTGCAGAAAGTAGAATTTCCACCAGGCCTTTAAAGGAATCCAGGGAAGAGAGAGCAGAGATAAGGAGGGAAAACAGTCCTGATACAGGGGCAGCCAGAAGATGTCTATAGCATAGAGATGTGGTGTCTTTTGTTTTAGAATAGTCAGGAGACTAGGGTCACTAGGTTAAAAAATGTTGGGAAATAAAGTGTAAAAAGACTGAAAAGGGTTGGAGGTGGGGGATAGGGAGTCCAGGATAGAAGGGACTTTGAACACCAAACAAAAAATTTTGTATTTGATTCTGGGAATTGATAGGGAGCTTAGAATTCATTGGGTAGAAGAGTTAGATCTATGTTAGAAAAGTCATTTTAATGGGTGAATGGAGGGCATATCGGAGTGTGGAAAGTTTGAAGCAGGCAAAATAAAATAAGTATTAAACTTTTAAATAATATTTGTAAGTTTGCAGAATTTATATTTCTGAAGTTATTAGATATTAAAACTGCATTAAAACTTTTGGGACACTATCTCTGAGACAGTAAAGAATTAAAACTAATTCTACAGCGATAATCAAATGCCAGCTATATGAAGTATTCTCTATTAAGCCTTTGGAGAAATAAACTTTTTTTCTTTTTCTTTTAGTCAGGGATCCTACATTATAACAGAGAGGCTTATAATTTAGTAGAATTTTTTTTTTTTAACAACTCTTTCATTCTAATGAAACTTTGACATATAAAATGGATTTATAAAAGTATTGATTTATCTAAGTATTTAATAGAAATGCCTTTTCATTTTACTCACTTTTCTTTTTGTTATTACAGATCAATGTAAGAGTAACTACCATGGATGCAGAGCTGGAATTTGCTATCCAGCCCAATACAACTGGCAAACAACTATTTGACCAGGTAAATTTGTTACCTATGTAATTTATTTTTACCATATGATTTTTAATGAAATGTATCAAGTGTTCTTAGGTACTATTTTCCATCTTCTCATTTTATACCCATCACTGATAATAGTATGTGTTTTTTCTTGTTAACATTAACATCTTTATTGACCACTGGCCTTTTATTTTATTTTTTTCATCTTAATTATGTAGGGCAGGACACATTCATGAAATGAAATTCAAAGAATATTTATTGAATTCCTTATGTGGATTGGATACCACAAAAATGAAATGTTAATTATCTTTATGTAAATGTGATTTTCTGCTTTTTTTTATGCTTAAGTTTTTATATTATTACATGTGCAATGAATGCCTCTACTTTGAAACACCTAGTCAGGAAGACCTGAATTCAACTCGAATCTCAGACACTTACTAACTTTGTGACCCTGGGCAAGTATTCAACTAACACTGCTTTCTTCAGTGTTACTAATGATTTCTTTATAACCAAATCTGATGGTGTTATGTTTTTGTTTTGTTTTTTAAACGTCGCCCTTCTTGGACTCTGCTATATTAAAATTTTTTTTCACCCCTTACCTCCTGGATACTTTTTATCATCTTTGGGTTTTTGTAACCCTGCTGACTCTTGGTTCTCCTCCTTTCTGCCTAACTATTCCTAATCCTATTCTTATTTGTGGGTTTATCATCCATGTCATCCTACCTAACTGTATATGTTCCCCAAGGTCCTATCCTAGGCCCTTTACTTCTCTTTATATTTACTCTCCCAGTGAATTTATCACTTCCTCTTGATTAATAATTATTTTTAAACTTCTTACCCGCAAATCCACAGTGTCTAGTCAGTCTCTTCCCGAACTTCCATCTCACATAGACTATATAACATCTCACATCATCAAATTTTTGGACATTTCAAACTATTAAGTTCTGGAGCAATCTTAAATTTAACATGTCCAAATCACAATTTCTTGTTTCCCCTAAACTCATTCCTATGCAAAACCTGCCTATTTCTGTTGATGGCACCATTATTCTAACAGTATAATAGTTTGCAATCTTTGGCCTAATGGACTCCTCATTCTGCCTCTACATATTTGCATGATTTCAATCTGACTTCCTCCTAGGTAAACTTAAGTATGTTCTGCAAATCTAGCCCCAGTCTATCTTTCCAGCCTCATTGAACATGTTTCTTTTCTGCACTTTTTGATATAGCTTTTCTTTCTATTTCTTCCCTACAACATCCTATATCCTATTTGTGTGCTTTTGTACTGCTTGGAATGCACATCTTTCTTACTTTGGCCTTCTAGAATCCTTTTCTTCCTTCAAGATGTAGCATCTACTGTCTCTTTGAAACCTTTCCTCATCACCTCAGATATTATGGCCTTTTTTTCTCAAACTACATTTTATTTTAGAACTTTTTGTTTATTTATATTTGGCTTTTATATGATATATATTTAAGAATGATTGTTTGCTTCTGATAGGATTAATTTTTTTGTACATAGAATAGTGCCTGACATATGATAGGAGCTTTAGAAATACTTGTTGGATTGATTTGTAAAACTTTGTTCTATTCAATCTAGCAAAAAAAAGCCTAAGTGTTTACTAAATGCAAAGCAGTGGGGATACAGAGACCAAAGTGAAAAGCAGTTTGTGCCCTTAGGGAGCTTATATTCTGTTCATCAATCATATGTAAACAGTTGGTTAAATACAAAATAAAATGAAGAGGAACTGAATTCCTGAAATCACTTACATTGGGATGCTCATTAATAATAGTTTTGATCATAAAATGTGCATCATATGATTTGTGGCCTTGGAGATATGTTGTATTTTGAAATTTGCCTTTTAAATATGTCCTGAAAACTCAATCTTAACAAGAATGCAGATGTCAATCCTTTTGTAAAGTTTGTAAAAACTTGTACAAGATATTTTATACTGTGACTAATGCCTTTATTATTTTCTTAACTCTTAGCAAGTTTGTTGTATGTCAAGTATTCTTAAATTCAAGCACATGTATATATCCATTTGGACTTCTTCAAACATTTTTCAGAGGCTTGAGGAAAGGCAAATGCTAGAAAAGATTTTTTCATAGCATGGAACTGTAGGAAGCAGTATAAAATTTGAGATAACAAATCATAATTTCCTTAGTGATATTTACTGATTTTTTTTTTTTTTTTTTTTTTTTTTGAGTACTGTAATGCAAATTTTTAAAGACACAGAAATTTTTCTCTGGTTGAAAGTACAAGCTCATTGCATTGAACCCTCAAAAGTAAAATTTATCCAGATCCATTGTGAATAATGAGCTAATACTGATCTGTTTCTCTCTTTTTTTTTAAGGTGGTGAAAACAGTTGGCCTGCGTGAAGTCTGGTTTTTTGGGCTACAATATGTCGATAGTAAAGGCTATTCAACATGGCTAAAACTAAATAAAAAGGTAAATTATACCTAGTGATTTTGATCATGTGACATTTGGCTGCCATGATTTGAATTCTGTTTCAACCTTTCTGTCTGTTACCTTAGGCAGATCACTTATCACCTCTATCATCCTTATTTTCTTCAAATATAAAATGCGTATAATAATACCTACTTCACAAAATTATTATAGTGTTCAAATTAAATAACATGTGAAATGCATGATAGACTTTAAAGAGTCATATAAATGCTAATTCTTATATCTTTATTGTCTGTATTTTAGTTATAACACCTGTGTAGAGTATTAATTTATAGTCTGAATATAAGCTGTATGTTTATTCCTCCCAAATTTGTCTGAAACCTAAATATTATTTATAATTGTGTTCTAGAACAAGGAAAAGTATTTATATAGTACCTATATATAAGTGACTGGCACTATGCTAACTTATAAATAGCATCTCATTTGCTCTTTACAACAACCTTAGAGGGTGGTCCAAGCCCATTTGATTTTTGTTTTGGCCCTGATTACCACAGAGTGAATCTAAATAGCAGTTGTTGGGGGTTTGGCCAGAAACCTTAAGGGTCTTGCCCACTGATTTTTTTTTTTTTTTTTTTTTTTTTTAACTAGGTAAAAATTTCTGTCTTACCTAGCCTTAATCACTGAATAATCAGTTGCCTCAATCAAAATGAGATTTGTTACAGACTTTAGTTAAAAAAGGCTAAATCTCCCATTTTACTTGGGGCCATCTCCAGTCATTCTAATATATATTTGGCCACTGGACCCAGATTGTTCCAGAGAAGAAAGTGATAGTCCTCCTTCCCTCACATACAATTCACTTGCATGGTATGGTATCATCTCCCTGATGCCATGCTCATATTGGAGGAGGACAACAACAAAAAATTAAAAGGGGATGGGTGCTCTTATTATCCCCATTTTACAGTTGAGGAAACAAATAGGGATTAAGTGACTTGCCCAGGGTTTTACAGTCTCTCTTTACAGTTAGAGGCCCATTGGATCTTCAGGGAGCTCCTTTTATCTCTGAGTAAGCCATCTTTAGACTGCAAGTACAGTTCCCTGCTTCTTCCTAAATTCTCTTAAAATTCATTATTCAGCTTGTTATTTTATTTTAAAGGAAAGTTTGATTCATTTACTTAGGAGAAGCATTCAGTCTCTGCTTGTCCAATAAACAGTAAGACCATCAATAATATGAGAAAAGGGATTAGGAACTTAAGATTTGGGCAGTCAAATCACTGATATGTTGATTTTTAAAATTTTTTTTTTCTAGAATGCTTTCTTTTTGTTGTTGTTTTTTTAAAGAGTAATTACCTCCATTTCTTGTTTAACTAGGGTTGGTTATGTTTGCAAGTGTATCTTAAATTTATTTAAAGCCTTTTGTTTACATTTTGTTAGTGTCAGTCATTTCTCTGTTTCATTTCCATTCTCTCTTGTGTAATAAATTAACTGACATAACTGCATTTTACCATTTAATTTAGTTCATGTGCAATGGTACTACTTTTGCTACTGGAATTGCCAATATGTAAAATATTATATGTATAAATTCGATCTTCCTGTAGCTTGCTAGCTAATAGAGAAATAAGATATGTGCAAAAGTTTGATTCAGATATAATGTGATAAGACATAAAGGAGAGTTCTGAACAATGTTCCTAATAAAACTTGAAGAAAAACTTGATTTTAGCTTGATTTAACTGTTAAGTGATGTTACCTTCATAACGGAATTTTTTACCTGTTCTGAGTCTTCTTGAAGGGAGAGAAGAATTTCGTTTGGGGATGTGGAAGAAATGTAATTGTCATTGTTAGGCATTGTGGGAATATGAGTAGAAATGGTAAATGTAAGATGTTAATTACTGATATTTAATCCATATAATCCATTAACTGATTAGACAGAGCATGAAGAGTAAGGGACTTCAACAGGACCTGCCTAAGTAATTAGAAGGAGCCATAAATAGAAATAGCCAAGTCGGGACAATAGGCATATTGGGCATAGTAGTATGAGTTGATGAGTTCAGTTTTGGATATGAGTGGTACATCAAAATGGTCGTGTTTAAGAGTGAATTGGAAATTCAGGACCAAAATGAAACTAGTACAGGTTTGGGAGTTTTTTTTTTGTTTGTTTGTTTGTTTTTGTTTTTTTTTAATAGGGAGTATAATCAGAATATCTAAATGCATATTTTTCATATGGTAATTCATATCTTCACTGTACAACTATATATTTTCTCCGTGTAAAGGAATTAATTTAGGGATTGGTACTTATATTTGGAGAAAATTGTTAAAAATAGTTGCTTTAAAATCAATGTCTTGAAGTTTTTTTTAAATAAACTTTGCTTTAATGAGAGATGCTATTTTTCATGTTTATTTGATTTAGACACCAACATTGCATACTAGACAAAGGGGGGGAATTACTAAAAGTTATATAGCCAAATTACTAAAAACTATATGCCAAAATAGGATCTTTTAAAACAGAGATTTTGATCATAAGTAAATGCATTTTTTAAATTGGCTGAACAAAAGAATACGAAATCAAGTTGTAAATAAAACAGTTTAAGACTACTTTAAAGATCTTTGAACTTTCAGAATGCTTTCCCTTAAAATACTTGAATTGGGATTTAGATTATAGAGTAAGATTGCTGATTTTAATAATATTCAAAACTTATTTAAGGTAACACAGCAAGATGTAAGAAAAGAGAATCCTCTGCAGTTCAAATTTCGAGCTAAATTCTTTCCTGAAGATGTGTCTGAAGAACTAATTCAAGAAATAACACAGAGACTTTTCTTCCTACAAGTTAAAGAAGCAATCTTAAATGATGAAATATATTGCCCTCCTGAAACTGCTGTTCTTTTGGCTTCCTATGCTGTCCAATCTAAATATGGAGATCATAATAAGGAAATTCATAAACCAGGCTACCTGGCTAATGATAGACTCTTACCTCAACGGTAAGTGAAAAATGATACTTTATTTTATTTTTAATTGTTATTAGTGACTTGTTTTATAACTTCATTTCCAAATATATTTAATGACCATGATTTAGCATAATTATGTAGCATTTTGTTTCATTGATTTTATTTTCTTTCTATTTGTATTGTTATGGATATCTTGTACATTGTTGATGGTGTCTTTATACTGTTACCTGCAAAAGCCTTCCTGAGTTAGTAAATAAAACTTTTCATATTTTAAACCGTAAGTATTGGTGAGTATTCCTTTAAAAATCATAATCAGGTTGTTATACAGAATAAGACAGTCGGGTCCTCAAACTAGGCCCACTGGCCAGATGCGGCAGCTGAGGACGATTATCTCCCTCACCCAGGGCTATGAAGTTTCTTTATTTAAAGGCCTACAAAACAAAGTTTTTGTTTTTACTATAATCTGGCCCTTCAACAGTCTGAGGGACAGTAAACTTGCCCCCTATTTAAAAAGTTTGAGGACCCCTGGTCTATACCATAATTATTTAGTGTCTCTCTTCCTAGGTAACAAAATTACAAATTATCCCTTTAAAATAGAAATTAACTCATTCCCAAAGAAGATACAAAGATTAGTAATTATTATTATGAAAAGTACTTAACTAAGAACTTCTCTGCATTGCTCAGATCTATACTTAACAATAGCATTTCCAAGTCCTCCACTTAAGTGCCAAAATTTTCTACCTAGTGATGCCAGGTTATTATGTATAAAATCCAGTTGTGAAACAACACACATTGGTTAACTGTGGCCCAAGGACCATATTTGACCCAATTTTTGTATGGCTACCCTACATATTGTTTGTAGGATCAGCCAGTGAGCTAAAAATAGTTTTTATATTTTTAAATACAATAACATTTTATTTAACAATATAAAATCCATTCTAAGTTCACCCAGGTGTCAGGCACACAGGAGATTTGACCCTAGTGAATGACCCCTGTATTAGTTGGTCTCTGAGGTCCCTGAACTCTGTATTTCTGATACTTTGATTTTCTTCTTCAATTTGGTGTTATGCTTCATTATTCACCTGCAGTGCCTGTTCAGGGATATATGGCTCTGTAGATTAAAACAGTGGGAACTTGTCTGGTTATATGTCATGACAAAGATGGTATAAGTTTTTCAATTAACTTTGCTTTTTCCCTATAGCGAATTTAGCTTTTTTGGATAATTGTGGGATATCCTTATAGTATTCAAGTGTTTAATAGAATCACAATGTTTTCTTCCATTTGTTATAACATTTGTTAAGCACTGATTTGACAGGATAGCTTTTGATACCAAAAAATCCCTAAGGAAAACATTTGTTTCATGCTTAATGGTATGAAATGGATCATTGAATGAAGGTATCATAGATAATTTTTAAAGATATTTGGCATTGTTTTTTACATGTATTGGAGACACATTCTGTATTTTTGTTCTACTCAATTTTTTAAAAATTGACACAGCTACAAGATCTTTTTTATTTGCTAAATCTTAATCAGATTATGTCCTGTAGAAAATTATATGCAAAAATCTGCTTATTCTCTTCTCATGTTTTTATCAAGGATCTTTTTGAAGTGACCATAGGACATTCTCCTAAGTATTTTATAGAGATGAGGAAATGGTTGAATTGGCTAATAAGTTGTTGAAGTGTTGAATGTTTTTGTATCTGGTTAAATCTGACTCTCTCCTACTTCATCTTCTTAATTGTCATATCAGGTATAAAGACCATAGAATACAAACATAGTTTTCATTGTTGTTGTTACTAAGAATAGATTGTTCTCCATATGCCAACAAACTGATTGTTCTCTGTTAATTCATTTACATTTTCCTTTTAAAAATGTTTATCATTCTCCTTTCAATGCATTTGTTCCTTATTCATTGTTTACCTATTATCTTATATTGGCTAAAGCTTCATTCAATAAATAAAAGGTAGGAAATAAAATAAGAAAAGAACAATCACTGTAGATTTGTTGCACATATGGTTTCATTTGTTAATGTTCCAGAAATTATCTGGCCCAACTAGTTTTTGTGTCAGTCTCTCTCTGCAGGTTCATTTATTCTTATAGTCTTGTGGTCTTTCATTAGGTTTGACATTTTTGCATATGAGCTTGTATTTTTAAGTGGTGCTGCTCTTAATCTCCCAAGTCTCATAGCTTGGTAAAGAGATCTAGTGTTAGTTAATTGAGGTGGTTTCTGGATTCTTTATATGTTCTTTATGACAAATGTTTTGTATTGGTTAAGCTTTTGAGAGAAATAATATTGCTTTTACTTTTATGCACTTCATTTGTTTTTTTTGTTTTTTTTTTTTCCTGGCATGACAGTTTAGAGGTAATATAAATTCATAGTATTATTACCTTGTCTTGATCTTTACAATTTGGCTTTTTTTGGTTAAAATTTGGTAATTTGACTTTCTCTAATCACTGGATGATAAGTACAGATCCCCAACTTTGAAATGGAAACATAGTTTCCTATTTGCTAAAGTTAGATTAATTTTAATTTTTCAGATATTTTTAGGTACTTACAGCGTTCAGTGTCTACTAGTTTTTTTTTTTTGTTGTTGTTAAAGTATTCATTATAGACAAGATAGTAATACAACCTTCTTTCATTTCTTGAAGTTTAACCCATATTTAACAGTTTAGTTTTTTATGACCTCACATCTACATTGATAGCACTAAACAGCAAGTTAAAACAGTGACTAATTTGGAGAATTTCATGAGATTTATCATAGGATTTTCTATTTATCCTCTGCAATAGTTGTTAGCATATAAACTGTGGTTTTCTTTATAATAATGTCAGTGTTCTTGATTAGAACTACAAGGTAAAATTGGCAAATATTCCAGGAAATAATTTTTTTGCCTTTTTGGCACATGAAAAAACTAGTTTTGATTAACTGTTTCATTCACCTTTATAAGGATAATCTGTGAATCATCCTGCCTTTACCTGCAACTTCTTTATATTTTCTAGTTTCACATATAGTAAGGTGTTAACGGGCTTTTGTTTGATGCTTTCATTAGTAGTGTGTCATTTTGATAGTAGGAATAAAGATTTATATTTAGAATAACAACAGTTATCCTCTTTTTTAGGTTACTCTGCCATTGTAATTTTTAAAGTTTAATCATAATTATAATTTACCATTACCAATTGTGTATTCTAAAGAACAAAGAACCAACAGGTCATATGAAACAGATCTGAGAACTTTATAGAAGAGGCTACTTATAGGGATGTGATTATGAGTTTCAAATGTTTTAAAGATCTGTTATATGAAATAAGGATTAGGCTTGACCTCTAAGGGCAGTGCCAGGTGCTAAAGGTGGAAGTGACAATAAGGAATATTTGGGCTTAATGTGAGGATAATGTCCTTTTAATTATAATTGTACAAAAGTAGAGTGGTTGCATCAGCCAGTCCTGGATGAAAAAAGATTTTCTCTTCTAGATTTCTTCACAGAGATGCTGGGTGGTCCTTTGTTATTAACCTCTAAGGCTTGATCGTTTGAATGTTGTTAACTCAGACCATGTTCTTTTTTTATAGTAATGATGATGTCAGGGAATAAATTAGCTAGCATACATAACTTTTATACTGTAAAGAGAAACATACATATGAGATATGAAATATTAATCTTTTCATATTCACTTAGATGTGCTTGGCATTCCAACAGTAATACTATGATCAAAGACTGTTAGGTGTTCTATTTTCATTGTACGGTATTACAGATAATAAAAATAACTTCTGAAGACTGATATATTAATTGCCCACTATTTTAAGAAATACATAAATCTTACCTTGAAGTTGGATTTTTTTTTTGAGTATCTGATATTGAGAATATATAGAAAAAGATAACCTCTTCTCTCCTTGAACTACTATAGACAAATATAAAAATATTGCTTTTCTCCATGTCTTGTAATATAATTTCTTTTTGACTTTCTGCCTCATATAGTGGATTTATATAACAGTAATTAGATTTTGATGGAAGATTTCAGAAAGTGATAACTTGATATAGAGGACAAAATTATTGTTTCTATGGAAATGAATAAAGAATATTTAAAAAATAGCATTGTAGATAGTTTGAGAAAAGATGAAATTTGAGATTATAAATGAGAAATGATGTTTAAGAAAGACCATAGAGAACAATAAGATCAAATTAAGTAATTGTAATGACATATCCCTGTGCTAAGATATTGGGGGGGGGGGAAACTTAGACTTTGGGGGGGGCATATTCTTAATATAAGTGCAGTGTTTTGCTGTAATAACTGGGGTCTAAATATAGGCCACACCCACAGTGAGATGGCTTTGACTAGAAAATATTTAGGTTTATTCTGATTATGATCTGCATGTAGGTTTTCCAAGAGCCAATTTTGACATAGAAGTACTCCATTAATGGAAATACTTCTAAATGGAATCCTTCATTTAGAAAAATACTGTGTAAATTGCAATTTGGTTAAAGAAACAACTTAGGGAAAGAACAAGGTGAAACTGAAAAATAAGTACCAAACTGAGAAAGTATGCCAAACTACAAAGGGTAGCTGTGGTATAATGAAAAAACATTGGACTGGGAGAAGTAGAAGAATCAAGTTCAAAACCTGACTTTGAAATGTAAGGGCAGTTAATAATTGGCAACTTTCTTCTCCACTCACAAGTGACTACCATCTTAGTTCAGACTCTCCTCACCTGTGGTTTGGACTATTATAAAAAACTATTCCATCTCTTGAGTTCTCTTCCCTCTTGTGCAGGTATAGATCCTAATTTAGTGTAATGGATCAGTAAGAAGCTGAAAATTTTAAAATGATCAACGGGTTTATTTAAAATATTTTAATATTCTGAGTAAAAGAAACAGAGGATAGAAACAATCACCCAGAGATAGAAACAAATAAAGTCTTTAGCAAGAAGATTTCCTCTTGTTTCAAGAGCTCTTTGCAGAATTACTTTAAAAAATATTTTTATATTTTTCTTTTTCAAAATGGGTATCTTGAGTGTAAATCCTACCACTGACACATACTGGCCGGCTGACTCTGGGCAGATCACTTAGTAACTAGGTGCTCTTGGACTATTCTCAGATAATAAATTGAATAAAATGTGAATTGGTGGAGGAAATTCCTTTGCAGATACTTATGCTAATGAAATCACAGATCCATTCAAAATAAATATATATGTTGCTTGTTCAAGTAAAGTATTATCTTAAGGCCAGACAACTCTTTGATTTCTTTGATTACTATTAGCTGCATGGGTGCATAGTAATTAGAACTGAAGAGGAACTTTAGAGTTTTTCATAACCACCATTATTTTCTTATTTTTTTTTTTCCCTAAGGCAATTGGGGTTAAGTGACTTGACTACAGTTACACAGCTAGGAAGTGTTAAGGTGTTTGAGGTCACATTTGAACTCAGGTCTTGTTAGAATTCTTACAAGGTGCTAAGTCAGTGGAATTGATAGAGACAATGGTTGTTTAGCAGGATGCTTAACAGTTCTCTGGATGTACTTAGTAGTTATTAGAGTTCCACAAGCTTCATACCTTTAAGAGAGCATATATAAGGAGGAATGCCCATTAAGACACAAGCTCACTCTCGGAGGCAGAGTCAGATTCATTCCATATTCCACCTTTGTGCTGGCTGGAGATTCAAAGGGAGCTAGAGACTGAAGCTGGCAGAGGGAAAGGACTAGCGGCAGGGACCAAGGAGAGAGATAGGCCTCTAAGAAAGCTAACAGGGACCAAGGAAGGAACAAGACTTAAAAGGAAACAATAAAGGATTTGGACCTTAACTCCTGGCTGAATTTGAGGTGATTATTACTCTGAACTGAAACTAAGGTTGCCTCCAGAAGCCCCCCAAGAAATCTACATCCAGAGAATATATATTTTAGAGAAGAACATTAGGTCCTCCTGACTTCAGGACTGGTGCACTATCCGTTGTGCCACCTCGCTGCTCCACCACCATTATTTTCAAGAAAACTAGCATTTAAAGAAGGCAATGGGTAAAGCATTTTATCTATAATTAGGAAGACCTAAATTCAAATCCAGACTTAGTCACTAATTAGAGACAAGTCACTTAACCTTTCTGCTTTGATTTCCTCATTTGTGAAATAATACTATTAATACCTGCTTCCATAGGTTGTCATGAAGATAAATTGAAATAATCATTTTATTTGTAAATTTATAAAGTGCTTTGTAAGAAGCTTTCCCAAAGCCTTAGGTACTAAGTGACAGAGTTAGATTTTGAAATCATGGTCTTTCACTCTTAAGTTTAATACCATTTTACTATGTCATGCTCTCTTTCGGTTTCTAGAATTCTAGAATAATAAAAAAAAAGCATTGTATTAGCTTGTAAATAATCCACGTGGAATCTAAAACAGTGATATTTCACTTGTTTTCTGATTTTCATGATGGAAGGGTAGAGATGAAGACAAACTGTAATAGAACTGAGCCTTAATCATGAGTTCAGGATCTGAAATCTAGAGGGATAGTAGAAGTTCTTGTTTGAAGATACCTTATGAAATTTCATCAGAGGAAAATTAAAATCAATTTAAGACAGAGTTTTTGGTTTCAAAGTTTGGTTTCCCTAGTTTGGGAGATAATGCCCATGATATAAAAAGTAGTAAATTATGTGGAATAAACAGTTTTAAAAGTTCAGAGACAAATGAAGTAAATGAAGGCTAGATAAAAATAAGACCACCTTAAATTTGCAAAGTACAGTAATTGTTTTATGTTTCATAGTGCTTTGCTATTGATCCTTATGAAACAGGTTCTCTTTGTCAGAATAGGAAACTGAGGCTCAGAGAAGTTAATGGAGTTCAGCAAGATCAGAATGACGTTTTAGTGTGACACAGCAGATCTCCTGATTCCTAAAGGAGTTAGAATACTAAATTAGTTTTGACAGATGCTCAAGATTTTGATATGACTAAGAGTGAGAATGAAGGAGAATATTTTAATTAATAAACATTTGTTAAGTGGGGAATGAAACAGAGAGGGAGGGAAAAAAAAAAACAGCCCTTGGCTTCAAAAAATTCATTCTTCATTCTGGAGTGGAACTACAGATTGGTATTTTGTATTCTGTATTCAAAAATGGGGGCAGTTTTTTTGAGTTGCGATATTGAGATTTTTTGACTTTCTATTCTGAGGGGAGACTTAACAATTCTTAAATTGTCTCTATACCAGTCCTCAAAATCCATACTTTGACTTGGTTTTTTATTTTTTTCCCCCTTCACATTGTTGCTTCCCTTCCCAGATTGTCTTTCATTGCCGTGTATTCCCAATCTATTATTCTCTTTTTGGGTTTGTTTGTTTTGGAGAGGGGAGTGAATTTTGCCATCCTGGATAGTTTTTCCATTCTGCCAGTTATTTCTATAGTGAAAGACATAAATTCTGCTTTTACAATTGTTATTTCTTTTTTATATCATTCAAAAACATCTTGAAGTGATTCTATGCTTTTTTGAAAATTCATAGGATATCCTTTGCTTTATTGGGTATTCATTACTTTTCTTTGTCTTGCAATATTTATTCATAGATGTCTGGGCTTGTTTAGACAATCCGGAGGCCATATTCCTTTCAGCTATTAATATCTTCCCTTTTGATTTATTTGCTTCTGCTCAAGGCTTTTAACCAAGTTTTCTTTTTCTTGAAATCTTTGGTAATTTCAGTATTTTATTTTTTATATCCTCCTAGTGCCTATTTTCTGAGACCTTGCCCTTTTGAAAGCAAGATTCCTCAAGGGCTAGTCTCCAAAACTGTCTGACCCTTCTTCTAGGCTGGAGAGTTTACTTTTTACTGCCTCAGTCCATATATTGACTATTGAGGAGGTAGAACTGGCCCCAGTTAAATATCACTTCGATTCGTTTGAGGGTTCTGGGCATCTTAAACTTTGGAGGATTTTGAAATTGCTTTATCTTTTCTACATAATTCTTATTTTGGAGAAGTTTGAGAGCTTATCAGGGTTAAAAAAAAAAAAAAAAAAAAAAAGTATCTACTTCCCCATCAGGAGCTTACATTCCATTGAGGTGAGCAACATATAAATCAGAAGTTGAAAAATAGAAAATAGTTGGAAGATTAACTTAAAGGGATGGCACTAGTAACTCTGGAGACCCAGAAAAAAGCTGCTTGGTGCTTTATTTTTGTCTTAAAAGAAGTCAGCAGTTCTAAGAGTCTGAGCTTGAACGGGAAAACATTTATATTAGAAGCATGAGAAAAAGCCAGTGTGAGTCAAGAAATCAAGAGAAGGGAGTGTTGGATGTCCAATAAGTTTGCTAGTATGACTGGACTATAGAATCTATGTGGAGATTAGCAGACTGGTGAGAAATGATCAGGTTGTAAAAGAGTTTTAAATGCCAAACAAAGGACTTTGGAGGCTAATGGGAGCCACTGAAATTTGTTGAAATGGAAGGTGGTGACATAATCATATATACACTTTAGGAAAATCATTTTTGTCAGCTAATTGGAGGATTGATTAATTGAAGAAGAGATGGGATAAAAAAATTAATTAGAAGACTAATGTAGTAGTCCAAGTGAGAAATGAAAAGGATCTGAATTAGGGTATTGGAAAGATGGGAATATGTTCAATAGATGTTGTAGAGAAATTATGATTTGACAACTGATTGACTATATGAGGTGGGCAATTGAGAAGAACCAAGGATGACTTGGAGGTGGGTATAAATCATGATGACTGGGAATATGATGCTTTCGCCATTACAGATAACAAAATCTAGGCTCCTAGAGATTATGATTCACCATGGTATCAGGAACAGTATTTGAGCATTTCTTTGAGTATTTCTGAACTTCTTTGCTTTGCTGTAATGAACAAGTGTGGAAGAAAAACAATACAGAAACTGTATAAACAAATGCTAATTATGTTGTATCAATTAATCATAGAAGTGCTAGGGCTATGTGTGGTAGTATTATCCTTTCTAAAATTGGCACAATTGAGATGAGGTAGCATTTTCACTTTATCTGTCAGTATGAATCTGATCATAATTTTTTTCGTGGAAGGAAAAAAATTGTTAAATATTGTTAGGAATTAAGGCCTTACAGATGGGGAACTAGATTAGAAATTTTTGTTTTATAAATTCATTAATCTTTCAATGATATATTCAGTCTAAAAGTTGTAGACTTTTAGGGAGAACCAGTCATTCATTTCCTTTTTTTAAGTTCAAAATAACTTTGGAAAAAGAACATTCCCAAATAACTTTCATTTAACTAACTGTTTCTTTTCTAGTTTTATCTGAAGTATAGGTAAGTGTTGTAGTTGACAGTACATTGTATTTATAGAGTTGAAAAAACTGGTTTTGAGTCTTCTAGACTCCAGATCTGGTACTTTATCTACTGACTTATTTAAACCTTAGTTTTCTTGAAAATGAGGCAAATCATTCAATGTTTATGAATATTAATTTTTCTGTAAAATGGGAATAATGTGATCTTTAATATTAACTTTTCAGTGTTATGGAGGTTTAAATGAGATTATAAATATATATATATAATATAAAAGCACTTTGTAAATCATTTTCAAAGTCAGCATTTTTGAGAAGTTATTCTGTTGGTTTTATATACAATGAGATTGAATTTAGTAATATTGTATTGTATAGTAAACTAAAAACACAGATCTTAAAACGTAAATTAAACTGCATATATTAGAGCCTGTTTTATTCAAGGGTATTTAGATGATGCAGAAGACAGAACATAGGCCTTTGTGTCTAGAGAACCTGAGTTCAAATCTAGCTTCAGACATTTACTGGCTCTGTTACCCTGGGCAAGTAACTTAACCTTGTTTGCTTCAGTTTCCTTATCTGTAAAATGAACCGAAGAAGGAAATGGCAAACCACTCCAGTATCTTCTCCAAGAAAAATCAGATGAGGTCATATTGTATCAGACATGACTGAAACAACTCAACAGTAATTTTATTCTTTCTTCAAATTTATTTAAGGTGCTTTAGGAAGAAGCTAGAGGCATAAAAATCATACTTTGGTGATATTATGTAACCCATGTAAGCCCCCAAAGTAAACAACAAAGGAGAGCAGAAGAAAAAGTAGGGATTGATGGATCAGCTTGAGATATAATGGAAAGGAGGGGGATGAATCTATTCTGAATCTATAGGAACAGAACAGCAGCAATATTTTAGTTTTAAATGAAAGTTCCTTTAACTTTTTTTTTTTTTTTTTTTTTTTTTTAAAGGTAGCCCCTGGGTTAATGAATACTTTGCTTGAGAGTAGAAAATCTTTTCTCTAAGTTCATATATATTTTCCAGAAGACTGACATTTTTCTAAAATGTTTTCTACCTGGTAATTAAAAATTTTACTGCTAACAATGGTGTAGAAAGTAGGAGTTACCAGATAAAACTCTTTTTTTTTTTTTTTTTTTTTTTTTTGAGAAGTTAATATCATTTACCTTCTCCTTCCAAATAGACATAAATTATGGTATTTATACATAAATATTTTATCTAGAAATTCATTACTATGTTAATTTAATATTAGAAATTTAGGAAGTATATGTGATTTGTAAGCTAAGGAAAGAACTAGGACTCGGGAGTTGTGAATCTGAGTATGTACTATTTAATCTTTTAAAAGAAATATATAGGGCAGCTAGGTGGTGCAGTGGATAGAGCACCAGCCCTGAAGTCAGGAAGACCTGAGTAAAATGTTGCCTCATTAACTAGCTGTGTGACCTGGGCAAATCACTTAACCCCAATTGCCTCACTCCCCCCACCCCACCCCCAATACATATCTATATATAAAAATTGATGAACAGGAATATATGTTACTTTTTGGTTGTAAAAATTATTAATATAGAAAATGATAGAAGGTGGGAAGAGAACAGAGTAAATTATCACTTTGATAATATCTTGGAAGCATATGTGCATATGAATTCATAGTGTTTGAATTCTTTTAGATATGTGAATTTATATAAGCTTTCATAGAATTTTCTTCTTAACAGAGTGTTGGAACAGCACAAGCTGACAAAAGAACAGTGGGAAGAAAGAATACAAAACTGGCATGAAGAACACAGAGGGATGTTAAGGTACTTCAATTTTGAAAATTTGTTTTCCCCAATTTAAAGTATTTAAGTTTTGTGAAATTTGTCATTGCATTAGATTTTCAGAAAGTATAATTTAAATTTTTAAAAAGTATAGCACTATATTTTAACAACAAAGGAAATTTTGGATTTTTATTTTGGTACTCTGTATTCAATTCGCCATGAGTAAATCTGTTATAATATAGCATTATCTCAACAGGGAAGATTCAATGATGGAATATCTGAAGATTGCGCAAGATCTGGAAATGTATGGTGTCAACTATTTTGAAATAAAGAATAAAAAAGGAACCGAATTATGGCTAGGTGTTGATGCTTTGGGTCTGAACATTTATGAGCATGATGACAAGTAAGTAAATTGTATGCTAAACTAATGTTTATCGTAAGTTGTGATGGGTTTCTTTTTCATTTGTTAAAGCTATCTGCTTTAATTCGATTAAACTTTAGTTGATGGATCACTAAATTTTCATTACATTTCTGCTATGTTTATTCCTTATGTTTTAGATTCAACATTTTAGAGTATTTTTGAAATATGATTGTTCAAGTTACTGTGAATATTTCTTATGTTCATTCATCATTATTACTTTACGGTAGAGTTGAATATAGTACACACCCAGTAAATGTTTTTTGAATTAATTTGGGTAAATCACTTAAAGCTCTTTTCTCATCTATGTGAGGATACATGCAGCTAGGTGGTAGAGTAGATTGAGAATGAGGCTTAAAATAAGGAAGCGGTATTTTCACTTTTACCCTTTTATTAAGTATCTTTCCTTAGTGCAATTAAAGAGCCATTAGTCATTGACTGGCTAAGTTTATCTTAACCTTGGTAGCTCTTTAGGATATCAAATCAGTCAGGGTTTCTTTAGGGGAAACCTTTAGGGAAAACTGAAGGGTTTCTTCAGTAGTAGAGATAAAGGTCTGGTAGTAATCTACTGTAGTTCCTCATTTTACTTAAGAGAAAAGGGGAATAGAAAGATAGATTTACATAAGATCACAAGTGGCATACCTTAAACTAGAAGCTAAAATTTTAATTCTGGTGTCTTGTTTTTAAATATACACATATATAATTTTAAAATTCATTGATGTCTTTTCTTTTTTTTTATATCTGATGTTATATATAATGTTTTATACCCAGAGTTCCTCACCTCTGAAAGGATGGGGGGCAGGTTTGACCATTATAATTAAAGTCATGAAATTCTGAATTTAAGTTTTACCTCTTGACACATACTAACTTTCTGATCCTTCTACAAGTCACTAACCTTTTAATATTTTAAGATAACTCTTTTGTGTATCATGATCTGCTTTGCCAATTTGGTAAAGTCCCTTCTCAGAATAATGCTTTTAAATGACTAAAATATAATACATTGGATGACAAAGGAAAACCAGTTATATTTGAATAAAGAAGTTAATTTTTTCCCCATTCAAGTTCATGAAATCTTATCAACAGATCCTATGGATGTTGGCCAATTCAAATTAAGATTCTTTACTCTGCAGAAAGTGCCAACCTGCATTGATAAGAAGGATTTTCCTTTTCTGAGAGCTTCTTATAGGTCTAGTCTTTATTCCTATCATTTTAACAGAAAGTATTGAAAAAATTTTATATTTCAGAGTCCGATTCTTTTTTTTACAGCAAAATAATGGTTTGGTCTTATATACTTATTGTGTATCTAATTTATACTTTAATATATTTAACATCTACTGGTCATCCTGCCATCTAGGGGAGGGGGAGGTAGGGAGAAGGAGGGGAAAAATTGGAACAAAAGGTTTGGCAATTGTCAATGTTGTAAAATTACCCATACATATAACTTGTAAATAAAAAGCTATTAAATTTTTTTTTTAATTATCTTTAATTATCATATGCCCAGTTATGCCAATAGAATTATGACAGCTAGGTGGCTTAGTGGGTAGAGTATTAGATTAGGAATTAGTAAGACCTGAGATCAAATTTGGCCTGAAATGCTTACTAGCTGTGTGAACGTGGGCAAGTCACTTAACCTCCATTTGCCTTAATCCATTAGAGAAGGAAATGGCAAATCCACTCCAGTATCTTTGTGAAGGAAATCCTATGGACTGTATGTATGGTCCATAGGGTCATAAAGAGTTAGACATGACTGAATGACAACAATTAATAGAATTTTACCAAAAGTCTATTATTATGGGGGAAAAAACCTGGATTATGTGACTTCTAAGTCAGTGTCAGTCATCTTTGAAAGATCATAGGAAACAAGAAAGATGTCATAGGTTTAGAGAACAACAAATGTCATTTTCAAAAAAGGATAAGTATTGTTTAACAATTATATAATGAGCTTGATTTCCATTCCTGGTACAATTCTTGAATGTATTATTAAATGAAGAAACTGTCTTCATTAGAGTAGTGATTATAAAAAGCCCATTATACCTTGTATACAAGAAGTCACACCACACTGATCTCATTTCCTTTTTTTGACAGTTGTTCTCTTGTCACTTGATAACAGGTTTTAGCATATCAGGGCTTATTATTTTAGTCTTTGGTTCATAGATTCATTAGAGTCATTACTATTAATGTGGATTATGTTTTTTCAAGATTTCACAGAAGATTTCAACTATGAATGTAGTAAGCTTCATGGATATTATATGGCAGTACAGTGTTTAGTCTAGGTTTTATCTCTATTAGTAGGAATAGATTGTGTTGACATTTATATTCTCTTTCCAAGTTACATTTTTGAAGTAATTTGAGTAATTAAGTTGAGTAAGTTGAAGTAATTTAAGTAATTAAGATTAAGTATTTAAATGATTAAGATTTTTAAAAATAAAGAGTTGAACTCAAGTCGAGTAAAGCCTAGATGAAAAGGAGGATCCTAGGGAAGAGAACAAGCTTTTACTGTATCTTCTTTAATGTCAATAGGTTTCACATAAAGGCAATAGAATTTCAACTGTCCCTCGAAAAAAGTAAGATTTCAATAAAGGGAGCTAGAGAAGGTGGTTTTTTTTTTTTTTTTTTTTTTTTTTTTTTTTTCCTAGACAGAGGAGAGTAGTATAAAGTTTGGGATGGTTCAGTGTCATAATTTTGGAAAATAGTGTGTTTGGGTGGGTGTGTATGTGAGAGATTAGACTGGAAAAGCACTCTGATGCCAGGCTTTATTTGATAGGCTGTCAGTCAACATTTATTCAACATCTAATATATGTCAAGACATGGTGCTAGGCACTAAGAAATCAAAAAAGGCTAAAGACAAGTCCCCATCTCTATTATTAGAGAGAATATATGAGTAGTGAGTATAAATGTGCTATATAAATAATCAACAGAGGGAAGTCACTAGAATTTAAGAGTGTTTGGGAAAAGCTTCCTATAGAAGGCCTGGCTTTAGCTGGGACTTCAAAGAAGCCAGCAGTTAGAGATGAAGAAGAGCATTCTATGCATGAAGAATAGCCAGTGAAAATACTGGGAGTTGGGAGATAAATTATGTTCAGCGAATAACAATAAGAGCAATATCCCTGGAGGAGAAAGTAGGGAAAGGTGTAAACATAAAACTGAAAAGGCAGGAGGGGCACGCTAGGTTTTGAAGGTCTTCATCAAATATGATTCTATATTTAATCCTGGAGGTAATAAGAAAACACAAGAGTATGTTGATGGAGATGGGGAATGTGATGTTATCACACCCTCCGTTGCACCTGGGCTTTGGGAAAATCCCTTTGGCAGCTTAGGGGAGAATGAACTGGAAAGGGCTGAAATTTGTGGATCAACCAGCAACATGTTTTAGAAGTCCAGGAACAAAGTGATGAGGATCTGTGGCAGTGTTGTAGCAGCATCAGAAATGAGGAGAGATATATGAAATGTTGTCAATTTCTTGGCAAGGTGACAAATGGGAGAGAAGAGTTAAGAATGACATCTAGGTTTCAAATCTAGGGCACTGGGAGGGTGGTGTTATCTTTGTTAATAATAGAGAAATTTGGAAGGAAGCAGGGTTGTTATTCTGTTTTGTTTATGTTGAGTTTAAATTATCTTGTCCAATAGGCAATTGGAGATATGAATTTTGGGGCCAGCAGAAATATTAGGGCTAGATCTTAGGATCTTGAGAATAATTAGAGTAGAGATGATTATTGAATTCATGAAAGCTGTTGATATTACTTTGTAAAGTAGTATATGAGGACAAAGTAGTAAAAAAGACATTTTCTGAGCTGAAGAGTAATATGATTATGCTTGTGCTTCAAGAGAATTAATGAAAGAATTAAGAGGAGACCAAAATGGGGAGTTGAATTGATTATTTTAATAATTCAGTTCTTTATTTCTGCATTTTGTTATGTCTTCATTTCCACATATATCCCTGTCTTCTCTACCACAGAGAGCTATTACTTATAACAGTGAATATTACAAGAAAATAATTAGTCCATCAACTGAGTCTGATAGGGTATGCAGTGTTTTTCTTCACCACTGAATGGAAGGAAGTGAATTTCTTTAGGACTACATGTTTTTTGTTTTTGTTTTGGCCTATTATAATGTCATTTAATGTCTTTTCATTTTTTGTTCTTTCCATTTAAATTGTCATTTTGTTTTTATATCTCTGCTTGCTTCTCTTTGCATCTTATATTGCTATGTACTCTTCATAATTATCATTTTTGGTAGTCCAGCTTGGCTATTCTCTAATCAATGGCGCATGTGTGTGTTAATTTTAGTTTTTTGCAACTATAGAAATTACTTATATAAACATAAAAATTCAAGATATGTGAATAGTATGTTAACATGTGTTCATGTCACTTAAGATATTCTAGAAGTCTGGAGCTATATTATATTCAGGCTGTAATAACCAGCGCACCTATGATGGTAGAAAGAACACTTCATATGGGATCAAGTTCGAATTCCTTTTCTATTACTTATAACTTTTGACAGCTTGAGCAAGTCAATTGATCTCTGAGATTACTCCCCATTTTTAAACGTGAGGAAATTTAATGATACTTGTACTGTCTACTTAGTGGCCCAGTGTAAGTATGAACTACTATAATGTATGTAAAGTATTGTAAACTTTAATGTGCCATATAATTGTTAGTTTTTGTATATGCCCCCTTGATTAAAAGTTTACTTTTCATTTTAAAGGTTGACTCCTAAAATTGGTTTTCCTTGGAGTGAAATCAGAAATATTTCATTTAATGACAAAAAATTTGTCATAAAGCCAATTGACAAAAAGGCACCTGTAAGTAGAAATTTTGTCCTTATTTTTTTTTTAAACATTTCAATGTAACATAATGGTTTGTGCCTACTATGTGTAAGGTACTAATGGAGCGAGAGTGTGTGTCTAAATAGACAAAAATGTAGCAGAGCTAGCTCTTATGGAGCTTCCATTCTTCTTTGAGGATACATTATGTACATAAATAAGGAAATAGTATAACCAAAGTAATACAAAATTCATAATGGAGAAAGCACCCATCCCTAGATCCATTAACAAAGGGCTTAGTGGAAGAAATGACAATTTTATGTCTAAATCAAGGGAAAGGAATAGGATGTACATTTTAAGACTTGAGGGACTTCCTGTGCAAGGGAGAATTTGAGGGACCATCTCTGGATGTGGAAGATGAAATATTTACAGTGAATATCTTCGAGGCCATTTGTATTTGGAGAACAGAGATAGGGGAACAGTGGAATAATATGAGATAAGCTTGGAAAGGTAGAAGGGTAGCTACATTGTCTACTATATACTTCAGAGAATTGTTTTAGGTATGAGGTATGTTGACAGCAAGGTTAGTCGTCAATTATTGGCAGCTGTATTGGCAGCAGGAAAGGTAAGATAATCTAAAATGTGAAGTAAATTGGGGATTCTGAAAAGCAAATAAATGATTCTGCAAAACAGACATGGGATAAGGCCAATGTAAAGAATGGGAACCACCAGGAAGGTTATGTGTAAGAAATGGCAAGATGGCCAGTTTAATTAGAGTGCTTGAAGAGGAGAATATATAATAAAGCTGGAGAGGTTAATGAGAGTCAGAGTATAAAGAACCTAAAATGTTATACAGGAATGTGGTCATATCTTTGTTTTATTCATATCATTTTGGTAGCTATAAAAAAAAGTGAATTGAAAAATATAAGGAGACTGTTGCTATAATCCAGATGAAAGGTGATAAAAATCTGAATTATGGTTGAAGCTTTGTTGATGCATAGATGTGTGAAGGATATTAAAGGAGAATAAATGAAACTTGGAAATTGATAATGGATATAGGAGGTGATAAGAGAGAGAAGGGAGAGAAGTCAAAGATGGTTCCAAAATTGTGGAAATATGTGATGCCCTCCAAAATGATATTAAAGAGATGAGATTCTTGTTTACCAAACTGGCATTAGAAAGCATTCTATTCTATTCACAAGCATTTCTTGTGAAATATGTGCCTTTTTATATTTTGAAGAGGCATATTATATAGATTTAAATTTAAATTGAACAATATTTTGTTTGAATAAAATCAAAGTTGTATAAAGAAACAGTAGTATTTGGATAATGATTGATCATAAATCACTTAACTGAAATTCAGTTTAAAAATTTTTTTTGTACAAATAAATTTGTACAAACAAGTTTTGTCGGCTACAATGCAATCTAGGTATTGGTCATTCATAGTATTTTTCATGATAATTTAGTGGAATTGTAAGTTATGGACTTATTTTTTTGGTGTTAATGTAACTTGAAAACTTGAATTTTTAAAATTTACAAGCTGGATTTTTTTTTTTTTTAATTTAAGTTGTAGCACCTATTCTATTGATGAAGTAGAGTATCAGCTAAACATTCTTAGAGATAAATATCCATAGAAAAGAAGCAAGGATTTAATATTCTTTGACATTTTTAATATGCATTATGTATTTCTATGAATAAGTAATAGTTGAGAATTTACATTGCTGGAAAAAATCCAAACAATTGGGATGTGGAAGAATTGAGTATCTCAGATATAATGATCAAATATTGACAGTTATTTTTAGAAAAGTAGAAGGGGAAAAAACAAATGGGACCCAATAAATGGCTCTGGAACATGTAGGAAGAATCATTTACTATGTGGTATCTACTATGGTTCCTATGAAATTTCAGCTACTTTTTAAGTTAACTTATGTGACTATTGAGTTCTCATACTAATGTGTTGGCATTTAATACCGGCTATTGGTAATGGACTAACCATTTCAAGGACATTGTTAATTTAATAAACAATTAAATTGTTTAATTAACAATTAAATTGTTAATTTAAAATATTTTATGTTTAGGATTTTGTTTTTTATGCACCTCGCCTGAGAATCAATAAACGAATTTTGGCTTTGTGCATGGGAAACCATGAGCTCTACATGAGAAGAAGAAAGCCTGATACAATTGAAGTACAACAGATGAAGGCTCAGGCTAGAGAGGAGAAACATCAGAAGCAACTGGAAAGGTATGAATTTTTTTTATTTTTAATTGATAGGACTAGAGTTATCTTAAATTTTAGACAAGTTTAATTTCTTTGAAGTACTCCAGATTTAAATTTTATAGGACCTTTCATTGTCATTGTTATTGAAAAAGTTATGTAGATATTTGAGTATTCCAGAATTACCACTTGGTGGATCTTCTTTTAAGATAAAGGTTTAATTATAATTATAAAGTTTGAAGTCTCGATACATAAAGATTGTGAAAATAGCATTTCATAATGTCACTGAATTGTTTTCCCTCTGCCCTCTTAGGCAGTCTTTCCTATTTTATTTTTGAATGCCTTTTTGGAAGCACATTCAGTGATAATGAGATTGCATGACTTACACTTTTTAATTACTTAAGTAGCCTTTCCAAATTATAGAAGTTTTATTGCAGTGCCAAATATGTCTTATTTACATAAGGAAAGACATCAGTTAATTCTGACAGCTAACAATTGCTTTTGATGAAGAAAAATGATGACCTAGTACTTATACCATGTAGTAGTTGATTTTAAGTCACCCATCTTTCACCCAGAATAAGGTCAAAGACTATTTGGAATATAGTTTTGATAGCAAAGAGAGATCATTGGTTGATTTTTTTTTTTTCCTACTTTTTACTTTTCTAATACATGTTTACCCTTCCAAACATACTTCTCTCCATAATCCTCGTTACACTAGCTGTAATACCATGAATACGTTTCATGGGCCTCCTTTTACATATGTGTTGTAGAGGTATCTACTTTGTTATAATATGTACATTAGACATAATAGAATCTCAGAATCAAAAGCAAATCAGAGACTATCAAGTCTGTCATTTCTTAATGAGGATTCTCTCTAAAACATATTTGAAAATTGTGGGCTCTTTTTACCTTTTGGTGGAACCTACATAGGTTGAGGAAGGGAGACAAATACCTTTTGAAATAGTCTATTTCCCAATTTTGGATGACTCTTATTGGAAGCTTTTTTTTTTTTTTTTTTTTTTTTTTTTTTTGCCTCTTTGTAAATTCCCCTGATTGTTCATAGTTTGATCTTTAGGACCAACCAGAACAATTCTAATTCCTCTTTCACATGACAGTTCTTCAAATAATGAAGACAAGTACTGTGTATCTTCTTAGGTCTTCCTCATAATACCCCCTATTTTTTCATGTGATGCTTTTCAATATCATGGTTGCTCCTCTCTGGATACTTTGATCTCTCAATGTCCTTTAAATGGGATTCCCAGAAACCAATATGCGATTTCAGAGATGGTGTGACTAGGGAAAAGCGCAGTTTATTATCTGCTTTCTGTGCCACCCAGTTCTTGAGATTACATTAGCTTTTTTGTCTATTGTGTTAAAATAATTCATACTGAATTTGTGATCCACTAAATCTCCATATCTATTTAAGATAAAAATAATGCTTAAACACAATTCCCCACTTTTGCAAAGAAATTTTTAACTCAAATTTTATTTGTTTTCCTACTCCACTGACAGCAGTCTCTCTTTATAATTAAAATAATAATAATAATAGCAATAGCAGCAGCTAAGTAGCATTATATATAGGAGGCAGCTAGGTGGCATAGTGGATAGAGTGCTAGACTTGGAGTCAGGAAGACCTGAGTTCAAAGTTGCTTTAGATGCTTACTAGTTATGTGATCCTAGGCAAGTTGCTTGAGCTGTTTGCCTTAATCCACTAGGGGAAAAAATTAGCAAACTACTCCAATATCCTTGCCAAAGAAACCCCATAGACGGTATAATCTATGAAGTCATTGAAGAGTTGGGTATAACTGAATAACTGAATTACCAGAAGAATTTATCTGGCACTTTAAATATGTTACCTTATTTGACCCTCACAACAACTCAGTGATATAAGTGCTATTATTATCTTCATTAAGTGACTTATGTAGAGTCGCATAGTAAGTTCCCAAGGCAGGATTTGAATTCGGATATTTTTAGATTCCAAGCTTAATGTTTTCTCTGTTGCAGTACCTGGATAAAATCTATAAAATGGCAATGCATGTGGAATTTCTGCCTTATTTTTAGCACATAATTGGCTTACTTTTCTTGTGGTCACACATTTCTTTGACAGTATTGTTTATGCCACTTCTACTGTCATTCTTTTTTTTTTTTTAATATTTTAAATTTAAATTATTTTTAAATTTAAAATTTGTTTTTAATAGCATTCATTTTTCATCTGCTGTAGTTTACTCACACCTCCCACACAACTTTGGGTCAACATCCTAAGCTATCAAGATGTTTTAAGATCTTAACTCTGCCATCTGGTATGTTAGCTACCCTATCTAATACTGTGTCCTCTTTAAAATCGATTAATATGCCTTTATTCATGTCAGTGATAAGTATTCAGTAGAACAGTGCCAAACACAGTCATTGGGATTCTCAACTAAAAACAAACTCAAAACCCAGCATGTTAAATGACAAACCATTAGTGATTAATTTTTAGGTCTGGCTATTCAGCTTATTGAAATGCCATCTAATTATTCTGTCTTCTAGCCCATATCTCTTGTCTGTCAGTGTTATGAATTGTCAACTGAATGTCTAATGAAACTCTCCAGATCCTGTAGTTTGATAATTTTTGTCAGAGAAAGAAATGCAGTCTAATGTAATTTGTTCTTTGTTTTTTTGTTTTGTTTTTTTGTTTTGTTTTGTTTTTTTGGCTGAGGCAATTGGGGTTAAGTAACTTGCCAAGGTCACACAGCTAGGAAGTGTTAAGTGTCTAAGACCAGATTTGAACTCAGCTCCTCCTGACTTCAGGACGGGTGCTCTATCCATTGTTATACTAGCTGCCCCTAATGTAATTTGTTCTTAATGAAACCATGCTAAATCTTTATGATCACTGCTTTTTTTCCCCAGATGGTCATTTACCATCAATTTAATAATAGATTCTAGAATTATGCCAGGATAAGTAGTCAGATTCTCTAGTAATAGTTGCAGATGTCATTTACTTTCTTTCAGAAAATTGAGATACTTGCTATTCCCAAATCTTGTAGTCCATCTTTCGTTCTTTATGGTGGTTCAGATTATTATTGACAGTGGCTTAGCAATATGATCTTCTAGTTTGCAATACTTTAGGATGAGCCTGGTGATTTGAACTCATCAAGGTATGATCTTTATTCTCTTTCTATCTTGGAAATGTGAACTTCCTATTATTCATTTTTCTTCTGTCCTATCATTGTTATTTCCATGTAGAACATCAGCAAAATAAAAATTTAACTGTGTCTCTTCATTATCTGTATCATTTGTAATTATTGGCATTATCATCTCTTATCTAGGTAACTCCCAAATTTATATCTTGAAATATAACCTCTCTCTAAAGTCGTAATACCATTTCTACCTTACCATTGGGTATTTTCACCTGGATGTGATATTAAATGTGACTCAGTTAAACATATTCTGAACTGAACTTACCCATCCTTCCTTTCATATTGAAACCTAGGACTAGCCCTCTATTAGTTTCTTTATTTGTAGCATGAAAAAGAAGAAAGCTTTAGGCTCCCATCTTGGGAACTATTATTTATTGTGTTCTTGTGCACAATGATTTCTATGCAGAGATCTCTCAATGCAGAATGATCTCTAAGAATCCTTCTAGCTCTATATGCTCTGAAAATTGTAGAGGAAAAAAGGCCTCTGTTGATGTCCCAACATCTTATGGTCATTAGCTTTTGCAAACTCAGTCAGTTTTTACTTTGATCATCCTTACCCCTACATACACTTTTAGTTCTCATATCTTTTTACCTAGGCTGTTGTGATATATTTATGCAACAATTAAATTATTTACTTATAACTTCTCGGTTTCACTCTTCATGTTTTTTGTCCTATATACTTTCTAATGTACTACTTCAATCCTGTTATTCTACTTGGAAACTTTCAGCCACTTCCAGCACCTTAAAAAATAAAGTACAAATATTTGATGGTATTAAGATTCTCCACAGGGCATTATATTTTATACTACTTCCCTAAATATAGTAGCTGGACTGGACTATTCTGCCTTTATCCTTCTTTTGTCATGTCCTATTCTATGCATCTATTTGCCTTACCCCCTATTCCTGAAATGTACTATCTCTTCCCTTTCACATTGCTAATTGCTGAAGTTTCTTTCATTGCCAGTTAACTATTCCATGAAATCTTTTCCTGACCTGCTATCTAACTTGGGTGAGAATGATTTTTCTCTCAAATTTCTTACATCTCTTCTTTCTAAACTTTTTTTCTTTGTATTTGTTTCCCTTGTTACTGCATTTATTTATATATACATATATATAATTTCCTTCCTTAGATAATAAAATTCTTGATTATTGTCTATATTTGTATCATATCTATCATCTCTTTAGTGTCTAGCACAGTTACCTAACATATAGTAAGGGGATTTAAGACAAGGTGCTAGAGAAGTAGAGTCATCTAGAAACAAATGGGTACTATCTGATGACTTTTGTTTTTAGTTTTCTTTTGTCTTTTGTGACGTAATAAGAACTCATGTTGAAATATCAAAAAAACAAAACAAAAAAAAGTTAAGATTTTGGTGTTAAGAAAGCTTTGGCTTGTTGTGATTCCTAGCAATTTAGAAGCCTAGTCAGAATTTCCAAGTTTGCCAGGTATCAACTATCTATTCCTTCTCTTTTAGACATTAAAGCCCTTGTAGATTACTTTGATACTTTAATATAGTTCTGGCATTGAATATTCTACTAGTCTACTCAACACCATAGAGTCCTACCTTACCTATGAGTTTCCTGCAAGCCTTTACTCCTGCTTTTTTTATGTGTGTAGTTCGAAGTGAAAATTAAGTTACAATGAACATGAAAGTTGTGTGCACGGGCTTATCTTCAAAACTTTAAATTTCCAAAAATTTAAACTTAAGGCTAACTGCCTTAAGTCTGAGATTACCCCTATAGTAACTCCCCTTTCCATATTCAAAAATCATTTTTGTTCCCTCACCCTAGCTTTAAATAAAGCCGCCTTGATTTTATTTTCCATTACTAAATAATTTTAATTCTAATAATTAATTTGTAATAATATAGTTGCAATTCTTTTTAAGGGCACAACTAGAAAATGAAAAAAAGAAAAGGGAAATAGCAGAAAAAGAAAAGGAGAGAATAGAGAGAGAAAAGGAAGAACTGATGGAACGTCTAAGACAAATTGAAGAGCAAACAATGAAAGCTCAGAAAGGTAAGTTTCTTTGAAAAAGGTTATAGAATGGTTTGATTTAATAACATTTCTGCTGATCTTATCACTGGTTTTTAAAAGTAGTTTCGTTGGTCTCAGTTTTGTGATTTTTTTTTTTTTTTTTTTTAACATTTGAAATCTAATCCAGGAATTTGATTTTTCCATTAAATTAAAGGTTAAAAGGACATAATCACAACACTATATTCAAATTAGATTTCTTCAGTATATAGCAGAAGACATGCTGTCTTATATGAATATATTTACATCAAGTAAATCTATGTACTTTATAAAGGAAATACCAATGAAATCTCAAGAACACATACATTTCCGTGGAGTTGCTTAATGTTACCAGTCCCACAGTTACTGGCTTTGAACCACTGTCTTCCTTACTTCAAGAATGCTTTGAGATTCTGAAAAACAGAAAAGTCTCTGATGTGCTTTAGGATGAGAAATTCCCATAGTGAGATATTTACTACAATAGTAAAATCACAAGTCCAGACCTTTTCCTTGATGTCCCCCTTATTCCTCTCCAAAAAAAACACTACTCCATAATCACACACCTTAATGAGTTGTGTATGCAAAAAGTATTGAAGAGGGCAAAAGAATCCAATTTGGAAAAAGGGATGTGTTGCCATTTCTAAGGGATGGTGCCTAAGAGGATAAAATGACTTAATTTGTTTCTATAAGTTAACAATATTTTAAAGCAATTTCTCATGTCTTATTTTATTCTTCACAACAATAATGTGAATTAGAGAGAATATTATCCTCATTTTTCCAGATTAGCAGTCGCTGAGAAACATGGAAATTAAATGATTTGTTCAAGGTTACATGGCTAAATAACTGATAGAACAGGAACTCATATTCTTGGTTCTTAGTTCTTTGCAATATATGACATTTCCTCTGCTGTAGCTGTATTTCATTGAAATATAAAATATTAATAATAACTTAATGTTTAATTATTGTTTTGGGTTTTGTAGTGTCATTATTTTTTGAATGCTTCATTTTGTTGTTGCTATTTGATGAGTAGGAGCTATATAATCAGTTCTAATTGGAGACAAGTTGTGATATATTATATTGTAAGATATAATCAATGATGAGTTTCATTGAAACTAAGTGTAAAGGGTGTCATTAGGAGAATGTATGATAGGAAAGGAAGAGGAATTGATCATGTATTGGAGAGTGAGGGAGAGAGAATCCCAGTACTCTACTGGCATAATCAGCATGATGAAAGAAGAAAAGAAGTGTCCCAGCCCATTGGATAGGTTATGCTTATTATATATTAAGGGACGAACATGGACAAGAGTCACAGGAAGGGCAGATATGCATGGATTGTAGTCTTTAGTCCAAATTGATTAGATTGTAAATCCATTTATAATGATGGAATTTAACATTTACATAGCATTTTAATGTTTGCACAATGCTTGACATTATTTCATTTGATGATAATCTGTGCAATAAATGCTGTTATCCCCATTTTACAAATGAGAAAACTAAGGTTGTAGGAGGTGAAGTGATTTGTCTGGGGTCACTAGTTAGTATATATTTGAGGAAGAATTTGAACTCCGTCTCCATGACTGCTGTCCCACCATTCTATCCATTCTGCCACTTAGTTGCTGAATATTAAGCAGTATAATATGTAAAGGCTTTCAAACAGTGATCATTTGGATGTGTTTTGGAGGGGATTCTTGTTTACCATTGCCTACAGTAGAGTGAAAGATAAATAACTGAGTAGATTGTTGATGTTTTCATAGATTGCATAATTTATCATGTATAGCCCCAATTTAGAATAAAGCTAGCACTTGTGTTTATAATGGTATAGTGAATTTTCAAATGAAGATCTGGCTCTATCAATGCAGATCAGTACCTTTTCTGCAACTTGGAGTCTTAGAGATTTTTCCCAGAGGCCTTTTTAGAAATTTTTCCAAAAGCTTGAGAGGTTAAATTACTTGCTTTAGGATCCAGGTCTTTCTGGCTCCACGGCCAGTTCTCTGTTCATTATACCACAATATATCTTCATTCCGATTTTAAAATAAACTACATTATTTCTAGTGGAAGAAAACAGATTCTAAATTTTCATTCTTTTTTACTATAATCACTAAGTACATTATGAGTAATGATAATAGTTCAGAGAATAGAATATGGAATTTTCTGGCACGTACTATAATTATGTTGGACAGGTGTGAATATAAATGAAATGCATAATACTGATGTCATTTTAAAATGATTAAATTTTATTTAACGTTAACATGTTCTGTTTCATATGATTTTTGCTAGAGGATTATTAGGTACTAAATCTTTCAGTCTTATTATTTATATAGGACATATAACAAAAATAATAGTAATAAATTATGGACAGAAAACAACCCCCAAATAAAGAGAACAAGAGAATATGTGGAAGATAGAACATCAGAAAGAATTTAGAGTCTTCTTAAACAAGACAGTTTTAAATCAGTCATCTTGAAAAGCAGACATTTAATTTGTATTTTTTTTTTAAATAATAAAGCCTTCTTATGGAGCTTTAAAACCTTATGATTACTGTGTAATTTGTGCCAAGTACTTAAAAACCATTTCTACACTATCTGAAGCATATACTGATCTTCCATTGAAAAGTTATTGGGTTTTTTTGGAAGGGGTTGTTGTTTTTTTGTTTTGTTTTCCAAAAGTTTCTTTGTACTTAAGAGTAATTGTCATTCAAAATAAAAATCCTCATTTTTGTGAGCAGCAGATCATATTATAGAACGTGCATCACTTTTCTTATTATGCATCAAACTTTAGTTATATAGTTTTTAAACTGTAAGTAATATCCTATATTATCTGGATTGTTTCAGTTTTGATCTAGCTGTCAAAAAATATAATTCCCACCCTCAAAGAAGACAAATATAGCCAATGTGGAATAAAGTACTAAGAGTTAGAAATTGATTTCTAGTCCTAACAGTGACCTAGGGTAAATTCCTTAATTTTTCACTGTCTTAATTTTTGAGATCTTTCTAGTTCATGCAGAAAACTATCTTATATAATCTCAAACTCAAATTACATTTGTTTTGCCATTATTTCACTAATCTTATTAACACTACTTACTCTATAAAACTTGGTTTCTCTTATACAGTGATAACATTCATCTATAATAGAATAATAACTAATATATTTAACAAAATCATCTATATTAATATAGTTATTAAATGCTATCATTCATCTGAACAGAGGGAACAGGATTGAATGTGTACTTACACTCAGTAATAGTAACATTAGTTAACAAATCAAATCAACAAACATTGATGAAGCACTTTCTTGGTGCAGAGCACTTTTATATTTAGATAAGTGTGAATTCCTAGATTCAAGAAGTTTACCCTCAGTAAGAGAATGATGTTATCTACTGCAAATGATATGTAATATTGCTTGATAAATGCATTAGTGAATTTATAAAAGTGTCATGTGACATCTGAAGTTAAAGGTTTTTGGAGGTAGGGAAGAAGTATCTGTGAAAGTTTCTTACAGGATGGTACTTAAATTGAGTTGTAGAGAATGGGTAAAATTCAGTAACATAAATGATGAAGAAGGAATTCCAGGAGTAAGATACTGTTGCCTTGGGTAAAGGCATAATAACATAAGAATGCAATGATGTTTATGTTGAAAAGAACTAACTAGTTTAGCTTCTGTGTAGTCTGGGATATGAAGTAAGTCTGGGAAAATAGGTTAGTGAATAGATTGTGGAGAACATTGAATACCAGGCAAGCATTTGAATTTCATTTCAAAGGCAATAGAGATCTAGTGAAAATATTTCAGAAGACCAGAGATATAAATAAGGAAAAATTATTTTGACAGCATTATGAAGTTAGGAATACCTGTAAGGAAGATATTTCAATCAATATTTCAAGTGGGTAAAAATTGGAATGTGAAGTAGAGTTGTGGTAATGCCAGAAAAGAGAAGACAACATAGGACAGGGGTCCTCAAACTTTTTAAATAGGGGGCCAGTTCACTGTCCCTCAGACTGTTGGAGGGCCGGACTATAGTAAAAAACAAAAACTTTGTTTTGTGGGCCTTTAAATAAAGAAACTTCATAGCCCTGGATGAGGGGGATAAACGTTCTCAGCTGCTGCATCTGGCCCGTGCTGTAGTTTTGAAGACCCCTGGTGTAAAATGTGGGAGATAGAAAACAAGAAATTGAATTTGAGGGGTAAGGAAGGAGAAAGAAACAGCAGCATTTATATAGTAGCCATGTGCCAAATACTATGTTTAAACTTTGTAATATTTGATTTTCATAACGCTATAATGCAGATGCTATTTAATAACTATGTATTTTGTAATTGAGGAAACTGAGGCAGAAGACAGCTGATTGCCCAGAATCACAGGGCAGCTAGTAAGTGTTTCATCCTGACTTTGAATTTGGGTCTGTCTGCTGCACTACCTTGCTGCTACTTAGGAAAAAGTGGTGTCACTGCTCAGCATAGATGGGGCAATGATAATTGATAGTAGATCACATAAACTTGCTTAATTCTGATTTTGCTTTCAGTTTTCTCTACTTAATAAAAATAACTTTTGGATGAGAAAGGTCAGAACAAAAATAACTAATAAGAATTTGATGTTCAAATTAAATAAGAGTTTCCAGTTACTCTTAATCTAGTCAGTTAGTCCAAATGAACTATATCCTCAGTCACTGAGGGGAAGAGTGATGTAATTTTTGAGCCATTGTCAGTGATATTTGAAAAATGATGAATAAGAAAGGTAACAAAGGACTGGAAAGGGCACATATCCCAATTTTGAAACAAAGGAGAAGAGAATAGAATTTGTAAACTATAGGCTAATAAGCTTGATTTGATTTGATTGATTCCTGTTAAAGTTGAGTAGATTAGAGATAGATGCCGACATGAAGAAAAAGATGCAATGATTACCAAGCCATCAGCTTCAATAAGTTCAATAATCATCTTTATGCAGATGACTTGAATTTATGTATGCTCTTTCCTATGCATTAGTTACATATTATGAGCTACTTGCTGGATGTTTTCGCTCAGATTTTTTTCATAGGTATCTATAATTTATCATGTCCAAGATGAAATTTATTTTCTCAAAAAAAAAAAAATCCCTGTATACCAAGTATACATGTGGAAGAATTGACCCTGGTGAGAAGGGCCATCTCTTTATTAGAGATGAGGAGAAAGAAGAAGAGAAAAGGAGATATTGTTCTCAAAGGATTTCGAGATGAAAAGGAGCTCTCCTTAAATGACTTTGGAGTCTGTAAAAAGAATGGAAAGGGCAGAAACTTGGGGTAAACCAAGAGTTAAAGGGTATACCTTGCAAGATGAAACAATACAGTAGACTGAAAAGGAACAGGAAGAACATCTGCTTATGTACAAGTCATTATGTTAGGTTCTCAGGATACAAAGATCAAAGTAGAGCAGGTTTGCCTGGGCAGATTTTAAAATGGAAATTCTAAATGGGGATTTTCGTTATCAAGCATCAATGATAGAATTATGCAGTTTAGTTACTGGTAATAAGCTATATAACTTTCTAATAACAATTTCTATTTCTGTATTTAAGAATTGGCCTTTTTTATTTTATTGTTTTCTTTTTTAGTTTTACATGTTCTTTTTTTGAATACACATTTCTTTGTTGGGAGACATGTTGGAAGACAAATCATGTTGGGAGACAAAAATTAGAACAAAAGAGAAAAATCATGAGGGGGGGGATGAACATAGTATATGTTGATTTACATGCAGTTTCCCTAGTTTTCTGTTTGGATGCAGGTGGCGTTTTCTATCCAGAGTGCATTGGAATTGCCTTGGATCATTGAACTGCTGAGAAGAACCAAGTGTTTCATAGTTGATCATCACCAGAATATTTATTTTTAACTTTTCAGAAAAGTCATTTATTCTTAGCTCATTCAACTTCTTATCTTCTAAAACTTTTCACAGTTTAAATTAATTTGAGTTTGGGGGGAAAAAAAAAACCAATAGATGTAACTGTAGGAATCCATGGATGTTGTAGTTTGGTTCTCCCTTCTCCCACCCCCCCCCACCCCCCCCTTAGCCTTCTTGCCTTCTTTAGCACTCTTAGTTTCACCACCAAATTCTCCTTTCACCTGTTTCCTGTTTAGAAGTAAAAAAAGAAGGGAAGGGAGTGCTTTGTAAAAGTTGATCCTAACATTGCTGGGAGGTAGGTAGGTGTTATTATTGTCCTTATTTTTCAATTGAGAGGAAACTGAGACAGATTAAGTGACTTGACCAGAGTCACACAGTTAATAAGTACATAACTACAGATAGATTTTAACATAGGTCTTCTTGACTCTGGGCCCAATTCTATGTCTTGAACTACCTATCTGCTTCTACAGTGTAGTAATATCTAGTGCTAAAAACTGCCTGTTGGTGAAGAAAATTGCTGTTCCACATAAGTAATCAAAATAGCCAGCATTTAAATAGCTGCCAAAAGTTTGCAACATGCTTCAGAAACATTGTCTTGTTTTATCCTTCTAATGGCCCTGGGAGGCTAGATACTATTATATCCCATTTTGCAGATTAAAAAAAATTGAGGCATATAGGTTATATGATTTAACTATTATTACACGGCAATTAAATATTTCATATTGGATTTCAATTCATCTTCATAACTCTAGCTCCAACACTCCTCAATGTGTTACCTAGTTGTCTTCATCAAAATGGAAAGGATGACAACAATAATTAACATTTGAGTAGCACTTAAGTTTTGCAAAGTGCTTTATTTTTATTAGCTCTTTTGTTACAAAAAACCCTATAAGGTAAGTTTTTTGAATTTTACATATGAGGAAACTGAATCTCAGATTAGATGACTAGCCAAGATGACACAACTAGTAAGTGTATGAAAAGACATTTAAATCTAGATCACCCCGATTTCAAATCCAACACTATTCACTATGTCACTGTCTCAGGATCTCATAACACCCTGTAATAAATATCATTTATTGATGTTATAAAAAGACCAAGTACTTACTAGAACAGAATTCAGAAAGACTTTCAAATGGTATTTTAAAAATTTTTAATCAGATTGGCAAAGACACAGAGTAAGAAGAAGTCAAGTATATGTCAGAATACATAAAGATGAAAAATCTAATTTTTTTTTTTTTAAAGAAAAATATGTTGGCTCACTTCCTAAAGGAAAAGAAGTAATTAATTCATTGCAACACTTAAATTAATCTTTTTTTATGTTAGAAGTGGTATCTAATCAGCACATACTATTTTTGGGTTATATTCTGATTATTTATATATATATATTCTGATTTCTATTCAAGCAATATTGCTTTTGAATTTTAAAACACTATGTAATATTTCTGATAAAGGAAGAAATTATACTTAAAATATTAAAATGGATGTTTCTGGTTATTATTAGGAGTGTATATATTTTCAGTTTTCTGATTTGAATTGAAAAGGATCTTAATTTAACTTTTTTTTTTTTTTTTTTTTAAAGCAAGGAGAGCTTATAAAAAATGGTTGTTTTTTGTTAAAGGGTCACCAAAGCAATGTTTTTAATTTATGCTTAAATCTCATGATCTATAATCCAGATTACAGTTTGGGATCTTTCTCTTAAGTAGAATGATTTGTACTCTACTTATTTTGTTAATATTTATTTGACAGAACTAGAAGAACAGACTAGAAGAGCTCTAGAATTGGACCAGGAACGGAAGCGAGCAAAAGAGGAAGCAGAACGGCTAGAGAAGGAACGTCGAGCTGCAGAGGAAGCCAAGGCTGCTCTAGCCAAGCAGGCAGCTGACCAGATGAAAAATCAAGAGCAGCTAGTGAGAAAATTGATATTCATTTTATTTTATGCAGTTTTTACTATTACTGAGTGGAAAGCAAAAAACAAAACACCATACCACTTAGCTACTTCATAATCAGTTATCCTTATGTAAATGTTAAAAGGCAGCTAGGTGGCACAGTGGAAAGAATGCCAATTCTGGAATCAGGAAGACTCATCTTCCTGATTTCAAATGTGGAGTCGGAGATTTAACTTACTAGCTGTAAGACTCTGGGCAATCATTTAACTCTGTTTGCTTCAATGTCTTCTCTGTAAAATGACCTGGAAAAGGAAATGGCAAACTAGTATCTCTTCCAAGAAAACCCCAAAGGGGGTCACACAGAGTCAGACAACAACAACAACAAATCGGGGGAAAAAAAGGTGGAATTTAACACAAACATAAACCAAAAAAATAAGGGGAAAAATGTAATTGTGACTAAATTTTTCTGCTGATAGCCTAAGGACTTTTGAAACTAGACAGACAGGTCTTTAATTACCAAATCTTTTTGGTAATCAAAAGGGATAAAAGAATCTCTAGTGGTATAAGTATTGTGCACTATGCAGTCTAACTATTTCTTCTCTGAACCATATGTCCTAAAATTTGCTTTTGATAATTCAGTGAAACTTACTTTATTGGAAATATTTATCTCTGTCAAAATCTATCACTCAAAATACTTATGTCCATAAAAACCCAGCATGTTTCATTTATTATTTTACAGCAGTTTCTTGGAATAAACCTTTACATTTGTTTTAAATGAAAAAAAAAAAAAAAGGTTTGAGAGAAACCTATTACTGTTGACCAGTTCATTTAAAGGTTTATGATATGTTTATAAAATGCTGCTGTGTGTCAGGATAATAGCAGATCACATTTTTTTCTAGTGCTTTTTCATTTACAAATCATTTTCCTCAACTATCTCATATCAGAAAATAGTCAACCTTTATTTTGAATAATGGAAGGACTACCAAGATAAAGTCTGCTTAAATAACTTATCTGTAATATATGAAAGGTTTCATTGATTTCACAGTTGATAAAGTGGGAGTATCTTGTTAGATGTTTTTTATATTTTTTTACTGTTGTTTAATTATGAACTTTATTTTAGGCAGCAGAACTTGCTGAATTCACTGCCAAGATAGCACTTCTAGAAGAAGCCAAGAAGAAAAAAGAAGAGGAAGCCTCAGAATGGCAACACAAAGTAATGATGACTTTTTACATGTTTCGATTCGAATATGACAAAGTAGTAAAAAAAATGCATCTACATTTGGAAATCCTCTAACTTCCATGGCAAAGTAAATTCACAATACCAAAACCAATTTTGTATTCATTGATATTATTTCTAATGGTTTATATTTCATTAGCATTTTTAAAAATCGAATTCTGCATATACTTTTACTAAAGGAATATCATTCTATAATCTTCTAGTACTATTTGCCATACCACTTGGTTTGATGGAATTTTACATTAAATATATTTTACTATGTTTCATATAGTTCTGGGATATTTAAACTTGTTTCTGATCTTCAGGCTTTTGCAGCCCAAGAAGACTTGGAGAAGACCAAAGAAGAACTGAAAACTGTAATGTCTGCCCCTCCTCCACCTCCTCCCCCACCAGTCATTCCTCCAACAGAGAATGAACATGATGAACATGATGAGAATAATTCTGAAGCTAGTGCTGAACTGTCTAATGATGGTGTTATGAACCATAGAAGTGAGGAAGAGCGTGTTACAGAAACACAGAAAAATGAACGTGTGAAGAAGCAGTTACAGGTATTAAGTTAATATGTTAAAATTGGAACTTAAGTTCATATGTATACTATTTATTTTGTAAAAAAAAAAATAATATTTTTGTAGGCTTTTTAGATTTTTTTTCTTTTAATATTGGCTACCATTGTGAGTAGTTAATTGCTTGCTTGATTCTGTATTGGTCAGTTTAATATAAAGATTTAGAATTGCTTTGTATATAATAGTGGACACTAATGTAACAGATTAGTGGCACTTTTTTATATGATGTTCATTAGGGAAATGTTCAAGTAATGCTTACTCTCTTTTAAAAATGTAACAATCCCTAAATATCCAGATTTTTCTAAAATTATTTGATCTCCATTCAGATAGTGTCAGAGTAATAGTGAAATTACTGTGGGGATCTTCTAACAAAATTACTTTAAAAATATTACATGATCCTAAGAAGCCTTTTGAATAGTTTTTTTTTTTTTTTTTAATGAGAAAAAATGAAGTTCTTTTTTTCTTTCCATTTAACAAAAAATGTATCTGCATAGTAGGTATCAGCTAGGTGCTAGGAATATCCCAGGATTTAGATGAAATTTCCTTTTTAATAGTGAGATGCTACATAACTAGGATCAAAATGGATAGTGCTGTATATGTTAAATTTTTTTAAAGGTTTTCTATCATTATTATCTAAGCCAGTGGTTCTCAACTTTTTGTTTTCATTATCTTTATCCTATTAAAAATTATTGAGGATCTGTCCAAAGAGTTTTTGTTTATCTGGATTATATTTATAGACATTTACCATATTGGAATTAAAAACTATTTTTGAATTGTAGACCCTCTAAAAGGGTTTCAGAAATCCCCAGAATTCTCTAGATCATACTTTGAGAACCACTGACCTAAACAGAGGAGAAACCTTATTGATCTGGTCCCTCTACGTAAATGCCTTTCATATTTTATTGAACATTTGCCAGTTAGGTCAGACTCAGAATGTAGAAAAGGCCATGATCTTGCCACATAGCATTTACGAAATAACTTCCTCCTCACAAAAAAGAACTTCAAGACAGTGGAAGGGGATTATGCTAACGAAATGATTTAATTTCTTAATACTTATCCTAAAAAAATTTTTCAGATTAAAAGCCAAAGATTTGATGTTTATGTATTTTTAAGACATAAAGAAGTTGTTAGTTTTGTTAATAAATCTTAAAAAAGTAAATCTTTTTTTTTTTTTGTTTTTTTTTAAACATAGGCTTTAAGTTCAGAATTAGCCCAAGCCAGAGATGAAACAAAGAAAACACAAAATGATGTACTTCATGCTGAGAATGTTAAAGCAGGCCGTGATAAGTACAAGACTCTACGGCAGATTCGACAAGGCAATACAAAACAGCGTATTGATGAATTTGAAGCAATGTGAGAGCTGTTATTTTTGCATATATGTTCTTCATAAGCTGAACCACCAACAGAGAAAACAGGCCTTTGCAGATTTGATGGATTGCATCCCACCTTGCCAAAGTGCTTATACCAGTTTGACTGCGGTGGTTAAAAAAGACAAATTTAAGGGAATCTATTCAACATTAAGGCAGTATGACATTATGCTTATTATTTGTTTTCTTTTCTCTTTCTTTTTTGCTGAGGACTGAAGAAGCATGTTCCATTACCTGTCACATTTTTCCATTTTTTATTTTCCCATTTGAAGATTTACACTAACAGTGACTGACAAATGTGTTTGTTTGATCTTAGCACTTTGAGAATTTAAAAGAATTCATAAGTGGAACTTATGGATGTTGAGGTAGAACACTTCGTTTTCTCTTCTTTCTTTCATATTCCTTTTTTATATTTCAACATGACCTTACTCATCTAGTCACCCATCTACCCACACTTTTCTTTTAATGTCCTTTCTGCCATACATCTAAGAGTTTTGCCTTTATATAAATCACTGACTTTAAATCTTTTATGAATGAGGGTAGGAAGCAGGGTGGGGAGTCTTGGCCCAGTGTATAGAGAATGTAAACAAATCATATAAAAGACCATATCTGAGTAGTGTGGTGTGCTGCTTTTTTTTTTTTTTTTTTTTTTTTGCCTTCTGATTCACAAAGATCTAGACAGCAAGACAGTAATTCTAAAAGAGAACTTACAGATAGAACACTATCTGCAAGTAATGCACTACTTAAAAGCTTGAACAATAATAATAATATTCTTCAAATATATGCCTTACTATGAAGAGCATATATTTACTCATAATTTATTTGGATTGACAAAAACCTGGGTCTTTCTGGCAAAGGGAGCATTTGAAAACATCAGTCTTAAAGAAGGAGGCAGTTGTATACTACCTCACCACTATATACATGATTGGTCTTTCAAACATCATATAAAACGAGTGTGGAACCCATAAATTTAATAATTCATAGTGATTCACAAAAAAAGAGGCTTCTTCAGAAAAAGATTTTCTTTTTCTTCAGGAGATTTTGTTTTGCTCATTGTTTAACTGCCTTTTTGTTGAGTTAAATTGTAAAAGTTTATGATTTGTATTAAGCGTGTAAGCTCTCACTGGTATATTCTTACAGAGAGAGAGAGAGAGAGAGAGTGAGAGTGTGTGTGTGTGTGTGTGTGTGTAGTACTGTCCTTGAATTAGATGAAGAAAATTTATAGTTCAGTTTTTTGGCACAATTATTTCATGATCACTTAGGCGTACTTAGAATCTGAATCATTATGCTTGTTTTTGCAAATCTGTTAATGAGAAGACATCAATTGTTAATCATGTTTTAGTGTGTTATATTTAGTTTATATTATTTCAGTTATGTCCTTCTGAAATCATAAAAACTAACATGGTCTAAATTGTTTTTCTTCATTGTAAAGTGCCCATATTTGGAGTTAAGGAAGAAAAAAAAAAGCCTTATTTTTTCTGAGGGTGGTTCAGCTACCTTCCGTTTGGTATTATGCACTCATACTTACATTTATCTACTAATATTGCCATTTTATTAAACATCTTTCCATGCACAGTAAGTTCAGTTTATATCTGAAAAGTTCTCTTGTGCTTTTTTTTTTTTTTTTAATTTATGCTGACTTCAAAAAAGGAATAATTTGGGCAGATGTCATGATAAGGAAAAGTTGTATTTAATATATTTTAGCTTTATGGGATTGAAAGTAGATGGTTAACTTTGAAATGACTGGTATGCAAGCATGGTGCACATGCTTCAAAATTTTGCTTGGTAGAAGAGAGTGTTCCCTGCTACAGTATGACTTGGAGCACTTCAAAAGAACATTGAATAGATCCCAAGTTTGGTTCACTGAAGCATAAGCATTTATCCATTTTTCCAAAGTTTTGCCATAGCAGGTGAAATACTGTGCCTCCAGTGGATTCTGGGTCTCCTTCCACCTTGAAATAAATACACCAACATTGATGTCAGCTAAATGTCAATGTTGAAAAATTACTGGTGATAGTTGCTGTTCATCTGTGTTACATAAATTTGAATTAAAATGGATAGACCTAATCAATTTATAAAGCTGTCTGAATTTTTCTAACATAGGAACAACCATTTGTAATTTGGGTTTTTCATAATCAAAGCAGTGTAGATTCTCACTCACCATTGGGAGCACATGCTCATTCAGCCATGTTAAGAAAACATTATTAATCATTTGATAAAGTAAATTTACCTTATGCTTTTTGCCCTTAGTGAGAATTTAGCATCATGATTCTGTGTTGTTCAATTAAACTACAATTACATCTACTATTTTGGATAACATTCATTGGTTAAAAATAAAGAGATTAAAAGTTCATGCCTTCAAGGTCCACTGTTGTTATTTATTACTGAAATCACACCTCTTTTTTTGACTTGGAAGTGAGGCCAGTGACTGATTACTAGTTCTCAATAGATAAATAGGCTCTTTTGACAACTAAACTAAATCTGGCTGAATTCCAGCCCTTGCTTTATTGTAAAATGTTTGGGCCCTTGTTGTGGAAGGTCAGTTTCATTGTCATTAACTCATTTCATTTATTAAAGTATAAAAACACTCTTTACTGAATTGTCTTAATTGCTTTTTAATAGAGATATGTGTTTTTAAAAATAGTACTGCATTTATGGGTCAGGTTTAAATCCTGAACCCTTGATAACTGATGTTTTTCATCTTTCTTACTAATCTTGGACACATTATTTCTTCTTAATAAACTCACTGTTAGCATACCCTAAGAATTATTGCACTAACTAGATGTCCTCTCAATTTGTAGTTGGATATATTTTCATTTTTCTTCTAGAGGGTATAGGTTCAGGTCACTTAATTTGTATAGAGATAGAATTTTTCATTGTATTCAACTTTTTGGAGACTTCCTTATTTATCAACTAGAATTATTTTTCAAAAATATTCAACTTGATAGTAATTTTTCTTCTGCATATTATTAGAAATAATATTTTATTTTCTGCTGCAAAAGAAATAAAAGTTTTAATCCTTCTTCACCTTCTAAGATAAATTCCCCTTTGCTATTTACCCAACTTTGATAACTTTGCTGATTCCAAATTTATTAGAAATAATAAGGTAAGTTGATATAGAATTTCTTTCATTCCCAAAGCTTTTCATATGCAGGATAAAATTAAAGAATTTTTAAAAGACCAACAGGTAAGCAATTGAAATGATCTCTTGCTTACTTACCTTTGGCATGCATTTTCTGGTCCTTATTAGTAGAGTAGACAAAGCCATTGGTCTTCAAGATGATTCTAAATGATCAGAGCATGAGCGTATTTTTGAGTTTGTTAGACTTTTTTGACTTCTGCTTGACAAATGAGTGTGATCATCAAGTATGCTTAGGTACTTTGAAAGACTCATGACCTCGTTGGTGTGAGTACTCCCTTTGCTGAAAAATTAATCATTGGTACCCAGCTTTCTGTTTGTTGATGATCCTCTCTCCACACTTAACTAGACAGGCTCTTAGACAATATATTTCATTTTATCATTGGTTCC
Organism: Sarcophilus harrisii; assembly: GCF_902635505.1. Lineage (NCBI taxonomy): Eukaryota > Metazoa > Chordata > Mammalia > Dasyuromorphia > Dasyuridae > Sarcophilus > Sarcophilus harrisii. Next base: position 486,018,954 of record NC_045428.1, on the reverse strand, counting down.
ATTCTTGAAGCCTTTCTAGTTTTGGTAAGATTTAAAAAGCTTTTGTTCACGTGGGGTAGCCTTTGACTTTTCAGGGTCACCTCCACCTTTTAATGAGGCATCAGAGTAAAGGTTCAATGGAGAATATTATATCTAATAAGTGTGTGGGTTTGTGTCTATGTATGTTTGAATGTGTTTTTACTTTTAGAAGGTTCAATGTATTTTACAAACCTTTGAATATGCTTGAGAAATATAAAGCATTAGATCACCTGTTTCCTATATTTCTAAGTGCAGTATAGCTGAAAGCACATTAATATTGGTATTCTTTAATTGCTATTCATGTATTTTAAAGAGGTATGCCCTCATCATTTGTTATTCATATTAAATTTCAGTTTTCAGTGTTTTCTAGTAAATCCTATTTTAACTTATTAATACCATTGATCCTGGTCATCTCTAATCCCCTTTCAACTGTTATATATTTTGAAGAGTAATAAGTTGTCCTTTGAAATGGTGATGAAGCATTGTCTTTTGCCCATGTTTGTGGGGAATTTAAGGTCTTTGTTTCACAAACTGAGATGATCTAATTTGGGACCACATGAACTACATTTAGGGTTCTTGTGCCTTCCAGTAGGTATTAGGAAATCTTGAGGTAGAGACATACGATTGTAATTCTCCATAGCATTTTCCCATAATAAAATTTAAGTATTATTTCTTGAATTATCCAAATCCCAAAAGATCCTAGTTCTTATCATGACTTTTATGTCTTTAACAAATATTTGAGTACCATTATGTTCATTACACTTGGAAGTATAACTTGCTTGTAAGCAAGATTTGGGCTGAAATAGCCAGTTGTTTCTCTTTTAAAACATGATTTCCTAAACTGGAAGTACTTTAAAGATAAATCTTTAAAACATCAATTATGATTTTATTCTAACTAATGCCATTCTTTTGTTAATAATAGATGATTGCTTTTTGTAGCTAAACATACATTTTCACCTACGGGTTGAGATCTTTCATGTTCATTACCTGTTCTTTCAAAGTGTCCTTTGAGCTTGATTAAAGTCACATATTAATGTTTTCTAGTGTGTTATCCTATTCAATTTAGCATCTCTGAACTTAATGAAATCATTATATAAGTGATTAAGTGAATTACTTAAGGGCATTATTATAGCAGTTCTATGGACCATAGTATTGTTCAGATTATATTTAATGAGACTATGCTGATAGCAAAGCAAAATGCCTTAGCTTTAAATTTATCATGATATCATTCTTTTATCATGGTATCTTTTATTCTTTCAATATTAGAGAAATTTTTCATCTCCTGTTTGCTAGTGTTTGGAAACATTTATATGTATGGGAGTGGGGAGATGTTTATCTGGATGTACAATACTTTCATTGCTTTTTTCCCAGTCCTGAAAAATTCTAGTTTAATATTCCAAATTATGTGTTCCAACACTTAAATTTTCTCTACCTTCATTTAACTCTTTTAGTCTAATTTTATAGGGATATAGGTGAAGTAATTGCTGTACAATTATGAAAAGTAACTTTTTTCATAGAGAAAATTAGTGGTCAGTGACAGATAAAAACTGTTAGCATTAGTTTCTAAGTTGTTGCTATTTCTTGCTGAATTACTCAGTTTTATTTTTTTTCCATTTGATTGCTCTTTTTAGCAAAGAATCAATTTAATGCCTAGGGAAGTGGAAAGGAATGCATAGTAGTAGAAAGGAATTCATAGCCCTCAAAGGAACTTTTTATTTAAATTGTTAAATAAGAAAGCCATTAATCCTTACTCTACAGGTGGGTAAAATCAATAGGTATAAAAATAATAAAAACTATATTGAGTTCTCTATACATAATAACTGAATATTAGGAAAGATCTATAAAAAGACATGAAGGTTAATGGAATTATCTGAACATCACAGAAAACATGAATTTCCATAATGTTTTAAAGGGAAGGAAATACTCTTGCAGAGAAATGGGGTAAGGTATTACAAACATAGAAAATGGGGTGTTTAACAGCTAGAGGGAAAGACATAGGCATTTGTAGGGGAGATTATCATCTATGCCACATTATGAGTAGTTGAGAACATCTAGTTAGGAACATTAGATGGGATGGATGAGACCAGGAGATTGTAGAATTCAGTCAAACACCAGTTATTTTGATTTTTAAAAACATTTGGAAGCTTTTTCAAGTTTTTAAGGAAAGATTGATATAACCAAAATAATGCTTGAAGAAAAATTCTTATTGAATAGGTTGGTGGTAAATAATGAGCAAGGAAATACTACAGATATGATAAATAGTAAGACGCCATGAATCATTCTGGTGTTAGGTGATAATACGCATAATCAAAACTGTCTTTTGGGATAGGATGGAAATAACAATATTGATTTGATGATTATGAATAAGGATCATCCAACTTAAACTGGAAGGCAATGTGGCACAGCAAGTAAAACGCCATCCTCCTGAGTTTAGTTCTGGCCTCAGTCACTAGCTTTATGACCCTGGGCAAGTCATTTTAATTCTGTTTGCTTTATTTTCTTTATCTGTAAAATGAGCTGGAGGAGGAAATGGCAAACCCCTCCAATATGAGACATGACTGAAAATGACTGAACTATGAAGTTAAGCTACTTGATATTTAATTATGTTTATATGGTTTATCTCATTAAAATTATCTGTATGAATCAACATATTTTATAGTAGCCAATCAATCAATAAGCATTTACTAAGCACCTTACCGTGTGCTAGGCACTGTGCTAAGTGCTAGGCAGCAGTTGATTATACAGTCATATCCAGCCACTTCCCCTCTTGTTACTTAAATATTTAGTTCACAAAAAGACTTTATCCCTTACTTCTTGTTTTCTTAATAACTTCCTACTGAGAGATTTCTTGCTTCTCAGCCTTCCCAAGTGTTCCCACTTAATTATAACCATCATCTTTGATCCTTTTTTATAAACTCTTTTTCACTATCGAGGACAGTAGAGCAACCACATATAGACTTAACTTCAGATATGTTACAGACCCAGATATGATTATAGAAGAAGACATGACATTGAAGAGAGCAAAGATAGAAAAAGAAATAGACCAAGTATATATTACTTTCACATAATTTAACTACAAAAGGTAAAAATTACACAGTCCTACCATGTGTATTTATTGAATTTTTAAAGTGCTTTTAATAAAGAGAAAGTCCACTGTTTTCTATTAAAATGCCTGTTTATAGATTTTTTTTTTTTTTAAAAATAAGACAACTTTGTTTAACAACCTAATCATTATTATCAGTTGAGGTAAAAACAGTAAGACATATACTTAACTAAATTGTTGCCATCTTAGTTATTCAAAATCAGAAAACAAAAAGCTGTTGCCAGCTTTTAGGTAAATGAAAGGAATGTCCTATAAATTTTGCTTTTGGTATTGATCACACAAGAATAAGATCCATAATTATCTAAAAATTTGGCCTGTCAATATAGGAAAGAAACTAGATAAAGAATGCCTATAGCATGCTTCCATTTGTTGTATATCTTGGGGAGAAATCATAGCTAGCCAATGAGTTGGCTCCAGAATTGAACAGAAGATAATTGGATTGCCTCTGGGAAATGACAAAATTGTGTTATTTACCTCCAAGCTTCTCCCTAAAACGGGTATATATTTTTTTCAAATAAGATTTTGTAGATATTTTCTGTTTTTTACATCGCCTTATCCATATATTCTTTTTCTTCTCCCAATAGTATCAGCACAAATGATTATCAGAAAAAGTCCAAAAATGTATATAACACCTGTGGCACTTCCACAAAGGCATAGGTTCAGAGTGTAATCTCATATCTTGAACTCCACTTGAACTTGATTGTTACATTTACATTTGACTTTTTTTGGTGTATCATTCTTTATATTTAGTTACTTTGTATATTATTTTTTTGGTCTTGTTATTGTTGTTCTGCATCAATTCATATACTTCTCTCCATGTTTCTCTATTCATTATGCATATCATTTCTTACAGCATAATAGTATTCCTTTACACACACACACACACACACATATATATATATATCACAATTTGTTTAGCTATTCCTCAATTGATGGACATTACTATGCTTCTGAATTTTAGTTGTAGGAAGTATTGCTATAAATATTTAGCAATGTATGAGGACTTTTTATTTATTGATGGATTCCTTGCAGTATAAATCCAGTAATGTAGTCTCTGGTTCAAAAATATATGATCTTTTTAGTCACTTTTTTTGCATAATTCCAATTTTTTCCCCCAATAACAATGTATTAGTATGCCTGTATTTCCATAAATTCTTCAATATTGATAGTTGCCATTTTTGCCAAATTTCAGTTTATGAGGTGAAATTTCCAAGCTTTTTTGATTTGCATTACTGTATTAGTTGGTATGGAACATTTTGTTAAAGGGTTGTTGTGAATAGTTTTGCTTTGGAGAACTGTTAATATCCTTTGACCATTTAATTATTGAAAAATGGGTTTAGTAATATAGAGATGTTAGAAATATAATAACTTTGTAATATATAACTAGTAATATTAGCAATAATAATGGTATATTGTTTATATATCTTGACTACAAAATGCTTAACAAGATATTTGACACAAAGATTTTTTCCCCCAGTCATTTTCCTTCTTATCCTAAATCTACTACTGTTTGTGCAGAAGCTTTTCAAGTTTCAAGTAATCAAAGTTAGGGGCATCTAGGTGTTACAGTGGATAGAGCGCCAGCCCTGAAGTCAGGAGGATCTGAGTTCAAATTTGGTCTTAAACACTTAACACTTTCTAGCTGTGTGACCCTGGGAAAGTCACGTAACCCCAATTGCCTCAGCAAAACAAACAAACAAACAAAAACAGTAATCAAAGTTACCTATTTCTCTTTGGTGATTTGCCTGTGTTTTGTTTGGTTAAAGATACATCTCTTACCAATACCCACATATACAGAGATATATGATTTGTTTCTCTTTTAATTTTTTAATCATATGACCTTTAATATTAAAGTCACTTATCTGTTTGGAATTTTTTGTGGAGTGGAGTAAAAATATTGATCTAAATCTAATTTTTGCTAGATTGTTTTGAAATTTTCTTAGCAGTTTTTAATTAAATGAGGAGTTTGTCCCTAGATATTTTGTTTTCCACTTTGTCAAACACTGAATTATTAAGTTCTCTTGTTTCTGAATCTCCCTTGTCTAGTCTGCTTCATTTCTCTTTGCTCTCTTTTGCTCTTGTTCTCCAGCTTTTTTTGGTTTTGATAACTGCTGCTTTATAATATAGTTAGATGTCTGAAAGTGTTATTATCCCCTTTGTCCATCTTTTCATCATTTCGCTTAATACTCTAGGTTTTTTATTTTGCCAAATGAATTTTATTTTATTGAATTGTGTAAATTGGTAACGAATTAAATATATTTATTTTGGTAGTATTATAACTTTTATTATATTGTCACAATTAATCACGGGCATTGAATATTCCTCCAGCTATAGGTTATCTCCTATATGTACAATTCTATACATATTTCCACTTTGATCATGCTGCACAAGAAAAATCAGATCAAAAATCAGAAAACAAAAAGCAAACACCCAACAACAAAAAAAGGTGAAACTATTATGTTGTGATCTACATTCAGTCCCCACAATCATGTCTCTTGGTGTAGATGCCTTTCTATCACAAGTCTATTGGCACTGGCTTGAATCACCTCATTGCTGACGAGCCACACCCATCAGAATTATAACATGATTTTTTTTATTTCTGTGTACAATGACCTCCTGGTTCTGCTCATTTCACTTAACATCATTTCATGTAAGTCTTTCCAGGCCTCTCTCAAATCATCCTGCTGATCATTTCTTATATAACAATAATATTCCATAACATTCATATATCATAACTTATTCAACCATTCTCTAGCTGATGGGCATCCACTCAGTTTTCAATCCCTTACCACTACAAAAAGAGCTGCTACAAGCATTTTTGTACACATAGGAACTTTTCTCTTTTTTATTATTTCCTTCAGATACAGACCCAAGTAATGGTGCTGTTGGATCAAATTTTATGTACCACTTGATAGCCTTTTGGACATGATCCAACCACTCTGGAGAGTACTATGGAACTATTTCACAATTCCACTAATTATGTATATGACATTCCCAGCTTTCCCTCATTTTCTCCAGCGTTCATTATTATCTTTTCCTGTCATTCACTGACCTCCTATGGTGAAGAAGTATATACTGGTAACTCAGAGATGTCTTCGTTTGCATTCCTCTGATCAATAGTGATTTAGAGCATTTTTTTCTTTAAATGTACTTTTTTGGTAAGTTATAGATTGTCAAGTTTTGTTATCTTATTCAATCTGTCACTCTTTTCTATTATAGGATTGTTTAATCCATTCACATTTGAAGTTATAAAAGTTAAATTTACATTTTTTCTGTCTCAAATTATGATTTTCTCTTCATGCTCTCAACACAATATTGTGTTCTTTTCATTAATTTAATCTTATTTTAAGGTGGCCCTATTCTACTGGCTTTCTTCCCCTTCTCCCTTTTCTCTTCTTTTTGTTTGTTACCTTTTTTCCCTTCGGGATTTATTTATTCTATCTGGTTAATATTTTTTATTTGATTAATATTTTTCTTCTTTCTCTTTTTTTCTTCTCAGTCAAATAAGTTTCTCTTTTTTCTCCTTCAGTTAGTCCTGTTCCTTACTATTTTTTAAAACTTAATTTTTGCCTTTCCAAAAAAAAAAAAAAAGGTTTCTTATACTTTCATTATCCATCATGTCTTTATCTTTGTTAGATTCTCATTCTGTCTTATTTCTTATTTCTTTTTTCTCTATTATAATCTTTATATAGCCAAAACTTTCAAGGTAGAGTCTTCCTTCAGGGGACTTTATGTCATTGCCTTATATAGGGCAAGGATGTAATCATGGATTCCTTTTTTCCATTATATCTCACTCTCAGAACAGTGCCAGTGTTATATATCTTCTTATGTTGAGCTTTCCCCCTCCACCCCCCATATTTTCCTGGAAATTTCCCTGTGTTCATGCTTTCCCATTCCTTCAAAAGTCACTTGCTCCCAGGGAAGGATTTCCAACTCCTTCTTCCTAAGACAAGCAGACTGTTCAGTCACCAAAATCCCCCAGACCTTATCCATTGTACAGTCTTCATTTCTTTTTCTTTCTTTCTTTTTTTTTTTTTTTTGATATATAAACACTTTATAAATCTGAAAGTACTATGAAAACATCAGCCATTGTTCTTTCACTAAGATACTCCCAGTTGGACAAGAAGGGGATCTTATTTACCAGATCCATTCTTTGTGCATTGTCTTTGCCCATTAGAATGTTTTTTTTTTTTTTTGTTTGTTTCTGTTTTTGTTTTTGTTTAAATAACTTTTTATTGACAGAAGCCATGTCAGGGTAATTTTTTACATTATCCTTTGCACTCACTTCTGTTCCGATTTTTTTCCCCTCCCTCCCTCCACCCCCTCCCCCAGATGGCAAGAAGTCCTATACATGTTAAATAGGTTACAGAACCTAGTTAGATCTTGGATACAATATATGTGTGCAGAACCGAACAGTTCTCTTGTTGCTCAGGGAGAATTGGATTTAGAAGGTATAAATAACCCGGGAAGAAGAACAAAAATGCAAGCAGTTTCCATTCATTTCCTAGTGTTCTTTCTTTGGGTGTAGCTGCTTCTGTCCATCCTTGATCAATTGAAACTAAGTTAGATCTTCTCTTTGTCGAAGAAAAACACTTCCATCAGAATACATCCTCATACAGTATCGTTGTTGAAGTATATAATGATCTCCTGGTTCTGCTCATTTTATTCAGCATCAGTTCATGTAAGTCTCGCCAATCCTCTCTGTATTCATCCTGCTGGTCATTTCTAACAGAACAATAATATTCCATAATATTCATATACCAAAATTTACCCAACCATTCTCCAATTGATGGGCATCCATTCATTTTCCAGCTTCTAGCCACTACAAACAGGGCTGCCACAAACATTTTGGCACATACAGGTCCCTTTCCCTTCTTTAGTATCTCTTTGGGGTATAAGCCCAGTAGTAGCACTGCTGGGTCAAAGGGTATGCACAGTTTGATAACTTTTTGACCATAATTCCAAATTGCTCTCCAGAATGGCTGGATGTGTTCACAATTCCACCAACGATGTATCAGTGTCCCTGTTTTCCCACATCCCCTCCAGCATTCCACGTTATCTTTCCCTGTCATTCTAGCCAATCTGACAGGTGTGTAGTGGTATCTCAGAGTTGTCTTAATTTGCATTTCTCTGATTAATAATGATTTGGAGCGTATTATCACATGGCTAGAAATAGTTTTAATTTCTTCGTCTGAGGATTGTCTGTTCATATCCTTTGACCATTTATCAATTGGAGAATGGCTTGATTTCTTATAAATTAGAGTCAATTCTCTATATATTTTGGAAATGAGACCTTTATCAGAACCTTTGACTGTAAAAATGTTTTCCCAGTTTATTGTTTCCCTTCTAATCTTGCCTGCATCAGTTTTGTTTGTACAAAAATTTTTTCAATTTGATATAATCAAAATTTTCTATTTTGTAGTCAATAGTGATCTCTAGTTCTTCTTTGGTCATAAATTCTTTCCTCTTCCACAGATCTGAGAGGTAAACTATGCTATGCTCTTCCAATTTATTTATAATCTCATTCTTTATGCCTAGATCATGAACCCATTTTGACCTTATCTTGGTGTACAGTGTTAAGTGTGGGTCAATGCCTAGTTTCTGCCATACTAATTTCCAATTTTCCCAGCAATTTTTGTCAAATAATGCATTCTTATCCCAAAAACTGGGGTCTTTGGGTTTGTCAAACACTAGATAATTAAAGTTATTGGCTGTTTTGTCCTTTGAACCTAACCTATTCCACTGATCAACTAGTCTATTTCTTAGCCAATACCAGATGGTTTTAGTAACCGCTGCTTTATAATATAATTTTAGATCTGGTACAGCTAGGCCACCTTCATTTGATTTTTTTTCATTAATTCCCTTGAAATTCTTGACCTTTTGTTTTTCCATATGAACTTTGTTGTTATTTTTTCTAGGTCATCAAAATAGTTTTGGGGAAGTCTGATTGGTATAGCGCTAAATAGATTAGTTTAGGTAGTATTGTCATCTTTATTATATTTGTTCGCCCAATCCAAGAGCATTTAATATTTTTCCAGTTGGTTAGATGAGACTTAATTTGTGTGGAAAGTGTTTTGTAGTTTTGCTCGTAAAGTTTCTGATTTTCCCTTGGCAGATAGATTCCTAAATATTTTATACTATCAGTAGTTACTTTAAATGGAATTTCTCTTTGTAACTCTGACTGTTGGATTTTGTTAGTGATATATAAGAATGCTGATGACTTATGTGGGTTTATTTTATAACCAGCAACTTTGCTAAAGTTGTGAATTATTTCTAATAACTTTTTAGTAGAATCTCTGGGGTTCTCTAAGTATACCACAGTCTTCATTTCTCTTCACCATTGGAGGTCAATGAATGTTTTCCACATCCAAAGTAAAGACTTTCCCACTCTTTTCAATCTTTGCCCCACTTCTACCCTCGATTCACCTGAGCCTCCTAAGCATAGAGTTCACATTCCCCCATTGCTATCCTTTATTTGATATCAGTGAATGACTCATTCCTCCTTGTCTCTATCTCTTGATCCCTTTCATGTACCCTCTCTTGTTATGTAATCCCACAAAAGAAACATATATACGCTGGGGGTGTCACCAAGTGGTTGATTGTTGTCATTTGTTCTTGAAGAGGACCCAAATGACATCACTGTATTGGGGTCAAGATATAGTCCAATCAGATCCATACAAACTCAAAAAGCTGCATCATAGGTTGGGCACAAATAGCCCATATTTGGAGTGGAGATATCTCTAAATTTGCTCATTTCATGTTTATCACACCAAGTACTAAAATCAGGGCTTCTTAAATTTTTTTCTCTCATAACCCCTTTTTACTCAAGAAATTTTTACAGGATCCAAAAAATACATAAATATTTGCTGATAATCATAATTTTTGCAATCTCCACATTCAGTTACGCAACCCCATATGGGGTTGTGACCTAAAGCAAAAGCTTTGCTATTGATAATGCCTCTCATCTTCCTCTTCATAGTTAATGTCTATAGATTTCATCTTTGTCTCCTTTTGTACCTTAGAAGTCCCTCACTGGTTGGTTGTTACTCTTGCTTTTGCTGTCCTTGCTTGCTGCATGTATTCATTGCTTTTGCATTTCTGTTGCTTATGGTAATTGAGAAACAAATGTTGTCTTCAGTTCCAGTTTTCTAATTAAAAATATTTCTTAACTACTACTGAATATCCATTTTTTTTTGTCTTCTCTAGTTAAGCTCAGATTTACAGGGTTGGGTCAAGTGTGGAGCTTCTTTTTGATTTCATTGCTTTTAAGAATGCATTCCATTTCCTCCTTTTTCTTGTGGGTGTGGAATAGTTTAATGTTACTCAAAAATCCTTTGTTTTGCATTTGAAACTATTCTGATAGAGATTCGAATTTCAGTTCTGCATTCCAAAGTTCTGGGCTTTCTGGATTTCAGAAGTTCTCCTCTGTTATTTCTTTCCTTATAGTATTAAGATTTTTTTTTTTTTTTTTTGTCCTGTCGTGGTCTTCTGGAAGATCTATGATCCTAAGGTTGTCTTTATACATTCTATCTTCAATATGGTTTTTCTTGCATAATAAGCATATCTTCTTTTAATTTATTATTAGTTATTAGTATTTATTTGCATTCCCAGTCTGTTTTCTTTTCTTTCATTAGTGAAACTCTTTATAGATTCAACTTTTTCTATTCAGTGCATTATTTATGTTGTATAGGACATATGTTATGCTCTCATAATTCTCATTTTTTTCTTTTAAACCATTCAGGAAAGTGTATTGTGGTTCCAGGTTCTGAACTTCGACCAAATCCTCTGTGTCATCAAGTGTTGGATCATTTCCCTTTATTTTTCAGTATTTATTCATAGACGTCTGAACTCTTTTACTAGATCTGGAGGCCATATCTCTTTCTGTTGTTACTGTTTTTTTCTTGATTTATCTGTTTATGTTTAAGGTGTTTGAGGTTTCTTCTTCCTGAAATCTTTGGTTACTTTCAATTTTGCCATTGCCCCCATATTATTTTCCTGACTTACTTCCTGACTCCCTTTCTTCTGATTGTGCTTTTCTTGGGAGTTGGATTTCAGAGTTTTTTCCCACATTGGAAAACTCATGATTCACCGAGGCCTCTGCCTATACTGACTTTTGGAATGGTCATAACTGGCCCTCATGCTGTACTTTGCCCCTCAGGTTTGGTGTAGAGCTACGTTGCCCACACACACACACACACACACACAAACACACACCAGTCCTATCCCTGTGATTTGTGCTTAATAGCTTTGGTGAAGCTTCCAGAAAACTTTTGTTCCTGGAGGACTGTGACTAAGCCCTATGTGTCTCATGAGGTTTGAGCTCATTTCCCCAGCCTAGCGTTAGGATCTTCACAGCAGTAGAAAAAGAAATGATTTGTAGGGGTAATGTGTTTTTTTTGTTTTTTGTTTTTTTGTTTTGTTTTTTTTTTTAATTTCTCCCAGTTACCTGTAAAACAATTTTTTACTTCTGTTTTTTAACACTTTGAGTTCCAGAATCTCTCCTTTCTTCCTTACTCCACCCTGCCTTTTAAGAAGGCACATATGATGAAGGTATGCAAAACATTTCCATAAAAGTTATGTTGTGAAAGAAAACATAGATCTCCCCCCCAAAAAAAAAAAACAAAAAAAAACCCTACCACCCTGAAGAAAAAGGTTTTTTTTGTTGTTGTTGTTGTTTTTTTAAAACATGCTTCAATCTATATTTGGACACCATCAGTTCTTTCTCTGGATATGATTAGCATTTTTCATTACAAGTTTTTCAGAGTAGTTATGGATCATTATATTGTTAAGAATTTCAAAGTCATTTACAGCTGATCATTTCCACAACTTTGCTATTATGTTGTACATAGTATATTTCACTGGCCTTTCCAGGTTCTTCTGAGATCATCCTGATCATCATTTTAGGGCTGAGTTTTGATGTAAGCTTAGGTTTGCTAATTGTAGTCTCACTTCTGCTAGCATAGGAGGTTGGGGAGAGGTGCTGAGTGTCTCAAGTTCAGTGAGCATCACTTTCTAGATTTTGGAGGTTCTATTTTAAACTTCCTTTTGGATTCTGGATGTCCTCAACTATGGAAACAGTTGAAGTTACTTTATCTTGGGTGCACAATTTGTGTTTTGGAGAGGTTTGTGAAGTCAAAGAGATAGATTTCTGGTCTGCCATCTTTTTTCTCACGTGACCTATTAAAGATGCTATCCTTTTAATCATAAAATTCTTCAGGTAATATATGATTCTAAATCATGAAACATTGAGGTTTCTGGAGAACTAAAATTGATCAACCAAAGAACCATGGAAAGATACATTGTGGGTATGAGCAGGCAGCAATATGTTAGAGAATTATGAAAGAAAAGTAGTAAATTGTATACAGGATGTCATTAAAGGTGTGTGTGTGTGTGTGTAATGGAATATGGACTAAGTGGTAGAAGCAAATTTATGTACTTCCAAGGCTTCCAAGTTCATTAAGTAAACTTCTTGTAGTGAACCTGTGGAATGATAGGGGCAAGTTGTATACTATGGGTAGGCACACATGGGTTGTGATCTTTATCATTGGAATGTAATTGGAGAAGGAACTTGAGACTTTTTCAAAATGTTAAAGAAAACATGGATTTAGGTCCTACCTCTGACACTTCCTGTGTGATCCTGGGCAGATCATTAAAATTTTTTTTTTAATTCTTAAGGTGCAGAGAAGGTGCTAACCTGCATTAAGAGATGCAGTTTTCTCATAATTTCCTATTTCAGCAAAATGTTGTAGGAAATTAAGGAATTATATCTCCTTTGAAGCCATTTTGGATAAATATAGCAAAATTTCCTAGGAAAGGTTCCCTTCTTCTCAGCTTTGTTTTCTGTTTTTGCCCTTTTCTCTGCCTCTCATTTGGGCCATGTTGTTTGACTTTGAGCCATTCAGTTTTCCCTTGGTCTTTTCTGAAGTTGACAGCCACATGTAATTAAGACTTGACTTTTTCAAAGGGTGAGGTATACTCCTGGTTTCATTATCACATTGTAGTTTCTTTTTTACTTAGATAGTTTTGTACAATTAAATATCTAACATGTTAGCTGTCAAGTAGTCACAATTAAGTTAGGGTGGTAAGCAAATCTAGAAGGGCAGCATGGTACGCTGGGCAATAGATGCCTTAAAATAAGAAAATCCAAGTCCTTGTCCTACTTTGACACATATTGACTACATGAATGAGGACAAAACACTTCACCTTTAAATAATCTGCAGTAGTAGAGAGAATTTCTTCCCTGGAAATTCTCTATACTAATAAATTTTTGAGCAAAAAAAAAAAAAGGGGGCAGAGCTTCTTTTTTATAACTTAGGGCTAACTTTTAGACATTTTCAAATTTCAAGTAGTTGATTACATAGCCTTCCAAATTTGAAACAAAAAAGTGTAGGTTTTTTGCATTTAAATATTGACTTCTAAATTATTATATTTTGCCTTTAAAAATATTTTATGAAAAGTATTTGATACCATTTTTCTATCCTATAAGTAGTCAGATAATAGTAGTTTATTTTCTTGTTTTAAAATTGATGTTTAGTTCTAACCAATATGAGTTTCTTGTAGTTCTAGAGAAGCGTTATCTGACATTTTGCAGTTTTTGAAGAAATCTATACTTTTTGAAGGCAAGTAGTGATGAACAGAGAAAATATTTGCATTGGTAAGAACATGAATAAAACCACTGCCATTCATTTTGGGGGAAAAAAGTTATAGAAACTTTAATTCATTCTTACTGTAACACAAGTGGACAGTACTATTGTCCTCATTTTGTAAATGAGGAAAATACATCTAAATGAGCTGGGATTCAAGCCCGGCTGTATTCCAGTATGGCTTTAAGTTTCAAGAGAATTTTGTTGAATTTGGGTACCTGAAGAACTTGTATGTATCTATAGGAAGTCTCCAGAGATGAAGTAATTTTGCATCTTTAAAAAGAGGTTAATTTGGTACTAAAATTCTTAGAATTAATTAATGCCTCCCCCAAAACGAGGAATAAACCTGTCCTTTGCTTTAGTGAATATGATATTTACAGGTAGGAACCATTTTTTTTTTTTCCTATCTTGAGCTGCTGTTTTTTGGATGTAGATAGGAGAATTGAAAAACTTTCGTCTTTGAGAAATAGTTTATTATTGGAAACAATTTCAAAAGATTTTCTAAATTAGTAATTTCTATTTAGACAAGGTTTTTTTCCCCATTCTCTTATCCAGTAGACATACAGAAGAAGAAAAGGCAAGTTGTATGCTAGAAAGGGTACTTACACAGGAGAAGGAAACCTTTGTTTTCTTTCTCATTCCATGCACTTTCCAAGTGTGTAACCTTGAACAAATCATTCAATTTCTCTGAGGAATCAGTTGAATCATCATTAATGTGAGTAGGATGTTAGACTTGAAGTCAGGAAGACTAGAGTTCAAAGTCTGCCTCAGAAACTTAGTTAGCTATGTAATCCTGAGCAAGTCACTTAAGGGCTGTCTGTTTCCTCATTAAATGAGGGCATTGGACTAGATGATCTCTCAGGTTCCTTCTCACTCTAAATCTATTATTTATGGAATCTTATGACACAAAACAGGTGTTTGAAATGGATGATCCTTTGTGCTTTTCAAACTTTTAAATCTTAAAAGATTTAATAATAAATTATTATTAATAAATAATTCTATGAAAACATCTTGTTACTAAATGATAATTGACACATCAATTTAGGGCACCACCTACTTTTATGCCTCATGGATATAATGTGGAAGTGATTCTGAGTTCTCTAAGGCTATATTGGTAACACACAAATCCTGGGAGATTCTTCCACCCTAGCAAAACTTAACAAGACTAAAATGGGGGCATTGCGCAAAAGAGGACACTAAATTGGGCAATCACAGGATCTGAATTTGAATTCATTTCTGCCACTTAGTATACCTAAGTAACCTTACAGAAATCACTGGGTCTCTCTTGGTCTAGGTCTTCAATCCCATGACTCTTGTCTGGGGATCAGCACAGTTATGTCAGCAATAAATAAATAATAGCTAGCATTTATGTGATGCTTTAAGGTTTGTCAAAGCACTTTATAAATATCATCTCATTTTATTTTAAATTCATTCCCAGAAATTGTGCCCTCAAGTGAGTTTTTAGGTGTAGCAACTATTTAGTATGAACTGGAAGGGAGAGGGCTGCTGCTTTTATCTGTGGAGGGGAATGCTCACATGGAGGAAATTAGAGTCTTTTAAAGTACATGTAACCTTTTCAAAATTTTCTTTTGGCTCATTTGGCATTTTGATAGATGACAGTAAACAGCTAGCATGCCATTATCCTGATACCAAAAAAACCAAAAAAACTTTTTTTCAATTTGTAAATTTAAGAAGCTAAGAACATTATTGTACTTTTAATCTATTAATTGGCATGCTTGCCATATCCTTTGGAACATTATCTAGCAGTCTTTGGGAGGGACCATTAAATACTTACCAAAAAGTAAGCATTTAATTGTTGGGTTTTTTTCGAGTGTATTTAGCTTCATTTTCTTCCAATAGCCTTAGGACTATATTTTGAAACTGTTCTAAAACTCCTATTTTCTTTGTGAACCTATAATATATCACAGTATTTCATTGGAAGATTGAGATGTAATATTGTGTAATAGGTATAGATCTTGCCCAGAATGTAGAAAACTCAGGTTAAAGTTTTATTCCTGATACCTACTGGCATTGTGAGCTTGGGCAAGTCACTCGAACCATCCAATGTCATTGGGGACCCTCTACGATTGAGTAAGTTGCAGAGAAGGTACTGAATTGCATTGGAAGAAGAAATTTGCTTTATCTAAGAGTTCTAGAAGTCAGTGAAATCATAGGGTTTAATCCCTATTTATTAATACCCTTGAAGAACTATACTTCTATACATAGACTTAAGGGTCCCTTTAGAAATTGCCCTACTTTATAATTTGTAATAGTTATACTACTATCTGTTAATAAAGTCCTTTTTAATTTCTAGTGTTAGACCTTTTCAATTATGCCAAATTTTTATTTATAAACTTTGGAAGAAAGATAAATAATAATCCATAAGCAATAAACCAATCAAGCTGAATTTAATATTAGCTACTTGGAAGTTTTTTCTTTTGTTTTCTAAATTAAGTGCTAGTGGATTTATTTAAACTCATTAATAATAAGCCATTTTCCATGTCTAGCTAAAAATCATTTTGTTACTACAGAAAAATATTAATGTCAATCACAAGTGAGTACAACATATTCCTCTGTCAGACTAGTTAATTACCTAAGTTCTATTTTTGTAGGGTTGTATATAGTATAGCTTCATATCCAAATAGCAGATAAGAGGGAAAGAAAGCTGAGATAATCTCAGCCTTTTGATTTACTTATGTAAAAACCATCCTATGCCAGCTAAAAAGTGTTAATGACTAGATGTATGTATTTTATAAATATTTAATATTTTTAAAGAAATATATCTTTGGATTCATTTGGAATCAAATATGAATTAAGATCCCAGTTAATGCCATTTATGATTATAAACAAGTCCTTAAATTCTGAGTCTGTTTACTCCTTTGTTAAATGAGGATAATTAATAATTGTGCTATTATTCTCACAGGGTTATTGTAAAGAAAGTACTTATAAACTTTAAAGAGACTTAGAAATATGACAAATTGTGATGGTTTTGTTGGGAGCCTTATGATATTATCAGTTACTTTTCAAAAGCCTATTATCTTTTAGATCAGTAAACAATTCTACAAAAAAAGTCTCTTAGATTTGCAAACTCAGTGTCAACTTTAAGTCTTTATTCTAACTTACTGCACATATCCAGTCTCTTGCCACATTTTGTCTTCTTTCAAAATATCTCATCTATACATCTCTCTACTCACATAGCCATCACCTTAGTACAAGTCCTCACAACTTCGTGCTTAGTCATTTGCAATAACCTTTTAAAACATTTATTGTTTTTTTTATTTTTACATCACCTAAATTTTTATCACTTCCCAAAAAACTAACCATAAAAGAAAAAAAAGGAGAGAAAATCAGCAAAAGTTCGCAACATATCCCATACTCTGCTCCCCCCCAAAATCCCTAAAGATATATGAAAATATTCACATCCATGGAATTCTGTGTCAGTAAAGAAACTGGGGGCAGGGCCTTCGTAAAGTTCTTCTTATAAGCCAATACTCATTCTTTGAAATTTTGCATCCTTTCCTTTGGGTTATTTTATTGTGGTAGTTTTTTCCATCTCTGTTGTCATTTTGTATCTTGTTTTCATGGCTATATATACTTCACTGTAAATCAGTTCATGCCTCTCCATGCTTCATTATATTCATCATGTTGGGCCTTTCTTACACCACAGAAATATTTCATCACAGTTATATACCACCCTTAGTTTGGTTATTCTCTTGCAATTAATTTCTAATTGTTCTTGCTGCCTCACTCAAGTCTCTTCCCCACTTCAATCCATTCTTCACTCTGTTGCCAAAGTGATTTTCCTAAAGCACAGATCAGATAGTGTCACCTTCCTTATGAGACCAGTGGCTTCCACCTCCATGGTCAAGTATGAAATTCTGGTCTGTTAATCTCTTCACAACCTGGCTTCTTACTACCTTTCCACTCTTATTATACTTTATTGCTCTTTATGTGTATTCTCTGATCTAGCTCTATTGACTACATGCTGATCTTTCCACATAACACTTTATCCTCTTTCTTCCTTAGCACTGACTATCCCTTATGCCTGGAATCCTGTCCTTGTCTCCCTTCTACTTCAGTTTCTTTGTATTGAAGATTAAGCTCAAAAACTACCATTTTCAGGGAACCTTCTCTGATATTCCATGAATCCTCTGCTTTGCTGCTGCTGTCTCTTTTCTAAAAATTCCTTCTTTCTCAATTCTTGTATATTTTGTATGTACCTAGTTATATGTATATGGTTTCTCCCATTAGAATGTTAGCTTCTTGAAGGTAGATACTGTTTTTGCCTTTCTTTGTACCCTCAGCACTGAACACAGTGCTTGGCCCATGCTAAGCACTTAATAAAGGCTTACTAACTGACTGAGGCAGTTTTTTAGATTACTTAGGCCAATAATTTTTTTATCTAAAATATATAGAGAGAATTATACTAAAATTCTGTTCTGAGTCACAGAATCCTCATCTTTCAAATGAATCAGTTTGGTTTTGCTTACATGTTCTCTTAAGATCTTCCTGCTTAAATCCTTTTATGATCCTATGTTTGGGCCTTGAATTATCTGGTTTTTTTTTTTTTTTAATATATCAATTGTGTCTTCCCTGCTAAATCTGTACATCATATAATGGAAAGAGTTTTGAACTAGGAGATGAGAGATCTTGCTTTGAGTTAGGAGAGCTAGCTAACAACTTTAAACAAGACATGACCTCTTGAGTCCCAAGTTCTTTATTGTTAAAATGAGTGAATTGAACTGAATCGTTTCTAGGATTCCTTTTTAGTTCACATAACCATTCTCTGAAAAATTAAAAATTATACTCACTAATTTGAAAAACAAAAGAACTAACCTAAATGAAAACCCTATGCTGAAGTACATAAATCACAGTTAATTTTCTGAATATAGCAATATTGGGATTGTTAGGGGGAGGTTTTGTTATATTTTTAGGGGGAGGTTTTGTTATATTTTGGTCTTTTTCATTTCTAATGCTAAATTTCTCTATGCCGGATTTTACGATATAATTGATAATTATAATCTAACTGGTAAAAACACCTAGCTGTTACAAAGTACTTTATCAAGACAACTATTAACAGTAATAATGCTTTGCACAATTCCTTTTCAGGGTTTTGTGGACTTTCAAACTTGCTTAAAGTGGGGAGAAGAAGTTTAAGTGCTCTACTGAAGTCACATTTAAAATAGTAAGAATTAAAACTGTCTCAGTTGCAGAGAAAAGAGACATAGACACATACCTCCAGTTAAAAAAGAAACTAAACATTATGATTATCCTTGTGAAACTGAGGAAATGCCCTTGAAGTGTTGGAACCTCTGTTTTCTAGGTTAAAGATTTTCCTGGTTGTGGTGAAAATGAACCTTTAGAGGCTGTAAATGATCTACCTTACTCGAGGTAACTACAGCAGTTTCTGACATATCAAGATTTTTTTTTTATCAAGATTATTTTCTCAGCCAGTTTAGAAACAGATCTTCAAGTAAGTCACATAGAACCAGATATTTAAATATCATTCTTAAAGATAGAGGAAAACACTCTATAATGTCTCTTGGCAACCTTTTTCATGAGTTCTGTGTTAGCAGAGCTGAAGCTATAACCAAGCAAGTTTTTCTTTTATAGCTTTTGGAGCTTTAATAATTTCCATGATTACACAAGTTTAACCTCCAAAAAATTTTTACTACTGTGAATTACTAGAAAGAAATGTCCAATCTAAATTTCTATTGCTACAAATGAGGCTCATTTTTTTTCTTACTCTTATTGGAATTGGGGAAGCCAACATAATGACCTTTATACACTAGAGATCAACCTTCATTAGATTAAAAAATATTCCTAAATCTTGTCTTTTTTTTTTTTTTTTTTACCTTGAGTCATATATTCCAGCAACTTAGGTTATTTTAACTGATTTTCCCTCGTGCCCTAAACAAGAACTGTGGTTCTTGAATTTTATCTTTTTAAAATATTCTAGACTTATTCTGTCCTTATTTAGAAATTTTATTGTTAAGATTAAATTTTCCTTTACCTTTTGCTTTTTACTGTGATGTCTATTAGTAGACCTTTGATATCTTGTACTTAATGAGTTATTTTCCATCTTTGTTCCCTTTTGAGTAGTAATTTTTCTTCTTGGTTTGCATTGCCTTACAGTTGTTTCCACCGAAGCTTGTCAATTTTTGAGTGACAATTTCTCTAACTGATGAAAGATAATTTTGAATTCTTGTATTTCCTGAGATCTTAGCAACTTCTAGTTTAACATAATCTTTAAATTTAATGATTGTGTTCTATATTCTGTTTTTGAAAGATAAGATGTTATTTTTCTTTCCCCTGTGATTTTATGAGTATGGGGAGTTACCAGTGAGGAAAATCCTACAATTCTAAAGTTTAGTGGAAACTGAGACATTAAGTGATTCATTCATGATTATATAACTCAACCTGAATCATCTTCCTGATCCCAAGAATGGCCATTTCCTTCAGTATGTCTACACCATGTTGCTTACATTAGATCCATGCCTGGTCCTTAAAGAATATACTTTCTCTAGTTGGCACTGAATTATTGCTTTGCAATGCAGATTCTGCATGCAATTATGCTCCCACTTAGCAATAGCATGATTCAAACTAATTTGATTTTTTTTTTTTTTTGATTGCCCATAGAATCCCTCAATACCTTTACCATTAACCTACTTTGGTAGTTAACTGTGGTTCTGGCTTTATCTTTATCTTTACTTTATCTTTCAATCTCTATTCCTACCCTTTATTTTCATGGTGTACTCTGAACTTTCATTAATTTAGAAAGTAGGCTAGTGTAAATTATTGTTTTCTTGGGCTGTAAAAGTTTGGAAAGTTTCTCTATGTCTCTTCTATACTGTGGTGCGGTTCCATGGAGCCATTTTGCATGTATCTTTCATAAGATTTTCTCTAACACAGGCTAGGTTTTTCTGGTTTATTGATGGAAGAAATTCTTGAGGTCTCTATCTGAAAGAATTAGAGGCCTTCAATATCTTCTCAGAAATGATAATTTTTATTGATCTTACATAATGTTAGCAAAGTAAAGCCAGGTACTACATAGTACTGCTTGGAGTGCTATTCTTTTACCTTTATACTCTTTGTCTGATTTGAAATGATAGACTACTTCAAGGAATTTCTTTTTTCTTGTTACAAAATATATTAGATGTCACTGCCCCCTCCTTATTTACCTGCAGAGAGTCTTACAGATGAAAATGAAACAATTATGCTTTTGGTATCTTTTAAACATTTTCTGTTCTTTAAATTCCTTCTCTCCACCCCCTGAAACTAAGACTTAAATATGGTGGATGTACTACATTTATCCTTTTATCCTTACTTCTGACGCAGATAAATGCTCAGTTTTGCATTTATGTTAGTGAAATCGGTCATAATGTATGCTACTAATAGTAACAAATACAGAATGAATTCTGTAGGTCTTTTTTAAACTTTGTTTTTAATCATACTTTAAAATTCTGTGAGGCATTCATATTTATGATTGTCCCTACTCATATATAACAGATAAGATCTTGAGGGTCCTCATAGTGTCATAGAACTAGAGTTAGAAGGGGCCTCAAGGTCATAACGTGCAAGACCCACATTTTCTAAATGAAGACCATGGACCAGGAAGTTAAGAAGCATGCCTAAAGTCATCTAGGTAGTAAGCATCAGAGGCAGAATTTGAATCTAGATCTTATTACTCTAGAAGTATTACTTTTTTTATACTATACCAAGCAGCCATATCAGATCTAATCACCTTTAATCTTGAAACTGAATCCAGAGGTTGACTTGCCAAAAATGACGTAATTTCTTAAATAAGATCCAGCATTGATTCATTTCAATTCAACAAACATTTATGAAGTATTTTCATTTCCATCTGATGTTTATCAGTGCTATAGAATTTTGCATCTAGGGAATGATTGGTCCTAACCACTAGTATACAGATGAAGAAATGGGCTGGTAAAAGAGAGAGAATTTGTTCGAGGTGACACAATGAGTGGCATTTTCCTACTCTACTTGCTTATGGAGATGAAACTGAGGCATGGAAAGTGATTTTTTTTTTTTTTTTTGGCCCATTTCCCACAGCTAGTTTATCACAAAGATGCTGTTAGAATCCTCTAAACTCTTTGACTCAATAAAATTTCCATTCCTTTAAACTTGGAGCCAATAAATTGAAGCAAATCAGGTCATAGCCCCTCAGTGATCCCAGCTGGTGATGTTTGGGGGGGTATCATTGTCCCTTCTTTGAAAAAGATTTTTCTTCTTTTTTGGTACATTTATTAATCACTCATTTTAAGGATTACAAATGCTTGAATGAATCACTCCAAGAAAAACCCAGAAGGCTCTCATAGTTTGTTTCCTGGGATCTGACTGATGATGCTTAATGACTCAATTCTGGCCATGCTGACATTCTGGGTTCTTATCATCGGAGTATAATGAGGTTTTCTGAGACAGGTTCCCATGAAAGAAATGGTAGCTTGGGTCCTTGCTTTTTGAATGAAAAAGTACAGGTTTGGTGTCGAGAGATTATACTCTTCCTACCAACTCCCTATGGGAGTGCCAACCTTAGAAAAAAGATAAAAGGGGAAGGATCTTGAGGAATGTATTTCAAAAATACTTTTCATTGTCTACCTCCTATCTCTCTCTTTTATTGTATAAATCATAACTTCCCTGAATGTGGTTTAAGAATATAAAGGTTTTATTCATCTGTATTGTGCAGACTGAGGAAAAAATTCAGTAAAAAAAAAAAAAAAAAAAGCATTTCAAACTCCTTTTTGCTTAATACCATTTGTTTTAATGGGCATCATTAATTCCTTAATATCAAGGAATTAACCAAGCAGGTACAAGTATGATTGTAAAATCAAATAGAAAAAAAGTCTTTAGAAATTAATGATCCCCTCCCTTTTCATTACCTTTGCTGTTTCTCACCCAAAGCAATTGTATTTGAACTGAATTCCTTTCCTTAACTTTCTGGATACATACTCATCTCCATTATGAGTGACATTATGAGGTTTAAATGGCTTTGAAATTAGAACTTCATCTTTTCCATTACATGCTAAGATTATATGGGCTATTTAACTATGTTTTCATAGAGATTCAATCAGGCTTCCCAGTTTCTTAGGTGCAGTTTCTCACCCCTATCTTTTCAAGGCTAATTATGCCCTTTTCTCTTAACAAGACAATATCCAGAGAAAATAGGAAAGCAAATGTCCAAAACTCCATATAGGAGTACAGAAAGGCAATTTATGCCCAACTGGTACAAAAGTACATATGAAGCTTCTCTTCACTGTGGAGAATTCTTGAATATCTGAAAATCTTGCTACCAAACAACTGGAGTGAGATAATATTATCCCTCAGTTACTCACTATGATCACTAGAAGATAATTTAAGATCCCAAAGAAACTAGCCTCATAAGAGACTGACAATATTTTGAATGACTACCAGGGACTTTACAGGTACTCCTAAGAAGTGTATCTTTCCATAGTAAATATACATGATTGTGTAGCATCCTCCTTTGATTTATATCTTTTCCCCTCCACCAAGTGAAACAAAATTATATACATATATACTTGATGCCACCATATTTACCTTGTTGGCCAATTTTGCATGGTATTCATACAAAGTATCTAACAGATCATAAAGATTATTTTTTTTAAATTTATAGCAAAAATACTGTCCTAAGCTAGTGTTTATTATTAAAAACAAATTGCTCATCTAATTTATCTACAATCAACTAATTTTTTTTATTTAAGAAAGGCAGAGTTGTTTAAAAGCTATATGCTAAGACATATTTTACATTACTTCTATCCTGTGTAATAAGCAAATATCTAACTTGAAGAGCAGATTAAAAGGGAAAAATCCATCCAGGGTTCAAAAGATAAATGTCTTACAATGGCATTTAAACTTGTCATTTGTCAAATGGCTACGTTTACATATATAGTCATGTAGTGATTGGGTTTGGTTGAATATAACTTCTACCTCAAACAACTATTTTGATAGCATGAATTATATTTCTCTTGATTTGGAAGAATTCAGCGTTCTTTAATATGTTATCCTATTTGTCTTCTCATCCCAAGAATGTACTCAGAGAATCAGAGAATCTGAGAACTAGAAGAGAATTTAAAGATTGTATATTTCAGTCCCTATTATTAAGTATTATTCTCACATTCAAAATCTGGGAACTAAAGCTTGAAATATGAATGTATAATTAGCCAATAGAGAATTCATTTACAAAGAGAATATTAAACTGACTTTCAAAAACTAAATATGATAACTAAGTATTTCATTAAAGTTTGCTAGTTTTCTCATTCTCTAAGAGGTTTAGAAAAAAAAAAAGGAAAATGAACCTAATATTGCTTTCCCCAGAGTTACCAATGATCTCTTACTTGCCAAATCTAGTGGCATTTTTTCTGTTCTCATCACTTATGACCTTTCTGCAGCATTTGACACAATTTACCACCTTCTCTTGCTGTATAGTCTTTTCTTTCTGGGGTGGTTTTCTTTCTTTCTTTTTTCTTTTCTTTTCTTTTTTTTTTTTTTTTTTTTGTTTTGCCTTGGGTTTTTCTATTCCATCAAATCCACTAATTGGGAGTCCCCTAAAATTCTGATCAGGACCTTTTTTCTTTCTATATTATTTTACTTAATTCCTCTCTCCCTATATTATCGTATGCTGAATGATCCCTTCAGTTTTCATGATTTCAGTTATTACTATGCACATGATTCACAAATCTATTTGTCCAGTTTGGTTTTTTTTCTGTCTTCCAGTCTCCTATTACCAGTTGTTTGTAAGTCATTTTGAGCTGAATGTCTCATAATGATCTCAAACTCAACGTACCCCAAATAAAACTCATGCTTTTCTCCCAAACCCTCCCATTCTTTTGAATCCTTATTACAGGCAAAGGTGCAACATCATTTTCCAGTCATATTCAGACTTCTTTTATTCAAAAAAAAAATCCAGTAAATTGCTAAATTTTATAATGTCTTTCTACATTATTTCTTGTGTACATTTCTTAGCCATCACTCTAAGTCAGGCCCTCATCAGTTCTCATCTGGAGTATTGCAATAGATTTCTAATTGGTCTTTCTGTAGTTTCTTTTTATCTTCCACATAGATGCCATAGTGATTTTCCTAAATCACTTTATGGCATAGATCTGACTATGTCACCTTCCTTTTCACCCCACTTCCTTCCTTTGCCTTTTTAAAGTCCTACATGATTCATTTGAATGTCCTTTTTCAAGTTTTTGTAACTTGACCTCTTCCTCTCTTTCTAATCCTCTTATGTTCAAATCCTTGTACACATTCTATAACCATACTGACCTTCTTATAGTTCCATGTCTCACTTTTGTGCCTTTTTAGTCATAATATTTGCACATATTATTAAACGAAGTTAGTAATCATAACATACTTAGCATACGGCTGATACAGAGAAGGTATTCAATAAATGCTTCTTTACTCTTCCCTTTCCCTTCCCCTGCAGACTAAAAAGAACACTAGTGTTTAGTATGGGAATATTACATAGTTCTATTTTGCTTTTATCTATTATTTTAAATTGTAGCCATTGATTTTTCCACAATAAAGTTTTCCCTAAAAATCTTTTATATCCTTATGACAGTGTCCAAGAATAACTCTTGCAGTAGGTACACCTTTTATAGCATTTCTAATTGAAAAATTCCCTCCAAAACATTGTCTTTCGGGAACTTATGAATGCAAATGTACTTTTAGCCTCTCTTTATTTACTAACCTACAATTTGACAAATATAGGAACAACTGAGATGTACATATCTTGCATACCTGAGTGGGTGGTTGTGCACTTTGCAAATACACACTCACACACACACACACGCTCACATTCACCCCACATACACCCCTATTCTGAGAACTACAAATTCATTCCAGACACTGAAATTGTTACTCATGGCACCACCTGGTGGCTCCTGTGGGCAACTATCCC
This sequence comes from Sarcophilus harrisii, assembly GCF_902635505.1. Lineage (NCBI taxonomy): Eukaryota > Metazoa > Chordata > Mammalia > Dasyuromorphia > Dasyuridae > Sarcophilus > Sarcophilus harrisii. The sequence goes on along the minus strand of NC_045428.1, from coordinate 485,993,252 downwards.
ACCCAAATTATTCACAACATCCTTCCTTCTTTCTAGGAAGAATCATGAATGTGTCCTTTTCCATTTACTTGTTTGTTTTTCATTAGACATCTCATTTACCTCCACATCAAGTATTCCCCTTATCACATTTTAAATATCTCTTCTTTTACCCCCTTCTTCCATCTCTCTTCCAACTCTGGTTCTATTTCCTTATAATACTTTCTTCCTTCTTTCTCCTTTTCTTTGTTCCATTTGTTAGCCAGAAATAGTCTTACCCCAATCTTGGCTTATAAAGGTTTAAAAAAAAAAACCTAGGCTGTGGATAAAGTATCAGACCTGAATTCAAGAAGACCTTGAAGTTAGGATCCAGTCTTAGATACTTATTAACTGTGTGATCTTGAACTCTTTCAGCCTCACTTTCCTCAGCTGCCGATCAGGGCTTCTATAGGATAAAATGAAAGTGTGTAAGGAGTTTTGTGAATCTTAAAGCGTTATGTAATTCTCAAATTATTATCATTTTTAAATGCTAATGATATATTGTGAAGGAAAAGGAAAACTAAATTTTGAAATGAAATTAGACACAATATGTCTCTTACCATCAACTTTTAAAGGCCTTACAAATTCAAGAAATTGCCTTTTCAGTTTCCTCAAAACCCTCCATTTATTATTTTATCCTTCCTTATGTCTGCCTGATTCCAAAGAATAAGTGTTTATGAAAAATGTTAAGCATGGGTTTTTAATTCAGTTTAAGAGCTTTAAATAGTATTAAAATAGTATAAAAAGTTTTCTGCTTTTTAGTGCAAATTCATATTTCAGATATATTTCATAAAGACTTACATGGATTGTTATAGAACCTAGCTACCCTGTATAACATTGTCATTCTAAAAATATATTCCTACATTTAAAAATATTAACTTGCAAATGAATTTTTGCAATAATGTCTGTATATAAAACACCTATGTTTCTAATTGCTCAGTAATAAATTCATCCATCTTTCTCTTGGTTATAAACTACGATAGACTTCATTTGCACTAGGTATAAATACAGGCTTGGCTTTCCTGTTTTTTTTTTTTTTCCACACAATGTTAGTGATAATCATGAATTTCCAGCATTTCTATTAAAGCTTTGAAGCTAAGTGGGAGTAGGGTTGGTGACCCTACTGTAGATAATTGGTGAGGGGGAGGCAGGAAAAGGAAGATTGAAAGAAGCCACACTATAATAGAGACTTAACCCCATGTAATGCCAGTATGGCCACAGGGAAAACATTTTCTAAAGAAGCTTTTCATTCATTCTCCTCAGTTTGTTCCTTGGCCTTTAGCATTAGAATGGCCTTTATAGAACAGAAAAATTTGTACGCCCTGTTATACTTGGTAGAACAGATACCTAACTCTAACATCAACATTTTCAAACTCTCCTGGAAAAATAGAATTTCTGGGCAAATTTTTCCTTTTTTTCTCCCCCACTTAAAGAGCTTTCAGTTCCCTGGAGAAATTAAACAGAATTTATTTTTTTAACATTACCAGGCAGAATGATTATGCTTAATAACTGTGTTACGAGCATGTATCGTAGGGAGGAATAGAGAGGATTCAATATATGCTTGACTTCCTGGGAAAAGAATTTGTTTGCAAAACATGGCAATTTACCAAACCTATCTAAACCCCAAAACCAGTGAATAATATAGAAATCATGCAAGTTACTATGAGGCTTGTATGACTGCATTTGAAGAAAAATAAAATGAATACAGACAATGATGATAAGGACTTAAATTTATATAGCATTTACTATATGCTAAGCATTTAATAATTACTATCATTTGATGCTCATCACAATTCTGGGTAGTAGAAGCTATTATCTTCATCTTACAGTTGAGGAAACCAAAGCAAATAGCAGTTCAGTGACTTATCCAGTATTATACAATTAGTAAGATAAATTAGACATTGAACACTAATTTACTGATGCACATTGCTATCAGGTATATTATAATTGTGACCAGTAGAGTTGCTGAAAATGCTAGAAACTAGCAAATAATTTTTGTGAGCTGGTAAGGGTTTGAGTCTACCTGCAAGCCTAATTTAAAGTCATTCCTAATTTTAGCCAGCCTCTAATGGAATTTCAAAGACTAGTCAAAAGACAAAAATTATGGAAGTTAAACTTTAGGAAGAGATTGATTTGAAAATGTCATCAACTCTGTCTATTAAACATACATGATACAAGTCAGGTGCAAATATTTTCCTGGTATTCAAGATTTCTTTGACAACTTTGTTTTTGTTCAAGAGGAGACAGTTTTCTCTTTTCTATGGGCTACTAAATTAACACAATGGATAAAGTGCTAGAATTAGAATCAGGAAGACTCTTCTTCCCAAGTTCAGATCTGACCAAAGACATTAGCTGTATGACCTTGAATAAGTCATTTAATCTTGTTTACCTCAATTTCTTGTGTTTAAAATGATCTGGAGAAGAAAATGTCAAACCACTCCAGTATCTTTGCTAAGAAAACAAGACTATCAGGAGGATTGAAGTGCTGTCAGCATTGATTGTTTAGTTAACTTTGTTTTTAAGTAATATAGGACAATGACAAATTCAAACAGTTCTTGCTTCGTTGTGTTTCAGTCCAATATCTTGGTGCAATGCTGACTACAAACTGGTTTCATTTTGTGAGTTCTATTTCTGGGGAAAATCTGTTTTATAGTCTGAATGCATACTTTGGTTCCTTCTACTTGCTTATTAGTACCCAAGAAGCTTTAAAAAAATCTAAATGAGTACATGAGTTTTTCTTACTCTACAGAAAAAAAACTATAGAAAGTTATTGATGCAATTTAGATTAATCTGCTGTGCAAGACTAAGCTACATGAGAACGGGGAAGCATATCTAAAATGTGCACTTCTCTTATTACATTGTGTGTATGTATATACTATATATATGTATTATATATATGCGTGTGTATATATGTATATTTACATATGCATATATACATACTAGAGAAAGAGAGACACACACAGAGAGAGATCCATTGTAACTTTATGACCATTTGTTTAAAATTTAATAGGAACATTAGGAAATTACAAAGTTTCTTTACAACCATCCCCTGAAGTAGCCAATGAAAATATTTAGGGAAGAGATAAACCCAAAATCTCATTAAGTACATGAAAAAGATTCAAATTCAGATCTTTCAGCTCCAAGTCTACTGTTCTTTTCTCCTCTGTGTATACTGCTTACACAATATTGCAAATATTGTCACAAATAATAAATTGGGTGATCTTTTATAGATTTTTTTTCAGAACCTACTCTCAAAACAATATCTTTAGAATATCATCTGACTTTGCAGTTTAAAGTACATGGTGGTGATCTCAGCAATATACATCCCATTACATGATTCTCCTTTAAGTTTTACATCCCCAAAGTAAAATTGAGTTTTCTGGATCCTTTGTAATTGCCTCAAACCCTCTCCAAATTTCAATTTTCATTCAATTTTTAATTAAATTTCATTTAACGTTTTCTTTAGAGGGAAACGTGTATAATTCAGTTGATTGCTTTTATTGCTCAAAGTTAGAGAAAGAAATTCATAACAGGATTCACTACTAAAGCCAAGACCTACTGGCAGGAAGAAATATTGAACTACTCGAGAATGAATCTATTAAGGGACTAAGGGAATTGGCACATCTATCAACTTGAAATGTCACAGGTGTCAGCCACAGAGAAGTTGCTGGTCTTTGTAATGTATAATGTTTCTCACCCAGAATCAGTAGAGAATTCACTTTATGTCATTGGGGCTGGATGACTTTGCCTTGTTCTAGAATATATAGCATTCTGCTCTTGGTGATTAAGGGTACCAGCTAGGGGAGGACTAGCCAGGTAGAGGAGTCCAATGATCTTGGCTTTATCTTCTCCACAACTAGCAGAGTTAACTAATAGCATTACTGTGCCTCTGATCATTACTTACTTCTCGCTTTAGGCTTCTTGATCATCTCATAGGCCCTTGTTCTCCTCTTTTCTTCCTGCTGATGTTAGCTGGGTTGGGCATGACCTGGACCTTTATGTTACCTGCTTTTCCAATTTGCCTTAATATTATAGAATTTCAGTTCTCTGAATAGAAAAATGGCCCGAGTTAGACCTAATGGTGAAGAAGAAAATAAGGGGTGATTAGGGTGAAGGTTCAGTCATTAATAGCAGTAATATTCTGTGCTTAAAAACTTTTTTAAGTGTTCTTGGCTTAAAATACAGGGATGATGTTGGGGTGACTAGAGCTATCGGTCTTGTTTTCTGAGAGCTGAGTCACACAGGGTCTCAGTAGCTCGATTGGGATGATGAGAATAATTGAACCATTGGTTTGAGGCCTTCTGTCATCTCCCTTGTTCCTGATATGTATGTTTCTTAATTCATCTGATCTCCTGTGTTGATACTTTTAAAGAGCTGTGCTTTCATCACTGTGAATATTCCCTCCACCTATGCAAATAACAAATATCTCAACCTTGATCCCTATTTCCCTATTTTTTCCCTACCACAGATTTTAAGCAACATTCTTCAGGCCTCCTCTTGTTATTTTATTATCTCTGTTCATTGCTCAGGCTGTTCTTCTGTTTTTCCTCCTTCTTACCCCTTGGCCAGCCCACCTCATTTTCCATCTGGTTAAGGATGATAATGTGAAATGATACCCTTACATATGGTTTTGGCATCATTATAATTCTATTCTTGCTTGGGGTAAGATAGAATTATAGGACATTGTGGGAAGTAGGCTCTCACTAAAGCTTGGTTGGAGAGAGAGTACAATAAGCAAAAGGTTTGTCTAGGTTCTCTGTTACAACTCCGTTTCCCAAAATGAATTAACTACCAATATCATTTGTCTTTAGCAATTCCATTTCCCTTAGGAACTTAACTCGGTCTCAGGTATCTGTGAGGCATGTTAATATTAAGAAATATCTGCATGGTTAGAGATTTCCAATGTTGGGTTTTGCTTGCTACCATGAAAATGTTCCTTTACTGTCATTGTTTTTTTCCTCCTTATTTCCTAACATTGCTGCTCAATTTCTGTCTTTGCACAGGTCACTGGAATCTGATCTCTGGCGAGCCTTAGGATAGACACTTTCTAATGATCAAATATTTTGAATATATGGTTTCCGTAAGCGGAACCAGTTACTGCTAAAGCATTGTGGAAGAGTCGAGGCTTTCAACCGAGGTTCTCACTGATGCTCTCTCTGCACTTTCTTGACTGCTGATTTTTCCTTTCTTGGTCTACCCTGCTTCCTTTTGGTCATCTTTGATTGTGTTGTCCTGGATAAACTTTAGGAAGGTGAGCTGTGACTTCTGAACCCTGCATGATATCCTGCAGACTCAATTTTTAGCATTCCTTAGTTGATAAGTGACTGCCTCCCCTTTTCAAGCATGAGGTCAGTTAACTATTGTCAGTCCTCCAAGTTCTGCATGAACAGCTTGTGGGAAGAAAATACAGTAAGGTCTTTCAGGTTCTGAAGAAAATGTACATAGTTTGTATTTAGCTCTGAATCGGAAGGAGTCAGTTGTGTATGGCTCTGTATGCTTGTGTACATCTGTGCTCTCCTTAACATTCTCTTTTCTGCAGGCTGTTTGTACATGTGTAAATAAATGAGACAATAAATATATTCTGACATTATATCAGAGCATTATTTTTATTTGACTTCATCTCATTATCAGACATGACTCAAATGCAGATGTAACTGTCCTGCTTACTGGAAAGAGGGTTTGCTTGCTCCACTCAAGTTGTAATTTTTTTCTGATGTCAAGAAAAAAGTTATTGTAGTTCCTAAGTAGTTTGTGCAATTCATAGATTAAGGAGGTGATGACGAAGATGTTGCTTTTATCCAACTTGGTTTAAATTGTCTAGGGTGGAAGCTAAATACATCAAGTAATAGGCAAGCTATTTGAGGACTTGCCATGAATAAAAAGATCCACAACTTCTAGGACATTGAATTTTCTTTCACTCAGTGATCTACTCTGAGATCCAGAGGCTCATTCTTCCTTTCACAAGGAAGGAACACCTTCAGGAAGATAATTTTCTTTTTACAGAGACGACATTAGCCATTAATCTTTTCATGTAGTAAAGATAATGCTGTTTATCTCAGTTAACAATTGTTCCCCAACTTGTTTTCTTATCAATTATTTGGAGTTCTTTATTTTATCAAGCATTTTTAAAAATGCTGTTATATAGGAGCTGATTATGTTCATCATTTTAAAAGTTATTTAGTAACTTGCTTTAGCTTTGTATTTAAGCTTTTCTCAAGTTTCTAACATCAATACTGTGCTTTTTTGCAGGAGGTATTCATACAAAATGAGAAATTCATGATTAAAAGGAGGGCAATATCAGCATAAAGATGATGAAGCATCATGTTGCATAAATAATAGCAGCTTATGACTAGAGCATTGGATCTGAGGTCAAGAGGACCTGAGTTTATATCTGGACTCAGAAACTTGCTAGATGTGGGACCCTGGCAGTCATTTATTGTATGCTTCAGTTAATCCATCTATAAAATAGGGATAATAGTTGCACCTGTCTCCCAGAAGTTGTTGTGAGGATTAAATAAGATAATATTTGTAAAGTACACTGGGGATTTTAAAAGGTTAACTATCGAAATTCATAGTGCTGTGACACTTTAAGGTTCTATAAAAGGATTTCATAATAACAGGCTTATTATGTGGATAGTATAAATAGCACCACTGACATTTTCCCCCCATGAGGAAACTGAAGTCCAAAGAGGTTATAGTCATGAGATTTGAACCCAGTTCTTCTGATTCCATATCCAATTTCCCCTCTCCCCTTTTTGAACTATACACTGCCCGGACTTAAAATACTTGAAATATTTCTTAAATATTAAAGTAATCATAATGAGCAGTTAGGTTATTTAGAAAGCTGTTTGGGTCATTCCTTCTGCCATCCAGAAAATAAATCTTCAAACTATTCAGGAAAGATGATCATGTAGTCTGTTTTGGGGGATGTCACCTCTAATATCGATTTGGCCTTTTACTTCATGCTCTTTAAAGATCCAGAGATGGCACCTTTGAAAAGAATTTATAAAGTATACATTGGGATCATGGGCAGGGGTCCTCAAACTACGGCCCACAGCCGCTGATGCGGCAGCTGAGGACGTTTATCCCCCTCACCCAGGGCTAAGAAGTTTCTTTATAAAGGTCCACAAAACAAAGTTTTTGTTTTTACGATAGTCCGGCCCTCCAACAGTCTGAGGGACACTGAACTGGCCTCCTATTTAAAAAGTTTGAGGACCCCTAATGAGCAAGAAGTGTTTTAAGGACAATCTAGTCTGACCTCTCCTGACTCTTGAAAGTAAGGATACTAAGACTCAGAGAGCTTCCTTAATTTCCTTAAGGTCAAACAGATGAAAGTGTCTATGTAAATCTCTAAGCAAAACTGTTAGACCACAGCTACTTTATTCCTTCATTAGAAATATTTGGGAGATGGGGGGTAGGAGAAAGGAAGAAGATCATTCATTAGCTAGATCATGTCCAGGACTCTCATTTGGCACCTACCTTAGGCAAAGCATTGCACTTTATTCATCTTTTGTCTTAGTCAAGCCAATAACATCTATTTATCAGTACACGAGTCGCAGTGCTAGGTTGGGCGCTGGGGTTATAAATACAAAATGAGAAATGGTTCCTGAAGCTGTAAAATAAATGGAGTTATGCTAGAAGGCATCTAAGCTCCTTTCCAGGTTTGCATCCTACATGGGAGCAATGATAAACCCTAAGTGATGAGATTGGGAGGCAGGTTTCAGAGAGTCTCAAATGCAGACATCTGCTAACTCAACCTGGTGCCTGTCCAAGGGACACGATGCCCAGGTTTTCTCATGAGTGCCTGTCTCCGCTGAACGTTCCGGAGTCCTCCTTCAACGTCTCCTGAAGCTGCTGGGATGCCAGTGGACTACATGGGGATAGGGAGTTAGTCACTGAGGAGTAAGCGTTGGGTGGGTTTTCCATTTGACTTTACGACATAGCTCAGATACTATAGGGACTCTGGGGCTCTGGGGCTTTCAGGGAGAAAGGGAGCAGCAGAGTAGGCGGCCAGTTGTGATGCTACCTATTCTCTTATGGAAGAGAAATTAGACTTGCTCTGGCAAGGGGTTGAAGTAGCACTGAGGCAAATTTAACCTTGTGTAAAAGGAAAACACTTCCATTGTTAGAGCTACCTTGGAACATTATGGGTTCCTTCTCCCCAAAAGACTTCAAGCAAAGTGCCGATAATCCTTTGTTGGGTACATTATAATGGGAACTCATTGGGGAAGCATAAATTGGACTTGATGACCTATTATTACTCTGAAAGATGCCATTTTGATTTATTTCAAAAGAAATTTGTACTTAAATTGTATGTGTATAGGGGTTCATAAACAGTGGAAATTTATATACCCATCCCCATATTTACATTCATTTAAAAATATATATACATAGAAGGAGTAGATTTTTAAGACACAACTTCATTATTCTTTTTAGATAATTCAAAGCCAACAAAACCAAATCCCTTAATAGATCTACTTTATTTTAAATGAAAACAAATGATAGAAATATTATTTTATTTTGAATTAGACAAACATGAACATTGTCATATATACATAACAACTGGATTTTTTCCATAGTTTTAAGTATATTAAATTAAGCAAGGTAGTAACAAAACTTTCTTGATCATTTATTGCTTAAAAAGTTAATTGTGCATTTATTAGATATCTTCTATATGCCAGGCACTATGTTAAACACTACACCTCAAGAAAGGAGACAGAAAAATAGCTGTGTACAAAGTGTTTATTGGATAAATTGGAGATAATCAACAGAGTGAAAACCCTAGCATTAAGGGAGTTCAAGAAAGGCTTCTTGTAGAAAGTAGGATTTACATGGGATGTGAAGGAAGCCAGTCAGAAGGGAGAGCATTCAGGTATGAGGGCAGACAATGAAAATGCCAGAAGTCAGATGATGTTTGTCACTTTCTGACCTTTCAACTCTTTTATATATTTTTCATTGCTGCTCTTATTCCTGCCTTTATCTTTTATTGTCACTAGCTTCTAATTTCTGCCCTCTTTTATTATAAATAAGGCCTATCATCTCATTTCACAGCTGCTGGATTTCTTCTTAGGCTTTCATTAACTTAGAGCAAAGATCCATATTATTATCAACTTTGAAACAAGGAAAGCTGTTATGCTAAATCAAAATTTCACTCTGAGCAAACCACCTGTGTCTTCAAGAGCTACTAGTGGGACTATTCATGGATATCCCTGGGAGATGGAGGTTGGACTAAGGCAGGTAAATACTTCTACTCCAAAGTAGCTGCCACCTCAGCTCTTGTGACAAAAAAGTGTATTTTGGCCTAAATTAATAATACTTACCAGTCTTGTTTCTGTTTTAGCTACCTAAGATGAAGCAAAGAGGGCAATGCCCACCATTGTTTGCAATATTGATGGGCAAGGTCATATAATTATAGTTTTTAAAAATCAGTTAAGCAATATTAGATTATTCATTCCTCATAACAATCCCTATAATTTAGGGTTGTTTTGGTTCAGACCTTCAGCAAGTCATCTATTATTTGTAATCTTAGAGTATCCTGGACTTGCCCATAGGCACATACCTAATGAGTTTTAGAGATCAGTCTTGAACTGTGAATTCTCCAACTCTACAACTAATCTGTTTATCATGCCACAACATTTCTCATAAGGGAAAACTGCAAGAAATTTTATTCCCATTTTATGGATGAGGAAACTGATTTTGGAGGAAGTTATGACTCACGTCACTTCAATATTTTGAAGATCTGTGATATTTATCAATTTTGTCATTGTGAATGTTCTCAACACCAGTTCAACCCATTTGTGTTTGTGAATGAACTTCTGAGGCCGAAAATTGTCTTCACCAGGTTATGAACCTTTTTGAACTTTGCTAGACTGGTCCTCAGACAATCCACACTATCACTTGCACCCGAGGCTTTTCCACTTTGCGAAAGGAGTTTACACTTGCTTTGCAAAGCGCTCAAGGACCCAGGGCCATTTTTCACTGAAAAAGCATTGGAAGAAGATTTCAGTGGAGATGTGTGGCCACATAACTAGGCAATACTAAAGAGTTAGAATATGAACCCAAGTGCTTTTTGACTTCCAGGTCTAGTACACTTTTCGCATCATACTGCATCTTTATATACTCTCCAGGTTAGATGCTACAGAGTAGCCTTAAGGAAGAAGATTATCAGTGGAGATACCCTGGAGACAAAATCCAAGAGAGGAACTGGTAGTAAAATCCATGGCCCCAAATGCCCAAAGTTTAGGCAAAAATGAAGAATTAGAGATACCAACACAAATGGTTAAATTTGACCTCATATCATGGATACTTGTTGGGATGCTACCCATAACAATTGGAGGATGGCTCCAGATGAATAATATACTTTAATCAAAAGAAACAGGTTACTTAAACGCTATATGATGATCAATTCTAATGGATGGGGCCCTCTTCAACAATGAGATGAAACAAATCAGCTCCAATAGAGCAGTAATGAATTGAACCAATTACACCCAGTGAAAGAACTCTGGGAGATGACAATGAACTACTACATAGAATTCCCAATCCCTCTATTTTTGTCTGCCTGAATTTTTGATTTCCTTCACAGGTTAATTGTACACTATTTCAAAGTCCAATTCTTTTTTGTGCAGCAAAATAACCATATGGACATGTATACATATATTGTATTTAACATATACTTTAACATATTTAACATGTATTGATTTACCTGCCATCTGGGGAAAGGGGTGGGGGGAAGGAGGGGAAAAATTGGAACAAAAGGTTTTGCAACTGTCAATGCTGAAAAATTACCCATGCATATATCTTGTAAATAAAAAGATATAATAAAAAAAAGAAACAGGTTAAGTAAAGGAGTATGGGAGTGGAATGACATAAGATATATTCACAGATATCCTAGAGGAAATCTAAAAACCAGCAGCATTCAGTTCCTCCAGTTGAATTCAAGTGTTGAGTTCATTGTTGGACAAATAATTCACATTTAAAGTACAACATTAGATGAATTTTTTTTTTTTTTTTTTGGTGATTACTATCAATCTTGGTAATCTTATCTGCTATTCTGCTGTCATTATTATAGAGTGTTATGTGAGGACTGAGGATGATTTTTCTGTTTTTTCCCCCCCATGTGCTGACATGGATTAGAATTCATTGCCTAGTGAAATAGAGATGGAGGAGATAAATGAATTGAGAGATCAACAGAAATCATTAATGGGAATATATTCAAGTCCCTTAGGGATGACATCAGAGAAGAATGGTACTAGGAGAAATCATGAGGCTGCAACAAACGCCACTAAGAAAAGATATTAGGTGAAGGAGAGGAATTTTAAATTTTAATATGGAAGATCTTTGAAGACTAAGTATCAGTGAAATGTCCAGAAACTCCTCAAAAGCTGCTATTCTAATTTATGAGGAAGTAGTGGGGATCAAAGAGTAACCTAGAAAGATCAATGATGAAACAAAGAGTAGAAGCTGATGGTTTCATGTCAGTTTATCATAAATGGAATGCTTATGAGATCTGTAGATGATATGAGGGTGAGGGTTAACGCTGAACAGCAAAACTGGTAGCAATTTGTAAAAAAAAAAAAACCACTGACAACTCAAGAGAAGAGAGGAGATCTTATTAAAGCTGGAGGAGGAGGAAATGTTGATTGAAAAATCAGGGCACTAAATGGGACAGTGGATTGAGCACCTGCACTGAATCAGGAGAATCTGAATTCAAATCTGCCTGCCCTGAAGACACTTAATTCTCCCTAGCTTTGTGACCCTGGCCAAATCACTTAACCCTAATTGCCTCAACCACCTCAAAAAAAGAATAAAAGAAAAGAAAAGTTAAAGCACCTAGGGCAGTTTGTGGACTAAAGAGGACAATTTGAAAAGGCATTGTGGATTGGGCTTTGAAATTTGTTTGGAGTGGAGTGGGGAAGAGGAGGGCTGATTGGAATAATCTGATTAGTAGCTACAGTTTGGATGGAGGCATCTAAGTGACTCAGTGGATAGCTCTGATCCTGGAGTCAGAAAACAAAGGGTTTAATCCAGTTTCAGACCTTATTAGCTTTGTGAAAATCACTTGACCTTGGTCTGCCTGGATTTCCTCATAATGGGTTTGATAATGGTGCTATTTCCTATTATTGTTAATAGTAAGCTAAAACCTTTGGTTTTACATATATATGTGCATATATATGCATAAATAAGATTTTATTGTTATTAATTTTATTATTGACTTGAAAAGTTAAACCCACATAAGAAAACAAAATTTGGCAACTGATTAGATATGAGGAATGAGACAGTAAGTAGTCAAAAATGATAGCTAAATTGTGAACCTGGGTGACTGGGAGGATAGTGGTATTCTCCCCACTAATAGGGAAGTGAAGAAGAAGGAACAGTTTGGGAGGAAAAATAATGAGTTCAGTTTTAGACACTTAGACTTTAAGACATCCAGAGGTTATTCAAATCAGGAGAGAGTTGGACAAATTTCAGAATCATCACCGAGATGGTAAATCCATGGGGGCTTATTAGCTCACCAATAAAAGAATATAAAGGAAGAAAAGAAAAAAGCAGAGGAAAAGGTCTGTGGGGATACCTAGAATTAGCAAGGTCCAACAAAGGTGAGAGGAATGGTCAGAAGAACCGTCACAAAATCCTAGATGGAAGAGAATGTCATGGAGAAGGTGATAGTCTAAAATGCCGGGGAGGTAGAGAAGGTAAGGATGACCAAAGGTTTTTCGGTTTGAGGAGACCTCTGGTAACTTTGAAGGGAGCAGTTTCAGTTGAATGGTCAGAAGCCAAACTGCAGAGCATTCAGAACAAAGTGAGAAGAAAAGAAGTTAACATGTCCACCATAGAAGGCCTTCTCAAGGAATTTAGTAAGCACAAAATTAGTAGGCACAAAAGGAAGATGAGATAAGGGATGATAGATGATGGATATACTAGTAGACATAAAAAAGAATCCTCTTTGTAACAAGGAGAATCCCTTCTTTCCCCCAGATACAGATGGTTACAGCTCCATAGCTCATACATTAGGCACAAATTGTATGTGTTTGTAGTTTTTTTCAAATATGTTCCCTTCAAGACTGGATTATGCTTTTAAAAATAAAACAAGCCAATAACAAAAAAAAACCACTGGGTTTTCAATGTCAAAAGTCATAAATTTGGAGAGTTCCTCCAAGACTGATCAAAGTGTAATCCAAGGTAGAGCTAAAATAGCAGAATAAAAGCAGAGAATTATTTGAGCTCTCCCAAATTCTCCTCCTATTTCTAAAACAATGCCTCAAAACTAATTCTGAAGTGGCAGAACCAACAAAAGAAAGGATGAAACAAATTTTCAGCCCAAGACAACTACTCACTGTAGTGAGAGGGAAGTACAGTCGGCACAGGCCACACCAGATGTTTCCCAACAAGTGATCAGCAGGCCTTGGGCAAGACTGAATTGGCAGTGTTGGCTCTGAGAGCTCTCTCTGGTAATGGGTGTAGGAGTCTCTGTTACACTGTCCATAGGAAGTTTTCGGCTGTAGTCCCAGAGTGAGAAATAGCACTAGCACACTGAAGCCCATGGAGCCAGGGAGAGCCTGCTCCCAGTTTCAGGACAGAAAATAATTCTCGTGGCTTTTCACAGGCCAAGGGAGCAGTAACTACATCTTTTCTTAGATGATACCACTGTCTGAAAAATTGACCTTACAGACCCTCCTTCCCCCTACTTCACCCAGAATTCGCTTTGAAAACAGTAGAATGGAATACCTAAAGCTTGGAATAGTTTCCCTGGGATCCTAGGAATAGAGCCCAACTTTATATAAAGTTAAAGCTAATTACCAGGTTGGGAAAACAAGCAAGTAAGCAAGCAAACAAAAAAGAACCTAACCATAGTTATTATGGTGAAAGAGGTCAAAACAAAAACAAACTCAGAAGATAACTATATCAAAATGCTAGATGCAAAGCCTCAAAAGGCCCAAAAAGAATTCCAGGAAGAGCTCAAAATATAGTTTTAAAAATAAAATAAAATGGGTAAAGAAAAAATTGGGAAAATGAGAATAATATAAGAAAATAATTTTTTAAAAAAGAAAGTTAATAATAAAGGAGACACAAAAAAAATACTTAAGAATGTAACACCTTAAAAATGGAATAGGCCAAGTGCCAAAAGAGGCACAAAAATCCACTGAAGAGAACTCTTAAAAACAAACAACCCCCCCCCCCCACAGAGAGAGAGAGAGAGAGAATTGGTCAAATGGAAAAAAAGAGGTGTAAAGGTTCTTTGAAGAAAAGAACTACTTAAAAAACAGAATTGGCCAAATGGTAAAGAAGGTGCAAAAACTCAGAAGAAAATCCTTAAAAATTGGAATCAGGAAAATGGATGATAATGAAAGTCATCAAGTAATGATAAAATAAGAAGTGAAAAAAAAATAGAAGAAAATGTGAAATATCTTATTGGAAAAATCACAAACCTGGGAAATAGATGAAAGAGAGCGAATTTAAAATTTTTTGGACTATTGGAAAGCCATGATCAAAAAAAGAACCCAGACATCATTTTTCAAGAAATTATTAAGAATAACTGTCCTGATATCCTAGAAAGAGTAAAATAGAAATTAAAAGAATCCACTCATCACTTCCTGAAACAGATACCAAAATGAAAACCCCCAATAATATTATAGCCCAATTCCAGAATTTCCAGGTCAAGGAGAAACTATTGCAAGCAGATAGAAAGAAATAGTTTCCTGGAGCCACAATCAAGGTGACACAAGATTTATCAGCTTCTACATTAAATAACAACTGGAGAGAATAGAAAATTAAATTCCAGAAAGCAAAGGAGCTCAGATTTTAATGAAGAATTTCCAACCCAGAAAAACTGATTCTAATCCTTCAGGAGCAAAAATGTATAAAATGTATATTTGAAATATAGGATTTTTAAGCATTGCCGATGAAAAGACCCGAGATAAGAACATTAACTTTTAAATTCAAGACTCAAGAGAAGCATGAAAAGATAAACAGGAAAGAGAAATAAATGATTCAGTAATATAGTTACATTTCTACATCAGAAGATCTTGTAATCCCTAACTTCATCATTATTAGGGCACTTAGGAATATACATAGACAGAGGGCATGGGTGTACACTGATTATAATGGGATGATATGCAAAAAATAAAATCAAAGGGTGAGAAAAGAAAGAATGGCTTGAGAAAAGAGGAAAAGGAAAGGGAAAAGAAAATAGGATAAATTGTTTCACTTTTAAAAAAGGCACCAAAGAGCCAGTTGAGAGGAAGATGAGAGCTGGGGAGTTTGTGGGCAATGTTTACTCACAAATTTGCTGTCCATTGGCTCAAAGAGTAACAAACACACTCACTGGGATAAGGAAGTCTTTCTTACACTAAAAGGAAGTAGAAAAAGAAGGGGATGGGGGAAGGGGAACACTGAAGGGAGGGTGGATTGAGGGACATGGTAGTCAGAAGCAAAACACATTTGATAAATGGTCAAAGGATAGGAACAGGCAACTTTCATATGAAGAAATCAAAGCTATATATAATCATATGATTAAAATGCTCTAAATCACTATTGATTAGAAAAATACAAATTAAAACAAATCTGGGAAATCACCTCACATTTATTAGATTTGCCAATGTGACAAAAAAGTGTATAACAATTGGGAAATAAACAAATTGAAATTATGAATGCAATACTATAACGCTATAAGAAATGATGATCAGGGTGATTTCAGAAAAACCTGGGAAGACTAATGTGAACTAATGCAAAGTGAAATAAACAGAACCAGAATATCATACATAGTATCAGCAATATTGTAGGATGACCAAATATATATGATTTACTATTTTAAGCAATACAATGATCCAAGAAAATCCTGAAATACCTATGATGAAAAATGTGATCCATCTCCCGAGAAAGGACTGATGGAATCTGAATGCTGATTGAAGCAAAGTTTTTTGTTTTTTTTTTTTTAACTATATTTTTTGGGAAAAGTAATGTTTTCCATGACTGCATATTATATACCAAATTGCTTGTCTTTTCAATGAAGGAAGGCGGCAAGAGGGAGAGAAAATTTGGAACTCAATTTTTTTTAAATGCTACAAATTGTTTCTTCATGTAATTGGAAATATATTTTAAAATAAAGCAATATACAAAGAACATCAAGCTCAGACTGCATTTCTTTATATGACATGTCACATTAGACAACGAGATTTAGGTAATGCTACTCTTTCCCTCTCTCTAAAAGGGAGACCAAAAATGTATCTTACATAAATTGGCACTCAGTGTCCTATTGTATTCATCCCTAGATTTAAAGCATAGCCTAAAATGATATTTAAAAAGAACAATTTAGGTGAAAGTTTTCATGATTGCTTTTTTAAAATTCATATTCATTTATATATGATAGTGACCCAGAGAGATAGTATAGAAATAAATAGAGCACTTATTAAGTACTTACTGTGTATCAGGCACAAAGCTAAGTGCTAGAAATACAAATTCAACCAAAAAGGATGACAGCCCCTGCCCTAAAGGAGTTTATGTTCTAATTGGTAAAGGCTATAGGGTGTAATGGCCGGGTGGTTGCAAGAATGAGTCAGAGGACTCCAGGATTTTAGGATAGGCTGAAAAGGAAAATATACTTTGAGAGTTGTCTAAAATTGGCAAAATGTGTTTCTCCTGTATTTTTCACATTTCTTCTGTCATGAGCATCAGATTGTTTCTGTCCTCAAAGAGCTTATAGTTTTTTCCTTATCTCCTTCCACAACAGGACTAATTGGTGGGTGCTCAAGTTGGATAAGGTTTGAGCAAGATCTTTCCTTGAGAGTAAGAGGAAGTTAGGTACTTTGGAGAAATTGATGAACTCCTTCCAAGTCACTAGACACATTCATAAATGAATGCTTCAGGGCATTATCCCTTATCTCTATGGTCAATAGTTCCTTAGCAGGTTTCTCATCCTGTGAACTCTGTCTTCAATTGGCTTTTTTTTTTTTTTTTTCTGCTAATGTCCTCCAGGCTTAGACTGTGGGTTTTCAAAATGGAAACACAGCAATCAGTCATGAGACTTTCCCTGTATGGCTCTGATCCAGGAAGAGAACTCCAAATTGTCTTTCCTTTAATCCAGTTTATCTAGGCTATATACCCACATTTGCAATGAGGATGAGGATGGGGAGACCCTCACATATGAGAAGAATATTTCCCTCAACTTTATTCCTCTCAGTGTTCTAGCCTCTTGCTTGATTTTGATTTTTGAAAGGACTTTTTTCCCCCAGCCTTTGTTCCATGCATAGCTTCATCACTGAACCTCACCATCACTTAAAACCCCACAAATCAGCAATTGGAAAGGGCTGGGGGAATACAGTGTGTGGTCTGATTACCACTCACAGAACATCTGGGATGTAAGAGGTCACTTTCTAAAGGTACTAACCCTTGAAGCATCTTTTATTGCTTTACAATGACTAGGCTCCTATCTGATAGTTTTATGGCCAGATTGATTTACTACCCCTCCTAAAATTGCTCTGGTTTTATCTAGCTAAATGCAGACTAAATGCAGGGGCTCTTGAAAGGCAAAGATTTCTGGATGGGATTGTATAAAATAAAAATATAATTACTGACCATAGACTAAGGAGAGAGAGGCAGACAACAGTAAAGTGAGTTGCTCAGGTTGGCTGAATTATATTATACTCCTTATATTAAGGAGGCTGAAGGAATTTCTTAAGCTACAGAAAGTTCATAAGCAAGAAAACGAGTCTAGTTATTTATATTCCAGGTTGATTATATTAACAAATGTACCAGGAAAAAATTCAAAGGATATAAGTCAACACATTACAAAGTACATCAGGCCACCTCCACTTCTCTTTTAGAAGTCTCAAGAGCCAAAGCCAGGCCTTGGCTCTTTCCTTGCTCTTCCTGTTCACTCCCCTGGGCCTTTAAATGAGGGCATTGCCCAATATGTGTAAACTATTTTTCTCAGAAACAATCACCGCTTGTGGGTACATGTATTTCCCATACCACTTCATTCCATCACTACTGTGACAATAAATTCATAATATACCAAGTATCACTTCCTGCTATTAATTAAGGAGGGCTTTATTAGGCACAATATTGCAAAGTGAATTGAATAAAAACATAAAAATCCTAAGACATCCTTTGGTTCATTCTTGGAACATGCTCCAATTTATTATATGTATGATCTCAATACAGACTGGGAAGTCCCAGTCTGGAAATGAATGGGCTAATAGTAAGAGAACCCCAGGGAATCCTTGCACTTCTTGAAAATCAGGAAATGGTATTGGGATTGATGATGAAGGCATGAGACAAGAGTTAACATTTCCTGGACTGTGGCAAGAGTCTGTGACCATTCTCTTACCCACCTTCCCCAATTATCTCCTTTGGTCCACATGCAAGACAATCCCTGCCTTTATGGCATCTTCACTAAACAATCAACACGCGAAGAAGTTGTGCTGTTTGTCATAATACGATTTTGCTGTCAGGTATAATACTGGTTTGTCCTTGCCTTATTAAATAAGTTATTTGATTAACAGAACAAGTCCAAGAATCTTTGTTGGAGTTTATATAATAACTGTTAAGCTACTAAATTGCTTGTTCCAATTTCTCTTGCTCTCCAGCTGGTGGAATACTGGAAAAAGTGCTGTGCCTGAAGTCAGAAAGATCTAGTATCAGACACTTGTTAGCCGAGCCAACCTGAGCAACTCACTTTACTGCTGTCTGCCTCAGGTTCCTCAACTTAAAATGAAGATAACACGACCTACCTTCCTGTTAAAAAAATAGTACTTACAAGTGCTTGTCAAATAGTAGGTCCCACAGAATAAATGTTTATTCCTTACTCCTTTTTTTCTGCCCCAAAACTTTTCAAATATCTATTTGAAACTACATACAAATGAATGAATCCCAGTTACTTCATGGAGAGGGGGGAAAGTTTAGAAAGTCTTAGATTCTGAGACCAGATGAAATCACCATGTTTTTAGCTCCTTTGTCCTACAGAACTGTCCCCAAGGCAATAGGTTGGGTGGTATGATGGTCTTGAGGGCAAATTGGGTAACATATTCCACTTAATATTCACTCATTTTAGGGAAGGCAGAGAGCTAATGAGCAATCAGTGAGTGGGAACTTTTGAATATTTCCTATTCTTTCATACTTCTGGTGGCACTATCTTATTTTCTTGAAGTTTTATTCTTCCCGGAAACTGAGTTGGGCATATATTTGATGATCTAATTAAACTTTTCCATTTTTAATCTCAGGTTGAATATGTGCAAATAAGGAAGCATTGTGAATATAAATAACAGTGGGTTTCAACACAGCAGAATTACATCAGGAAAGTGGTGTTAGAAAGAGCTTAAAAAAAAAACACCAAAAAACAAAACAAAACAAAAACTTTAAAATTAAAAAAAAAAATCAGCCCCAGAGGAAGATATGACTATACATTGCTGAAAATTGTCCTTTGTCTTTCATTCTTTGGAGTCAAATAGAATTCTGAAATATTTCTTTTTGGCACAGAGTTGAGAGCCAAGTGTGATAGGAACAGAACCTGGTAGAAGAGGAAGTAGGTAATACCTTGCAACATGTTCAAACCAGAACTCATTTTCTCAGGAAACCCCCTCTCTCTCCAGGGCCTGATCATCTGCTGAAAAACCAAGCTCAAAACATTTCTTGTCATCTTCCACTCAGTCATTCGTTTTCACATATTCAATCTTGTTTCTACCTTCACAAAATCTTATATAGGTTTTCTTTCCATTCTTGCAACTACCATCATCACTTCATACCTAGAATATTTTAATAACCTCTTCTGGTTGGGACCCTTTCCTGGTTTCCCTTATTTGCAATCCATATTCCACACAACTATGTGATTTTCCTGAAACTCAAATATGGCCACACCACACACTCCATCTTCCTTCTCTCCCCACTCCCCCAATGTTGTTCACTCACACCCAACTCCTCTTGATACTATTTGGAATTTTCTTGGAAGAGATGCAGGAGAGGTTTGCCATTTCCTTCTCCAGGTCATTTCACAGATCAGAAAACTGAAGCAAACAAGGGACTTGCCCAGGTAGTAGCTGAGGCTGGATTTGAACTGAGAAAAATTAGTCTTCCTGACTCCAGGCCCAGTGCTCTATTGCCTCACCTACTTGCCTACATATTCACTGAAAACTACTATGACTACTTCTTCTAGGCTCAAACAGAAAATCTTCTGGCATTTATTTAAAGGTCATCACTTGAGTCCTTCCCACTTTTCCAGTATTCTTCTACATTACTATACTGCACACAATCTTTGATACAGTTACACTGACCTCCATATTGATTCTTCTACCTATCACCCTATATCTCTGCATATTTTCTATTGGTTGTTTCTTGTACCCAGAACTTGCTGCCCTTCAGCTGCTAGTGTCCTCCTTCTGAAACTATTCTGTATTTATCTTTTATGTTCATGATTGTTGGGATGTTTCTCCCCATAAAAACTTCTTTAGGGAAAGGACCCTGTTTTTTGCCTTGATTTCTGTGCCCAGCTCTCAGTGAGTCTTAAATACTTGTTGACTGAATTGAATGTATTACTGTGGAAGCTTAGAGACTAACAAAAAGCTGCCCAATCTTGGGCAGGAGATGAACCATAGATGAAGATGTATTTGGGAAAATAAAATGCTATTTAAAAAAAGGAAATGCATATTATCTCTGACATAAAAAAGAGCTTTAAAAAAGAAGCTCTAATGAAGTTAAGGATGTATGCTGAATCTAAGTTAAGTCAATTAATTCAGAAACATATGCTAAACCCACTAATTGACAACATTGACAACTAAGAAACAACATACAAGAAAAAAAAGTAAAAATAATAACCTTGTGATATTCTATCAGGCAAAACATCATGTACATATTATACAAAGTAAATTCACATTAATTTATAGGGGAAAGGGAAATTAGATCTCATATAGGAGGTCACTGTCAATTCAACATCAGAGAAAATAATCAAGCATTGTGCTTCTGATAAGATTCTGTGCTTATACTACTGATATTGCTCTACTTTAAAGTGATAAAAATATTACTTATGGGCAAGATACTATTCACTATAATATTCAATATACATTCAATTATCTATTACTCTAGGCTATTTTTTCCTCCTTAGTCAGCTTTTATTGATCTTAACTTTGCAATGGGTATTGAATCATAGAATCTCAAAGCTGTAAGGGATCATAAAGACCATCTTACTATACAAGATTTCCCATTTGTGATTTATACATCAATGGGATTCATGAACTCATGTGTATTCTGTTCATTAGTGATTTTATCCTATCCATGCTTTCTCATCTTATGTGTTACTGATGTTCTCCTAACGATTTCCCAGAGATGATTTACTCAAGAAGCTAGAAGTCCTCCTTTAGGTTTTGTTAGTTACACTATGAGTATAGTACTTGGTCTGTCCATCTATTTTCCCTTCTTTATCAAACTGTCCATTTTGTTTTAAGGCTACTTCTTGCACAATGTTTATTAATAAAGATATGTCTGTCTCCTTAATGTATCATAAGTCTCTCCATTGCCTTTTTAGTCATCTACAACTTCAAAGTTTATGAAGTGTCTTAAATTGCAATTTCATGGCATCCCAGAACACTGGTCCTAAAAGGTGAGTTTTTATGATGGGGGACACGACAGGATTTATTAAGAATGATGTCTTATTTCTCAAAAGTAATCAAATATACTTTGTTCTCTCCTTGTCCATTCTATATGCAGCTCACTGTAACATTGAGTAGTACCTGTTAATCCAACTAAACAGCCTAGTTTGGTCAAAAAATTTTCATCCAAGTTTCCCCCACCCCCAAAAAAGACTTTTACAACATCCTTAACAAAGGGCTGTTCCCAGAACTCCTAGATTCTGAAGCTAAATTCTAATTCAGCCCAGAGTGCACCAGATCTACCACCATATTTTGGCTTCTTTGAATAATTTCACTCACCACTTTACTTTATGAAATAATGGCAGCCCATATTTACAGAGACCCTGCAAAATTAGTTCAAGTATGCTCACTTTAAGATGAGAAAATGGAGTTTCAGAGAAATTCAAGTGGATGGCCTAACGTCACAAAAACAAGTTAAAAAAAAAGCCCCCCACTTGGCCTAGGCTTCTATTCTGCTACTCACTTCAGTATCATATAGGCAACACTAAGTCTATCATGTCTCTCTAGGACTTATGTTTCATTTAAAACAAGGATGGAGGCTGGGGGATGGTAAGGAGCTAAACAAGATGATTTCTAATGTTTTCTACTTTAGATCCTGGGATCCTAAGTGACAGCCAGGTTTTCTGCTTCCAGAGTTTAGCATTCTTTCCATTGCTGTAATTAGCATTATGTCGATTATAATAAATCCAAACCTGCTACTTGTACCTCCCCAAAACTGCTCTTGGAGAAGAACTCAAGTTAATTTGTCTCTCCCCTTCCACATGCCTGCTCTTCAGGCTACCATACTTCCGAAGCCATGGAGAAAGGGAGTAGAAAACCAAAGCATAGGACAACTGATCTATCTATATACAGATATTCAAAATAACACATTTCTACTGTTTTTAATGTATAGGTGGGGAAATGGGCACATAGAGGGGAAAAGGAAAGAGGATCAAAACAAACTGAGGATAGTGAGATGCAAAATGATGAACATGATAAATTCATGGAGGCATGGCAAGGTCTAAACATACTGATACAAAGGTAAATAAGCTGAAGTATAAAAACAATATATATAGTGGTTACAACAATGTGAATGGAAAGAACAAAACATTTGAAATAGAATGTTGTACAATTATAAGGTCAAGGCCTGGCCTAAAGAAAGGATATGAGAACATAAATCCTCCCCCCCCCCTTTTTTTTTTTGAAAAGCAAGAGATGGAACACTGCACATAATGTCAAGATTTTGTCAATGAATTGGTAATTAAGCAATTTATTTTCTTTTTTTATTAGAGATATTCTATTGGGAAAAATTGGGATGAGCTATATAATAGGAAATTTGGCTGAAATAAAAATGACACCAAAATTTTATCTTAAAAAATTATCACCATCCTTCAAGCAAAACAAAATCCAGTAATAAGCATATAACCAAGGAAAAGTATATCTAGGAAGAGACTGGAGATGGTTAAAGAGTTTAACTTCTAGGTTAGGATGAGTAACATTTCTAAAAAAAATCCGAGTTTCCATCATGGAGTAGAGCTACATAAGACTGTATTTTTTTTAATTTAAATAGGATGAACATTAATTTATTAAGTGATCTTACTACTTCTAAGCACTGAAAGCTAAGCAATGAGAGTATAAAGGAAAATGGATTCCCTTTTCTCAAGACTCTTACATTCTAATAGGAACCATTTGAATTATTATGTATTACACATATATCTAAGTTATATAAATATATGATTTACTCACAGAGTAGATAACAGGCAACCTTAGAGAGGAATGCACTAGCAGCTGGGGAGGAGCTGGGGTGAGAACAGACTAAGAAAAGTCTCCTTTGAAAAATAGAATTAAATTGATTCTTGAGGAAGGTCAGGGATTCTAAAAGGCAGAATTGGGAAAGGAGAACATCCTGGACATGTGAGACAGTGAGTACAAAGATAGAAAATCTGGAAAATGCATGTGTTTGCAGGGAAAAGATGAGTTCCTTTTTGGACAGTTGATTTTGAGGGATCTACATTGCAATATCTAAGTTGGCTACTTTGTAGCATGGAACTGCAGTTTACAGATACATCCAGGGCTAGAGCTTGTATTTCTATCTAAGAGAAAGAACACCATTACTTAATATCCATTATTATCAGCTATGGAGGTTCTGTTAAAAAAAAAAAAAACTCAACTACTTTTTTTTCCCCCCTTCAATCTTGAACCTCAAAATCTAGTTAAATACTTAAAATAAGTTTTGTTTTAAAAACATCACCTATATGCTTATTTCAAACTGTAACAAAATGTCAAAATGTGTTAGTTTCCATTGCATATTCTTTCACCTTTTCTTACACAACATATGAATTTACATAGCTATATTAAGTCCGTCCTCAATATAGCATTTAAAAAAAAAAGACAAAAAAATGTACAAAGAATGATAGTTATGTGATTACTTGGTGATTGATCACAATTTGTGTTTCCTATATGCTGTATGCCCATTATAAGCAAGACTCCATATCCAATCTGCATTTTATATTGTTGACAGTATGTAGTGTCAACAATGCTATCCCAAAATTTATGAAATGATCCTTAAATGAAAACAAAAACTATTTAGATCATAAACAAGTGAAAATATAAAGCATATTTATAAGAATCAACTTCAAAATTTAAAGACATGAAAACTGGAAAACTTCATCTAGTGACTAAAATATAGGAGGAAAAAGTGTACATGACTAAAGATTTGACTGAATGAATCTCCAAGAATTTAGTTAATTTGTGTTATAATTATATTCTAAAACTTCCTTTCTTGGAAGTTTTAAGTTAATTATATGGGAGGCAAAGTAATCATATACAATTGGAGATTTGTTTGTTAAAAATAAATGTTTTCTACAGTTTTTTTCCCCCTCCCTCCTTGCAACTGGAAATTGAAGTACCAGTCAGAAGGAGACAATTGTGTAGAATATACAGTTGGTAATGACGCTAAACTATCTAAAAAAATCTGCAATTTATTTTTGTGAATGAGTTCAAGACTAACCTACTCCTAATTTTATTGGGAGTGTAAAGGCATATTATCTCATATTTATGTAGAATGCTGACAACACTTCTAGATTTAAATTAACATGGCATATCAAAATATAATTAAGAGTAAGTAACCTTACAACTACATCTCGACTATTATGAATCTTGTAATATACATTCACATACAATTTTAAAATCTCTAAAATCATAAAGAGGGAGTAAGAGAATGTGCCACAATGTTTGCTAGATTCAAGAGGCATAATTTCTTTTTAAAACCATTGTATTTTCATGTTCCAATAAAAAACAAAGTATTGGTCATGCAGAAGTGGGAAATAAGGAAGAACTTAGTGATTACCAGTATAAAAACAAAGGGTAAAGTGTTTAGATCAAATAATAGAAAAGAATCCTTAGGAGTAATGGAGATAGAAGAGAAGGGAAATATTCCAAGGAATAGCAGCTAGAAAGATAAAATTTCCTGTTTTACTTGAGAATGACAGTGGCTACAGCATTTACATCCCATGATAAAAATTTATTTGTGGCTCTTCTTTTACTTACTCACTTCTACTTTTCCTAAAACACATGTGGAGAGTATTTCTACCTTAATAAAATCAAGTTGGTGTCTTTCTCCATTATAGATAGGGATAAAGGCAAACAATCAAACGCAACTATTGCCTTTTACTTTGAAATTCTAATGGAAGAGATTCACAATCCAAGGTTGCTTATTTGAGAGACATGCTAAGAGATAATGGCCCAAATGACTAGAAGAGGGTAGAAGAAATAGAGACCAGACGACCAGGCTTGGACTGAGAGCCACCTGTAGATTAGCTCTACTATGGTGGCTGGTTGCTTTCAGAAGCTGGAAACTCTAACTGAAACCAGTCCCAAATATCACCAAGTTAAACGCTGCTTTCTGTTTCTGTTGCTGAAGATCTGCTCAGATAATTTTCCATTTTAATTTGAGCGGGGTACTTCTTTCAAATAATGACATCTACTGCTATTACCCCAAGACAAATCTCAGTATGGACTATAACTTGGCCCAATACCTCTTACATGTTAACATAAGAATAATGTCTGGGTCATCACATATAAGCCTGCCTGGATGAGGCCTCATGCTGAAGTTCATTAAATTTGATGAAGCTCAAAACATATTGGAGAAAACGTACAATAGGCTAGAAAGGAAACAATTTTGTCCTATCTTCTGATACCATTCTTCTCAGCTTGTTTCACTGGCAGTAGTGATGACCTCAAGAAACAGCACAGTAAGTGAATACAATCCTTTAAAAGGAAATTTTTGACATCATAAATTACAATAAGTACAAACACACTATGCTGATTTTATAAAGAATAATTTCATTAAATACTTTTATGGGAAAGGGCAGCCTTTTTAAGAAACGAAAACAAAACAACCATAAAGAAAATGCATGTGGTTTTTTCTTTTTAATTTTTTTTTTTTGGTCAATGCCAGAATCACATACATGTTTGGTAAAGATTTTCATTAAATCTAAATACTGCTTTTTGGAGATATCCCATCACAGAAAGAGTACAGAACATCTTAAATAAAACAATATAATTAACAATACCAGCTTATCAGGCAGTTCATCTCAATACCTTTGACTCACTTTACCATCAAAAGAAATTTGAATGAGAAAAACAAATTCTATCTTAAGCACACAATTATGTCTGGGGTAGGGGGGAAAGAAGGAATAAAATGAAATCAAACTCAAAACAGGTTTCATTTTATACCTTCTGTAGGTGTTTGTTCACAATATTTTACATTTGGTGGTTGACATATATTTGCACATTTAACAAAATTGGGTTAAATCCAACACAGACACTGTAAAAACAAAGACCACTTTCTCCCAAGAAATACATTCTACTTTATGAAAAGTGGCACAGGTTTTACCGAACATTTTGTTATTCATTTGAAATACCCGGACAGATTATGGGAAATTTTAGTACACTGTTTGAAACAAGTAAAAACTTTAAAAATTGTGTTTACCTAAATTAAAATATATAGATTCTCTGATCCCAAACAATGAAGAGCTTAGGGAGAAAAAAAAGTCTTTTACACTTTAAACAAGCAAGAACATTAGTTTTTAACAAGTAGCAGACATTGAGGATAATAGACAATATTAGAGGAAAAATAATTAAATGTCATCATATAAATAATCAACAGCACTGTTTAAAAGCTAAAGTTCTGTACCAGTACACACTTGTAACTATTACTTAAATAGGCAACTTTAATATTTGTATGAAAATAATGTCATACAGCATAGTACAATTTATAAAGCACTGTGAATGAGAACATTTTCTAATATGTGTTTAGTGCTAATGCACTCAAAATGACTCATGACCATATTGGAGCACCACTCACCAAGGACCACAAGCACAGTCTATGTTAAAGATCTAGACAGGGACAAGTCTAGTTATACTTTTGTTTCTTAGAAAAAAATACACATGTAACCTCATAATATAGCTACAGTTACACTAGTCACAATTTTCACATCTTAAAGATCTAGAGTATGTGCAATTTCAAAAATGGAATTGTTTTCCTCAAAAATGTTTTATAAAGATCTGCTGTTTATGCAAAGCACAAAACAGGACATGAGTGCGATTTATTAACATAGTTCCTATAATAATAAAACAAACTGAATAGATTTAAAAAAAAAAAGCTGGATGTTGGGTCCATATGGCCCATTAAAAATCAAAGGAGAAAGAAAAACTACTCCTATTCATCATTATTAAAGCTAGCATGCTTATAAAGATGTCTTAAATATCCAAAATATTTTTAGTATTTTTTAGGAAATCTCTACACAGAGCACTTTTAGTGGTGAAACTTCTGCTAGTTAAAAACAAATATACTAAAACAAACTTGAAATATATTGGATAACTCAGTATAACCAGCTGAGGAAAGTAAATCAATTGAGATGATTTCAACTGTATTAAAATCTTCCTGTTGAAACTAAAGTCATAAATTACAACAGGTCTGGGTACTAATGGCACTGGAAATATAATTCTTTCTTATTAATAGCATATCCAGAGTCCTATATGCCCAATTTACTTATTATTTCTTTTTCCTTGTTGGAGACAGGTACCAATCTAAAAGCCTTGGTGTAAAGTTTTCTATTTTCATCAATATCTTCCTTCCTTCTATGTATTGGTTTCTTTCAATTTATTTATTGACACTTAACTTAATTAATTAAAAATGACATCTTGGCTTTGTCTGGAATATGAATACTCTATTGTGGCTCATTTAATTCAAAAATTTCCATAGGGTCAGACCTCAAGGCAACAGAATGAAATGACTAGAAAAATACAAATTTACTTGTATTTAACATCTTTATCTTGGACAGGGAAATTGATCAGAAGTTATGAAATTAAGATTAAGCATATAAAATGATGAAAGTCAAATGTGTGTTAGAAAAAACTTCACAAAATAGCCTTGTAATGTTTTCCTCCATTCAGGAAAACTGTCAGAGGTCTTAAAAAAACAAAAACAAAACAAAACAAAAACAATCAGTAAGAATCATAAAACTCTGAGGTGTGTTTGTTAGTTTGGAGCTATATATATATATATATATATATATATTTATATATTACTGTATATGTACATATAGATACACACTCGCAAACCATGTTAAATAATTATTTTATAATTGATAAAATTTTAAGCATTCTTTGTTTTAAAATTACAATTTTTGCTAAAATTATCAAAATAATTCTCTAAAAATACTGGGAACAAAATCAGAAGTGTTTTTCTTTCAACAGTGATCATAAATCTCATCAAACTTGGTTACTTAAAGCCACATAGCTCAATGAGAGCAAATTTTGGCAATCAATAGTAAATTTTTCTCTCCTTTAATTTTAGAATATATCTCTCTCTTTATTATATATATGCACATATATATTATCTATACTCACACTTCTTTTAGTTATATTATAATTTTTCATTAATGAATTTACATAAAAACACACAGCTCAAGATTCTACAAGTACTGAACATTTTGTACAGGTGCGTCTCTTCTTCAAATGTTTGAGATCTACAATGAACTCCATCAGGATTTCGAGATCATAAAAATGATACTGCACACAGCATACACTAAAAATGAGGAAATGCTCAGGGCCAATCTATATGGTCTGGACACTTCCTATGTACTAAAATAAAAACTATGAACTAGCACATCATTGCACATTACAGTCAATTCTCAATTATTCAGGGGATGACTGACCAATGTAGACTTCTCCTTTCCTCACATGGTGAACACTCTGGGCTATTTCACTACTCATGTTAGCACCTCACTGCAGAGTGTTCCAGAATTCCTAGTTATTAAAGCTTGAAACGACACAAAGATTCTGGGATACCCAACCGAGGATTATGACAGGGAAAGTGAGAAAACATGAAATATCTCACATATCAATTAATTAGGTCACTTGAAAATCTGGTGAGGGGAATCTGAATTAGGTGTGAATTTTATTTATTTGTGAACTACATGCCCCCCTCCATTTTAGATAATTAAGAACTGACAATAATTATTGTCAAATAACCCTTGTTTTTTGATGCTTCAATACAAAAGGAATGCTCCACTTGATAGGAGAATACTGCAATTTATTCACAATTAGTTATTATTGAAGAATTCAGCATGGGTAGTCCAGATCCTTTCCTTTCAGGACATTGTTGTAGGCTATACTATTGCTTTCTTATAGTTTCAGCCAAACTAAAGTAGTTATTAATATGCAATCAATCTGTTAAAATATCAGGAAAACACAATGAAAATGTGATTGATATATATCTATATCTTTCACTTCATAAAATATTCAAAACAATCTGGGAAAGTTTGGCCGACAGACTAATAATTAAAGAATAATGAAAACAGAAAAATACAAATAAAATCACTGCTACATTAAAGCCATGCCCACACTATAGTGTATTACTTAAAAAGTGTGGTTTCATTTAAAAAAAAAAAAGCATACAATTAAGATAAAAGCCATCTACATACATAACCCTATCATTGGCACTGAATCAGCCTCTACATTAAAACATGTTCTACAGATAGTGACCGACAAATTCAAGGACAAATATTTCCATGAGTGCAGAAGGTGTCTCCCAGACACCACTCAGGAGAGTTCATGTAGCATCATCTATGTTATAACTGAATACAGATGAATGCAGATCCCACCTTCAAAAACAACAGTAAAAGCTGTATAGAAGAACACGTTCCTGAATTAGGTTTGCTGAACACGGTTCAGATTATTGGCTATGTCAATAAGCACAATGCCTTGGAGAAGCATTTACAGTATACCCAAATCCTACTCTATGCAACACACAGTGTCACATAAGTAGGGAAAATGTCATCCTAGTCAAAGGTGCTTGGGCATTATTTTCAGGCAGCATTTTACCTTTATTTTTCATTACGTTCACACTAGATAAGTTTTAGAAGAAAGAAAAATGCCAATAAGAGTGATTTTAATAGATTCTTATATATTATATAAAATTGAGACATACATTTTAAATTACCTAAACAAATTGTTACTTTTATTTTTCTACCCTATTCTAGATCTCAATTCTACTTTTCTTTAAAAAAAAAATTAAATAAGGGATAAAATGTTGCCCAAAAGTCTAATCATAGTTACGCATTTGTGTTTTAACTACATCTACAAATAAAAATGGTTCTTATAGTTAAAAAGATACAATTTGTATCAACAGTAAAAGGTACTTTCTGGTTTTTCAGGGTTTTACTCCACACTGCAGCAAGAAGAATAATCAATAATGAATCACAAACTATGGCACTGTCTCCAGCTCTACTGACTTGAATAATCTCATTACATTAGGCAGAATTCTACAACTCTAGGCAATTGTCCAAGTCATGTCAATCACCTGTCTACTGCCAAATACAAAATCTATTTTCTAACCCATTAAAATGGAGCTAGCAAAACCCATGACTTTGAAACCAGAAATATCCCTTACTAATAACTAGAACAGACTTTAGTCTGTTTCTAAAACTATTCTATTGTGGCAAGAATCAGGCCCTAGTAATACAATAGGCCAAAAAACTACCTTCAAGAAAATATACAGTATCTTACAAAAAACAAACAAAACTTAAGTTACCATTTACATTTCCTCCACCACCATCCCTATAGTGCAGTATCAATAAATGTTGCATATCCTCAATGCATAAAACCATCTTAGGCCAGCCTTGATAAATAGCAAGAAAACTGAACAGTATATTAAATATAAAAGTTGCATTGAGAATTAGATTCACTTAAAAATAGGTAAATAGTGTAAAAGGGTATTTTATCCAGCATTTCTGTGTGTCAGTACAAAGAAACAGACACACATAAAACAGCTTAATGGAAATCTAGTATTTCAATTCCATTTCTATTGTCTAGAAGCACAAAAGAGCTGGATAATTACACAGATCTAAACCAAAAATTTTCAGGCTTTTGGCCTCATCCATAAGGAATGGAAACTAATTTGTTTTCCATTGATTGCATCTGCTGTCCTTTAATCGATCATATTAAATCAACTATTTAACTAATAAAAAACAAAAACAAAACAATAAAAGTGCCATATTTGTAAATCACTCTAATATACTGTTACCCATTTCAATAAAAACTGGTAACTTACATTTGTTTAAAAAGATAAAGTCAGTGCTGTATTATATCTTTGTTTTCTATAAATAATGATTCTAGCACAAAAATGCCCACTCCCCACCCCTACCCCCCAAATAAAAATTATTTTAAAAAGCTGTAGAAGACTCAAATTAAGCTTGGCTTGACAAAAGTTTGCTAATCTAATCAAATGCTCTCAACTTTCTGAAGGTATTGTAATTTCTTGCAAATGATAGCCAAACACCTAGGTAATAAAACATCAAACAAGGATTAAAAAGTGCTGCATATAAACCCCTGATGCACCAAAAATTATTATCAAAGATCACAGATACATCTATCAAACCAACCTGGAAAAATTTCCAGTTGTGATTATAGTTTTAAAAAAAGGAAACATTAAAAAAAAAAGTCAAGTTTGAAGGTAAAAGAATCCCGTGATACTTCCAACGCATGGGGCTATACATACAGATACCATGATACAGGATTTCACATAAAGGGATTACTAGAGAACCTCCTTGCTGAGAAGGAGATCACAAATGCTACTGTAGCAAACCTCCCTCAGCATCTGAGCTGAAAAAAAGACCCAACACCACAAAGATGCGTCGCTGCTCAATAACCCAGTTGTGATTTCTCCACTAAAATAGCTGCAGCAAGTTGCTGAGCATCAGTCATGTGGGGGTTTCTTTTCATGACAACTCTCACAAGGTCAGATGGGAAAATGTTGCAGAGGTTGATGTACACCTTTTCTCGGCTGTCCTGGTACCTTGAAGCATCTTGTGGCAGGCCGCAGAAGGGGACCCGCCACGCCGGGTCCTGCTGCTCGGGTAAGCTCTGGAAAGTGAATGGCTCATAACATGGCTGGGTGGCGTTATCAGGCAGTGAGTAAGTCTGACGATAGCCATACGCATCAAGGCCATAATTCTGTCTCTCCCAGCTTCCAAGACCCTCTTGGCGAGAATAAGGTTTTCTTTGTCTAGAAGGAGAATTGTCATAGAGCCTAGAATCTGAAATGCTGTCTATCCTGGTGGACACTAAAGATCTCCCTAGATGTAGGGTCTTAGAGTGTGCTGAATTCTGAGGAGAAGGATAATCGCCGGGGCAACTGGACCGAGCCCCCACAGCTGGATGCTGCAAATGCACAGCCATGTATGGAACTGGAGGTTTATGATGATGCTTTGGTTCTTCGTGACTGTAACTTTGCACTCTGGTTAAGGGATCATGGAAACTTTGTAGGAAGGGCTGGGAATTAAGGCGGCTGTGTGCGTGCATATGTTGACACTTTAAATTTTCCTCCAGCTGTGGGTCAGGAGAACTAACATATGACCTGTCATTGTAACCCACATAGGAGTCACTGCTCCCACAACTCATGCTCCCTTCACTACTGCAGTCAGAGGCTACAGAACTAATTCTGTAATCCGTATCTAATGAGAAACGCCTTTCAGGACTCCTGGGGCCAGAGACACTGAGATTTGAATATGCATTCAACATGGAATAATATCCAATGTCAACAGGTGAATCACATTTTGGATACTGTTCATAAGGCATTGGCGTTCCATGATTTTTGGTTGCCATCATCATTGGAGGATACTGACCCTGGGGTCTTTGATCCTGAGGTGGGAAATGAACTCCAGATGGAAGGCCATTGCTTAAAGGTGTGGTACTTTGGGGTTTTGCAGCAGAGGAAGATGGTATACTAACTAAGGAGGGAACAGACCTGGTTTCCAATTTGTTTTTGGTGGGAAGCTTTTCCTCTAAGTCTTGATAGACTTGAGTTCTTATGCTAGGATCTGATTGCCTCTTTGGAGCAGCACGTTTGACATCAGAAGTACTGTCAGTTTTAGTGCTACAAGGAACACTGTTGCTTTTCACTAAACCTCCTTCATTTGCAGTTTTGGCTGCTGTACTTCTAGACATAGCGCGAAGTTCATCAGCTACTGATCTCTGTGGCTGACTTCCCCTCTCAGGATGATAGTATTTGCACTTGTGTCCATAGGTACATTTCTTTCCTAGGAAAAGCAAAACAAAGTGAACTAGAAAGCATAAAAAGGATCTTTAAAATCCAAATGAACATTCAATTTTAATATGAGAGAAAAAAAGGAAATGTGTTACTTATTAGGAAACACCCTCTTTCCTCTGAAGAAAAATCACCTTTGAATTCACACATTATCCTTTTCTGTAATGAAGGCTGGTTTGAGTAGATGATTTAAATACTTCTACAGGATTGGCTATGAAACTACATTCCTGTCTCACACCACATTGTTTTTCTTCCTCCAAGGTTTTACATCAGGCAGAAACTACCACTTTGTAATGTGATAATGTTTACTTGAGTTGTATTTTGACAAAAAACATAAAAGCCAATTTTTACAAGAGGGAAAAAGAAAGGTGAAGACTAATCTCATGTGGAACACATCTCAACTTTTGGAACCATATTTAAATTCATGCAAATTTATTCATGACCGACTGTGTTAATAAATAGATAGCTAGTAAATATAAATCTTTTTCTCTACCAGAGATTAACTCAATGAAACCAATATACCAAAAAATTTTAAACTTTCATCACAATTACCATTCTAAGTTACACAGTATAATTTTAAAATAAAAAAATAATGTTAGTCTACATAATGCAAGTTACCATAGGGACATGGCTGTTTCTTATGTTCTGGAACAATAGGCTTTTTCCTTAGAAAGTTGTCCAAGCTTGGACCATGCCTGCCAAGAGGATCATCAGGAGGCATAAACCTAGAACATACAGCATGAAGATTTCAAATTAATTTCAAATTAACAACGAAGTGGATATATTAATTCCAACGTAGCGATTTCATATAATAATTCAGTCATTCTATTGTATTTTAATTAAATATTTAATGTGATGGATTTTGCTTAAAATTTTGCAAAGCAAATATTTAGTAATTGAAGCCCAGTTTTCATATGCAAAACAAACTTAAATCATTAAGATGTAGTTAAGTTTGTTTTGCTCCAAATAATATTTGAGATACAATCTTCCAATTACTCATTCCCTCCTCTGATGTTTTGTAAGCATACAACTGAAGTATTAATATCTTGGCTCAGAATAATGTGTTTCAGTTTTAGGAAAATGTGTAAGAACAGTCCTATGTGAATGAACTTATACTCCCATCTATCTTCAGAAGAATATCACATGAATTTTTAAAAAATCAAATATTAAAATTGTGAAACATAACTAGCTAGTGTAAGTCCCTTTTTGTAGATAAAAAAATGATGGAGAGATCAACTCAATAAGTTGCTGACCCATAAGAATACTTTAGGATTACTAAATCCCAGTTAAGTACTAATACTAGAGAATGGAGAAGAATTTATCTGAACAAATTCCTAGAAATATTGGGAGAACTGAGTATAAAAATCAAAAAAAGATTGAATATACACAACATTTGGTCAAAATTGATCAAGAAATAGTTAAAACTTGGGCCCAAAATTAGATTGTTTTTGTTCACTTGCTCCTATACCCCTGCTATCAAGAACAAGTTAAGATAGGGAAAAAATGCTGTAATGTCTCCCTTGGCTAACCTTCACAAAAAGGGGTCAGGAAAGATGTAGTGTGACTCTAATATGCATAACCGAATGAAAATTACACTCAATTATAATTCTGCCTTTGTCACTGAAGTTAGAACAAGGTAAACGACAACAATGTCTCAACTTCCTCAGCTCTAAATTGAGGAAATCTGTTAAGAACAGACCTCGCAGGAATGTTTATTTAATTTAATGAGTATAAAACTTATTAAGTACAATGCTAAATTGAAACATTTTTAAAGAGAGATTTGACATCCTTAAAGTTGGCCCAGATCTCGAGCTAAGGAGGGACAAATTAGACTCTGAATTTAACTATGTTTTTTGTTTTTTTTTTTTAGTTTAATTTTAAGACTTCAAAAACCAATTCAGATCTCTAATAATATCCTAGTATGATTTTTTGGTTTTTGTTCATAAGATTAAAAATCCAATTACTTACTTGTCATTCACAAAGGAATACATCAACAATCGTTCATCTATAAACTTCTTCCATTCTGGCTTTTCATTAGCCAGATCCCTGTAGTTATCATTGGACACAATGATACCATCAGACTCAAAAGCCAATTTTACAATGAATCTGTCATCATAACATACTACTCTTCTTCCCTGAACACGTCGGGATGGAGTGAACACCAGAATTTTCTCCTTCTCCAACTTACGCAAAATTTCTTGATCTAGAAGCAAAAAGAAAGCAAAATTTCAGTAACAAGAAGCAGGAAAATATACATATGCACACAAACATGTATACATAGTATACAAACACATACACAAATATGCACATATTTATGTATGCATGTGTATAAACATTTTAGCAGTAGGATCTTTTTTAAACAATACTTTCTGATTGACAAATAGTTGTCAAGCTACACTTAAAATTATTTTCTGCGAGGTTATGTTATTTAAATTGTATATAAAATGAAATAAAAACACAATCTTGCATTTTTACTACTACTTAGGAATAAATAAATGATAATTTGACAACGTGACCTGACAAACTACAAGTTGAGAGAAAAACTCTTACTTCTTTGGAAAAACTACTGCTACCTCCCATGAGAACAAGGAGTCAGGATTATTTTTCTTGTATGAATCTGCCTATTTTCTAACTAATGGGGAATCAATGAAAAAAGTGGCAGGAAAAAAATATCTCAAAAGACAATGGAAGATGGGCTTCCTCATATGTCTTAGCAATATGCTTCCCAAAGAGAGAAGCAGAAGCAGAGTTGCAGGTTCTCAAATAAATGGGCCTGTTAATCCTTAAAGAGTGTGTTTGGCAACACAATTTCACTTGACAATCTTCAGCTTTGTTTGTGACTTAATGAAAGCAGGACAAAAGACAATCATAACAAGTAAAACTGAGTAGGAAGGGCAGAAAAAAAAGGAGAGGCCGAGAAGTACTTACAAGGACACTCCTTACTCCTATGCTATCTGTAGCCCATTGCTCCAAGACTGCCAGACCCCTGGACCACTTTTTTTGGCCTTGATGCCCCACCAACCTCTGCAGGGTTCTTGTTGTCCTCCACTCCCTCCAAGATCACACCCACCAGCTGGCCTGCATACATGGAGTATTCCCTTCCCTCTCTTCTACTTCCCAGCTTCCCAGGTCAGATCCCTCTCTGCAGAAGGCCTTTCTTGGTCTGCACCAGCACTCGGACCCTCCATTCCACTTAATAAATGCACACACACTGTAATCTATAATGATTTACAGGCTGTTTGTTGGGGGTATGTTCTCATGTACAATGGTCAGCTGGGGCGCTGGGATCACCCCACGAATCCCTCGGTGGGACAAGTGCCAGGTTTCCTGACTCTGGGGCTAGATTTCAGGTGTTAGCATAATGTATTAGAGCCACTTCCCACGGGTTAAAGGCTGAAGGGGAATCTTACAGAATTAGTCTACAATGAAACAATATTTACTTCTCTAGTTAACACAGAAGGAAGGCCTGAACCAAGGTCTTCCCATCTCTAAGACAGACCTTTTAGACATTATGCCATGTTGACTCTTTCAGTTTTTATTTCACCATTTACATTGAAATTCTAGTAGAGTAGGAGGATGAATCTTTCCCTCTTCATGTACTAGTGAGTTACTGATCTGGCCAATGTACTTGGTGGGCTTGTGGCTGTTTGTGTTTGACCAATCTCAACACATTACTCAACCTCTCAGGCTCAAGTGGCTACAAGGATCAAATGGTGCATCTACATCAATAGAAGGAGTTTCCTACCCAGATGAC
Organism: Sarcophilus harrisii; assembly: GCF_902635505.1. Lineage (NCBI taxonomy): Eukaryota > Metazoa > Chordata > Mammalia > Dasyuromorphia > Dasyuridae > Sarcophilus > Sarcophilus harrisii. The sequence goes on along the minus strand of NC_045428.1, from coordinate 485,956,255 downwards.
ATCATAAGATCTGATAATTCCACCCTGCACCAAAGCTTACCTGTGATGAGAGCATCAGGTCTTGACTGTTCTTTTCTCCAGGCAGGAACAAACACTGTAATATCTTTGTGGCCTCTTTCCAAAAACCAATCAACTGCCAATTTTATTCCACGACAGGAAAATACTTCTTTGTTCCCATGGCTGAAAGATATTATTTCAGAACACTTGAAACATTAAAGTTCACACATATTTAAAGTCCCTACTAAATTTAAGTTCTTTTGCCAAGCTATGGGGACTATAAAGAGATAAATAAAATAGCCTCTTGCCTTCAAGGATTTAATAGACAAGGATAATAAATGCACAAATATAAAATACATTAAAAGTATATAAGTAAATTATAGGAACCCACCATAAAAAGGGATTACTTCTAGATGAAGGAAAGAGGTAGCATTTGACTAGTCTTCAAGGAAAAACATGATTTTCAACAGAACACAAGCTCTTTGAGGAGAGGAAACTAATATTCTCTTTTCCCCTTAGCATCTCTAGCACCCAACAAAACACCTGGCACACAAAAGTGCTTCACAAATGCTTGCTGAACTGAATTTCAATTAGTGGTGATAGGGTTGACACCAAAGAGTATTAAATGCCCAGAGGAGGAACGTATGTTAGAATGGCCAATGGCCTGAGTTAGAGAGAAGGTGGGGCTCAGGAAGGAAAGTGACTTCTTGTTGGCTCCTCCCTGACTCTCTCCTCTCCCACTCCTTGTCTAACTCTGTCCCAACAGCTTTCTCACCCTGGAGGTGGGGCTCTGCCCCTTCTTCTCGCTTCTTGGAATAGTGAGCTTTTGCCAGGACTGCCATTTACAGAAGGAATCCAGCCAGTCATGTTCGCTTCTCTCCCAACTCTGCTCTAGAATCTCCAAACTATTCCTCTGTGAATGTATCCCAACCCCCAAATTCCTCTATAATTCCTCTATAGTTCCTCCTATACTACTCTCTTCTATTAAAATATTATCTCCTTGTGGTTAGGAACTGGCTTTCTTTTTGCTTATATTGTATTCCCACTACTGAGAGCAAATAGTTCTTGGCACATAGTGTACCTGCATAATAAGTTAAAATAGCACAATAATTAAAATAATTTTAAAATTAGCATAATAAACTAAAACAAGCCTGGAAACATAATAAACACTTTTTATACAGTCCACTGTATACAAAAATGGGAAGATAAATTTAATAAAAGAGTTTTTCAACTTTAGGGAGGATACTCTCCAAAGACAGAAAATAAATTCTTATCCATCATCACTCAAAATACAACAACAAAAAAAAGGTAAAAAATTATAACTGTGGTATCTTTAATTTCCGAGAATTTTTATTTTCATCTTAAGGTACTTTAGAGTCATCATTTTGAATTTATGATTAATGTTGACAAGTGTGGAAATATAACTACATAGAATCACTAAGAGATAGTAGGTTCCTTCTCCTGTGGAGTTAAATTACTTAAGAGAAACACACTTTTAGCTGTCCCTTAATGAATACATTTGATTTCTCTTCAGTAATGTGATTACACCAATGGGTAAAGGTTACCAATAACAAAGTATCCTGAATTTTATCAACATTATAGGTAACAAAAAAGAAAATGTTTTGATCAAAGAATGATCAGCACAAATTATAGAATTTCAGAGCTGGAAGCACCCTCAAAAAGATCACGCAGTACCCACCTCTCAAAGCTGCCCATACTTCTTTTGAAAATAGTACTAATCATTAGGAAGTTTCTCTTTGCATTGTCTAAATTACTTTGCAACTGTTTTCTAAATCATTGTCTCAGTCTTTATGTCATAGGGCCAACTAGCCAATGTGATATATAGTATTCATTCATATAAGCATTTCTGTGTATAATAATTCAGTCACTATCTTAATAGTTCAAATTACCATTATGGAAATCATTTCAGTAAGATTCTAACAGCAATTGTACTCAAAGAGCAAACACTAGAACTTTCTAGTGAAAAGGCAACCAAATCTACTAAAGGCTCTAGCTAACAGGCTAAGTTGGATCACTTGAGTTTTCAGTGACTATAGGTATAAAGGCAGAGTTGAATCATTCTAAAGATCCAGAGCAAGAGGTAGTTTTGATAGAATCCTCAAGAAAACTTCAGCAGAACCAGGTCACTGAGGCTGGAGTGGAGCAGGCAGATAGTGCAGCGGACAGGGCTCCAGCTACAGAAAGGCTCTGGGTCTGAATCCTGGCTCTGCCACTTACCACTTGTGGCCTTGGATAAATGACTTATCCTGGCACCTCATACCGACATTGGCAAAATGGGAGGGGAGGTGTAAAGGGCTGAAACTCTGAGTAGGTGCACTGGAATCAGACAATCGAGCACTTAAGGCTAATTACCTATTGGACAATACTCTATTAGAATATTAGCCTTCTCACTATTCTGTACTGGCTCCATCTTTTGATATATACAGATGATTGTAGGAAGGATTAGAGGGTGGAGTGAGATGAGCCCGAGTCACTTTGGAGGAGGACGAGGAGAAGGGAGGTTGGTGGAAAGCTTGTGGCAATTTGGTCCATCCCTTTCTCTTCTCCCCCTAAAGACCAAGGACTTTTGCTTATCCTGACTGGCTGATTCTGAGACCTCCAGGGAGCTATCCTGGAACTTACAGGGAGGCTTAGACCAGATGACTCTGAAGGCTCATTACAGCGCCACCCTCCATGATGGTTCACTATCGCCCCGTGACTGAAGAACAGAGGTAAACTCTTTGACCTGCCTGAGGTTACAAGGCCACTTGGTGGGAAAACGTAATTCTTTGGAGCTCAGGGCTCTCCATGAACCACCTCAGGCCGTTTGTTACTGCTCTTCTGTCAAAGTAAGAATGACCAAGCACTTCAAGTGCAAGAGACCCCCGGAGGGGGAGACCGCCCAGCACGCCGAGTCACCACACTGTTACGGAGAACCCCTGCTGTCCCGCCCCTGCGTAAACAGGTTCCACCAAGCAAGTCATGACTTCTGGGAGTCTGTGTGCTGCCTTGCAGCACACTTTGATAGGCTGTTGTAAAGAAAGCCCTTTACAAGCAAGGAGGATGTGTAGTCTTAGCAACATGAAAAATCTCTTTAAAATATTATTAATAATAATGCTAGCAACACCTTTAGTGTACTTTCACATACACTGTAACAAGAATATTCTAGTAGAAAAAGTTTTGTAATCTTCCTTTTAAAAATGAATAAATGGCTTTAGAATGGTGAAGGTCACATAGTCAGCTTTAATCTAAACTCCTGATGATTGCTCACCCACTGCCCCACACACCTTTCTGCAAAGCAGAAACTGGGTCAGAAGTCCCACCCCCCCCATCTCCATGAGGTCACTTTGCTGATCTCAGATACCGAATGCCCTGGTGCTACCCTCTCCAATCAAAATCTCCATTCCACAAAGGCTTTTCTTTAAAATACCCAGGGTTGAGCATGTTGAGAAATTTAAAATGAGGCTTTCCTGGACACCATGGCAACTTCAGACCTTGTCTGTTTGCCAAGGAGTAAATGAATGAATGGATTTTGCTACTGTCTATCCCACCACTACTTTCTCCTCTATTCTACTTTGTCAACAGGGCAGTAATAAAAAGCATCATTTGGTGAGCATGTAATTATTCAGTAAACTGCAAATAAAAGTCCTCCTTTTACATGGACTGAAAAGGGAGAGAGGGTTGCTAGTGACAGTCAAGTCACAAGAAGGGATCTGAAATAATTTATGGAAGCAGTGACCCATAGCCCTTGACCAAAATTTAAGCAAACTAGTACCACAAATGATATGATCTGAAACTGAAAGATCTAAACCCTAAGTCAAATTCTATGGGGATCTGGGGAAACTGGGGTTTGACTCTCAGCCTTGCTACTCACTACCAATGGCAAGAGTCATCACACAGACGTTTAGTATAGCTTACTGGGCCACACCACAATTTCATCTAGAAAATGAAGGCTTATGATTATGAATATGTTTCTTATTCCTTCCTTGGCTCATTTTGGGGGGGGGGAAGGGAAGGGGAGAAAGAGTGGAGACTGACCTCATATAATGAAAAAGATATTATACTTCAAATCAGCAAAGATATGGATTCAAATCCCAACTCTGATTCTCCTTAGATATTTTATCATTGTGAACTTAAATGAATCACCTTGAGATTCGGTCTCTTCATCTGTGAAACAGTAATAAAACTTGCAGTATTTACACAGTGAACTTTATTATAAAGTTCAACACATTCTTATCAAGCCTAATGAATACAGTTCTACCTTTTCAACCCCTTTATATTATACTAAAAATTTACTTTGACTTAAGTAAATAAAATTATCTAAATTGAGTTAAGATAACTACTCTGTAGTTAGAAATGTTAGCTGTATATAAAATCTAGACTTAGGTTTTATTAGTAACTTCTGAGAGTCAATTTTGATAATAGTGCTAATATTTGTAGAAGAAATTTATACTATATGCTAAGATGCATCTATATGTCCTGAGATGCATTAGCACATGAAAAAGAAAACTATTTTGATAATAAAAATTGTTTAGTTTATTTACTATTAGGCCTTACAGTACACAAAGAGAGAATTAATGTTTCAGTACCATTTTCAAAAAAAGAATAACAAGACCATTTGATTTCACATTGAAGCAGCCATATTCCCACTGACTACTTCTAAGAAAAAAAAATAGCATGCAATGTTATAGGTGTTCTATTTCAAAATTATCACCTATTCATTTTCTTATAGTAGTAAAGGATAGCTGACTGAAAAGCAGCTCAATAAACTCAGACAAAAATATTTTAAAAGGACATGTGTTAATGAGAGTGTGCGTGTGTGTGTGTATACACACACACACACACACACACACACGTAAAAGATACCCAAGAACAATATTGGTTCACAATACAAACTCATTTACAAAACTCCATGCAGAAGGTTGGTAAAAGATTGTAAGCAATTTTGCCACACAAAACAACAATAATCAGAAGACGCAGAAACAAATCTGCAGAAATCCTGATGTTGGGTTACATCATCCCAATGACATTCACAAAAGAAAATGAAAATAGAGCATGTCTCCACAATGTACTTTATCAAAAAGTACAGGTGATTCTAACACCTTAGCTCCAGTGTGAAAAATTAAGTCAAGGAAGACTGCTGGTACCAGATCAAGCACATAGCAAGGAAACCTGCTACCAACAATATAAACACTTGGGAATCTTTACAAAATATCTCAGGGAGAAGCAAAATATCAAAAGATTTGGGGAAAATATCTCACATAATATTCTGGACAAAAGAACAATGGAAAGAACATTAGTAAGTACAGATGCATTTATTTACTTCCTCATCTTTTATAAGCATTACTTATACATAGATGAGTGTACTCTTAATGAATATATAGGGGAACAGGCAAACTCACCCATGATTCTTTAAAACTAAGTACACAACTAACTGAATGATAAATGAGACTCAAGATACCTGTTTCTACTGCCATCAGAAAAAAGATAAATCCTGTAGAATATAACCTTAAAGCAATCTCTCAAGAATTTATTAATTATTAAGTATCCATAAAATGCCTTGATATATTTTTTTTTGCTAAGATATTTTTGTCAGTGATGTCAAGTACAAGATAAAAATGGAAGACGAATTTCTTATGTAAGGTGAAGTCCTCATAATACATGTGTTAATGGATTACATTGTGTTGATGTAAAGTCTTATAACCTCACTAGACTTTATTTTAAAGATAAATTATTTATTTTACTACCTGACATCTAGGGGAGAGGGGTAGGGGGAAAGAGGGAAAAATTTGGAACAGAAAGTTTTGCAAGGGTCAATGTTGAAAAATTACCCATGCATATGTTTTGTAAATTTAAAAAATTGGGAAAAAAAGAGAAAGATATATGATTAATCAAAAGATCCTCAAAAAATCCACAGAGGGAAAAAAATGGACGACAATTGTTATCCAAAAAAAAAATGTGGTTCAATGGCCAGTCAATTGATTTAATACATCTGGGACAAGTACTGCAAATAAATTTTTATTTTATTTTTTTAATGCAAAAATTAGGCTATCTTCCTTGATTAGCTGGTGGAGAAAACTTTTTTCTTTCAAAGTTATTTGAGAAAATGCTATTGCACTCAATGTCTATTATTGTGCATCTAATTTTTTTAAGCTAAACTATCCAAATCTGTTACTATAGAAGAAAATCACTGTACATTTTGCATTCACAAGGTTATTGGCATAGCCTATAGTTTTATGTGAATCTTCAATAATTCAAGTAACTGCTTAGTTAATTTAGAATTGAGGTGGCCAGTAGTATCTAAATGATAGCTAACTCTGAAAATGCATATCTATTGACAAATTCAGAGTTCCCCAAATTGCTACTTGGTAGTCACTAAACTTCTGTTCATTTAAGTCAAGAAAATTAACTTTTTTTAACCATTTAAATCAAAAAATACACACAAAATGATAAAACACCCACTTTTGCATGACACATCTCAATTTAACTAGGAATAATTGAATAACTTCACTGTTCAAAGAAAACTCATCTAAAATTAACAATTGAAAAATAATTTATAAAAGTTATGCCATCAAAATATTAATATATATTTTCACCAGTGGTTTGCAGTTCATTTTCCTAGCAATTATTCAGTTTTTCAAATTCCCAAAGATGCTGTTCCTTAACTATAGTTCTTAAAGATAGATTAGGAAACTGAAAAATAGTTACATCTTTTTCTCACATAAGGAAAACATAATCTAATTAATTTTCCAAGACGTAGAGTTTCCCCAATGGTTATATAGTTCTCATATAAAAACAGGTAGTTGAGCCCATATATTGTTGCAGTCTCACAAAATTTTCATTTCTAGCATAGCAGTGATTTAAACTGGTGTCTTTAAAGTATGTATATCAGTCTAAGAAAATAAGAAAAAAAATAAATGCTTAATCTAAGGATATATCTAATGTTAGAAAAAAAGAAAGGAAAAAGTTCTTCAAACAAGTAATAACTGATCTTGTTCTGAATCAAGAAGAATGGAGACAGAATTTAAGTCATTTTGATATGATTATATAAATGGCCACAAAATAAAAAACCACTTCGGGAATAATTAGTCAAGTAAGATGTCCTACATACCTCATTGCCACATTGCTGCCATCAATAACTATTGGTCTCAGATTCTCACCATCGTCTGTCACAATCTCCTGAAGTGGGGAGTCAGACCTCTGAGATTCTAGGGAAGATGTTTCTCTAATTATGCTACTGTTAATTGTACTAACAGTTGAATCAGTTTCACTTTTATTTCCAAGTTTGACAAGTTCTCCTAAGATATCATTGATTAAAGCATCAGTACCAAGTTTATTTAGAACAAGTTGAACTTGTTCTTCAGAATAACCTAACTTAAGTGCAAACTCCAGTTTGGCCTGGTATTCTTTCACCACATCAGGGGGCTTCTTCACTTCCTTAGGTGTTGTCTGTGTCTCCTCAGTCTTTAGGTCTTGCAAGATTTCATTGCATTTGAATATGTGAGACTCTAAACAGGGGGATCTACGTAGCTGTCTATGAGTCTTGGTTAATAAGCATGGCTCTACTGCAACGCCACCCAAGTGTTCTGAATCATTATCAGAATTTGTGCTTTCTTCCGAGTCACAACTAGAGCTTCCAGTAGATTCAGAGATCACCTTTTCTGGATCTTCCTTCCTTGAGTTAACTTTATCCATTGTTGGTTTCTCCACCATCGACCAAGGTACAATAGCACTTATGTGTGTGTCAGTGCTTTCCACATAAAGGTGGCCTAGGTCATGCCCCAAGTGATCCTTCAAGCCCATGAAGCTGCTGCATGTACTTGACTCCACTTTGCTGTTTTTTCTGTGTTCCTGGAAATAACCTGCCCTGTATTCCTAGAAGAAAAACAAAGAAACAAAAACAAATTGAGATATTAGGCAATTACCTTCACATACTTGAAAATTCACCTAAAAATGCAGCTTAAAATCTTCTGATTCAACTCAAAGGTAGATGGTCATTCACATACATAATAAAACTTCTGTTTAGGAGTGAAATTCAGATTATTCATTCACAATGAAAAAAGTCTTAGGCTTCATGTTAATTGCACTTTGGGATCAAAGTAGTGAAAAATGCCTCCCATTTTTCTAATATAATTCATGAAAGCTTCAATTACTGGATAACCAACAACCAACCAATAAACTACTTTTATTCCTTTATCAATTGAGGAAATATTTAAGAACTTAAGGTGCTTAGAAATCAGAGAAAAATGATGCAGTTCCTTCTCTCAAAGAGATTACATTCCATAAAAGGAGACAACATACACACACACACACACACACACACACACACACACACACGTAAAAGCAAAGTAAAATTTTAAATTAAGGAAGAAGTGGCACTAGAATTTGGGTGAATCAGGAAAGATCTGATGAAGAAAGTAGAATTTCAGCTGAGAATTGAAGGAATATTTAGGTTCTGAGAAGCAGGGGCAAAGGAGGAGCTTATTCCAGGTATGTCACACAGTTTACACAAAGATGGGAATACTGTGAGTGAGAAATGGCAAAAAAGCCCGTTTAGCTGAACTGTATAGTTAATGAAGAAGAATAACATACAATAACATTGGAAGGGTAAGTTATACCCAGTCTGTGAAATGTTTTAAAAGTCAGTGGGTTATATTTTATCTTAGAAGTATTAAGTTTCTTTTGACTTTAATAAAAAATCACCTTGTGTCCAACACTCCCCAAATTTTGCTTGGAAGACATATTGAAGTTTTTAAGTATCTTTCCATCTTGCTAGGACATCCTTCACTGGCAAACCCAGTGAAGCCATGAACCTCAAGATAGGTTAGCAGAATAGGGCTTAATGAAGAGACTATGACAACACAAAACTATAAAAACTTTTCATCTATAAATAATATATAATTAGCATTATTTAATCAGTATGGCAAGGTGGGAAAGGCATAAACAGGAAGATGTGGAAAGACTTCCTAAAGAAAACAGGATTTGAGACAAGTCTTGAAAGAAGAGCTTTTGAAAATAATCTTGGTAAAAACTATAAGGTATTAAATCTAATTTCTGCCACACTGCTGTCCAGTCTTTTCTGCAATGACATTTAACTAGTAGCTAAATGTGTTTACTGAATTGTAGGCTACTATTTATATGCATTTTTATGCTGTATGTTAATTCTATGTCACTAATTGATCTAGTTTTTAAATCAGTTATCAAATTGTTTTGAGAAATATTACTTTGTAGTACAATTGAGATTTAGCACTGCTCCCCCTTTCTTTCTACTTGTTTTTTTCTATAACTTTCCTTGACATTTCTGACCTTGAATTTTATGATTTTTTTCTAATTCTATGAAGTAATCCAATTGTTTGCCACTGAAAAAGTAAATGAATATATATATATATACATACACACACATACATTGTATATACACACATATGATTGTAATTTTTATTACGTGGTTTTAGTCTATTCACAGACAATGAACACTCCTCCAATAAGTGTTCTGTAGGGAGAAATGAAAATTAAGACAACTCTGAGATACCACTACACACCTCTCAGATTGACTAAGATGACAGGAAAAGATTATGACAAATGTGGGAAAGGGATGTGGGAAAACTGGGACACTGATACATTGTTGGTGGAATTGTGAACGGATCCAGCCATTCTGGAGAACAATTTGGAACTATGTTCAAAAGGTTATCAAGCTGTGCATACCCTTTGACCCAGCAGTATTTCTACTGGGCTCATATCCCAAAAAGATCTTAAAGGAGGGAAAGGGACCCACATGTGCAAAAATGTTTGTGGCAACCCTTTTTACAGTGGCAAGAAGCTGGAAACTGAATGGATGCCCATCAGTCACAGAATGGCTGAATAAGTTATGGTAAATGAATATTATGGAATATTATTGTTCTTTTTTTTTATTATAATAACTTTTTATTGACAGAACTCATGCCTGGGTAATTTTTTACAACATTATCCTTTGCACTCACTTTTGTTCTGACTTTTCCCCTCTCCCCCCACCCCCTCCCCTAGATGGCAAGCAGTCCTATATATGTTAAATATGTCACAATATATCCTAGATACAATATATGTGTGCAGAACCGAACAGTTCTCTTGTTACACAGGGAGAATTGGATTCAGAAGGTATAAATAACCCGGGAAGAAGAACAAAAATACAAGCACTTTACATTCATTTCCCAGGGTTCTTTCTTTGGGTGTAGCTGCTTATGTCCGTCATTGATCAATTGAAACTGAGTTAGATCTTCTCTTTGTCAAAGAAATCCACTTCCATCAGAATACATCCTCATACGGTATCATTGTTGAGGTATATAATGATCTCCTGGTTCTGCTCATTTCACTTAGCATCAGTTCCTGTAAGTCTCTCCAAGCCTCTCTGTATTCATCCTGCTGGTCATTTCTTATAGAACAATAAGGAATATTATTCTTCTATAAGAAACAATCAGCAGGATGATTTTAGGCCAGTTCAGTATTGAAGAAAGCCATCTGCACCCAGAGAAAGACCTGTGGGAATTGAGTGTGGACCACAACGTAGCATTCTCACTCTTTATGTTGATGTTTGCTTGCATTTTGTTTTCTTTCTCAGGTTTTTTTTTTCTTCTTGATTAATTTTTTTCGTGTGCAATAAGATAACTGTATAAATATGTATATGTATATTGGATTTAACATATATTTTAACATATTTAATATGTATGCATCTAGGGGAATGGGGGGGAAGAAAGGAAAAATTTGGAAGAGAAAGTTTTGTAAGGCTGAATGTTGAAAAATTACCCATGCATATGTTTTGTAAATAAAAAGCTTTAATAAAATTTTAAAAAATATAAGGTGTTCTAGAGGTGAATTTATGTAATTCTTGTATGGGATTTTAGTAGGTTTCCAAATATTTTATAAATTTCATAATTATTTTAAATGGAATTTTAAATTCTCTCTTCCTGCTGTTTTTTTTTTTGAACTGACATAATACAGAAAGGCAGGTGATGCTTATGGCTCTATGGATAAGGGATAAATTTATGACCAAAAAAAGTCCCAGAAGGGATCACAGAAGATAAAAGGGACAATTTAGTTACATAAAATTCACAAGTTTCTGCACAAGCAAACCAATATAGCTAAGACTGGAAAGGAAACAATTAAATGAGGAAATTTTTATCCAGCAAATTTATCTGATAAAAGTCTCATTTCTAAGATACAGAAGAAACAAATTTATAAAAATAAGAGACATTCGCTAATTAACAGTCTCAAGAGAAGAAATAGCTATTTGAAGTGGTTTAAAAAACCCTAGAAATTAAGGGGATACCTATAAATTGAAGAATGGTTGAACAAACTGTGGCATATAAAGGAATACTATTATGCTATAAGATATGAGGTAAAAGATGGTTTTAAAGAGCTGTGGAAAGACTTCTTAGAATTGATATAGAGTTAATTGAATCAGAACAATTTATATAATAAGATTAGTATAATAAAAAAGAAAAACAATTAAAAATATTTAAAAACCCTTTTACTTAAATGATCGACTCTGATTGCAGAGGACTGAGAACAATCCCCAAATCATAAAAGAAAAATGATGGACTATTTGCAGAAAAAAAATAGTTTTGGACATGATTGATATTGTAATTTGTTTTACTTGACTATGTTTATGTAACACAGGGACATCTCTCAGGAAACAGGGAGAAAAGCAAATGCTTGATAAATGATTTCTTCTTTTTAAGAAATATGAGGGGGTGGTGGAGGTGAGAAAGAGGTCAATGCAAAGACTAGTTTCATGTGTGAGAAAAAACAAGTAGGACTATGTAGCTAGGTTGAAGAGTATATGAAAAGAACTCAAGACTGGAAAGGTGGGAAGGGGCCAGGTTGTGTAGAGCTTTAAATGCCAAATAGAGCATTTTACATATAATTTTGGAGGTCACAACCCTTATTGATGAGGGGAATGACCTGGTCAGACCTGCACTTTGGGGAAAAAAATCACTGATATACTGAGAAAAGAGGGGTGGCTTTGGAGTTCAGAGCCTGGATTCAAACCCAGCTCATTATTTGTGAAATCTTGGGCAAATAACTTCTACCTCATCTATACTTCAGTGTTCTCAACCATAAAACAAGAATGCTAAGATTAGATGTTCTCTGAGGTCCCATTTAATTCTGAACTTATGATTCTCTGAATGAGCCTATGAGCAAGATAAATAGCATGTATTCTATATAAACGAATTCTATAGCAGAAAAATATTACTGTTATATTACACTGGAGAAAATTAAGCAGTGCAATATTCAGGATTCATTGTTTTTCTTTCTTTTTTCCCAAAGGATTTTTTTTTTTTTGCTTTCAAACATTTAAGTTCCTTCTCATGCATCTCACTGTAGCAAGGTATTCTAGGTTCTGCTATTAAGGGAATTATTAAATGAGTGAGGCAGTGACTTTAGATTAAAAAAAAATCAATGAAGTATGCTTCAGTTGAGATAGTCATAGGATAGTAACTCAAATATTCTCTCAAAGAAAAGCACAATGTAAAATGTTTTAATATTTGTTTAAATAAGTCATATATTATCTTCATAAATTGTTAAAAAATTTTAAAACCAATCATCTCTATCTTTGTGAGCCTCCTCAATGAGTAAGCATTTCTTTATAAATGAAATGGTTCATACTAACACAAGTACAGATGAAAAAAAAATGCAATTCTTAATTTAATTTTAAAAACCAATTAAAAATTTTTAAGCAAAATTTTTTCTATGCTTTTATAGTTTTGGAGTGGAATATTTTTTTACTTGATAACTTGCCATTCTTCAATTCAAAAGGAATACTGCAAACTGTTCCTGACACTTGTTCTAAGTCTAAAATAAATTATAGTGTTGTGGGTATTCATACATACACATATATTCATATATGTATATAATGCATATACCTCACCATTAACATTCACCCATTTAAATTTTCTTAATTTGATATGGGAGCATAGGTGAAATAATTTAGATTTAATGCAAAGAAATTCAAAAGGCAAATCTTTATACTCAGTGATTTATTAACTACTGTAATATACTGACAGCATAGTGCCAGTAACAATTCACAACAGCATCCTCATAAAGGGTTACAGTTAAAAAGGAAAACCTGCCCTGTGGCCTTCACAGAGCTCCCACCAAAAGTATCTTAAACAAGAAAAACCTATTGGAAGCTAGGCTGCCTAGCAACCAGTCTCTTGTTGCTAGGATGCACTCCTTTAACATGCCATCATGAATGCTAGCACAGTGAAAGTATAATTTGGTATGAACAAAAGCCTATGAAAGAGACTGGGACTTAAGTGCGTCTGGTTTACCCTCTGAGAACAATGCAGCTGCCAAACCAATCTGGAAGCTCCGACATCATTGTTCTGTAAACCCCACAATCTGCTCTGACTAGAGGAAATATATTTAATAGGCAACATTTTTGATCTCCCCAGAAAAGTTTGGATTGATGCAAGCACTACTATAGCAGGACACTTCAAGATAAAGGATCACAGCCCCAATCCATGTGTTATACTGTGAAATGCCATTCTTATATTATACTGGAGTGTTTTTCTTAGAAACTATATCAGAGTAAGAAAAAAGTACCAAGAAGGCTGTTGCAGAGAATATATTATTTAGCAAGATAATTGATATCATATTAAATTTATACATTTAATCACAATGTCCTTTAAAATTGCTCAAACATATAAAATGCCTATAAACTAGTAATCTTAAAAACAAAACTCTTGAGGAAATACATATTGATAATGAAAATTAACAAAATCTGATCCTATGACTAATTTCTCCATCCTAAAGATAAAATATGAAGAAACTTGAAATTCTTTTTTCCTATCAAACTAGGTGAAACATATTTCTAATATAGAATTTAATATACAATTAAAACTATAGTAATGGATGATTTGTAGCAATATATGGTAATACGGTGTGTAATACTGCACATGACTTGGGATTTTAATGTTAACAACGTTGTTTATTTATCAAGATCTATTAATGAAATACATTTTTGCATGAACATCTCTTTTCTAATACAATTCTTGACTTTTTATGGCTGATTTTATTATATGTACAGAACTTTGTAATAAAAAAATTCAATTTAGCTAACAATCTATAATTTGGATTGTTCACTTCTTTCCTTTCTATATTATTTAAGCTTTATAGTGTCTCAAGACAAAGAGAGCATCATAATTTATTAAACCTAATCTTATAATTCTCATGAGTTTTTAGACTTGTTATAACCAATAGATCATCATGGGAAATTAGGTCAAATTATCAGGAAAATGCATTACATGAATGTTTTACATCAACTTAAAGAAATTTTAATCTATTTTTTTAGGACACAGTACTTCTTAAGATAAATGGCCAGGGTCTTCTGTTTTTGGTGTCTTAAAACTTTCATTTCTAGCACTTCATAAAGCTTACAGATGTAATAGATAATGAAACCATGCCAGATTCCTCCAAAAAATACATGCTTTTGAGGCAAATACATTTTTTTTAATTATTCAAGTTAAAAAAAAGAAATGGTCAGGCATTTAAAGATTACCAATAAAGTATATTTTTATAATCATAAAGAACCTGTTGCTAATACTAGCAACATAGTTCTAAAAATAACTAATCACTAGAAACTTTAAAATGTTTGTATGACAATGATTCATACTTAAAACAATTGAAAATAAGTAATCAATTTAGAATGAAAAAAGCTGACTAAGAAAAAAAAAAGATTTTCAGTGCTCGAAGCAGGAAGGAGATAAAGCTCCTTAAAATCTTGAACCTGAAGATATTTCTACAAAGATTATACTTTTAGACAAACACAAAATTATTCCTATGCAAATATTAGCTACCTTTAGTCACTCCTATTTGGTTATGTAGAGATATCACCTCCAACACCATTTCTTTAAGAAGTACTCATTTTTCATTTCTCAAATATAAAAAACACATCTGTGCTTAAACACTAATGTATGTAGAATACATACATTATGCATATATACACTCTTCTCAAAAGAAATATTAAAAAATCTTAATTTCTAGGGCTCATTTTGGCTTTAATATACTATTCTCTAAGAAACAAATTCCTTAGTATCAAATTGGATATAAGGTACCTAAATGTAAGTATCAGTATATTATACTACTTCTCTATTACATCAAGTTTCCTCAGATTTGGTCTAAAGTAGTGTTAGAAATCACCCTTCTTTGTAGTGTAGTACAGACATTTACTAGCTGCATAATTCTAGATAGGTCATTTAACTGCTGTCTGCTTCAGTTTCCTTATCTGCTAAATAGAGTTAATAATGGTACCTATCTTCCAGGGTTATTATGAAGTTCAAATGGAGTAATATGTGTAAAATGGTTTGCCAACATTAAAGTGCTAGCTCTTGTTATTTTTGTTATTATTAGCTAAATGGTTAAATTAAAGGAAGAAAATCTATCCTTATAAACTGATCTTTTATAAGAAACTATTGAAAACTGTTTTTGACATTCAATAAATCAACAAAAATTTCTTTTATGGTTCTAAAATTCTTTATCAATGAATAAGCCACATTTTGTAGAAAGTGCTTGTTAAAATATAACCTGTAAAATGTCAAATATAACTACAGTCATTTTTTTTACATTTTTCTTACATTTTAAACAAAAAATGAATCCATGCTATAGGCTTATTAAAACCATACATTTTAACATCAAGCTATGCCGTGAATGTAGGCACTGGTTAGTGACCCAAATGGCAATGGTAAGAGGACAATACAAAAAAAAATAATGAATATGTAATAAATACCCACTGCTGTAGTTTCTATGTATTTAATTACCATTGTATTTCACTGAGTGCTGTTGTCTGCATCCCTCTAGCTAACAAAGGGAGGATGTCCCATTGAACAGATTGGTTAATGCTCTGGGGCAACAGATGTCTACTGGAACTGCAGGAGACCAGCAACTGGTGGCCTGCCCATCTTCGGAAAACTTTCAATAGACTTATGCATATGTTCACACAATAGGGCATGTGGTAGAAATGGAAACCTCCTTTTAACTCTTTATGTCCTCTCCCTCCCAACTGATATATGACAGTCTTTTGAGTTTTTCTCCTCCATCCTTGAGAAGGTTCCTTGAAGATACTACTTCTTGGAGAATTATTTTGGAAATTCTTCAACCTAATAGTTATACTACTGAAGAAAAAAAATTACACATGAACACACACTAGAATGACTAACATGAAGTAGTTTTTAAAGTCACCATGAAGTGCTAGAAGACAGTTTGTTACCACTTTACACTATTTAAAATCCATTCACTGAACTACCACCACTACCCCCACCAATTGCCAGTCTTGTCTAAATCAATCCAGGTTCCTAGCCTGGGCTCTTCTAAACTATGAGATTATGAAAATAATCTGAGAAATCTTATCAGAATTTCTATGACTCCCAGAAATGATATATAATAATTAAAAGTTATCAATTTGTGCAAGATAGTCATATTTAAAAATTCAAAGCTTTTAAAAAGTTTTCTAATTTGGTTTATTTCTATTGATCATCCATCACTTCTAAAGCATTGCAAAATATCATTATAAAGTGTAGTATTACTCTAGAAAACATAATCCAAAAGACAGACACTTGATATTTTAAAGGCATGCATTTTGGGGCAGTTTTGAGATTATGTATGTATATTTATGTGTGTGTATATGTATGTATGTGATGCATATACATATGTACACACATTTGTATACACATATAACATGTAGTCTAAGAACAGAAAAACTGGTATGAAAATTTTTTAGATTCATTAGTAGTTATTACCATTCTCTCCACACTTCAAAATGATATTCTGAAGAATTAGTCAAGTTTAATGTAAAAAATAGTCAGTAATCCAAATACTCACGTTAGCAGGAAAACACAAAGACATTGGTTTCTGTATCAGCTTCAACAGTAACTCCTTAACCCAATTTTAGCTGCAGACTTCCAGGCAGGCAAGAAGAACAATGAATGGTTGAACAGATGGAATGGCAATGTCTTTGCTTAACCTATTACTGAATGGAAGAGCAGCCAATCGCAAGCCAGAAAGCTCACAATTAGTTGGCTAGGCAGATGCAAGGCAACCTCAGCACCCTGCGTCAGGTTGGTAGGTTTCTAAGATAAGCAAGTTGATGTCATTCTCAGGGTCTGCCCCGGGCAGCATGTGTATTAACGAGGGGTGTGTAGTAACAATAGGCCATACAAAGAGGACTAGCAGGCAGCTGCTGTATGAGAGCCAGAGTCATTAGGGAGCAGGCTGCCAACAAGAAACACCTGGCTTGGGCAGACTTCAGCTTTCCCTCATTGTTTCTAATTCATGAAACAAAGAAAAGGAATTATTTTTTATAATAGTAAAAGTTGCTGGTTTCAAAAAAAAAGTTTAGGCTTTATTGTTACTAAAAATGTTCATATTTATTGCAAAAAATTACGTATCACAAAAACAATTAGATGCGCTCTGTGCTTTAAAGATAAATAAATCACTGATACAATAAGACAGGTTGCTACCATAAAGAGATGCATATCACAATAAAAATGCTAAGAAACCTAAAAATCTTTTCTTGCTTCATATCTAGCACCACATTAAAAAATTTAATGCACAAAATAAGAAAAAATAAAGGAAGTTTCAGGGGGAAAAATGCAACCAGACAGCCAACTAGAAACTCAACTAAAGTATAGCCTTTAACATTATGAAAACTCTTTAAACAGTATTAAAATTTGGAACATCTCCTTTCAAAACAAAACTAGTTAAAAGTTTAATTAAATCAGCATTACCCATAGTTTTTCTATTTCAAATGGCAACATAAAATCGTGGTAATAAAATTTACAAGCTTTTAAAAAGGAATTAAGAGGCATCACAACACAATTTTACATGAGTGTTGTCTACAAACGTTTTCATATTGCTTTAATGATACATAAAGCAGATTCAATGGAATTTCACTCAGGAAATACAAGTTGTCTTTACTAAAGGTAAAAAAAAAAAAAATTGTTATTTAAATACCATGAAGTGCCAAAAGAATTAGTCCCTTTGAGTCTGTAGAGACTATTGTTCATTAAAAAGTTGTTTTAATGTTCTGAAATTAATAACAGTTCTAATCTCTACTAATTCTGACTAAAATTAATTCCTCCAGGAAAAGTGTTTTAGTTATCGGCAACAGTACTTGAAAAAAATGCAGTAAGAATTCAAACATTAAAACAAAATTCTCTTAAAAGGTTTTGTCTAAAGGGAAAAAAAATCCCGAATTCCTCTTGCTTCTGTGTCAGCAGAATGGATGCTCCTTGAAGGCAGGCACTACTTTTTGTTCTGTTTTTGTATCCCCAGCATACAGCTTAGCGTCTTGCATATAGCACATGCCTAATAAATGCTTCTTGGAAGGAACTGAACCAATACCAAAATTAAAAAGAATGAAAAGAAAAAAGCAATCCCTATTTATTCTGATGTGAATTAAAGACAGGAAGGCCAAGAAGTCCTTAAATATTTTCCTGACAAGGGCTAGTTCAAGACTTTATAGATTCTGATTTTAAAGATTTTATGTGTTATGCCCTACAAATTGAAGAAACAATTTTATAAAAAGATTGCTCCTATTGAAAAGTATAAATGAACCTAGGAGTGAATTGATTTTCCTAACACCCCCCCAAAAAACATACACCGGCCAGTTTGGGAACCATCACTGTGTTTTTGTTGTAGGAGGGAAATAAATGCAATGAATTTTCCTTCTTTCATAAAAGAAACTTCTGCACTGTTTCGAAGTTTTCAGTTATCTGATCCTAAATGATATATTCATGATTTTTCACATTTCCTAAACAATACCTGACACCAATCACTATTTCCAAAGAGAAAAACAAATCATTCTGAGTTAGATTTAAGCATGTAATATAATAGCTCAATTACTCATGGAGCAAATCCCTTCTACCTCAAGAGTATGTGACAAACACAGCTTTAAAAATTCCAAAAAGTCTTTTTAAATGTTTTATTGCTCTTTAAGTAAATATAAAAGCTCCCTTGACTAATTTCTATAAACAACAAAATGATCAATGAATTAAAAAGCATTCATTGCAAAGCACTGTACTGGGGTAGGTGGTGAAGTGGATAGAGTGCTGGGCTTCCTGGAGTCAGAAACTCATCTTTTCTGTGTTGGAATCTGGCCTTACTCACTTACTAGCTGAGTGATCCTGGGCAAGGGAAAGTGACTTAATTCTGCCTGTTTTTTCATCTATATAAACCTGAGCTGGAGAAGGAAATACCAAGCTACTGCTGTCTGCAAGAAAACCTCAAATGGGGTCACGAAAAATTGGACAGGACTGAAAAACTGAACACTGTGCTAAGATCTAAATACACAGATAGTAAGATCAACACCCCTGCTCTCAAGATCATTAGGTTCTCATGAAGACAACACATATGAGATTTCTGCTCCAACTCAAATGGAGAAGTCTTTAAGAAGTCAAAACAGCAGCAGCAAAGGGGATGAGAACAACTGGAAATGGAGACAGTCATAGAACTATCAAATTAATGTCAAGTCTACTTTGACAGAAATTTAAGATTCATAAAGTTTACATGGGATGTTTCTTAAGTTTTATTTAATTTTCAATTTTGCTAATATAGTTTTTCAATTTCATATCTTATATATGCCTATGAAGAAAAAAGGAGTTAAGGAAAAAGACATTAGTCTTTTTTTTTTTTTTGGTGGGTTTTTTTTTTTTTGAAAATCAAGAAAATAATTAGCATTTCCAATGTAAAGATTAGGAACAATGAGGAACAATTTTTAGGCCTAGCAAAGTTAATTAAACTAAAATGTAAGCTCCATGAGGAGAGAGACTATGTCTAATGTAAACCTTTTATTGTCTAAGGAAGTTTGGCACAATAGCACACTACATATATGGCAGATGTTCAATTTGTTGAACTAATCCTTACCCATCAATTAGAATTTAAAAAATTAAAAATGAAGTAAACACTTTAACTCTATTTACAGTAGTTGGTTTAATTACATCTATTTTTAACACAAAACAAATTATAAATAATATTTTACATTGATTACATTAATATATTTATTTGATGATGCATGTGCTTGAGCGTGTATGTGCTTCATTTAAAACATAAAACAGAAACTTCTTAATTGTCTCTACTTTCTCATTCAGCTTTCTTTTCACTTTTATGTGCAGCTACTATAGTTACTACTTTAAAACTTTTAATTCAGAAGGAGGAGGCATCTTCTCACTAATTCCTGCCACTGTGAATACAAAGAATGAGAGAAAGCTACCCAAGAGCCCAGCAGGAGGCCTGATCTTCAGCAGTGGATTAAGCTTCTTTGCAAAGAGCAAATAAAGGCAGTGATCTGAAAAAGCTAATCAGATCCTGCTGTGGTATTTAGACTACCTCAGTTGCTAGTATTGGATAACGTTAAGCATATTAAAGTATCTGGAGGAGGAAGAGGGTAGCAGTCCCTCTTTCTGAGTCATACTGAGTCATACAAACCTTGACCTTTCCTCAATGCAACATGAATGATAACTGCAAGCAGCATCACCTTGTTAGAGATCCAATCTTTTTAAATGAAATAATAAAGATGTATAATATATTTTAGAATATTATAATATGTAGTCAGGATGAAATCCAATTTTAGCAACATTCCAAGGAACTGCAAATATAACGCAAGCTTCTTATTTTTTAAAGATATAAGTAAACAATTAAAATTTTCATTATTTTTATAAGCAGAAAACTTCCCAAAGTTTACATATTTAGAATGTGTATATTTGGTGGGAGAGAGAAGAGTAGAGAAAAATCAACGAAACTAATGCTCAATCATAAAAATTCATATATTATACAAGGAACCATATAAGTGCAATAGGCAAAAGGTGATATCCCTAATCTCTATGTCTATATTATTAATAACAAGACAAGATGGGTATCAAAATAACTATCATAAGTGGCTGCTGTTCCTTGATATAAGTTACTTTAAAAATTTATCAGACTTTTAAACTACTTTCAATGGTAAAGATACAAGGTTCATCAGATTTCCCTTAAAAGGAAAAGATCACACAAATAAGACACGATCTAAGGGGGATGGGGGAGGAACGATTTTTGGAGGAGCGAGGTAAGAGGGTGGAGGGTGAGGAGGTGGGGGGGGTGGGAGTGGGAAGAGTCTTTACCTGAACTTTCACCAACTGAACAGAACTGACAAACACCATAAGAAAAGTACTAGCCTTCAATTCACACTTTGCCTATTTTGCTCCTCCTCCATTCAATATATTTTCATCCTCCAATTATGGTGGATATATAAGGC
Source organism: Sarcophilus harrisii (assembly GCF_902635505.1). Taxonomy (NCBI): domain Eukaryota; kingdom Metazoa; phylum Chordata; class Mammalia; order Dasyuromorphia; family Dasyuridae; genus Sarcophilus; species Sarcophilus harrisii. Next base: position 485,934,999 of record NC_045428.1, on the reverse strand, counting down.
CTAGGAGTATACGAAAATTCAACAGCACAGTAGCCTACATGTAAAGCCCATCCTAAATAGATACTACCTTCAGAACAAAAATACTAGAAATGAAATCTGTGTTATCTTTGTTGTAAATAAATTAATGGTAGTTGGATTTAATGGCTATTATGTTAATAATAACTTTGCTTACATCTCCTTTAAGAACTTGAGTTTTTTTTTTAAACAAGTCATTAGCATTTTATTAAATTATGATCACGTGGGGAGAAATTTATTCACATTAAAGTTTAAACAAGTACCCTAGATTTCCTATTGGGAACAAGAAGGGCAACAAAAACCTTCGTCAGAAACAATGTGTCACATTTGTGAAAGGCCATAATAGCATGAACAGATTATGTAGTGCACAGGAACAAAGCTCTAGAAATTTTTGCTAGAAAAATTCATCCAACAAGATGGCTAGCACAGCTCTCTCTTATAATTTACAATACTGAAATGAAAAGACGGAAAAGTCAATAATTATAATACAGGAAAATGGTTTCTAAATTATATAAAGAGAAATAAAATATTTTTATCAAATATCAAAAATCAAAATATTGATATAAAATATTGATAATAAAAATATGTAGAAGAGAAATGAAACAGATGAGAAATAGTCATTTCTTGCTCTCCCTAAGAGGATTTTGAAATTTTGCCTTAGTTTTTATTACTGAATATTAAATTTCCTGTATAATTTTTTGGCTTTCAAATTGAATAAGTACAGAGCTAAGACATTACGAGACTAAGAAAAAGATTTTTTAAAAAAGGATTTTCAATAGGACACAACGGTAAATATACTAGAATGAGTATAGAATTAGTATCAAGAAATCAGAATAGTTTAGAAAGAAAACAATTCGAAATAGTCAAGCAAAGAATAAATAAAAAGGCTGGGCAAATGTAAAAAACTTACTTTCTCAAATAATCACACTTTCTAATTTTTATTTAAAATATTTTCTTTCCTCCTAAATAAGCATTAGTTACAGAAAGATTTTTACTCTTCCATTTCACAGCCATGACAATATTCATCAGATAGGTCCTTATCCTCCAAAAATTTTCTCTAGCTTTCTGCAAGACGGACTAGTTCACGTCCATAGATCTGAATAAACAAGCACATAGATGGAATGTTTAGCGATCAAACAAGCAATTTGTGAATATACCAAATATCACATGATTAAAATAGAAACTAAAGGATAAAATTCAAATTTGAATGAAAGCTATGGAGTTACTGAGTCCCAAGCTTTAAGAGCACCTGATTAAGGCAATGTTTGATTTGATGTCATTATAGAAACAGGAATTACCCTCTTCTAGGATTCCAAGGCAAATAAAAAGTGGCTGCAAAAAAGTGGAATCTTAAATTCCATTCTATAGGTCAAAATGCCTCATTTCCATAGGTACAACTGGTTAATATCAATCATATTCAAGGAAGTACCATGGAGAAGCTTTTTTTTTTTTTTGGTCGGTTTAGTTCCATTTTTTTAAAAATTGCATTAAAAGAAAGTCAATCTAAGACAGATGATGACCTTATATTTTTGTAAAAATATAAGTTTTATAAAAATTCATTCATTTGAGAATAAGTAATATCAGATATGAGAAATGGGTTTATTTGGTTTCTACAGCATAAAAATTAAACTGGAGAAATGAAACAAATTAAATTGAAACCCACAGAGGGGTCAGATGGAGGTTACCTCGCCCAAAAGAATGGAAGCTCCTTGGGAGCAGTGACTGCGTTTTGTAATCAGGAGTGAACACCTGAGATTTGGAAAGAATCTTTAATTCTTTACCCCTAGCTTTCCACTGAAATCTTCCCCTTCTAGGATGGAAACTCCTTGGAGGCAGGGATGGGATTGAATTGGAAACACCCTGCCCAGTTAAACTCTATAGTCTTAGGCTTTCTAACCTTATTTTAAGAAACTCCAGCTAAAAAAGAAAGGAGCCTGGAGTTAGGTGGGGAGGGAATGGGTGTGCTCTTTGCCTGCCTCTGTCAAAATTGTGTATCCTTTCTCATGAGAAAGAAAGAAACTTTTTCCTGGCCTCATACTCTGACTGTTTTAGTGGACACTACTGTCCCACACCTCAGATAAGGTAAAAGAACACCCCAAATCCAAATAAAATGGTTTACTTTAGAAGACTAATCTCACCATCTTAGCATCTCACATTTCTTAAAAAATTAGAGAACACTTCTAGGAAAATAGATGGTGATACACACATGTGTATTTGTGTGTGTATGTGTATAGGAACTTAGAAGCTCCAATGTTCCAACAGCCGAATCATAAATTTCACTCTCCCTTTTTTATAGATGAGGCAACTGAACCCAAACGACTTGCCTAAAGTCACTTGATCAACAAAAGGGCTAGAGCTAGATCACTATGATCCAGGCTCCTCCTTAAACAGGGCTATTTCCAAGTTGGCAACTATTCTTAAGTATAATTTAAATGACAAAACTTTATAAAATTTAACAATTACACAATACAAACCCATCTGAAATTTTTTCCTTGAGTTATAAAACAAATTTGCTATAAAACATGATATCATACTGTTGTTAACACATCTAGTAATGTTACCTACTACTAGACTTGTTACTCAAACATCTTTATAGTAACCTTAACCCCTTTTTGCTGAGACATTTTTAGGTGACCCTGGGTATATAGAAATACAATAATAAGTATACAAAATAAATTACAATGTTATATCATAACATTAATTATTATATATAATAAATTACTACATAATTATATTGCTATATAATATATTAAGTATCCAAATCAAACTAATAATAAATCATACTTTTGCAACTCCCGTATTGAGATCTCACAAATCGTACTTTAAAAAGTTGTGATCTAAACAAAAGTAAAAACAGAATCATAAAAAGATATACAGAGAATGTATTTTCTAATTTATGTAATATATTCTAACACATATAAACACACTCATGTAATTATATAATTATATAATATAATATAAATACTCAGGGCAAAAATATTGCCATAGTAATAAAAAAAATCCTCATAGAATTTATACCTAGGAAGTAATAAGATTCCTTGTAGAAAAATCAATGTATATAATACATATTACACACACACACACAAATGTGTGTATCTTCTACTTGACATGAAGAAATATGAAATTAAATCAATTTTAAAAATCCAGAAAATATAGAAAGAAATGCTTTTAAGTTCTTCCATCCTTCCTCTCAAACTTGACAATTTCTGAATGAAAAGAAATTAAGTACAGCATATGTAAATATATTAAATTCTTACAAGAGAGAATAATGAAATATTTGGGTTACTAACCTCACTATCACTTATTTCATATACTTTAAGCAAGTGTTATGCTATAAAATCTGGAAGACAATAATTAAGTTTACGATGTAATAATGAGAATATGACATTAAGTGGCACGATTTAAAGTACAATGTGATAGAGGTAAAGAAAAGATTATGACAAATTCCTCTTAATAAAATGGAAAGAAATCACTTTTAGTTAAGGGGAATGGGAATCTGGAAACATTTCATAGAGACCCTACCTGGGCTGGGCCTTTAAGAATTTAATAGGTGAGAGTACTGTCCAGAGGATGGTACAGGGCAAAGAGCAGAGCAAGACTGAGAAATTGCTGGTCAGATTAAGAAGGGCCTTAAATACCAGGCTAAATACTTTACAATTTTTCTTTGGACAATAGTGAACCACTATTAATTTTTGTGAACAAAGTGAATTGGCCAGCCATAGTTCACTACAATGTTTTTTATATAATCACAGTTGCCACAGTTGGAGGGGAACTCAGATAACATTTCAAAGCTTTTCAAAGGGCCAAAAGAAGCCATTTAGTACATCCTGAAAGTGAACAATAATCTTTTCTACTATATAGAATGTTATCCAAGTATTGTTTGAAGAATTTTATTGAACAAGACAATATCTCCTAAGGTAGCACATTTCACTTTTAGCTACCTCTAACTGTTGGAAGAGTTTTATTTAAATCCAGCCTAAATCTTCCCCTTTTTTGCAACTCCCATACATTGCTCCTAAATTAGCATACTAAAGCTAAGTAGAACAACTCTACTCCTGCTTTCATATTATAGCCTTTGTATCTAGAGGCAATTTTAATATATAATATTCTATTCTCCCAATATTTTCCCCCCTCCTCAAATCAAAATATTTCATTTAAATTTTAATTTTATGGATATTTTAATTTTATGAATGTAATTTAAAATATAACTAGCTATCCTTGGATATCACATCATACTCATATTAACCCTTTAAGTTTTTCTACATCAACTGCTTTCAAATTATACTTCTATCCATTTGAAAAACTGATCTTTTAAACCTAAATATAAGATTTAAGCCTATTAAATTTTGTACTTTTAGCATTTGTTTCTAATATTTCTTCAATCCAATTCACTCTGCACATCACTCTTAGTACATGGAATTCTTGTACTCAAAAACTTTCAGTGGCTTCCCACTGCAGAGGACAAAATCTAAACTCGGCATTCCCTCCATAATGTAGTCCTCAACATTCTGATAGCCTCACTATTTAGCTTTGGAGCCAGAAGAGCTGGGCTCAAATTTTCTCTCTACAATTTACTGCCTATGTAATTTTTAGTTTCCTCATCAGCAAAATCATAGTGTGGACTAAAAAGTCAGTGGGATCCCTTTTGGATCTATAGTTAAGAAAATTTTAAAATCTTGCAGCCTTTCCTACTCAATTCTATGAACTTTGTTCAGGCTATTCAAAACCTTTCTGGTTAAACCCAATCTGGAGTGAGCCTCCTCTGAAGTTTTATGAGACTATCAGTATCATTTGTTTGGCAATGTAATGCATATTCCCTTCTAACATCATTTCAATGATCATGTCTTACTGTCATTTAAATATCTTTTGGAGGAACCAAATTATATTATAGTGCCACTCCTGTTGTAAACAAAACCAGAAACTATAAAGAAGTGGCAGCTAAATGAATGGAAAGATGTTTACAAGTTCTACAAAGAAAGGAAAATATGAGCTTACGTAAGTTACACAATATAACTAAAGATAGTAAGAAATATTTCATAGGACACCTAATTATCTTGCTTTGTAGTTGCCCAAATTAAAAGAGGGATATCAAGAACTGAGCATGATTTTCTACTTAATACCTGATGATTTAATATACTTAAGAAAAGAAAGTGAAAAATATGTTAGAAAATAAGGTTTGGGAATTTAAATTAAAGAAATTAAAGGTTTAGAGAAGATTATACAAAAGTTTCATGACCGAATGTCATGAATACTTTCCTCAAAGAAGAAAAGTATAAGATGCAAGACATAGCAACCATTAATATATTCAAAATCTCTCTCTCTCTCTCTCTCTCTCTCTCTCTCTCTCTCTCTCTCTCACACACACACACACACACACACACACAAGAAATTGACTGTAATTATTTACTAATATGAGAATTATTTCACAATATTTTGGATGCAGTTGGAACATCATAAGGCCCTATTGTCACTACCATCAGAAAATATACAATGCATGTCTTTAGTTAATTAGTATCATTCTTACAGACAATAACTTTAAAATAATAGATCACTCTTTAATGTTAAATAAACAGTATTTCAAAAAAGATGAATTCTAGACATTAAAAAACTATAGTTTAATTTGTTTCCCCAATCAAATGCAAAAACAATATTAATGCTTTTTAAGAAAATTCTGAGTTCCAAATTCTCTCCCTCCCTCTTCTACTCCTTCCCTGAGAAGGCAAGCAATTTGAAATAGACTAGTATGTGTTTTTTTTAAATTGAGTTGTTGGTACTTTTTCACTTATTCCTTCTTTTTATACATTATTATGTTAATGATATTTTGTCTATCAATTTGTTTCTATTGGAAGAAATAATAATTTATATAAATTCCTAACCAAATAGAAAAATAATAATTTTTATTGGGTAATTCCTACATTGTAAAGTAGGCACCAGCTAAGCTTTTTTTTTTTTTTTTTAAACTAATAGCAATCTGGATGCGATAGATGGATTGTGTAAGGTATACATTGTAGTCAAGTGTCAGCTTTCTGGTCTAGTAACTTTTTTCATGACTTTTTCATGACAATTCATTTTTCAACATTCCCAATACAGGAGGAATATAGACCAGGATCAAACAAACACTTCATCATAACCTGAAATACATACTTCCAAAATGTAGGATAAGACTGTGTGGTGTGGAAACAAATGGAGAAATTCAGTACCAAGATACTGTTAAAATAATAGTTCTTCAAAGACAAATGGTAAACCAATGATGTCATCAATGACTAAGTAGGTAATGAAAACGGTTGAAAAATCAGGAGAATATCCTCCAAATAATTCTTAATTTAAGATTAATCAAAGGAAGAAATAAGGATTTTCCTCCAGGTAGTGTATATATAGATATACATATAAATATATATATATATTTATTCTAATTCCCACAATTATCTTTTAATCACAATCTTTAAGAAAAACACCCAAACTGCACCTACTTTATTTGAAGAAAAATGAAATTTGTCACAAAACTGAGAGAGCTGGTTGATATCCAGAAGACAAAATGAGGATCTCAAAGATCATAGGAACAGAGACTAAAGCTGAGAATTCCCAGATAGAAAGAATTCTTTGATGAGGAAACTTTCTAGAAATGCAAGTTAGTAACTTTTAAACTTAGTCTTAGAAAGATACCTAGAGAACTGAGAAGTTAAAAGACTTATCCCCTTGGCCTTTCTTGTCTCTTATCATGCTGGCTTAAGACAAGACCATAAAAGACTAGAAAGGGGTTTATTTTATAGGGGGAAATGTAAAGTCCCATAGTTGGGTTAAAAATAATAAGTTCATTGAATACAAAATAGAAGAAAGCTGAACAAATAGCCATGTGTAGTGGCTTTCAAATTTTAGGAGAATGCAAGTGCAGTCAAAAAAATGTGATAATAAATGTATAGTGCCCAGAATAATATAGATATAGTGCCCACTGTAATCTTTTCTGGTCACAAAACATCTGTGTACTGTTTAACTACTGACATTTAGGGCCAGGCATTGCTGAACTGCAGAGGAAGACAACCAGGATGTAAGAGGAAGACTTGAAATACCATAAGAATAACTACTTGAGGTACTAATGTAATGCAGCCCAAAGAGAAGACTTAGGGGAGATATGAATAGCATCTTAAGATATCTGACAGGTCTTCATATAAGAGTTTACTTGATAGAAAAATGAGATCTTAGGTGATAAGACTAAAGAGCTTTCCTAGCAGTTTTGTTTTAAATTATGGTATTTAATTATGGTATTAAATTTCTGCAACTATTTCAACACTTCTTTTAAAAATAAAAAATAGATTTATTTTTCTATTATTTATTACATAAAAATCTAATGTTTTATTGCTTTAGAGTTTAAAATTACTAAAAATATCCCAAAGGGATCAAGGAAAGAGAATATTCCCTTCTGTACAGTATTGCAATTTTTCTCTTATTCTTGGTATTTGGTTTTTTAAAGGGTTTATGTTACATTCTCTAGTAAACCATATTGAGTTATCATTGAGTGATCAGTTATTCCAGTGTGCATGCTAAATATGGATTCTGGAGTAAAGGGGGTACTGAGGAAGGAATGAATGCTCCTTTCCTCACATTTTTGTCCCAAAGATTTCAAGTGTGAAGCTCCATTTAACCAGGGGACTCAAGTGAATTGCTTTGCTTTCCAGTAACTTGGCAGTCCTTATTTTGACATCTATTTAATTCCAAAAAGCATTGTATATGCAGTAGGAGAAAGGACAGCAGAAACAGAAAGATATGGGTTTAATCCTACCAGTAGATGCTTATTAATTATGTGATGATGGACAAATAATTTAGTTTTCCTAGGCCTCAGTTTTTTCATCTATAAAAGAAAAGTAATAGCACCTACTTTACCAAGATGAGTTTAAAGTACTCTGCAAACTTAAGAGTTCTCATGAATTTCAGCTGTTATAATCTGCAACAGCTAGTTTCTTGTCAAGCAGTAGTGGGTAGAACTACAATAGATGGAGGGAAGCCGATTTCAGCGAAGCATAAAGGAAAAACTTCATGGTAATTATAACTATCAAAATATAGGATGCGGTGTCTTTGGGGATTCCATAAAAATAATAATATTCATTAAACCAATACTATATGCAAAAGCAATGTGTAAGAGCTGATCATTTTTTGATATTCCTATATAAATGAAAAAAAGTATAAATAAACACTGTGTAAAGCCCTACGTTAAGCACTGAGAATACCAATTAAAGAGTCAGGTAGTTCTTTCTCTCAAGAAGCTCACAAATAAGGAGAAATTGCATATGGAGAATCTGCCGTCCTGGACTGGGAGCAGGTGGCAGGCAGCTGACAAGTAATGTCAGCTCTGGGCTCTTAGATGAAGAGTCCTAGGATGTTTCTACCTGAATCTGAGAAGTAGTGGCTATCATTTGATCTGCCTGGCAAATGCTCCTATCCTTGGCAATCTTGCCTGAATTTGGGTAAAACACAGTCAGTGGAAGTTATTGATGATCCCAGGTACAGCAGATCTCTCTCCAGTAAGGTTGCTTCTAAGAATGATGGCTGCAAGGGCTGGGGGGCCCAGAGACCTGGAAAAACCAGGGCTATTCCTAGGGCTCTTGGCCATTAGGTCCTAGATGATTTCTCCTGGATCTGAAGGGTCTGGGATTTCAATATGAGAATTCACCCCAATGATACAGATTGCAACCCACTGGCACTCTTTCATCCTGGGTGATTCTTGGCTCAGCAGAGAATTCACCTAATGTGATAAAGGACTTTTTTTTAAGGTAGCCTGAAATTCCATGGATATTATGGAACATTGGCTATCTCTCACTACAACTATACCCACTTTCTCCTTCTATTATATTACATCTCTATGATTTCTTACATAATATACTAGAAATAGTTTATGACCTGTTCATGCCCATTGTGCCCCTCATCACTGCCCTTTGTATGAGCACAGCTGTATTTGTATGTAGTCATGCAGCCCCCCTGGACAAATACTCATGTTAAAAAAAGAAGCTTCTGCTTTGAAGAAAAGCTTGGAGACATTAAAAGCAATGCACAATTCCCAAAGGCAAACAAGTTCATTTTGTTCCTCCTGTTCAGTTCTGGATTCAGCTATACAAGACATTTGTATTGATGGACCACTTCTATGATTTGTCTATATAGCTACATATATCATAGTCTGATGAATAAGCATTTTTCATCCACTTGTTTTTTTCTCCTTTGTACATGTTAAGCTAAACAGTGATTATGAAACTCATTCAGAAAACCCGGTAATATTCTAGGGCTTGATCCCAATATGAGCAATTCTTCAAATTCATCACTCCTCACTACACGAAAATATTCCATTTACATTCATACATCATAATTTCTTCAGTCATTTCCCAATCATTGAGGATTTTTCCCCATATTCTTGTCATTATAAATGATACTATGAATAATTTTGTGTATTTGTCTTATTATTAATAACATCCTTGAGCTATAATCCTCTAGTAGAAAGTTCCAAGTCAGAAGATATGAAAAACGTTATAACTTTTTTTGCATAATTCCAAATTGTTTTCTAGACCAGTTGAATCTGAAACAAGAAGGATCATCAGATCTATTGGGTAGCATGTTAAAATAAATGACCAAAATCTTCTGTAGGGTACTTTGAATTTGGATATTCAAAAATCATTCATGACAACAGATAACTTAGTAGCAAACTGCAAATATATGGGTTAGTGGCACAGAAAAAAAATTTTTTTTGGAGTCAGAAAACTGAAGTTCATATTCTAATTCTGATACCTACTAGCTGTGTGGTACTGAGAGAGTTAATTCACCTCTCTGGGCTTCAAGTGCCTTAGCTATAAATTAAGAGGTTTGAACTAATTTGTCCTCTAGGTTCTACCTTTAGATCTATGGTTCTCTTAATTTTTATAATCTGAAACATTTGGAACTAGATATGATGTAAAGCTTTCAAAGTCAAAGCACATAATAAAATACCCTAAGAAACATGAATGGAATCAATAGGGAAATTCAAGGTGTATCATTTATTCCGTCTCTCAACTTTTATTTATGGGAGTTACAGAACTTGGTCTATATTACTCCAGTCCAAATTACCCCACTTTTTATTCTCACCTTAACATTTTTATGCAGGTGAACACCTAGTTAAAATTATCAAAAGCAATCTTAAAGGGAAATTTTTTTTAAAAGGCAACATATCTAAATCTTTGATAGTTTCTGTAGTCTCTATGATAAAATACAAACTTCTTCACTTACCATTTAAAACCTTGCAGTTTGGTTCCAAAATATCTTTTCAGATTAATTTTAAATTACTCCTATACCCCCAGCCCATAATGCATAAGTTCTAGCAAAGCTATCTTACATGAAGCTCCCCAATCTATGACATCCTACCCTCATTTTTAGGTTTTTGCACTGGTTGTCTAGAATGCCTAGAACATGTTTTTTTCCTCACATGTCCTTTAGTTCCAGTCAAGGCTCAGATTAAGCACACTCTCCTTATGAGACCTTTCTGTTTCAACTCTTTCCCCTCTTTCCCTCCACCCTCTCCCCTCTATGGTAGATAGTACCATACATGTTAAATATGTTAAAGTATATATTAAATACAATATGTGTATAAATATTTATAGTTATCTTGTTGCACAAGAAAGGTCATATTTAGAAAGAAGGTAAAAATAACCTGAGAAGAAAAAACAAAAATGCAAGCAAACGAAAACAGAAAGAGTGTAAATGTTATGTTGTGATCCATACTCATTTCCCAGTGTTCTTTCTCTGGGTGTAGCTGGTTCTGTTCATTACAGATCAATTAGAACTGATCTGGATCATCTCGTTTTGAAGAGAGCCACGTCCATCAGAATTGATCATCATGTAGTATTGTTGTTGAAGTATATAATGAATTGATAAAAATTCTTGAAGAATAGATAGCTCTGGAAATCTTAGAAACTCTTACTCCCTTATGCAATTTTAAAAGAACTGATTAGCCAACATAGAATATCCCAAAACAGTGAATTCTAACACATATTATATGGTTACCTTTATCTTTGTAATTAAGATCACACATACATAAAATACATATACAAAATACAAACATATAATACATAAAAGTATATTTGCTTAACAGTGAGAAAGAAAACAAATTAAGTAAATTCCCAACTTAACTGTTACATGACAAAAAAAAAAAAAAAGCTATTAAGATCATCCATATGATGGCTTCTTTTCAGTGATTTTTTTCTTAGGATACTTTAAAAGCACCTTTCTATGAAATAATCAGATTATCTTAATGGTCAAATGTTGTTCAAAAACTTGGAAAGGACAGACACAAAGGTAACCCTGCAATTGTTCAAGTGATCCCACTCCATCCAGTTTTCTCCAACAGACTACATCCCCTCCCCCTCTACCCCAATCTTTCACTTATTTTCAGACCTCTCCCAAGCTTCCTTTAAGTCCCAACTAAACATCCTATTTTCTATAGGAAGCTTTCCCCACCAGTCTTAATTCCAGTCTCTTCCATCTAAAAATGACTTCCCATTCATACAGTAGGTAGCTTGCTTTGTACATTTGATTGTACAGTTTCCCCATTAGCCTGTAAGACCTTAAGGTGGGAACTTGTTTACAGCTTTTTATATTCCCAGTGGGATAAGTAGGTACTTAAATGAAAAGATAAGGAGATGAGTTTTGTGAATAATTATGGATACCAAGATTATAGATTTAAAGCAGGAAAATATCTTGGCTGCCATCTCACTTTACAGATGAGGAAAGTGAGAACAAGGGAAATTACCTGATGTGGCCATCAGAGCCAAAATTGGGTTATCTGCCTCCAAATTAAAAAGGAGAGGAGGATCCTCCAAATATATGTAAATATATTAATATTAATATAATTTATTAATATAAATATAAGTAAATGAGAGGCACTAAGCTTAGTGTATAAACTACTTAAAAACAAACTCTCCAAAGAAATGCTTTCTTTGACCTAATAAAATCAATTGGTTTTCTACACGAATGGGATAAAATGGGTGAAGACCCTTTATAAAATATGACCTCGACCTATATCCTAATTGTGACTTCAGACTTTTCAATAACAAGTTGAGGTATAGCTAAAAGCTACAAGTGTTCATAATCTTAGATAAACTTACATTTCCCTCCTGCCCCCCATTCCCCATCCAACCTTTTCATCAGCATTTAAGTAAAAAGAGTATGGTTGACTAGTATTCTTTGCCTCTGTAGTAGATTTTTGAAATTGGCTGACCTCAGTCAATGGGAGAAAAAGCTCAGAAGGGGGTGGGGGCTTCTGCCTTAGGGTCTATATAATCTTGTGTTTTGCAGTTTGTGCTTTGTAGTTTGTGCTTTGCACTCCTTTCTTTTGGGAGTTGCCCTTTCTCATGAAATCGTAATAAATCCTTTTTTGCTTTTTATCTTGAGAGTCTGTGATTTTAATTTGGATAAGGGTCCCACACATACACTGCAATAATTTATAGAATGACAGTTTTTTTGCTTCATTCTTTCCTAAATAAATATTTGTTAAAGACCTAATATGAGATATGAACTGCTAGGTACTAAGAAAAAAAGGCAGAATCCCTGTCATAAAACATTTTACAAATTAGTGAACATGGTCCAGGAGAGGAAGAATTAAGTGCTAGCAACAGAGGTGCATCTTCTATATCAGGTCCCTCAGATCAATGATTCTAGTCTTATGTCTAAAGACTTAATTGGTATGTAATTAAACTTTATATTTTTTCCATTCATAAATTTTTTGATATTGAATTGGAAGTCAGGTAATCCTGGACTGGCTCTGCTTATAACACTTGGTAGTTACTTAAAAATCTATGGCTATTACTTTCTTCATCTATTAAAATAAGCAGATTAGTCTAGATGATTTCTAAGGTCTCTTCCAGCTCACTTATGTTATCACCTCTTATATACAGCAATTTTTTTTACTCATTATACATCTCAATAAGCCTATTATTCCTAATATGCAAAATGTCTGGTTTCAATTTCATCTGTCCAGTATAAATCTTACAAATGTTCTTTCTCTACCCTTCAAAAAAAATTCAGATTTTCCTCCAGTCTCCACAGTGCCATCTTTTGGCCATGAGAATTGTCATGTAACTTAACCAAACTTGGTATGTTACTTAAGTTCTTTGAAAAACTGAAGCAAAAGCATTCCACAGAGTCACTTATTATAAATAAATTTTAAATCAGTCAGAATTTTTTGAAGTACCCAGCATATTATTATGTACTGTAATAACAAAAAGAGGGAGGTCCAAAGTCAATTTTGCTCCATTTCTGACCTGGGCCATGTCACCTGTTCTTAGCCAATCTGGTGGGCTTCCATATAAATGCTGAGCTTAGGAGATACCCAGTAGCTCCAGATATCCACCGCCTCCCAAGTAGCAGGGTTTCCAGTAGAGTATCACCAGCCATTCCCTCCTTCTCTGCTTTATCTTCTTTCTTACTTCCTCCTCCTTTCATCTCTTCCCAGAATTCTAACCTCAGTCTTGGTCTCTTCTTTCTATATGCTCTCCCTTGATAACCCTAATCCACTCCTATGGCTTTAAGTATAACTTCTATACATGATTAATAAATCATTATCTTTTTTTATTATTATAACTTTTTATTGACAGAACCCATGCCTGGGTAATTTTTTTTACAACATTATCCCTTGCACTCACTTCTGTTCCGACTTTTCCCTTCCCTCCCTCCACCCTCTCCCCTAGATGGCAAGCAGTCTTATACGTGTTAAATATGTTATGGTATATCCTAGATACAATATATGTGTGCAGAACCGAACAGTTCTCTTGTTGCACAGGAAGAATTGGATTCAGAAGGTAAAAATAACCTGGGAAGAAAAACAAAAATGCAAACAGTTTACATTCATTTCCCAGTGTTCTTTCTTTGGGTGTAGCTGCTTCTGTCCATCATTGGTCAATGGAACTGAATTAGATCTTCTCTTTGTCGAAGAAATCCACTTCCATCAGAATACATCCTCATACAGTATCGTTGTTGAGGTATATAATGATCTCCTGGTTCTGCTCATTTCACTCAGCATCAGTTCATGTAAGTCTCTCCAAACCTCTCTATATTTATCCTGCTGGTCATTTCTTACAGAACAATAATATTCCATAGTATTCATATGCCACAATTTACCCAGCCATTCTCCAATTGATGGGCATCCATTCATTTTCCAGTTTCTAGCCACTACATAAATCATTATCTTTAAACCCCAAATGAATTTTCAGTTCATAGCAGATGCTTAATAAATGCATGTTAAATTGACTCATTTAGCATCCACTTGAAGATTTCCAATAATAGGAAGCTCACTACTCCACTCCCTGTTTGAACAGGAATTAAATGTTAGTTTTCTTTATAGTGAACTCGAATCTACTTCTGCCTATCCTTCCTAAAGTACAATTCCAATCATGTTATCCCTGTTTAAAAACCTCAAAGATGCCCTATTTCCTACCAGATAGTTTGAATTGCTTACCCTGGCATTTATTTAAGATCCACTATGACTTGGTCTCAGCTCATCCTTCCTTCTGTCTTTCAGAAGCCTGGACAATAGCAGTAGGATGGGAAATGAGGAGAAGAGAGAGCTCAAGGGTAGACAGCTCATCTTTTTCAGTAAAACATGAGGTAACATCTTCAGCTTAGAGCATAGTAGAAGAGTTGGTGTGGGAGGTTTGGGAAGAGGTTTGGAATAACCAGTGTAACAAGTGGGCTGAGACAAGTTAAATAGAGATAATATGATTCCTTCTGGCTGTGAGGGCCCAGATGAATGACCCAAAAAGCATTCCAGTTCAGTTCCATTCAAAAGAACAAGTAGGCAAAAAGGTGGCAGATGGGGGTGAAGTGTTTGTAATGGCACTGTGCTTCACACAAATGACAAGAACCCTGGTGGAGTAGAGTGATGTCTAAAGGTTGCTTTGCAAAGAGTTTTCTAAAAAAAATTTGGTGTGCAAGAATTCTGCTTAGACTTTATCAGTTATATTTGTTTTCCTTTCTCCTTCCCTACCCCCACATTTCAATAAATAAACAAAACTGTCTAAATTTATTTAGGAATCTTTAGTGAGTGCAAAAGGGAAGAGAAAGAGAAAGCAGTAAGTGACTCAACAAACTGAAAGGTACTCTGTCACACTACAGCAAGAGATGAGAAAAGGCAAATCAAGAAGCTGGAACATCAAAACAAGTATGCAAAGCCATAGTTTGGTGAGCCCTGGAATTGAGTGAAATCTGCCCTAAAATCTGGTTTCTGACATTTGTGATCTGTGTAATAGGCAAGTCACTTACCCTTAATAGGGCTCACTTTTCTCATTTGTGAAATGGGAATACTACTTGCACAACCTACCTCACAAAAATTTGTGGTAAGAATGAAATGAGATAATGTCTTTGTACTTGTTATACAAACCAAAATTTTCACCATTATTATTAACTTTTTCTGATTATAGATATTGTAGAACTAAGATAACCCATAATCCTAAAATTCTACATTCAAAAATTCTTCCTTTGAAATCTTCAAAGTTTCAAAAATTTCTCTGAAAAAATGACATGGATGTTTATAACAGTCATGTAGAGCCAGAAAATCTGAAATGTTACTTTTTATTAGGAAACCTCTAATTATTAATCTAATTTCTATTCTAAGAGAAAGTGAAATCTAATCAAGCCAGCAGAAAAAAGACTCCCATCACCACACCCTTTGATTCCAAGTTTTCTTCTCCCCGCAAAAAAATCTGATTTACTGTCTATGTGTCTGTTTCTGTGGCTGTGTGGATGTGTATGCATGCATATAATTTCAACATGTTAATGAACTCAATGCAAACTATGCTGGCATGATCAGTGGAAACAGAAAAACCTCATCTTTATGAGAGAAAAAGTTATCTCACGGCTATCCTCGCATCTCCTTTTACCCTTATAAAAACTAAGTCATGGATATTCTGATACATGTAGAAAAGAATACAAGTTTTTCTATTTTTAAATGATGGAAACAATCCATTTATTATATGTAAATACTAGGAAATGTACCTTAGTATTGCAAACATAGTGGTCAATTGTTCTTTCCTCATTTTCAAGTGGAAAAAAAGTCTAAACTTTCTATTCTACATATGTAGAACGCATTTTCTATTTAAGTAGGATTTCATTTTGTAGTTTGGTTGACAGTTCTAACTTCATGTGGAAAACAATCTTTTGAACTTTTACAGATTTTATTATTAAAAGATCAATTTTGGCATACTGTACTTGATCAACTATCAGCATAAATGACTAGTTCATACTGAATCAGTGGACCTATTTCCTAAATATGGTGACTGAATTTTACCACAGCAAATACATTTGGAAAAGTGTTAACTATGCTTAGAATATTATAGTTTAAAAATTTTAAAACAAAAATGCTTTATGTAAATTTTAATCAATTAAATTATTATTTAATCCTAAGAATAGGTAATTTCTCTTTTGGAGGTAGGGTATCTTACTTGTGCATGCATGTATGTATGTGTGTGTATAACTTTTAAATATACAGCTTAAATATATATTTATCTTAAATTTTTAACTATCTAAAAATGGGTAAAGCAGGGAAACATATTGAAATATACTAGTAACATTTTAATTTATATCATTGGTACACTTATAATACTAACTTACTCAAACTTTCAAAATCTGCCAAATTTGCCATTACCTATTTGTTAATTCACAATTTATGTACCCCTTATGGCAGCTAGGGGGTACTGTATTCCTATAAGCTCATAAACAATGATTAAACACGTTTAAGAACTGTTCTGTCAAGCTATATGAACTTTAAATTGAAACAACAGTAGAGGCTTCCATTTCAATAAGCTAATGCCAGTTTTAACCTTGGAAGCATGGATGCAGGCAAGTGCTTAAATATATAGCTACTACTCCTCCCAAGAGGACTGCTTTAAAAAATAAAATAAAATAAAGGCTTTATATAAAAGAACTCAACTTCAGGATATGCAAATTGGCATTCTGTTATTATATGCCTTGGAAAATGCCTAGCTTCCAACTTTCCCAAGCATAAATCTGGAAAACATTTAAGAAAGAGAAATATTCCAGTATTTTTCAGCTGCTATAAGAAGGGAAAAAAAGAAATTTTCTTTAGTTCAACTAAGACTAGGAGTAAGGCTCTAATACCAGGGCCAACCTACATGTGAAAAGTGAATTAAAATCAGTACATTTTGGTTATTATCCTATTTCTATATGAGAAAAGAGAAGAACCAATTTCAACAGATCATAGGAGCATAGTTTGTGAATGAGAAGAAACAGTAAATCATTTAAGTTCATTTTATAGTTGAGGAAATAAAGTGACTTGCCCGGAGGTACACAGCTTAAAAGTGACAGATTTGCCAGCACAACATCAAAGGTGAGATCTAAAAATCTTTTTCTGACTAAAAGTACAAAAATCTTTCATGAAACTTTACTATCAAAAACCTTCTATCTAGCATTTTGTTTCAAGAAGGCAGACTAAAACTACCAATTGACCCTAAAGTATATCTTATTGTCCCCCTTTGTAATGGATCAAATATTAAGATAAATTATTCTTTTAAAATGATGATTAAAAAAACACAATAAATCTAAAATATGAGGTTAAAAGTATCAAGAGGCAAAGAGAACTCATTTCATTTAATCAATCATAGTTGCAGCAAGGAACTGGACTAAGAGTCATGTCCCAAGAAGCAGGCTCCCACACATATATGTGAATTCCCTGCAAATGCTAAGAAGGCTTACATATTGAAAAATTTAAATAGGAAATAAGGCCCCTTCTAGCCTTAAGTGTCATTAACATCTGGGAAATAGGGAGATGAAGAGAATGTAAGCACCTTGAGAGCTGGACCTACTTTAATTTTGTCTTTATACCTTTAGTCCCTAGCATAATGTATTGTACATAGGAGGCGCATAATATTTGCTGATTTGGCATCAGTTCTATTAATTTGAGTGTTTTGGTTGAGAGTAATAGACCTTCATGTCAGGAAATATTTTCCCACTTAACACTACATATTTTTTTCCTTTCCATGTCAAGGCTAAATTAATTTCAACATGTTCTAAGCCCATATTATATAAGCACTTTTTCATCTAAGTAAAAACAGAAACAGTAAATATGATTTTTTTTTATCAAAATGGAACAAATTAATTACATGTTTAAAGTCTTTTAAATATGTACTAAACTTACACAGCTACTGAAAAAAAAAAGTTTTTAATTAAAAGGTAGCCATAAAATTCCATGGGGCCACTGTAATTCAGAAAGTGATGGCTGGTTTCAAAGTAAATAGATGAATTCCTTGTCTAGTGGGAGGTTGGGAATAATAGCACAAGTTAGGAATGAATGGAGACTCTCAGATACAGTTTAACCATGGCTACTCAGTTTCTGAGGCCTTCAGCCATGATAAAAATTTAAAAAAATAAGAATATACCAAAACAAAGTGGAACATCAGAAGAACAAAACTGTTTATTTAACTGGTTTTTTTTACTCTAAGAAAATGTACTGATTAGTAAGTAAAATTTAGTTTTTAAATTAAGCCAGTTGATTTTACAGTCAAACTATTCAAATGATGATCATTTTTAATTGATAAATTAAAGGGCCCTTGATTAAGCTTGATTGAGGTCAAACAAAATCTCTCGCTTGATTTTAGGCATTTTTAACATCTATCCCCCCCAAACCTAGAATGTTCTCCTTTCTCCAGGTCCCACTTAAAATTCCACCTTCTACATGAAGTCTTTCCCAATTCCTCTTCATTCTAGGACTTTCCCTCTGTGGATTATTCCCAATTTATTCTCTAGATAGCTTTTCTCTACATGGTAGTTTGCATGTTGTCTCCCTCACTAGACTGCAAACTTCCTGGGAGCAGGCATTATCTTTTACTTTTCTCTGTATCCCTAGCACTTAGCACAATGCCAAGCACACAAAAGATGCTTAATAAATGCTTACTGACTGACAACATGACTCTCCTGTCAAATTTCTACTATCTTTTTGATGGGATATTCCTCACAATCAAGACAAAAAGCACAGAATAATATAAAGAATAAAAATGAAAGCCAAGATATGAGAGAGATTGATAGTCCCAGAATAAAGATAGAACCAGCCTACATTATCGGGAATAGGAAATTAGTGAGATTAACCGAGGATAGAGAATACAAAGTAATTTTATCATCTACCTCAGCAAACAGGACATAATGGAGAAGAAAGTCCTTTGGAAAAGCTAAGAGAGCTATAAAAAAACGCAAGGTATTAGTGACAGGAAAACAATGACATCTCACTTAACTGGAGGTCATACAACAGATGTGACAAAATGCATCCTCTAAAGTCTCACAGACCTTTAACACAGGGCCTACTCTTCTATTATACACAATGCTAACAAGTTAGGGTTATCCTTTTCCTCGTTTACATGCAGCACAGCAGAAAGGAACTGCAAGAGGCACATGCAACACACACATACACACACACACTTAATGATGAGAAAGTAAAGTATAAAAAAGAAAAAAATGCATGGTGGTATGGGGTCCTTTCACACAGGGGCAAACACACCAGCATATCTCAGCAATTACTGGGCCTATTGTATCACAGCACAAAATAATGACTAATGCTGGGACGGAGGCCCGTAAGGAAACCAAGAGAGAAGCTGGATGGGTTCACTGTCCATAAATATTTAAGGTGTTATCTGTTGGAAGACAGATTTAGATTTGTTCTTGCTTGAGCTTAGAGAACAGAACTAGGACCAAAGTTGGGAGGGAAAGAAAGGAGAAAAGGTTGGGGGGGAGAGAGAGAGAGAGAGATTCACAGACAAAGAGAAATATGGTTCAATAAACAAAGAATATGTATGCGTATAATATATAGATACATATATAAAACATATGTGCATATCTCTATATAGAGATACACATCCTGTCCACAAATGGAGTTGTCAAAAAATGAAATGGGATGCCTTGTAAGATGAGTTCTTCATTAATGGAGGTATTCAAGCAAAGGCTGAACAGTCACTTATTGAAGAATATTGCAGAGGAAATTTATGTTTCAGGCAGGCAGAGATGAATCAAATGACCTTTTGAAGTACATTCATCTCTTAAAAGATGATTCTAATAATTCTGGAAAGGTCAAATTATAATGAATTACTTAAGGGAAGTATCTGCCTATACATTTTAGAAAATTCAATTAAAATTTTTTGAAAATAAAATATTGATAAAGGAGATAAACTTCTGTTACTTGTAAAATTCAGATATGTGGAATACTTCATTCCTTGATAATACTGAATGAGGTGTAATCATATTCTTGTCACCAGAAAAACATAGGTATGACCTATCAAAATCATTAATATAAGTGCAATACATCCTAAAACAGATATATAAAAGACTTCTTTTAGGCATTTTACTCATTGTCTCAAGATGATTATTACAACATTCTTGTAAATCATCTTCATCTTGTGAACTACTTTACATCAAATTAATTTTTCTAAAACTTATAATTACAGCCAACATATTGGCTGGCTATTTATATTGTAAAATATAAAACAGCACTGTATATTGGGAGATTCATTTGGCTTCTGGGGTGATTGGTAGTGGCCCAAGTGAAAAAAAAAAAGGGGCAGAAGATACAAAGAATCACATATTTTAAAAAATATTAATTTAGCTATTTGGGACTCTAAATGTGAGATTACTCTCAGATTGGTCCAATGAACAATGAATAGATCAAAGGAATTGAACCATATCTTGATATTCTCACTATAAATGAAATGGAAAAATAAAGAAAAAATTCAATAAAGAATTCAATTCAACAGATGAATGGCTCAGATTCTCTTCTTGGAGAAGTAAATAAAGGAAATAATGAATTTGATTTTATTATACATTCAAAGGCAACAAGAAACATTTTCTGAAACAATTGGTCAATCACATTTTGTTTAAAGCACCTGCACCCCCACACAGGTGCTGAGGATTCAAATACAAAAATGAATTAGTTCTTGCTCTCAGAAAGTTTACTTTCTAATTAATAATCATGTGTAATGAGCCAGAACTCTGGAGAAATATACTTGAGGCAAGGATTCTTACAACAAGCTGTTAACTCAGTGTTATTAATAAAACAATGGTTATCTAGTTAAGCATGGTGATTCTCTAGTTCAGTATGACTGATTTAGTCTTACAACAAATTATGGTTCCTTAGTGATATAATGATTGGCTTATACTCAGTATGATGAATTGATTTAATTGTAATAGAGTATATAAACTGGGGACAAATTCAGCCACAGATAAGAATTGAGCAGCCTCATTGTGGCTCTCCTGCCTTCATCACTTCTCCACTAAGACCAAGACTGGTCCCAAGATT
Source organism: Sarcophilus harrisii (assembly GCF_902635505.1). NCBI lineage: Eukaryota > Metazoa > Chordata > Mammalia > Dasyuromorphia > Dasyuridae > Sarcophilus > Sarcophilus harrisii. The sequence goes on along the minus strand of NC_045428.1, from coordinate 485,913,686 downwards.
CTCCAGAGCGCTAGTCTGCCACTATATTTTAATCTGGAACCAAAGTTGAGCAAAGGTCTCCCTGACCCTTAAAAAAAATACAATTGGCTAAATTTTGTTACACAACCTGACTAGCATAAATAACAGAAAACTCTGTTCCTAGATAATTCTTATGCATTGTTTAAATCATCCAAGAACTTTTACAAGGAAAGCCTACTATATTTTTTTCTTGTGTCTATTGTTTAGTACTCACACAACATGCAAAACAAAAAAGAAAGGAGAAAATGTATTAAAATCCTTAAACACACTTAAAACCATTAAAAAAATACAACTGGCTAAATTTTGTTACACAACCTGACTAAGCATAAATAACAGAAAACTCTCTGTCCCTAGATAATTCTTATGCATTGTTTTTTCTTTGTAGGCCAGTTCTTAGAAAAATTGTGTACTTTTAAATTTTTTTGTCTCAAACAATTAGTTACATATTTTAATTGTGATCTCAAGTGAATATTCAGCAAATTAGTACAGATCTCTTTTTAAAATTATGGTTTGGTATAAAAAAGAGCAATTTGTATTTTTAATATTACTGATTAACAGATTTTGACAAAAATGAAATGTTTCAGCAATCTCATGTCATTTGATCACATACCACAAAAAGCAAATGAAATTTTTTATACACTTATTAAAAGAAAATATCCTCAACTCATTTAAACTCTTTTATTTCAAATATTGTAAAACTGGATTTAACAGAGTAGAAAATAGATCTCATTTAAAGTTTGAGTTACATAATCTTTTAGAAGAATATATTTCCACACTGTTAACGGAACAAAAAACTGACGTTACTTTTTGTAAAGTCTTAGGGTTTAATAAATAAGAATCTTTAAAATGAAACGAATGCCTATCTAATTCAACCTCCTATTCCACTCAAGAATCCTCCCTTTAAAATGTCCCTGAGAAGGTCTACTAAGCTAGCCTCACTAATGTATAAGGTAACTCGTTCTACTTCAGGTTAGTTCACCTTGTTCAAGCTTTTCTTTATGTAAAGCTAACATTTGTGTCCATGTCGAGGGTACTCCCTGGTACTCTGCTTATACGATGTCATTCTGTTTTGTATTTTAGATTAAAGTAACAATCTTCTTTAAATGGTGCCTGGAACTAAACATAATATTCTAGATATAGTCTGGCCTAGCCAGAATAATGATCATCACTTGCTTGGTTCAGGACCCTTTATTTACTTCTATTAATATAATTTAGCACTCTCAAGGTATTTTTCACATGTACTAGTTTCAAACCAGGTCTGTCTCCATCCTGTAACTGCACAGGTTAAGATTTTGAACCTAAAATACAACATGTTATATATACTCCTATTTCATTTTCTAAAAATATATTTTAAGGGGCAGCTAGTTGATGAGTTCTGAAGTCAGGAGGACCTGAATTTAAATCTGGCCTCACTTAATACTTCCTAGCTGTGTGACCCTGGGCAAGTCACTTAACCCCAATTGCCTCATAATATATAAATACCTTTTTTCTTTAGACTTCAGGGAGAGCATCTTCCCCTTCTTTATAGTAAACCCTCCTTTGTGACCAAAAAAAAAAAATAAACAAAAACATCCAATACAATGATCTTACTCAACTATTTATTTATACAAGATTTTGTGGTCAGAGTTCCATACTTCTCTGTGGAGGGAGGGGATGTATTTTATTATATCCATGAACTTCAATGGTTTTGCTATTACTTACATTCAATAGATACAACATTCTTTTAATATGTAAGAATAGAAACAGCATCAAAAAAAGTTAAGTGAAATTATTTATTCTTAGAGAACTCATGGTAATTCCTAGTACCACTGTTTCCCTGACTACTCACAAATAATCATTTCTACTAATACATTCAGTATTTAAATTAAAATTGCTATTAAAGTAGTATTTAACGGTTAATCTTCACTTTCACGTGAACTAGTACCTACTTGATTTATATTAGAGTAACAATGGTAATTTATTTAGCAAATGCCCCATCCAACTTTTTTAAAGTCAAGTTTGGCATAATATAACTAAGGCATTAGAGAACATCCTACAGATCTGGTCCACCAGCCATTAATACCTTGGATTAAGTATAGTCTGAATTAATCATTCTCTTGACTGCATCATCATTCAAGTCTTGAATCCTTCCACAACCAAATGATTTATTCCCCTCCACTCATTTCTTAACCAGCTGCAGTCTCGTCTCCGACCTTACCCTTCAAGCTGTTCTGTGTCCTGGTTCCCTTTCATTCTCTATATCCTTTCTTAATCATTTCACCAGGTCCCACAGATTCAACTGTTCCATCGATGCAGATGACTTAAACCTGAATATCTAGTCCTCTTCTTTTTCCTAAGAATTAATACTGGGCTGCCAACTCCTTCACAGACATCTCCACTTGGACGCCCCAAAAGCAACAACTCAAACTCAATCTCTCCAAAATGAAATGCAATTCCTTTCCCCAAAACCTATGCTTCTCTCTAATGTCCTGATCTCTGCCTAGAGCACCACTTGCTTGTAAGTCAGCCAGGGTTGCAATTTTGGCTTTGTCCCTGACTCTTCACTTTTTCAGTCACAGCTCTCCCCATCATGTTCAATCAGCTGTCGAGACTTATTGAGGAGGTAAAACTGACATCTCATATTTTCTGTCTTGAGTCCATTAAACTAACCACTGCTCTAGTTCAGGCCTTCCCCCTGGACTCTAACAGCCTTTTTATTGGCAATTTGGTGAAAAACAAATTGGAGACAGGAGATTAGAATCAGGAAGACCCAACTGATACTCCTTAGCATAGGGCTGATTGTGTCCCTCTTCTGCTCAGGAAGATTCTCTGGCTCCCCACTGTCATTTAAAACCCCTCAGCCTGGCTCTAATCCATCCTTCTTAGATGAGTTCACATTATTTGTCCCCTCTCGGGCCCATCCGCACTATATTTTGGTCTATAGCAATCCGCCATCATTGCTTGAAGAGCCTGTCCCTCTTAAAATGCCCTCCCCCTCTTGACCTCAGTTTCTAGGAGTGCCTGGCTCCCTTCAAGACCGAGATCACAGTTGCACCTTCTACACTAGGCCCTTGCTAATCTTCCCAGATGTGAATCCCACATCCCACATCCCACTAATTTCTATTTATTTTTGTAACTATATATCTGTGTACCTGGTATCCCCCTAGTAGCATGTAAGCTTTCAGAGGACACTTTTTTTTGTCTTCATATTCCCAGTACCTAGCCCAAAGTAGGCATTTAATCTACATAGAATTGAATTACTATCTTAAGAGACTGCTATTATTTTATTTCCATCCTCCCATTTTCTTCCCCAATAAATTATTTACATCCTTCAAAAGAAAAATCAGAATCACTTCCTAAAATGTACGTCTGTCTCTGTCTCTCTGTCTCTCTCTCTCTCTCACTCACACACACACACGATGTGCCCCATATGCACAGTAATGAATAATTTTTGGAGGGAGAGAGGATTTTTTTTTTAAAAAGCAAACAATGACATCATGGCATAATAAAATGCTGAACTTGGAATCAGGAGAAACACCACAGTTTCAAATTCCGTATCTGACACTGGCTGAGTAATCATAAATCACTTAATGACTCTAAACCTCAGTTATCGAATCTGTAAAACTGGAAGCAAAGTAAGACCTGCAATACTTCACAGAGCTTTTGGCAAGTTCTAGTAAAAATAATGTATGTAGAATCTTAAGTGTTATGCCAGCTATACTTTTTAAGAATCACTGCTTTAGAAAGTAAGCATCTGATATTTTAAAATCAGGTGGCCAAATAAGCCAAATTTTTATAAATAACCCAGCTTAAACTACAGCACACCAGTTCACATCGTTGGTCATGTTGATTATGTTTTATCCAAGAGTGTGGTGTTTGGAGCTTACTCAAGACATTGTTTTACCCTTACCTTAATAAGAAATTGTTTGACATATATTATTCCCAGGTGTTAGGAGTGTTATTTCTCCCTCCTATTTACTCTGCCAACCACTGGAAAGGGTGTTTTTATGCCCAGAATCCATTCTGGAAATAAGAGGTTGGATATTTGGCACCATTATTACAAATTACTGAGAAAGTATGTGTCATGGGATACAGTGGAAGTTAAGAGAAAAAAAATGCTTTCTTAAATATACGTAATATTCCCCATGAACAGTGACAAAATTTTTAACTTCAAATTCTGATGCCACTAAAAGCCTGAGACCTAAGAAATGAAATATTATTGGAAAGCTATGATAATCCCTCTCCCCCTCAAAAAATACACCCCCCCCCCAAAGGAAGACTTTAAAAAGTCCAGACTCTGAAAACTTCCCCTGAGGTTTTTGGGTTTATAAACCTAACCCTAAATTCACGCTTTTTTCTAAACATTAATTTTTTTTAGGTATACTTCTGGATCACCAAGTAATTTCTGGGCTAGATGGAACTTAAGAAAATTCTAGATCAATTTCTTTGTTTCTACAGATGATGAAAAAAAAAAAAAAAAAAGAGGCCCAGAAAGATGGATTCCTTGTCCAAAGTGATAGGAATTCAGTAAGGACCCAGGTCTTTAGATGTTCAACCCAAGTCTAGCACTCTTTATACTATTTGGTATTAACATACTCATCGCCCAACATATTACACAGTTCTCCAGGAATAACCTATGTGGAACAGCTGGCCAAAAATACTTTACAATGAGGTTTTGCTGTAATATTTATGACACTACTGCAAAATGACCTTAGTTGGGACAATGTCAAATAGGCCCTACTTGCATTTTTCCAATTATTAATAACCTCATACTGGGCTACTGCTTTCCAGTTCGATGTTTTACTACTCCTACATAAGTACCTTCATTCCAGTTAACCCAAATAGCACACTATTCCATGAATATGTTCTATATATATTCTTATTTCTGTGTTTCTTTCCATCAGATGGTTAACAATGAGTTCAGGGAAGAAATAATACCTAGAAATAAGATTTGAATCATCTGCAAAGTGATGATTGAAGCCATGGGAATGAATGAGATTGAGGGAGAGAATATATTTAGAGAAAGAAAAGGGTCCAAGAAAGTGCTGAGAAGAAAACCCACACTTTGGGAGCCAGAGAGGAAAGACAAGAATAAGAAGGAATGCTGAGAGAGGGAAGAGGTAGAAGATACCAAACGTCTTAATAGACAGCAAAGAGAAATTCACCAATACAGCAAATGCTGCAGAAAAATTAAAGGAAAAAAAAAAAGTAATTTGGCAATTAAGCAACCAATTGGACTTTGAGAAAAAGTTCCAGTGGTATGGCAGGAATGACAGTAAAACTAAAGGCTGAAGAGTCATTGAGGGATCAAGTAACAGGCAGAAATTATGAACTACTCTTTCTAGAAGGTTGGTCGTGAAAGGTAAATGGAAAGGATTGTAGAAGATCTGAACATAAGTACAGACAGAAGGAGAATCAGTATTGCATAAAGGTTTCAATATGGAAAAGAAAAGTAGGAACAAACAAGATCCTAGAGGATGAAAAGAGGGATCAAGTAGGTAAGTCCTCACTAATGGGGAAAGAAAGGAAGAACCTTTATCCTCTGACTCTGGAAGTGAGGGAAGATAGAGGAAGACAAAGAAATATGGTAGGAGCTCACTGATTCTTTATACTGCTTTATAGTATAATTCGTGTACCCAATTTATATCTTCTTTTCTTTCTATTAGATTATGAGCTACTTGAGAACAGGAACTATGTCCTATGAATTTTTGCTCTAACTTGTACAGTGCTTTAGAGATAGATGGTCTAAAGTCATATGGTAAATGAATAATTTGGAAGTAGTATTAGAATTTATTCAACTAATGATAAAGAAATTGATACTCTCATATTCTATACCTTTGCAAAAGGATAAGAAATTTCCAGAGAGAAAAATCAATCCTTTATGCTCAATTAATTTGATTCTAGAGAAATATTCTCTCAAACAACAGATTGAATTTATGAGTAGAAAACCAATGAAAAATCGAAATACTCAGACAAAAGTTTTAAAGGAACTATTTATTGAACTAAAATGAATATAGAAATTATTGCAGTCCACTGGAATGAAGATTAGGTAACCAAGCAGAGAATACTTTAGAAATCCATTTTCTATTAACCAACCGTTTTTTGCATCATCAAATTTGGCATTTCCCTCCCATGAATTATCTATCTTTAAAAAGAAGCCTATCTAATTAATCAGGACATTTTAAAATCTGGATATCCTTGTAAGGAAGAAGTTAATAAATAACAAATGTCACAATTTTTTTTTTCCTAGTCTAAATCATTTTCATTAGACTGTAATGATTTAAATCCTAGGTGACAAACATGAAAAGACTATCAGCTTGGCATTATTTTATTAATACCTTTATGGATTCCCACATGGCTTAAAAAAAAAAAAAAAGCACCTAATTTGGTCTGATTTTAAAATTCTTTTGAAAGAAAAAAATTTATCCTCGATATATACATAAATACATGAGACAAGCACAAAGAAAGTTTCTTCAATCTCATCTGAAAAATAATCTCCAATTACATAGGTGCTGATAACACCAAATAAATTTTCCCTCTAAACACAGATAAGAGAAGAAGGATAAAACCCTAAAGCAAGTCGAATTAGTATGTATTTCCTAGGCATTGCTACGTCTCTTGTAAAAAAACTACAGCTTTTCTAATCTTGGCTAAGATTTCCTCCCTCTTCTAATTTCAGAAAACAAAATACACTATTTGTGAAGAAACGCAACCTGGAGTTAAGAAAGAGGCGAGTTATCTGCAGTCCAAAGACGTAAATGGAAATCATTTCTTGAGCCCTAACATCTTAGATGGTTTCCAGCCTTAATATTTCCAAGCTTTGCTCAAAAACCCTGCAAACGCCCCTTCCCTCCCTTTGATGTATTTTTCATTAACCGAAGGCATCGGAGGAATCCGCACGGAACAGGTGACTGTCCCGTAGCCCTAGCCAGAAGGAGACAAGAACACAAGGCAACTTTCACCCACTTCCGAACCCAGGGACCTGGGGCCCCGGCCCTTTTCAAGGCCAGAAGTCGGTCTGAGGTGAGAGACGCTTCAGAGTTGGGGGGGGGGGGGTTTCTCCAGCCCCCAGCACAGCCTCGGGACGCAGGGAAGAGCCGCCCCCGCTCCGGACTCCCGAGACGCTGCTCTGCCCGCCCCAAGGGGAAGAGAGCCCAAGTTAAAATCGCCTCGCGGGGGGGGGTGGGGAGAGGCTGCGGGCGGGATTTTTAAAGGGGCTGGCGGGCTGGCGTCGGCGGCCGCGGCCGTGACCTCCCGGGAGGCTGGGGCCGGTCGGCCACGCTGACCGTTTGATAGGAGGGAAGAACGGGGTCAGGGCACGGCAGGACGGGCCGAGCCGGAGTCGGCGACCGTTTGGGGAGGGAAGCGTCTGGGCGGCGGGTTGGGGGTCAGCGGGTGTGGTCCCTCCCGCCGCTGTCTCAGGGAGGAGGCGAGGGGAAGGGGGAGGGAGGAGGTCGCTGCCGCTCGGCCGCCCCCCGGACACGGGCTAGGGCCCCGGCCCCCTCCATGTTGGCCGCTCCTCTGTGAGATGGAGCTTGCCGCCGTCTCACCTTGCTCGGGGTCTCCGCAGCCCGTGGGGGTGGGGGTGGGGGCCGGCGGACCCGGGCAGCCGGGCTTTCTGCTCCGCCCCGGGGCCTCGGCCTCCCGTCTCGGGATCTCCCTAACTCGACCTCCGGGGGCCCAGACCCTCCGGGGCCTGGAAAAGGGCGGTGGCGAGGGCGGCTGTGGCCGGCGGCCCGGCCCGGCCCGGCCCGGCAGCCGCTTCCTTCTCCCGGGAGCCCCCGGGCGCGCTCCCGCTTCGGCTCCGGGCCCGGCCCCGGCTCCGGCGTGCTCCCGGCACGCCCGCCCGCCCGCCCCGGCCTCCCAAGGAGCGGCCCCGCCCAGCCCGGCCCCGGCCCCTTCCCCGAGGGAAGGAGTAAAGCCGGCAGGGAGAGCCGAGCCTCGGCGGCCGCAGCGCCTCCCCCTCCGGCTTTCACACACGCACCCTCGCGCGCACAAACACACAGGGTCTGAGGCCAACCTGCCTGCAAGCCGGTCCCGCGTCCCGCCGGCTCCGCTCGTTCGGCGCGGCCGCTGCGCCCTCGCCCCGCAGGCTCGCCGCGGCTCGGCCTCCGCTCAGTCGGCGGCGCCTCTTCTCCTCATCCTCCCCGGCCGCCGCCGCCGCCGCCCAGCTCTGCTCTCAGCAGAGTCCCGGGGCTCCGCTCTCAGCAGAGTCCCGGGGTTCCGCTCTCAGCAGAGTCCCGGGGTTCCGCCCGCAGCCCTCTCCGGCCCCTGCCGCGGAGCGCGCGGAGCAGGGCGAGGGCTTCTCCGCCGCCGCTCTCCCTCCTCTCTCTTTCCGTCTCCCCGCAGCCGCCGCCGCCGTTTCCTCCTCCTCCTCCTCTTCCCCTTCTCTCCTTGTCCTCCTCCTCCTCCTCCTCGAAGCGGAAGAGTTGGCAAACCAGCACCTGCTGCTGGAGAGTACCGAGAACTGAAACAGGAAACCCCGAGCCAAGGGGGAAAACCTGGGAGGCGTGGAGAGCGGGACTGGGGGGGCCGCTTAACCTGCTCCGCTCGGCCCGGGCATAGATCCCGGGGGACGACCCGCGGAGCTTCACGCCCGGGCGCCCCGCCCCCCCCCGGTCTCGCTCGGTCCTTCCCAGGGAGATGCGGGCTCCAACCGGGATGTCCCGCCGAGGGCTCTTATTTATCCGGGGAAGCTTCCTCCAGCTCCAGCTCGCCTGCTTCCCCAGGCACCGATCGGCTCCTCCCTGAGCGGCCAGAAAAGGAGACTCCTTCCAAAGCCGCCTTCGCGCGATCCTCCGCCCATTTCTTGTGGGTAGAGAGCCCGAGAGTCATGAGACAGCGCAGCCCTGATGCTACCTGGCTGTGGGACCAGAGGCGAGCGCTCCGACGTCCCCAAACTTGTGGTGATTCCTCCAAGTCACTGCTTACAAAGAAAGCGAAAATGCTTCTTCTACACAGTCTATAATACGCTAAAACACCTTGTGTGTTATACTTCGTCTAGCTAATTTATTTAGCTATTATTATTTATTTTTAAAATTTATTTATATAAACGATACATTTATTTTATTTATTATAATATAATAATTAATATATTAATAATATGCATAATAAAGCATAAATTAATAAATAATAAAATTATTATTTATTTATATTAGCTATTATATTTATAGCTAATACTACAAAATGCCACAATGTCAATACATATATATATAATGCTAAAAAATACCATCTATATTAATACTTCATACTGTAAAATACCATGTTAATACTTCACCCATACTTCAGCATACTATATTGCGCTAAAATACCACGTTAATACTTCATCAATCTTACATATAATACTATAAAACACCACATATGTTAATACTTCATCTGTATATATTAGTATGTATGTTAATACCTTATATAGATGGATATAAAGAATCATAAATACGTTATGGAATGGCATTCATTAGTTAATAAGGAAAGGCAATAAATGCATTAGCAAGATACCTATGGAAATGTAGTACAAGGAAATTCATTCAAGAAATAGGACTTTATTAAAATTTGTTAGAATTTAGGTCAAGCTCTAGGTTAATCCTGATAGCTTTCCTCAGTTAAGTCCTAGTTAAAATAACTAACTGAACTAAGGTTTGGCACCTAATGTTCTCACAGTGAAAGGCACAGAGCAAGCCTTTCTATTTTTGTGTGTTGTACAGCACCCAATACAATCTAGGTCAACCTTGCAAAAAGCTTCAAATCATCTTATCTGCCTTAGGAAGTTTTTGCCTGGCTGCAGATTTTCACCTGGTTTTTCTATCCTTTCCAAAGTCGTAGGCATGAGACATCTGTGATCAGGAATTCTTGGAGAAGAAAGATAGAGCTCAGGACCAATGCTATGGGCCATGTTTTCCATTTTTATTAAAACTCATTGCTTGCCTTGTGCCAGATGATTTTTCATTTGGGTCAAATTTAGTTCAGCCCTGAATCTGTCCCCTTTTAATATATTTGGCTGCCCTAAGCATATTTCAATTATTGGTGATATTTATGAAAATGATCAATGTGCAGAATTTATGGTTTCCAGGTTGTTGGTAGCTACAACAATTTTGCCTTTACAATACAACCTTCCATGTATTCTGGCAAGCTCCCAGGCATCTTTGGCTGATGCCTGTTGCCTATCAGCTATTACTGATAGACAAGAGTACCATGCTGAGAGCAGCAGACTGATGCCCTTGGGCTTGCCTATTAGGTGACAGGTGGAGAGTTCTAGTAGAAATAGAACCTACTTGCTGGAGCAGTTTTGTTTCTAGGACCAATAATACACATGACAAAAGAAAGCTCTTCTCTTGGTCCACAATTTTGATGACATCTTCTAGGTAACTGATAAGGAGTTCTGATGGTTCTTTAATGAGGCTTGGGAGAAGAAGTGAACGGGGACCTGAAGAGCATCACAAGGAACATCAGCTGAACAGAAACGCTTTGACAGAAGAGTTTAAGAACAAGGGCAAGAAACTGATAGTTGGCTGATTCATCTGATAGTGTTTTAAACACAGAAATATCCCTCTATGTACATATATATGTATAAATATTCCTCTCTGTATATATAAGTATATATGGGAAGCCACATATATTTGCCTCCTGTGACTCCAGTACTTTTCCCACTGGCTAGCTTATACCTTTTGAAGCTTGAAAATACCCTCTGAGAAGTAACACATTAAGCTCTAGCACTCAATTACTCCTTGGTGTGAGCTAATTAATGAGATTTTCTTTTCCACTGGTATGTTTTGATGGGAAAAAAAGAACATGAAGACAATATAGATCCATGGAGAAAGAGGGGAAAGAAAGGGAGATTGAGCCTCCCCAAAACTAACTTTCATCTGCTTTGGGGACCATGATAATAATAATAAAATGGAATGTAAGTTCCTTTGAAGGCAAGGACTGTCTTACTTTTGTGTTTGTACCTTCAGTACTTGGCACATAGTACTTAATATATGCTTATTGATTGTTCTGAATAGATTAAAATTTTTCACAGAATTTAAATATAAATCAATTATGTGTCCAGCATTGTACTAGGTTTCATGGGAATAAAAAGAAGTATGAGATATGATATCTGTCTTCAAGACCTTACAATTTAGCTGGGGAAATCATGTATAGACTTGAAAAGACAGTGATAATACTTAAGTAACATATAAGACCCAAATATGTGGAATAAACTGTAGAAAAAAATGAATTATTTGAGACTGGAACAGTCTGGGAAGGAAGAAGGTATTTAAGCTGACTCTTAAAACATGTAACTAAGGTTTTAATAGGTGAAGAGAAAAACAGAAGTCATTCACAATTGGAAGATGGGTGTAGACAAAAATAAAAACTGGGGAAGGAAAACTACAGCTTCCTTCAAATAAAAATGAGTCTTCTAACTCTGAAGTAGAAAGTTCATGTAAATGAGCAATAAGAAGGATGGGGGTGGGGAGACTACAATGGAACCAGATTATAGATCTTAAAGATCAGACTGATGTGGTACTTGATGTGGCAGGGTTTTGAGCAGGGAAGGTGACTTACAGAAAGAGGTGCTTTAGGGAAAATCAGTCTGGCAGTAGAGGCAAACTCTAGATACATCTAAAATGATCTGCAGGGATTGGAAGTAGAAAACACTAGAAGTAGAGAGACCAGTTAAAAAAAAATCCACTTCTATAGGCCAAGCATAAAGTGATAACTGAAGTAAGGTGATGATCTTGGAAAATGACAGGAAAGAAACATGTTAAAGATAAAATGGACTTTCATTATTGAGGTTAGATATGAAGGATAAGTCAAAGATTATTTTACATGATCATAGAATTAAAAAAAATTTTATTATAACTTTTTATTTCCAAAATGTATGCATGGGTAATTTTTCAGCATTGACAATTGCAAGACTTTTTGTTCCAACTTTTCCCCTCCTTCCCCCCACCCCTTCCCCCAGATGGCAGGTTGACCAATACATGTTAAATATGTTAAAGTATATGTTAAATACAATATATGTATACATGTCCATACAGTTATTTTGCTGCACAAAAAGAATCGGACTTTGAAATAGTGTACAATTAGCCTGTGAAGGAAATGAAAAAAGCAGGAGGACAAAACCAGAGGGAATGGAAATGCTATGCTGTGGTTCACACTCATTTCCCATAGTTCTTTCGCTCAGTGTAGTTGGTTCTCTTCATTGTTGAACAAATGGAACTGATTTGGTTCATCTCATTGTTGAAGAGAGCCACGTCCATCAGAATTGATCATCATATAGTATTGTTGTTGAAGTATAAAATGATGATCATAGAATTTTGACCTGGATGGAAATTTAGATATAATCTCAACACATTCTCTCATTTTTATAGATGATGAAACAGATTTAAGAGTTAAAATGATTTGCCCAAGGGGTATGCAGATAGCAAATAAAATAGCCAGACCCCAAATCCAAATTTCTTGTCTTTTAGTTAAATACTCTTTCTAATCCATCAAGTTTTAAGCACAGGTGATTGATTGAGATAGGAAAGTTAGGAGTAGAGAAGATCAGATAGAGATGTATAGATGATTAATTTGATTTCAGATATGTTAAATTTGAAGGATAACCATGCAAAAATTTTCAGCAGTATTTTCCAAAAGTAGTTAGGTAAATGAAGTTCTTATTTATTACCAAAAGTGTAATGGGAAGGAAAAAAGATGATGACAACAATAACATAACTATTCATCTTAAACTAGATTGGAGAGAAAATATTTAAAAATCATGTTTATATATGATGATATTATATGTTGTAATTGAATAGTAGGAAATAATAATAAACATTTTCTTCCCCCCCCCCCCATCTGAATACTATTTAACACAAAAGAAAAGAGATGTGGGGAAAGGATTTTCATAGCATTACAGTATTTTAGGGCTGGAAGGATTAAACCTTTCATTACACAGATACAAGCCAAGATTTTATCTATACGTGAAGAGCTTTTAAGATAGCATTTAGAGAAGCATAGTAATGTTGTGATTATCAATTCATAGTACATTTCTGATAAAAAAAATTTAGGTTTATCCATCTTGAATTGAGCATAGTTGAAGAACTAGCTCACTTCTCAACTAGTTACCAAATTACAGAATCACAGCATATTACAATCTAGGACTAAAATGGGCCTTAGAGATTAATCTAACACTATCATCTTATTTTAAATGATTTTTATTTCATTAAATATTTCCAAATTTCAAGTAAAATGTTTTTAATAATAATTTAAACATTTTTGAGTTCCAAATTCTCTTTTTCTCTTTCATGCCTCCCTCCTTGAGAAAGCAAGAAATTTCATTTTAATTATACATATGAGGTCATGCAAAACATACTTCCATATTGGCTATGTTGCAAAAGAAAAACACAAATAAAACAAAACAATAAGAATAAAAAAAAATTCGTCAAATGTTGAATTCTTGCCCTAAAAGCTTAGATCTTTGGGTCTATCAAACTCTAGATTACTGTAGTCACTTCTTACTGTGTATTGAATACCTAATCTATTCCATTGACCCACCATTCATTCTCTTTCTTAACAAGTACCAGATTGTTTTAAAGATTACCAATTTATAATATAGTTCAAAATCTGGAACTATGAGTCTATCTTTCTTAACATTTTTTTAGTGTTTTCCTAGATATTCTTGACTTTTTGCTCTTCCAGAGGTATGTTGTTATTATTTTTTTCTAGCTCTATAAAATAATTCTTTGCTAGTTTGAATGGTATGGCACTGAATAGATAAGGTAGAAGAGGTAAATAAGGTAGAAATAATATTGACGTGGCCTACTTCTGAGCCATTTATATTTCTCCACTTGTTTAGATTGTCTTTATTTGCAAGAAAAATGTTTTATAATTGTGTTCATATAATTCCTGGCGTTTTTTTGGCAGATAGGCTCCCAAATATTTTATATTATCTGGAGTTATTTTAGATAAAATTTCTCTATCTTTTCTTGCTGAGTTTTATTGATAGTATATAGAAATGATGCTGATTCCTGTGGGTTTATTTTATATTCTGCAATTCTGCTGAAGTTGCTAAATCATTTCAACTAGTTTTTAAGTTGATTCTCTAAGGTTCTCTTCAACATCATCATTTTAGAGATGAGGTTTATAGTGGATTCTACTTCTAGATTATCCCTCAATTCCATTTTATTATTTTCATTCCTATAATCAACAACCCTAGTAATGACTCTCATTACCACTGATACAGAGTCTTGTAACACCCATCTAACTATTCTCCCTCTTATTATACTCCATTCCTCACTTTAATACATTTTTCCCAATGCTTGCAATTTATGTAGAGATTTAATCGTGTTATTTCTTTGCTTAAAACTTTTCAATGATTCTTTGTTGCCTGGCAAATAAATTCTAAATTTGTCAGCTCAACATTTACTCTACAGTCTGGAAGCTCCTTCTTTTCCAACTTTACCTCATAATAATCTTTTCCACGTGTGTTTTATTCCAACTAAAACAGACTGTAGTATTGTCAATTAAACATAACCAACATTTTCCTCTATCACACTTTTCTTCATATCATTTCATATTCCTGAAATGCCTTCCTACTTTCTGTTGGAATCTTTACAAACTGTTAAGCCATTGGAGATTGATTTGATCTTAGAAAGAGATATTTTGGGCCAGAACTTGAAACAAGGTACTAAGTGGAACTGATAGAACAATGCTTGTGTTCACACCTTTAGAGAGCTCATAAGTATCTAAGTACTCAATGGAGTTCACACGTTTGGGAGAGTTCAGGGTTAAGGTTTTGCACTATATCTACTAAGGCCTGAATTTTATCTCTTGTTAAGGGCCACTGTTCTACCCACATTGGTCTATCAGTTTTCCACTGAATAGGAATAGGTGAGAGTGCTGGCAAGCCCCACATTGGGCGCCAGACCTATCTCTCTGCTTGAGCTCTTGCAGCTTTGTCCTTGGCTTCTGCCTCTGCTTTTTTCAGCCTCCAGCCAGCACCAAGGTAGAAGATACAATGAATCTCTCTTGCCTCGAAGATAGGGCTTGTAGGTTCCAAGAGCTCTCTCTGACTCCAAGTAAGACTCTCTCGAGCTCCCAGAGTTTCTAGTAACTCCTCAAGTAACTAACTCAAGTAAGTACCTCCAGTCAGTCCCCAAGCTCTAAAAGCTCCCTCTATATATGTGATCTCCCAAAGGTTAACTCCGCCTTCTGGAGGGAGAGGGATTCTGGGTTATCTCCCAGAGTGCAAAACCCTAACCCTGAACTCTCCCAAACGTGTGAACTCCATTGAGTACTTAGATACTTATGAGTTCTCTAAAGGTGTGAACCTAAGCATTGTTCTATCAGTTCCACTTAGTACCTTGTTTCAAGTTCTGGCCCAAAATATCTCTTTCTAAGATCAAATCAATCTCCAATGGCTTAACACTTTGTAAAGATTCCAACAACTTTCATCATAGTATTTGATATCCCACCCATCTTTTAAGACTCAACTCATATGAACTTCATATATCAAAAATTCATATTTCATCTTGCCCAGGTGAATTATGTTGGAGAATGGTGAAAAGACTGGAAATTATGATTGTTATGCCGCTGTAAATAATCTTTGAAAATCATGGAGAATAGTAGCAATGTAGTAGTTTTAGAAATAGAAAAGTGCTGTTTCAGTATTTTTTTTTTTAAGGGAAGAATAATGTAATCTACAAATCGAAGGTCAATAGGCTTGACAACATTTTTGCAAAATTCTAAGATTTATTATTAAAGAGATAGTAAACATGTAAATAATGAAGCAAAAATGACAAAATCAGAATGGCTTCACAAAGAAAACAGCATGCAAAATTATTAATCTAATTTTCTTTTCTTTTTTTTTGGACAGGGTAATTCGGAGCATGCTCCATTGGATGGTCTTTCTAGATCAATTTAACTTCATTACACCCTGCCTAAGTTTTAGCAAAACATTTGACAAAGTCCTCATGCTAATGCATATATTGGAAATGGAAATGCATAATGGAAAAGAAGGCAAGACATAGGTCAGATGATACTAGATCTAGAACTTAATGAATGGTTGAACCTTCAGAATAGTCATTAATGGTTTGATGTAAAATTGAATGACTAGATAAATGAATAAATAAAAAAAAATTTGAATGCCCTCTATGTGACAGGTTAGGGGCAGTCAGGTGGTAAAATGGATATAGCAAGGGACCTGGATTCAGGAAAATGACTGTTTCTAAGTTCATATCTGGCTTCAGTACCTTTCTAGCTTTGTGACTCTGAACAAGACCCTGTTTACCTCAGTTTCCCTATCTGTAAAATGAGTTGGAGAAGGATTCGGGAATAGGAGCTAATAGGATTAAAAATGACTCAACAACAAATGTAACTAGTTAAGTGGTTGATGCTGAGGATATAGACATAAAAGGAGAGGCAATCCATGCCCTCGAAGAGGAATTTATATTTGAATAGGGGAAAGATTATACTAATGGAATTATAGGTTCATAGAGCTAGGTCAGGAAGTGACTGAAAGCTATCTAGTCTTACCTTATCATTTTAAAGGTGAGGAAACTGAGGTATTGAGAAATAGAGAAATGATGACAAAGGAAAAGCTCTTTGGTCTGGAGAACTAAAGGGATTGTGAGTGGAGTCATACTTGTACTAGGCAGTGTGTTAGGCACTATACAAATATTATCTCATTATCTCACAACAACTTTATGAGGTAGTTGCTATCATTATCCCCCTTTTAAAATTGAGGAAATTGAGATGAACAGGAGTTAAATGACTACCCAGGATCACTATTCTAATATTTGAGATTGAATTTGAACTCAGAATTCTTCTCCACTGCATCATTTAGCTGCCTCTTAACAATGATAATAGCGAGTTGATTGGAGGAGGAACAGCACATGATGATCATTTTGCCTTTCTTATTAAGAATTGGCTATTTTCTTTTAAGTACAGTTACTTATAACTTTATGGTTTCTTTACTAAAACTTCCACAATTCTTTTTCCCTCTTTTGATTTTTTTTTTTTTTTGGCAAGAAACTCTTGCTAGTTTTTGCCTTCCTACCTTCTTTTCCCTCCACAACTGTATGATGATGGTTTCTCCAAGGTCATTCAAGCTCCCCATCCACAAAGACAGTTATACTCTTGCTCTTGCCATCACTCATAAAAACCATCTTTTTGTTCAAGACTTCTGAAATTCCCTTATTCAACCATAATCAATTGGGTTTTCATTTCTTGCTCTACCTTCATTTACATAACCCTATTCTTCATCAATACTATGAATTCCAATCCTTGACCCCTCAGTTCTCTTCTAGGCCATTTCCCCAGCACTAAGCACTTTTTCTTCCTCTCTCCTATTTGACCTCTTAGTGAACCAATTGAACCCTGTTCTGTTGTCTTGAATCTCTAGCCCCCTTCTCTTATCTCCAACCAAGCCTAGCCACCCCTCAGCCTTGGATAACTTCCCATCATCCTTGGCCATCGCTCCCATAGTTTCTGGCCACAGAACACATTGGTAGAGGAAATCATGGAACTGTTTTGCCCGAGTTCACTATGTAACCTCAAGTGGGCCTATACTGCTGCTGGGCAGTCCTGCACACCCTAAGACTCACTACTTTGCTCTCTGCAGTGATGCTTCCAAAACCTTTTCATCCCTCCTCAAATCTCACTTTCTTAGCTGAAAATCTTATCTCATGTTTTACAGGAAAAATTGGGGTCAGTCACCATACCATGACTTCCCTTTTTTCCCCATCTTCCTCAGTTCCTGTCACTCTGGCCTTCTGCCACTATTTCCTCCTTCATTCCTGGCTCACACAAAGAAGTGACCTCACTCCAGCAAGGCTAAGACCTCCATGTGGTCGAGTGATTTTGCTTCATCTCTCTCCAACAGAGGCCAGTTTTTTCATCTTCACTCTTACTGTTTTCCAATCTCTTCCTCTTTGTTGGTTCTATAAACATGCCCATCTCTCGCTCATCCTAAAAAATAATCACTTGATCCTTCCATCTCCCTTATCCATTGTCCTGTATCTCCTTCGTCCTTTGTAGTAAAACTCCTTGAAAAGCCCATCTACAGTAGATGCTTTCGCTTTTTCTCCTTATTCAACTCTTTACAACCTGGTTTCCAACAATAAAATTGTTCTCTTTAAAATTACTAATTATCTCTTAGTTGCCAAATCCAAAGGGCTTTTCTCAAGCCTCATCCTCTACAATCTCTGATACATTATTCTCTCTAGATTTTCAAGACACTACTCCCTCCTGGTTCTCTTCTATCTGACCATTTCTTTGTCTCTTTTCCTGGACCCTTCTCCAGATCACATCCTCTAACTGTAGGTGTCCTTCTGGGTTCTGTCCCAGGTCCTCTTCTCCTTTCTCCATCTTTCTCTCTATAAAATTTGGCGATCTCATCAGTCCCATAGATTTAATAACCTCAGATCTACTTATCTCGTCCCAACGTCTCTGCTGACTCCAATGTTGCATCTCTGATACTTAAAATTGGATGTTCAGCAGACATCTTAGATTCTGTATCTCCAAAATAGAACTCATTTCCTCCTAAACCCTGCTCCCTCCTCCTCCCCATTTCCCAATATCTTCTCCATTTTTATAGTGGACAGCACTGTCTTTTTAGTCCCTCAGGCTCACAACTTAGGTAAGTAATCCTGGACTCTTTACCGTCTCACTTCCCATATCCAATCTGTGGTTAAAGTCTGCCAGTTTCTCTTTTGCAGCATCTCTCAAATACCTCCCAGTCTCTCTGACACTGCTACCTGGCATAAGCCCTTATTATCTCACCATAGACTATTACAATAACCTGATGGTGAATCGACCTACCTCAACTATCTCCTCACTCCAACTCCAGTCCATTCAGTCACTAAATTGATTTTTCTAAAGCACAAGTCTGACCATGTCCCACACATACACGCTCTCTCTGCCTCTCATAATCTTTCTCTGTCTCTCTCTGTATGTCTCTGTCTGTCCCTGGCGCTCACTCGCTCTCTCTCTCTCTCTCTCTCTCTCTCTCTCCCACCTTCTTTTTCTTCCTTCCTCCCTCCCTCCCATCCTTTCTCTGTCTCTGTCTCTCTTTCCCTACCCTCTTTTTCTTCCTTCCTTCCTTCCTCCCTTCCTTTCTCTGTCTCTCTCTTTCTGTCTTTCTTTGTTTCTGTCTTTGTCTCTCTGTTTCTGTCATGCAGCCAGTTCTAGTCATCTTGATCTCTATATGCTCACTGGACCCAAATGCTCTGAAGGACAAAGTGAAGCATGTGACCTTGCCCAGCCTCCTTCCCTTTCCTCCCTGATGTCATGGTCCACTTGGAGAAGGAGGGACAAACAAGAAGATTCTACCTTCTATAGGATGCCTTCCCCAGCCCCTCTTAATTCTAGTACCCTCCTTCGAGTAATTATTTCCAATTTACCCTGTATTTAACTTGCTTTGTATATGTTTGTTTATATGTTGTCTCCCCTATTAGATTAAGAACTTTAGGGAAGGAACTGGCTTTTGTCTCTTTTGTTATCTTCAGTGCTTAGCACAGTATCTGGCACATAGTAGGCACCTAGTAAATGTTTGTTGATTGATTCCCAAGATAATTATTGACACCAACCCGAGGCAGCCATCCCCTATGATAAGTACTGTATTCCAAGGGAACTGGAAGATTGTCATTCTTCAGCTACTTAGCAGAAATTGCACATGGCAGGTCTACAATCCAGGTAACAGCCACTATTTCTGAGGCCTCTAAAGGTGTAGAATGTCAGCCCAAACAAATCAAGAGTTAAGAAAAGCCTTTGATCACGCATAACCTGTGTGCCCTCTCAAACCTTCTAGGGAAGATTATGACTTTACTGATAAATGACATAAAAAATTACCTTTTACTCTGTATAGGGATAAAGACTGCATTTGTGATTGTATTGGAATAGGCAGAGATGAGCTGATAGGTCTTTAAAAACAGCTCGCTGGGGGGAAATGTATCCATGGCACATTTTAAGGTTTAATCTTCATTGTTTACATTTTTCCATAACTTTTTAAAGTCTACAATCAACAAAACAATAAACCAAGCTCTGATTTGTGGCACTTGCCAATTTCTAAAGTGTAAATGCTCACATGAAAAATTTAACAATCTAGCTCTCTCTAGACAGTTCAAGCTGGCTCTAGTAAAACCCTGGATAGAGAGAACTCCAATGGAAACCTGCACCAATTAAGGCTGAGCACTTTCTTTGCAATTTGTAGTCTTAGAGACTTTTCTAGAAGATAGGGATTAAGTGATTTGTGTTTGAACCTATGTTTTCCTGACTGTCTACATGGACCATACCATATACACTGACTGTGAAATCTCCTTTTCCTATGTAAGTAAGAGCAATAAAATTTCAAGTTGTATTCTTGTCAAAGATTCATCCTGTGATCCTCACCTAGTTGTTGGTATAAGTAACATGTGGCAGCTAGTAGAAGAGCAGAAACTGTGCAAGCCTAGGACTTCTTATATTTGACATGGAAGTACTTGAGGGGCCTTAGTCCCACTGACATTCAGTGTACTCAACATTCTACCAAGATCTGGCACACTGTCATGTAGGGTTTGGCTTTCTTAACAATTTAGACAAGAAAAGATAACGATAAATGTTGGAGGGGATGTGGGAAGGCTGGGACACTAATACATTGTTGGTGGAATTGTGAACTGATTCACCAGTTTGGAGACTGGTTGGAGAACAATTTGGAACTATGCTCAAAAAGCTATCAAACTGTGCATACCCTTTGACCCAGCAGTGCTACTACTGGGCTTATATCCCAAAGAGATACTAAAGAAGGGAAAGGGACCTCTATGTGCCAAAATGTTTGTGGCAGCCCTGTTTGTAGTGGCAAGAAACTGGAAACTGAGTGGCTGCCCATCAATTGGAGAATGGTTGGGTAAATTGTGGTATATGAATGTTATGGAATATTATTGTTCTGTAAGAAATGACCAGCAGGATGAATACAGAGAGGATTGGAGAGATTTATATGAACTGATGCTGAGTGAAATGAACAGAACCAGGAGATCATTGTACACTACAACAAGATTATATGATGATCAACCAAGTGATGGACTTGGTTCTATTCAACAATGAAGTGATTCAGACAAATTCCAATATACTTGTGATGGAGAGAACCATCTGTATCCAGGAGGACTGTGAGGACTGAATGTGGATGACAGCATAGTATTTTCACTTTTCTTGTTGTTTGCTTGTTTTTTGTTTTCTTCATTTTTTTCCCTTTTTGATCTGATTTTTCTTGTGTAACATGGTAGTTGTGGGTATATATATATATTCATATATATATATATATATAGACAGATTTGCACATATTTGACAGATTTGGATTGCTTGCTGTCTAGGGGAGAGGGTGGGAGGAAGGGAGGGAAAAATTTAGAACATGATATTTTGCAGAGGTGGATGTTGAAAACTAGCTATGCATGTGTTTTGAAAATAAAAAGCAAAAAAAAAAAAAAAAAAAAGGGAAAAAACAATTTAGAGATAATTTTCTGTTAAATGCTTTGGAAATGAACCAGAAAAACCTGAACATGACTCTGACCCTTGTGCTTAGGTCCTTAAACCTAGAACAAAGTGATCATTCCACGATACTGTACCCTAACATTGATAAAGATGGATCATATTCAGAGGGAAATGACTAAGATGGGGAAAGCACTTGAATTTATGCCATATAAAGATTTAATATGAAAAGCAGGGAATGTTTAACCTGAGGAAGAAGATTTTTATGGGAGATATGTTCTCTTTCTTCAACTCTAGCAAGATCACCCTTAAGGTCAGAGGGTGAATTAAGAGATGGGGACTCAATCTTTCTCTTTCTTGCCTCCCAAGTCATTCTGTCTTTATCAGCTGCTCTACCATTAGGATGGCCTGCTGTTGAAATGCAGGATTCCTGTCTGATTTGCTGTTTTAAGGGCTGATTACTCTTCAATCAAACACACGACAGTTCCCAATATGGCCATCCAATTATGGGTACCTAGTACAATTTTGATAGATTCAATAGACGTGCCTTCTAATTGTTCACACCTGATTTGCAGCTTAGATTGCTCTTTCTCCAACTTAATTAAAGGAGACTTTCTTACCAGAAAAAGGTATCAGAGAATAGAATATACTGTTAATTACAGTAATTGCAATTAAAGATTATATTTTGTCCCTCTTAATTTTATGCTTCACTATAGTTATTTTTAGTTATTGTATATCTACATATGCCATCTCCCCTGACAAAACTGTAAGCTCTGTGAAAGTTGGGAGTATGTCTTAATTATCTTTAAATCTCTCCTAGCATATTGCACAATCCTTTGCACATGGTAGGTATTTAATGAATCTTTTTTGATTAATAAATAAAGGAAATTATTACTAAGCAGCAAATGAAGATGTTGGAGAGCGTCACTATATAATAATGTAAGTGCTATGAGAAGAACAAGTTTAAGAGGACTAAGGATTTTGGAGAAAAATTCTTTTTGTTAATGCTAAGCTTACCAGACCTCTAGATTTTCACTTATAGGTTTTTTCCAAAAGCTTTTCATTTAACATTTCCTGAGCACAGACCGTGTATAGAATTCCTTGAGGTGAAGTACTAACTTGTGCTTCTTTTTGTCTCTAATGTGTTTAGAATGGTGGCAGGCGTATAATTGAGGCTTAATAATGTTTATTGATTGATTGGCACAAAGTTAGACAAAGTTAACGTGCTTAATCTCATGGAATTTATGATTTACTAGGCCAATACCTTTGGTGCTTTCCCCATAAATCCTGCAGTGACCACTAGTGGTATTTGCTTCTAGTTTGTACCCAGCAGCAACTTTGGATTCCATTGGGAAAAACCTTGGTGCCTTCATAGACAGATGTCATCTGGGATTTCTTTAGCTGTAAATCAAGATTAGTTGCTAATGGTAGGAGCATACTTAAAAAACGTTATCATTATAGTAATATAAATGCGTTTAGGTTTTACATCAGCCATTTCCAAATGCCCTTCCCACTCCTAGTTCTTGTTTAGAAGCCTTACTTCAAATAAACAGTTAAGCAAAACAATGAATAAAATGACTGTATTTAACACTATATGTAGCCTTTTTGTTTCCTTTTTCCTTTCCCTCCATCCCTCCCCCCACCTACTGCTGACTCCTCCTACCTCCATTTTTCTGTTGAGGGAAGGGAAATAAGTTTACTATTTTTTTTTCTTGTGGAGCAAAGTTAGTCCAGCTTTCTGAAATATCATTTCCCTTTCGATGCTTTTTTTATTTGCCTTATTATAGCCATTGTATATACTGTTCCTAATGTTCTGATTAGTTTACTCCGTATCACTTCATCTGTCTTCCTGTGTATTTTTCTGAATTCTTCATTTACCACACAACAGAATCACATTGCATTTCATTCATATACTTCAATTTGCTTAGTTATTCCCTGTGAAAGAACCTCTGCTTTGTTTTTAGTTCTTTGACACCAAAAAGAGTTCTGATATGGATTTTTGAGGACATTTGGGTTTTTAAAGATAAATTTAGAAGGCAAAGCATTGTGATTTTGGTTTGAGAAGCGAGAGAACCATTTTTCACATATACTATGCCTGTTAGTGCACAAAATGCATG
This sequence comes from Sarcophilus harrisii, assembly GCF_902635505.1. Taxonomy (NCBI): domain Eukaryota; kingdom Metazoa; phylum Chordata; class Mammalia; order Dasyuromorphia; family Dasyuridae; genus Sarcophilus; species Sarcophilus harrisii. The sequence continues at coordinate 485,890,149 of NC_045428.1, read as the reverse complement.
CATTCATTTTGCATGGCCTGAAACCTGTGAAGTTTTTGGGGTACATCATCATGTGCCAGAAAAATCTTTACCTTTATTGGTGGAATGTAGATGCTGCATTCTCTCATTAGACCTATAAAACCACCAGATATTGTGAATATGTAGACAAAAGGAATTGAAAGTTTCAGGAACTGTGTATGTCAGGGAATTCCAAAGCATGAGTGCAATATCTGTGGTTTTGTTGAGTGGGATAGAACCCAGAAAGGGAGAGCATTTAGCATGTGACATGGTTTTTTTTCTTAGTATGCATGTTTTATTTTTAGTATGGATGGTGAAACAGTGGTTTCAGATGGGGAAAGGCCAAGTCCAGAAGTCTGACTTGGCAGATACCAGGGGCTGAGGCAGGAAGGAACCAAATATTCAAGCAGATAATTAGTCAAATTCACAGAAATTAAAAGAGGTAAAAAAAGGTTAGAGATCACAAGGAAATATAATGACTATCATGAATATATTTTATCTCTCATCTCCAGATCTTTGTAAAGGCTATCCCCCATACTTTAAATGTGTTTCTTTATTATCTCCATCTCTTATAATCCAGCATATCAACTGCTCTCTACTACATGAGGCCTTTCTTGATTCTGAGGTAGGGAGTCTAGCCAGGGTCCAAAGTCCAAGAAACTAATGAGTCAGTGAAATCAATACTTTTCTGGTACTGGACTGGTGAATTCAGTGGTCTTGGGAATTCATAGTGAAGATATTACCTTCATCAATGTAGATCAGGACATTCTTTGCAACTTAAAATCTTAGAAAATTAACCGAATAAAAGATAATGATAAACAATGGAGGAGATGCAGGAAAAATGAAACAATAATGCATTGTTAGTGGAGTTGTGAACTTATTCAGACATTTTGGAGAACAATTTGGAACTAAGCCCAAAAGATTATCAAACTGTGCATACCCTTTTATCCAGCAATATCGCTACTGGGTTTGTATCTGAAAAAGATCATAAAGGAGGGAAAGGGCCACACATATACAAAAATGTTTGTAGCAGCTCTTTTTGTGATAGCAAGGAACTGGAACTGAGTGGATGCCCCTCAATTGGAGAATAGCTGAATAAGTTATGATATATGAATGTTATGGAATATTATTCTGTAAGAAACAATCAGCAGGATAATTTCAGAGGCCTGGGGAGACTTATATGAACTGATGCTAAGTGAAGTAAGCAGAACCAGGAGATCATTGTACACAACAACAGCAAGGTTACTATGATGGGCTTAGCTCTTCTCAGCAATGCAATGATCCAAGACAAATCAATAGATTTGGGATGGAAAATTCCATCCATCCAGACAGAGAACTATGGAGATTGAATGTAGATTGAAGCATCCTATTCTCACCTCTTTGTTTGTTTGTTTGCTTGCTTTTTTTTCTCATGATTTTTAACTTTTGTTCTGATTTTTCTTTCACTACATGATTAATATAGAAATATGTTTAGAAAGATTGTACATGTAAAACTTATATCAGATTGCTTGTCATCCTTGGGAAGGAGCAAAGGTAAGAGAAGGAGGGGAAAAAAATTTGGAACTCAAAATCTTACAAAAATGAATGTTGAAAATTATCTTTACATGCAAATAGAAAAAATACTATTGACATTTTTTTAAAAAGAAAGAAAATAATCAGACACATTGAAAGATTGAGTGATTTTCCAGAGTCTCTTAGTCAGTGTTTGGATTTGAATCTGCTTTTTGAAAACTGGGAATTGAATGCTGCCTAGATAAAGAAGTACAATGGCATACCTTGATCCTAAGCCAGAGGCGTTTACTTTTATTATCCATTTTATTCTACCCCTCTGTATGGGAGGGCTTGTGGCAAGAAGGAAGTTCAGAACTTTTAAGATACAACTTGCTTGACAGAACATGATTAAGGCAGGGAGGTTGTTATCAAATACATATCTTTTATGTAGAACATAATATTTGTTGTTGGCAATCCCTCCTAGCTCATGAAATCCTTAATGGAAAATCTGTGCATTTGTCACTTTAACTCTAGATTGCTTAGGAAACATAGTAAAATACTTACAAGTTCTGACAAGGACAACCTATTTAGTAAATGATACTTTCCCAGTGGAACATATTACCACTGTTCTCTCTAGTTTGTAAATACATTTTAGGGTGTGGGTTAGTTTTTATTCATAAAATTATCTTTATTGTCTTCCAAGTTTTATCATACCATCATATATGAATCAGAGCCCAACTGGAGTACATATACTTAAGTTGTATGGGCTTTTGACCAATGATTAGGTCATTCATTCTTTCATTCATTAATTCAACAAGCATCTATTAAGAACCTATTATATATAGTATATGTAATACTAGATTCTAAGGTAAGTAGGTAGTAAAGTGGATAGAACTAGGCATGGAATCAAGAAGACCTAAATTAAAATCCAGTATGAAATACTTATTACTTGCATGTCTTACTTCTTTTGCTGAAGTTTCCCCAACTGTAAAATACATCTACCTTTCACGATTGTTGTGAGGATCAAATGAGATACTTGTAAAGCATTTAGTATAGGACCACTATGTAGATGCTAGTTATTATTATTATTAGATAACGGCCATCATTTCTAATGTCAAAGAACTACCAATTCAGGAGAGAAAGTAAGAAATGTGCACAAATACCAGAATATGGTACTTTCACTAATGTCCTACTTCAATGCTTTATCATTTTACAAAGATTACCTTCATTTTTAAAAATATGGATTATTTTGTTTATTAAGCTTCAGTTCCTTAGTAGTTACCTAGTAGGACAGTAACAATTTTACCTGGAATAACTATTTTATCCTGATGGGGATAAATTATCAGAGAACCTTGATTTATTACTTCTTACTTGCTATAGTTACTATCACATATTGATAAGTTTTCCCACAAAAATAAAAAATGTTTTTGTATTCTTTTTTTACCTAGCTGATCATAAAATCATACATTAAAAGTTGGAAAGGCCTTTAAAAACAATCCAATATATCCCCTTCACTTAATTTTTGAAATTAAAAAATGCTGAATTTAACAAATACCTTCTTACAATATGTTATGACAATATAAGACATAGACAGTAGATGGAAGGTAATCTCAGAGAGAAGGCACTAGTGACTGGGGCCCCCTAGAAAGAAGGTATTTGAGGTGAGACTTAAAATAAACCAGAGAAATTAAGAACAGAGATGAGGAGGGAGTGCATTCCAGGTATAGGGGAATAGCCAGTGCAAAGTCATGGAAATGGCAAAAATACTGGAGTGATTTGCCATTTCCTTCTCCAGCTAATTTACAGATGAGGAAACTGAGGCAGAGTTAAATTACTTTCTTAAGATCACATAGCTAGTAAATATCTGGGCCAAATTGAACGCAGGAAGATGAGTTAGTTAATCCAGGTCCATCTCTCTATCTACTGCATAGAGATGATAAATGAACCCATGGTACCTGATGAGATCATCAAGTGAAATAGTACAGAGGAAGAAGAAAAAAATTCCCAGAACAGAGTAATAGGGGATCCTTATGATTAGTGGATGATAAGGCAGTTGAAGTAGCTAGGTAGTGCAGTGTAATACTGGACTTGGAATCAGGAAGATTTAAGTTCAAAATCTGCATATGAAATTAAGCAAGTCATTTAACCTCTCAGTTTCCTCTTTTATAAAGTGAGAATAATAATACTATTTACTTCCCAGAGTAGTTGTGAAGATAAAAGGAGATAATATTTTTAAAGTACTTTGTTATTATTAATGGGTATAAGTAACATAGATAAAGAACCAGGAAAGGAAACAGAAGAGCAGTGGACAGTGGAGACAGCAGGAGAGAACAATGTAAAAATCTAGCCATGAAATATTGTGTAGGAGGAAAGGTTGATCAACAGTGTCAAATGCTGCAGAGAGATTAAGAAGATTAAGGATTGAGAAAATACCATTATATTGACAACTAAAAGAACAGTTTCAGTTGAATGATGAAGTTGACCACCAGATTGCAGGGAGTTTTGAATTAAGTGAGAAGAGAGGAAGTGGAATCTACTGAAGATGATCTTTAAGGAGTTTACTCAAAAGGGGGGAGGAGGAATATAGGCATGAGATTTAGTAAGGATGGTAGCATCAAGTGAAAGTTTTTAAAGGATTGGGAGACATGGGCAGGAAGTAGAAGGAGGCAGAGAGTAGGAAGAGAATAATGATGAGAAATTGAGAAAGCAAGAAAGCTAGAACTAGAATGACAGAGACAGAGGTAGAGAGGAGAGAGATAGAGAGAGAGAGAGAGAGAGAGAGAGAGAGAGAGAGAGAGAGAGAGAGACAAAGAAAGGCAGAGAGATAGAGATGAGACAGAGAGAGAGACAGAGACAGATCAAACAGAGAGAGAAACAGAGAGAGAGAGAGAGAGAGACAGAGAGAGACAGAGAGACAGAGAGAGAGACAGAGAGAGAGAGAGAGAGAGAGAGAGAGAGAGAGAGAGAGAGAGAGAGAAGCAGACAGGAAGGGAGAGAGACAAAGAGACGAGAATCAAAGAGACAGAGAGACAAAGAGAGACAGAGACAGAATCTGACAGATAGGAGAGTATAGGATCAAGAGTACATGTAGGGAATGTGGGAATAGGGGATTGCCCTGGAAGAAAGAAGGCTCTATCTTCTGATTTGATTTGGAAAAGTAGAATGATTGCCTGATGACCATGAGGGTACAATCCAGATTAGATGACATAAATTTGTAGTAGACTCAGTTTGCTCTTTAAGCCGGAAGTCACTATTCTGTATATACTTTTCAGACACTATGTGACAGACTTTTATATTCATATTTTATATCAGTTGTTTTTAAGGCTGACATTAAATTGATTCTCATCTGATAATCTTGAGATGAAGCACGTCAGTGGTAGTAGTACTAAAAAGGCTGTCTACCCCTAAAACTCTAAAGAGATATTAGAGTCAAACTTTGGGGTACCCAGCTTATCAGAAGGAATGAATGCTGAAATAAGCATCTCAAAGAATGTGCTTCAAGTATTTTTCCTAAAATGTAGTATTCAGAACTGAACATAATATACTTGTTGCTATCTCATCAAGGCAGAGTACAGTGGTACTTTTTATGATTTGGGTGTCTTGCTTTTCTTTCTTAGTGGAAGCTAGGATAGTATTAATTTTTTTTGGCTTCCAAATCATAGCTTTCTCACACTCTCCTCAGATCTTTTTCATATGTCTAGCTTCCTTCACTTTATTTATGTGTGAAGTTGAGTTTTTGAAACTAAGTATGGAATTCATTTCCTACTACTAAATTTTATCTCATTAAATTTGGCTCCTCTTATCTTGAGATTCTAACTTTCTCTTCATCATTCAGTGACCATTTATTAAGTGTTTACTGTATTCTAGGCACTATGCTAAGTTCTGGGTATACAAAGAAAGGAATAAAACAGTTCTTGCCTTCAAGAAGCATGCATTCTTATATGGAAGACAACATTTACATAAATAGATACGTAGATGGGTAACCTCATCCTAGGGTAGGAGAGGAACATCTCAATGTTGTGTGTTATGTCTGAAGAAGATGTGATTCCTGATTATCAGAGAGAATATTAAGTTTGCTTTGAATCTGTGTAAGACACTTACCAAACTGGTGCCAGGTCCTCTTGGGAAGAGACACATATATACCAATATAGAGTAAACCAACTTTAGAAATGAAAATAAATCCCATCAACAACACAAGTGGTACAGTGGGTGAGGGGAACACTTGATTTGGGGGTAGGAATAACATAGTCCTAATTGTGTGACCTTGGACATAATACTTAATGCCTTTGGACTTCAGTTTCCTCAGCTGCTGAATGAGAGCTCTAACCTAGACCTAGGTGATCCCAAACCCCTAGCAGCTTTAACATTTTTTAATTCTAATCATTACCCTCAAGGACCTTAACCTGTCATTCTTGAAATAATATTTAAACACATAAAATCAAGGACTGTACAAGATAATATCTTTTTAAAAATATTCAGGTGAATTCAGTTAAGTGCCACTAGGAAAAAGTTCTTTAGTATCAATAACTAAGAGAAGTAGCTTGATTTGGAATGAGATTTTAGTTGTATTTTGGAGGACCGGAAGGATTTTTTAAAAAAAAGAAAGAGACTTGGGAGGACATTTCAGGCTGGGATAAAAACATGAGCAAAGATGCTAAGATAGAAGTGACAGTGGAGAAGACTAATCTTTCTAAAGAAGAGAGCATATATTGGGAAATAGTGAGGGGAATGTAGTATTTGGATAGGTAAAGCTTGAGGAGTATATTGTAGAACAAAACTTCTTAAACTGTGGGTAATGGGGTCGTGTAACTTAACGTGAGAGGGTCACAAAAAATTGGCAACAGTAAAAGGCATCAAGTATTCAGCCAAGATTTAATTCTTTGTGTAAAAAAACAAAACAAAAATTCACCTCATTAGCATGCAAATTTGCTTTCATCTTTAATAAATGGCAAAATTATATGGATACCAAAGAATTGTTTAAAACTAACTCTATGATTTATTATCAGGAAATGGTTGATTTGTATACTTATTTTATTTACCTCTATACTCAGAGTTGTGTAAAAATTTCTCAGACTAAAAGGGTTTGTGAATGGAAAAAGTTTAAGAAAACCTGCTATAGAACAGATTTAGACTGCTTTGCAATCTGTTTTACAGTCCTATTGACAGGACTAAAAAAAATCATAGTTGAAAGAAATACTAAATTTCAAGAAGGGATTAGTAAAAATAGAGATGCAATATTTTTTCCTATTCAGGTTTGTAGGTCCACAGACTTCTTGTGGCCTGGAGACTACAGATTAAGAACTTCTGATATAGAGGGCAATTTAATATTCAAATTAAGAAGTTGGGTTTGATTCAATAGGCATTTGGGAGTGGCTATATATTCTTGAATAGAGGAACAGGAAGATTAGTTGATGCAGGAGGGGCATCAGAAGAGAATGGAAGGAGAAACATCATTTAAGATTCTAGTGTAATAATCCATCTGTGAAGCATTGAGTATTTGAATCAGGCAGGTAGCAATGCTCATGGAAGGCAAAAAATAAAACAAAACAAACCAAAAAAACCAAAACCCAACCCAAAACAACCACCCAAGGTGACACTATGAAGGAAGAAATGCTTATAGATATGTGTAGTCATGTTTAAAGAGGTCAATTCTTTTCCCTCTGGTATTTCCTTGATTAGGTATGAAATCTCTTGACGAGGCATGAAATCTTTAAATGAGATATAAATTCTCCTCCTAATTTTCTCCTGGAGCTTTGACTGTAGCAAAGATTCAAGTTAACATATCTCTTGGCCTTGATCTTTAAAAGAACGATATTATGGAAGACAAAAGGATGCCAGCAGATAGGATTTTATTCTTTGGAGAGAGGTCTAGGCAACCATTCTGTTCCTCTAGGGAATAATGTACATTGTGGAGCTGATGGCAGAGGAGAACAGATTGAAAGGAAGTTGGAGACAAACACATTAAGATCTGAAATGGAACCACATCACTCTCCAGAAGAAGAAACAAGTGCCCCAGATAGAGATGCAGACCAATAACCTGGCCCACGGGCAAACGGGGGAATTGGAGATGTGGAAAGAAAGGAGTTGTCATAGATAGAAAAGTGAGGGGGAAGAAAGATAAATAAAATAGGAAGACATGACATAATGGCATAATCCAGACCTATCTGTTCACTGATGCTGTAAGTCATGTAAGTAAGAAAGGATCCCTCTAAAGATAGAACCTATCACTAGGAGAGTTACTCTAAACCTTGAGCTCTTTCTCTTCTAGGGTCAGAGGGGAATATACCTAGGAATATATAAAAATATATACATAAACATATACATATATACATGTAGATATGTTTTATATATTTTATTTCTATATTATATATGTTTATATATTATATATTTATACACATATAAGGCAAGTGATGTTCACCAGAGGTGAAGGTTGCTGGATTCTTTAGCAACTCTGACTTTTTCCTCTCTGTGTGTGTGTGTGTGTGTGTGTGTGTGAAACCAATATAGAATTACAAGTCAGGAAAATTGTATAGGTTCTTGGGGGAAATAGAAATCCACTTGAAAGGGAAGAAGAGCTATTATTGGCTATTTATGTGTTTGATAATAAGTCCCTCTTTGTGTTTTCCATTGTTTTAAATATTATTTATCTTATATTTGAAGTTTTATTAATACTGAATACTTGCATAGAACCTAATGGCCCTTGGAGCAACATAAGCCAACATATAATGTTCTAAGGGAAATTCTGGGTGGGGACTAAATTTCAAAAGATCAGGCAAGCAGATGGCATATATTCAGTTACATATTTGGAGTCAGAGAGATAATTATTGAGAAGCCTTCAAGATTGAACCCAGTCCATGTGAATTCCTATATTTTGTTAGTGAGACATGAAAATACAGATGGACATTGAAGATAAAGGGGAGGGAGGAGTCAATGATAGCTTTCAGGTTTTGATCTGGAGTAAGCATGAGAATGTTGGTTGCATTGGGTGAACTAAAAATAGAGCTAGATTTAGAAGCAACCAAATTAAACTCAACATGGAGTATATTTAATTTGAGAAGATGGCGATTTTAAGTGGAAAGAGTAGAGAATAACTGAAAGATCATTGGACTTGGAGTTACAGGATCATAGAATCTTCAGTGATGGAAGGAAATATAGAGGATATCTAGTCTAACCCATACCCAAATAAGAATCCCCTGTCCAGTTTCCTCAGTTATCCCCAGGAACCCATCACTGCCCACAGCCTCCTTTCCCCCTTTCATTTAGTTCTAATTTTTAGGAAATTATTCTTCATACATTTTTCTTTGCATCTTACATTTACTGATCATATTGCTCTGGAGTCAATAACCATGTGACAAGTTCTTGAAATATCTGAAGAAAACTACTTTGTTTTCTTGGATTTTCTCTTTTCTAGGATATGTATCTTGATGTCAATCTAGCTCTTTTCCTCTGCTTGTGGGGTTTCCACCATATTACTGTTCTTTCAAAAAAGTGGTGAAGACAGATTTGTTTTTCCTCTTACTCTGCATCTACTTTACCCACTGGGGCTCAAAGAGAGCCAGACTATTTCTTGGTGACATTCTTTCAGCTACTTAAAGGACAAACCACAACTTTATAACTGTTACTGTATTGATTTTAAATAAAGAGCAATGAATTTGAATTCAAAGGACCTGAGTTCAAATCCCATCTCTACCATTTACTACTTGTGTGACCTTGAGCAAGTGATTTAACTCCTCCAATCCTCAGTTTCCCCATTTGCAAAAATGAGTATGGTGGTAGATTAGGTGATCTCCAAGGTTCTATCCCAGTCCAAATATGTGATACTATGGTCCAGGTTAAATATTGGTAGTTCTTTGAACTGAATCTTAAAAGACATTTGAGTTCAATGTTCTTCAGTGTCCCGGCTGCTATCCTCTGAATACCATCTGGCTTAGAAAATCCAATACTTCTGGGTAACTTTTCAGTCAGAATTTTGCCTCCTTAAGAGAAGGATGGGTTGCTGTGGGAGCAATTAACCATGTATCCTTTTTTCACAAGTCAGTGTGTTCTGCCATGAAAGTTGGAAGAGGAATATAAAGGTAATGGGAGGGATACAAAGAATGTTGGCCCCATGTAAAATAGGAGGTGCTCCCTCAGTAGTGCTATAGACCAGATATCATGAGGGGACACAGCCAGTGTGGGCCAAAACCAACACTGTGGCCTCCAGAGGACTTTGGAACCAGGAAGCGAGTGTTCTGTATTGGCACATGACACACTGATACTTTGTACCAGTACATAAGCAAAGCAGGTCCTGGGATTCAAATTAGGAACAACCTTGGGTTAATCATCAGTGCTGCATAGTGTTCAGTGTAGTCATCACTGCCTCAGGTCCCCTTGATCTTCTGGAGATAGCCTTCATTCTCTAACTCTGTAGAACTCTTTGTTAATATTATTGTTTTTTTTTTAAATAAGGTTGCCAGGCCTCTTCAAGCCCTAAGAGTTAATGATTCTCTCTCGGACAACGAATATATGTTGTTAAGATCCATATCTCCCACTGCTACGTGCATTTTCTTCACAGAATGCACTGTTCTTTGTGAAATTGTTGAGAGATTCATGTTAAAAGGGAGCAAGGTTATTAGATCCCCTTACTTAAGCATTTTCACCAGACCAATATCACATTAGAAAGGCTCTTGCTCTCTTTTAAATTATTTTTAATATTTTTATATATGACACCTTATTGAAATATAAAAGGGACCTGTTTGTAGTACCAGTCAGTGAATTTTATTCATAAAAAGCATTGATAGAAAAATTTATGTATTGTAAAATACCTTGACCTTAAAAACTTGGCAATGCTACAGATATGTCAGGAGTATAACAATGAAAGGTAGATAATATGAATAACCCAAACAATTAAAATAAAATATTTAATAAGGAAGGAATAGCACACTAAATATTTTATTTATTCTTAGATTTTTCAAGGTATTCTCAATGCTTAAGCCTTTGAGCACACACATACGTATCTAAATACCCTGGCTATTTTTGTCATTGTGGGAATGTTTGTGGTCCACTAGCTATAATGTTTTAAAATGAGTACTCCTAGCAAAGCAATCTAATTGCCATTTCACAACGGATCAGCAATACTGTACATGAGGTAGCATGACCAATCTAGACATTTTCAGTATCAGCAGTCTCAGTGTCTCCCCTAGAATGTCACTAAAATTGGAATCAGGAGGTTTACTATTCAGCTGGCAAGCAAAAAAAATATTCTTAAGATGTTCAGTGATTTCTGATGGTACATTTTCTGTAGTTGCATGGTGGTACTATATTTCCCATACAATGCTTATTGACAAAATGGGTGACCGTCATTGATGCTTGCACATCCTCTCTGTCTTCCTGTGAGTCATTAGTAATTGTTTGGCAGTTAGCTGCTGTGGCTAACCTAGCTAAGAATGTGCCATATTCATTCATTTAGAAACTAAGGAGGTGCACTTTGCTTTAAGTATTGAATGTTAATAAAGTCAAACTATTTTGCACCAAAATGAGAAGACATTTCCAATTATTGCAAAATGCAGCAGCCTTTCTAAACTTGGTCATAAGCCACTAGTAGCATGTTAAAGTGATTTTTCAGATAGACTTGTATATAAGATAGCTGAGGCCAGAAGGGAGTTATGATAGGCAAACAATAAAGAATGATATGACTTTATTTTGGTGTCTGGGAAATAAGGGTTTTGCCAGTGGGAAGAAATATAGGCTAGCAAATATCTATCTAAAATGGTAAATGTTCTTAAGACTTGAGATGGCATTAAATAAGTCTGCCTTTTCAATGGATGATCTTATTCATAGGGTCATATAAGTTTTTTTAAAAAAACATACTAAAATGAGTGGGAAAAAATGCTGTAGTCCAAATGGGAGAATTTGTACTGTGACTCAAAAAACAACCCCCAAACCAAAAAATAAAATGACCTAGTAAAGAGCCAAAAAAAGATAGTGACAGTGTACCTTACTGTTATCAAGTTCTAGATTGTTGAGCTGGAACCAATAAAAGGCAATTTGTAGCTTGATAATGGTTTCTGGCAACTAGACCCATAACTAGGTTGGAGCCATTGGAGCTTTGCTGAAGGGCACTAAAATTTTGAGTGTGCTAATTATATTTACACTTTTTATAGCATAAAACAACTGAGCATTGTATCTAGTTGGCAAAAATAATTACCACATAATTAAAATGGGAAGCTTCTAGACATAGTTAATTTCCTTCCCTCATTACAGCTACACTCCAGTTAATTTCCTATACAGACATCCAGTGCCATCCAACTACTACCAGCAATGGTTTCCCTCTGCCCCCTCTTTCTTTCTCCTCTTCAAATGAATTGCTCTCTAAAGTCATAAAGCTCTGATTGTAACTGCTCTCCCTGCAAGTACTTTAAGTACTTATTAGTGTCAAGGAAGCAAATCTTTAATAATTGAGAGAAGAAACAAAGCAAAATAGAAAAATAACGGACCCAATTTGAAGTCAGAAGGGACTTGAGTTTCAATTTCAGATCTGCTATCTCTATGATGTAGAAAAGCTACTTAATCTCCTGGGCCTCAGTTTCCTCATTTATAAAATGAGATCATTAGATTAGATGCCTTCTGAAATTACTTTTGGTTCCAACTCTATAACTGCATATGGCTTGCCTTCCTGACTTGCCATTACCTTATGATAATAGTAGGGAAAACCCTGGCCAATTCTCTCCCTTTTAATGATTTATACTTTTACAAAATTATAAATACTTATTTCTCTCCCTCTCATATTTATCTGCTTCTCTCCATTCCCATTAAAAAGTAAATAAAACACAAAAGTCTTATTGCAAATGTATATAGTCAAGCAAAATAAAATTTTTAGTCATCCACAAGCAAACAAAAATATGTCTTCATCTTCCCTTTGAGCCTATCTCCTCTCTGTCAGGAGGGGAGTAGTATATTTCATCCTAAGTCCTCTGGAATTGTTATTGGTTATTGTGTTGTTCAGAGTTCTAAAGTTTTTCAAAATAGTTTGCCTTTATAATAATGTTTGTATAAATTATTCTCTTGGTTCTGCTCACTTTACTCTATATCAGTTTATAAAAGTCTCGCTAAGTTTTTCTAAACCAATTCCTTTATCATTTCTTATAACATAATAGTATTCTGTAATATCTATACCATAGCTTGTTCAGCCATTCACAAATTGATGGATCTCCCCTCCTGCCATTTTTCAATTTGTTTTGCCACTGTTATAAAGAGCTGCTATAAATATTTTTCCTCTTTCTTTCATCACTTTTAAAGATCTAATTCAACAGTGGAGGATAGGAAGGCAACAGCTTCAGCCAATAATTATGAGGAATGAGTGTCTCTCACACTAGAGCTGCCTACAGGCATATAATAGCAAAAAGAAATAGGGTTTCCATGACTGGTGCTCAAAAATTAGTTCAAACTACTCAATCTATTAATATTAAAACCTAAAGTCTGTTCTCAGGGGATTTACATTCTAATGGAGGAAACCATATGACATTATAAGTTTGGTGATGTTTTCAGAGGGAAATTACTAAGATGAAGGACTGGGAAAGGCTTTTCGTAGGAGGAGAGACTTCATCTGAGACTTGAAGGAAACCGGGAAGTCAGGGAGAGATGAGAAAGGAGAATTTCAGGCATGGAAGACAGCCAGTGAAAATGCTTGAAGTCTAGAGATGGAGTATGGAGAGTCTATGTGGCTTTCTACCCAGTTGTCAATCAGTGGTTAATATCTATAGGATGACTGTTCTCAAGGTTGGATACTACAAATTGATTGTCAAGCATAAAGTCTTGCCAAATGAATAGTCCTTTGAATAACAATTCTTTTTTTTCTCTCTTTTTTATTCATTAGTATTTTATTTTCCCAATTACATGTAAAGATAGCTTTTCATTTTTCTAAGATTTTGAGTTCCAGATTTTCTTTTCTCCCTGCCTCCCTTCCTTCCCCCTCCCAAAACAGCAAGCAAATAGGTTATACATATGCAATCATTTTAAAATATTTCCATATTAGTATATTAGTAATGTTGTTAAAGAAAAATCAAAACAAGAGAGTAAAACCATAAGAAAGGAAAAACAAAAAAAAAAAAAAACTTGTAAGTAGTGTGCTTCAATCTGCATTCTGTCTTGATAATTCTCTCTCTGGATGCAGATGGCATTTTCCATCCAGAGCTATTGGAATTGTCTTACTCAGATCAAGGTATTGTTGAGAAGAGCTAAGTAGATCAAAATTGGTCATCACATAATTTTGCTGTTACTATATACAATATTCTTCTAGTTCTGCTCACTTCACTCAGCCTCAGTTCATTTAAGTATTTCTAGACTTTTCTGAAATTAGTCTGCTCATCATTTCTTATAGAACATTAATATTCCATCACATTCATAAAAATGCCACAACTTATTCAGCCATTCCCCATTTCTATTCATTTTCCAATTCCTTGTCACTACAAAAAGAACTTCTTTAAATATTTTTGCACATGTGAGTCCTTTCCCCTCTTTTATGCTTTCTTTGTGATACAGACCCAATAATGGCACTATTTAATCAAAAGATTGTACTATCTTATACCCTTTTGGACATAGTTCCAAATTGTTCTCCAAAATGGCTGGATCACTTCACAACTCCACTGACCTTTTCTTGTCTTCGTAACCAATCTGAGAGATATGAAGTGGTACCTCAGAGTTGTGCATTTCTCTATCAATAGTGATTTAGAATATTTTTATATGACTAGAAATGGCTCTGATTTTTTTCATATGACTGTTCATATCCTCTAACCATTTATCAATAGGGGAATGACTTGTATTCTTATAGTTTGACTTAGCTTTTTATATATTTAAAAATGAGACTTTTATCAGAAACACTGGCTGTAAAAATTGTTTCTCATCTTTCTGCTTCCTTTCTAATTTTAGCTGCATTGATTTTGTTTGTAGAAAAACTTTTAAAATTAATGTAATCAAAGAAACAATATTATATAATTCTATAAAGATCAATTCTGATGGATGTGGCTCTTTTCAACAGTGAAGTGATTCAAGCCAGTTCCAGTGGTCTTGTGATGAAGAGATCTATCTGTACCCAGTGAGAGGACTGTGAGAAATGAGTGTAGATTGCAACATAGTATTAATGCCTTTTTTTATTGTTGTTGTTTGCTTGCATTTTGTTTGCTTTCTCATTTTTTCCTTTTTAATCTGATTTCTTTCTTGTGCAGCCTGATAAATGTGGAAATACATATAGAAGAATTGCACATGTTTAATATATATATTAATTGCTGTCTAGGGAAGGGTGGGGAGAAAGGAGAAAAAAAATGAAATACAAGGTTTTGCAGTGGTGAATGTTGAAAACTATCTATGCATATGTTTTGAAAATAAAGTGCTTTAAAAATTAATGTAATCAAAATTATTCATTTTGCATTTTATGATTTCTCTAGTTCTTCTTTGGCCACAATTTCCTCCCTTCTCCAAAAATCTGAGAAATAAATTATCCCTTGCTCCCCTAATTTGCTTATAGTAAAAACATTTAAGTCTAAATCATCAACCCATTTGACCTTATCGTGGTATAGGGTATGAGATTCTGGTCTATGTCTAATTTCTGCCATACTATTTTCTAGTCTTCCCAGCAAATTTTTTTTGGCTGAGGCAATTGGGGTTAAGTGACTTGCCCAGGGTCACACAGCTAGGAAGTGTTAAGTGTCTAAGATCAGATTTGAACTCAGGTTCTCCTGACTTCAGGGCTGGTGCTCTATTCACTACACCATCTAGCTGCCCTCATTCCCAACAATTTTTGACAAATAATAAAGACTCCCAGAAGCTGGAGTCTTTGATTTATCAAATACTAGATTAGTAGAGTCATTGACTATTGTGACTTGTGTACCTTATCTATTCAACTGATTCACCACTCTTCTTATTAGCCAGTACCGAATAGTTTTGATGACTTCTGTTTTATAATATGGTTTTAAGTCTGGAACATCTAGGCCACCTCTCTCTACATTTTAAAAAAATTAATCCCCTTGATGTTCTCAATTTTTTGTTCTTCCAGATGAATTTTATCATTTTTTCTAGCTCTATAAAACAATTTTTGGCAGTTTGGTATGGCATTGAATAGGTTAATTAATTTAGATAGAATTGTCATTTTTACTATATTAGTTCTACCTATTCCAGAACAATTGATATTTTCCCAATTGTTTTGATCTGACTTTATTTGTGTGAAGTTTTTTGTAATTGCATTCATTAGGTGCCTGGATTTCTCTTGGCAGGTAGACTCCCAAATGTTTTATGTTAACTACAATTATTTTAAGTGGAATTTCCTTTTCATCTCTTGCTGTTGGGCTTTATTGGTAATATATAGAAATGTCAATGATTTATGTGGGTTTATTTTATATCCTTCAACCTTGCTAAACTTGTTAGCTGTTTCAAATAGTTTTTTATTGATTCTTTAGGATTCTCTAAATATACCATCATAACATTTGCAAAGAGTGATAGTTTTGTTTCCTCGTTGCCTATTCTAATTCTTTCAATTTCTTTTTCTTCTCTTATTGATAAAGCTAACTTTTCTAGTACAATTTTGAGTAATAGTGGTGATAATAGACATCCTTGTTTCACCCCTTATCTTACTAGGAATGCTTCTTGATGGTTTTAGATTTAAATTCTGCTTATCATTTTAAGGAAAATTCCATTTACTCTTATGCTCTCTGGTGTTTTTATTAAGAACGGATGCTGTTTTTGGTCAAAACCTTTTCCTGCAATCTATTGACATAATAATATAATTTTTTTCTTACTTTTGTTATTGATATGATCAATTATGCTAATAGTTTTCCTGATATTGACTCAACCCTGCATTCCTGGTGTAAATCCTACTTGATCACAGTGTATTAATCTGGTGTCAATTTGATGTAATCTCTTTGCTAATATTTTACTTAAGATTTTTGCATTAATATAAATTATGGAAATTGATCTATAATTTTCTTTATATGTTTTGGCTTTTCCTAGTTTAGGTATCATCATCATATCTATGTCATAGAAGGAATTTAGTAAGATTCCTTCTTTACATATGTATTTTTAAATAAAATTCTAAAAATCTCTTTGGTTGGCTAGGGTAAAGACCAGATATTCTTGTCATGTCCTGTGACAGAGTTGCAGAGATTTGGGGGTTAATGGGAAGCTGCAGAGGCAAGTCCTCACAGAAGGGGAGCAGTTGACAGGTAGGACATAGAGTAGGACATAGAGGAGGGTGAGATACCACAACAGGGACAAGATGTTTCCATAAGCTAATATCTAGATTACTGGTGTTAAAGGTTATAACAGGAGCACAGGCTGAGAACATCTTGCTAAGGAAGTGATCAAGGATGGATATCGAAAATGTCAATCAGTTCAAAGATACCAGGAGAGAGGAATCATGGGCAGAATAAGCCCGAGGGGATAATAGTTGTTGACTCTACACAACTTTCTCCTACTGGCAAGCTGAGATAAGCTAATGATATTCCATTTAGTTTCTGAAAAGAATGCATAGGCTAACTTACTGGGGAAAAGGATCTGTACAATAGTATCTGCTATTCACATGAGCAGACAAGATGGAAACCAAAGAATTATTGGTTAATGTTTCTTTTCAGAAATTTTTTGCAACTTTTTTTTTGTTTTAAATTAGTTCATGATAAAAAGTGCCATATGGCAACAAAGACACAAAGAACAAGATAGAATAGAAAAGAAATCCAGAGTTAAGTGGGACCTCATACATTATTGAGTTCTAATTATCTTGAATTTCATCTACAACATTTCTTGTCAAGTACACTATCAGACTTTGTTTGAATATATCCAGTGAGAAGGGTAATGACTACCTCCTGAGACAATTCATTTTTTTGGAAGGGGGGTGAGTTGGGAAAATATTATTTTTAGAAGCATAGTTTTAAGAATTATTTACAGACTCCAACAATTCATTTGTTTTCCTATTTATTTACCTTCCCACAGTCATCACTAACATTAACCTGCTAGTCACTATTAAACAATTTATCTCTACTCCACTATTATCCACTTAGTTACTAGGCATAATGCTGATCAACTTGGACAGTGGTAATAACTCACATTCTTTCTTCTACTCTCTATTTCAGTATCATTGAGGTCCAGTCTGATCCTGTGGCAAAAAGTACCCTATTCTTCCAAAGTCCTTATAAATATATAGAAGTGTTTAGTCAATGGGCTGAATAATTGGACTATTTGGTATTCAGCAGGAATTGTGGTGATCCATGCTCTTGGGGATCCAAGATTTGGGATAAAGTGGGCTAAAGATGATACTGTACAGGTATATAAAAAGTGTGGAACCCTTAGTAGAAAAAATTTCCAGGAATTGCATAGTAGATGAAGTGCTAGACTCAGAGTCAGGAAAATCTGAGTTTGAATTTTTCCTCATTTACTAATTAAACAGAGGCACTAATATCTGCTTTACATGATTGTTGTAAGGATCAAATGGGTTCTAAATTGTGAGTTTTCTCCTAATTTATTCCTGGTCTCAGATCCAACACACCACTTTCCAGACAACTCCATGTCATTACTCTTCTCTTTCCAACACTAGCTATATGTATGGTCTTCTTTTATTAAGGCAGAGACTGACTTGCTTATATTTGTATTCTTAGCACTTTGTATAGTCCCTGGCATATATTAAGTGCCAAAATAAATGCTTAGTCATTTATTCATCTCTCCCTTTCTCTCTTTCTCTGTCTCTCTGTGTCTCTGTGTGTCTCTCTGTCTCTGTCTCTGTCTCTCTCTGTCTCTGTCTCTCTCTCTCTCTTTCTCTCCCCCTCCCTCTTTCTCTCTCTCTTCCTCTCTCCCTCCCTCTCTCTTTCTTTCTCTCTTTCTGTCTCTCCCTGTCTCTCTCTGTGTCTGTGTTTGTGTCTGTGTCTGTGTCTCTTTCTCTTTCTCAATGATACTGAATAAGGAACTGAAATCCCATAACCTGAAAAAAAGAAAGGCTACATTAACTTTTGTATGGAAAAAAAAATCTAGGGGCCACAGGGAAATTCATCATTATCAGGTGGCTGTAAAAAGTACAGTTTCTATTTAAAGCTAAAGAGAAGTGGATGTGCACCTGGGATTGTGGTAGAAGACTGCTCCAAAGACCTCAATGGAAAGAAGAAGGACTCTTCCTTAGAGGGCATGATATAGATAGCACAAGGAAGAAAAGGATGATCCTCAGGACTGAGGTTAGAGAAAAGGCCTGTAGGTTGAAAAGGGAGTAATTAACAGAGAATACTTAATGTCAAAAATTAATATGAGAATATGGGTTTAAAATTTACTTCAATTGTGTGTAATTTGTATCTTAAAATTCCCTCCCACTATGTATAGCAAAAGAAACTCTGAATATCCTGGACTATAGTTAATATTGTTGATTTACAGAAGACAAAATGAAAAAAAGAAAGACCATGAACCAGAAAAAAGGTCTTTAGAGAAGATGGATGATAAAGAGTTTTTTTTTTTCCCAAAAAAAAACAGCCAAAAGCAGGAATAGTATTAAAGGAATATTTTGTTGGGGATCAACTTTTGGGGTAGAGACATGGATAGTTTTGTCACAGCCTCTTTTATGAAATGGTGAAAGAGTATGCTCTTAACTTTTTATGACCTTTATAAGCTACTACAACACTCTTTATACTATAGGATATATATAGGTATGTGTATGTATGTTTATGGGCTAATGTAACACTAAAAATTGATCATTTTATCAGTGTGGGAACTAATAATAGTAATTATAGTCAAATTTCTGTGGCACATTAGGGTTTGCAAAGCAATTTACAAATTATTTCATTTTATTCTCACACCCAAGATGGGAAATAGGGACTATTATTATCCCCATTTTATAGATGAGGAAACTGAAGCAACTTTACATTTTTGTCAAGGATCACACAGCTACTCACTATCTGAGGGTCTATGTGAGCTCAGAGTAATTAGTAGGGTCCTCCCATCAGGCTGTGATTTGGTTCACAGTGTCAGAATAGGATTTGAATCACAACTTCTAATATTATGTTCACTATGTTATGCTATCTCTGATGAATCAATGAATGAAGAAAATAATCAACAAAAAATAATTTATCAAGAACTTAAGTAGTACCAAGAACTGGGTGATAAAAATACAAGTGAATGTCCTCAAATTTACATTCTAAAAGAAGAGAAAATATGTATAAGGTAATAGTGATCAGGAAAATCATTTTGGTTTGAAAATCACAGAGACAATAAATGGATCCATTAGAAACTGACTGACCCACCCTTTGAAAGAGTGATGGCAGAATTGATTTGGTCACTTTCCGAGCTGAAAATGGAGTTTGGAGGGTAAGGGTATAAAACAGGTGACAACATGGGCTTGTTATTGCCTTAGGATGAATTGTGTTGGGTGGCTTGAGCTAGTGAACTGTGACACTTATAAGTACAAAACTAAGAGGAGGAGTTTCAGAATGGAGAGGATTAAGTCTAAAGGACAAAGTAGGTCTGGTGATCCTGAGGGTTCAGCAACAGGCTGGGCTGATAACAAGAAGTTATGTTCTTTATATCTTATATAATGTAATTTAAACTAAAATGATGCAATAGTATTAGTTCCTTTTGAGTTACAGTATGGGATACAAGACTGGCATTGGAGTAGAGAAGTCCTATATTCAAATTCTTCCTCTGACACACACTATTTAAATGATCATGAATAAGTCTCAGTGCTCAGTAAGACAAATATCTATGGGGCAACTAGGTGGTGCAGTAAATAGAGCACCAGACCTGAAGTCAGGAAGACCTGAGTCAAATCTGATCTCAGACACTTCACACTTCTTAGCTGTGTGATTTTGGGCAAATCACTTAATCCCAATTGCCTCAGGAAAAAATAAAGACAAATAGCTAATCTTCAGCCTTGGAGGGAATTTCCACACCACGAATGCCCCATCACAAGTGAAATAATTAATCCAAAGATATTATCTTCCCCTATCTTAGTTTTTTATACATGTGATTTATTCTCTATCTATACTGTAAGTCTGTTAGCTCCTGGGATGGGGTATGGCTGCAAAAGTTTATCTTTTTTACTTGCTTCTACCTGCAGTTAATCTAAACAAAATGATGCTTATCTCAGGTCTACATTTTCCCAAATATAATAGCATATATAGGTATTTAATGTACAATGTGGGTATCTGGTACATATTGGTGTAGAATTTCTGGTGTAGAATTTCACCCATTATAGAAACTTATAAAGAATTCAAAGAAACCCACGAATAAATGTAAAATTTATATGTAAATATAAATGTATATATATATATATATTATATATATATATATATATATATATATGTATCACCCAGTAGCGCATTAGACTCCCCCCAAAGTAAAGACTCATTGGGGGCTGCTAACAAAAACTCAGCATTCATCTAAGAATGACACTGTTTGGACAACTAATAGAAGTAACTTGACAAATTAGAAAAGGCCTGATCTCCTTCTATTCCTCTTCCTTATCTACTACCTTCGGTGCCATAGCTTTAGTTCATCTGCTGTAGGGTAGTCTGTTGGCAATCTTCTTTCTTAGGAGTTCACTTTCGTTTCCTGGGCTCATGCTATTGAGGAATAACTAAGGATAAAAGAACATTTATTAAGTGCCTATTTTATGGAAAACCCTGTGCCCTGGGGATGCTAATAGAAAAATAAGCAAGTACCTCCTTTTGGGGAACTCACAATTTATATGGGGAGACTTTGTGTATAGAAAATCTTTTCCCTTTTTGAATTCTTGGACCAAAATCTTTTTTTCCCCTTAGAAACTCTAGAACTTGGGAACTCTTGAATTTGGGGTTACTCATGAAGTCATCTCCAAGTCTGGTAAAATCCATTCTCAGGAACTTTCATTTATGACTCATGTCCAAAAAATGTAACTAAAAGGATGGAGAAAGCAGCCAATTATAGCTCCTCCGACTTCATCACAGGTTTTCTTGCAAGTTGCCATTTTCTGTTTCTGTTACATGAGGTGTGAAGGGAGAAATTCTCTCCCATTTATTGGAGCCATCCAAGTATAGAGCCTCGAGGGAAAAAAAGGAGGTGAAGGACTGAGCCTTTTGAATTTCTAGACCAAGGAGAAAGAATGATTTCCAAGAGTGCATCACTCTTATTTCATCCTTCTGCCTCACTCTCAGTAGTTTTAAGGAGGAAGTATCTTGGAAGAAATTGTTGTTATTGTCTGCCCTTCTCCAAGCAGACCATGATATCAGAAAGGTGATGCCGTGACATGCAAATGAATTGGATTTAAGTGAGGGAGGGCTGTGCAAGGCCACCTGTCTCACTTTCTCCTCCAGAGTTTTCTGGGTCTAGTGGCCAGATATAGGGCCCTGGCTGAAAGCCAAGGTTTTCAATAAGTCTCAGTTTGACTGAGGCTGCACCCATTCATTGATTTAGGATAGATAACAATTAAAGCAAACAATCTCCTCTTTCACTTAGTTCCCCCCCCCAAAAAAAAAAATCGAAATAAATAAATAAAATGAATCTCAGAGGTTAAGATCCTCAGGGTTTCTGGCCAAAGCAGTAATGATTGCTATTTACATTCAAACTGAGTCAATCTGGACCCCAAAATGACCAAGTGGGGTTTGGCCTGGGACTTATTGGATAACTATCTTGGTAGGAAACTCCAGTTACTTTTAGTTTTATCTTTATGAGAAGTCCAGTCAAGGACTTGAAATTTCATCAAAATGATTTCAAAGATTTATCAAATTGATCAGGAGCTTCCCTGGTGAATGTTCTTTACAATAAAATACAGGCTATTGCCTTAAAACTCCCTCACTACTTCCTAGAACTTGCCAAATTAAGTCACTCCGTTTGCACACATTGTTACCATCAGCTGGTTGTACATATGCTGTACATAAAAAATATGTTCTGTTTCCCTTTTTTTTCTTCATAGAAGCAGTCCAATAGGCAGGAATGAAATTTGAGCCTATGCTTTTGGGGTATGTTAATGGGCATCAGGGAATAAGGAATTTAGGGCTGACTAGATCAGAAGGTGACCTTGTGAATTTTTAAAACTTCAGGTCTGTGCAATGACTCACCTGCCTCCTGAAGCTATATTGTACTATGTCCTCTTAAGTCAATTTGTAGTTGGGTGTCTATAAGAATTAATTAGGGAGTTTGGACTTTTTTTTTTCATTAACAGCATATAACTGAAGAACTCAGAGACTACAGATGTTATTTGACTCAATTGCTTCATTTTACAGATGTAGACATTGTAGTTCAAGACTTGATTGCAAAGAGTGCAACTAAAACCCAGTCCGGTGTTTTATACATTACATTTCCATAGTGGGTTTTTTTTTTCCCAAGGCAATTGGGAATAAGTGACTTTTCCAAAGGTCACACAGTGTCAAATTTCTGAGATCATATTTGAACTCAGGTCCTCCTTACTCCAGTCCGTTGTACCACCTAGCTGCCCTCTGTAGAGTTTTGTTTCATATCACTTTACTGTACTTAATGTATCCATATATATTATAATTTAAACCAGAATGGTGATGCAATAGTATTTGTTCCTCTTAAGATACAGTTAGGGGTACAAGACAGGCATTGGAATACAGTAGTATTACTTTCAAATCTTTCCTCTGACACACATAATTTAAATGATCATGGGTAACTCTCAGTACTCAGTAAGACAAATAGTCAATCTTTACCCTTGGAAGGAATTTCCACATCAAGAATGCCCATCACAAGTGAAATAATTTATCCAAAGATATCCCACTCCTCCCCTCCCCTTAATCTAAGCATGTGATTTATTCGCCTAAAATGTAAGATGCAGATAGGCAGGGACCATTCTTAGTTAAATTTGATATCCCATTAGTGTTTATATAGTGCTTTGCATATAAAGGCACTAAGCAAATGCTTTTAAAATTCAATGCTACTTTATATCATTCTGACTTCCTAAACTCTATTTTCCTGATGATGTAATTCTAAAAATACAAACTACTCAGGGATTATCATGACATAGTTAAAACTCTTTCCTGATCATAATCATAACTGCTTTTGGACTTGTCACCAGACTGTATAGAAGCCATGCAGTGCTTAATTAAGGGCTCCCCACCTCTTCATCCACCAGCTCATTATTGTGTTGTTTACCCTTTTTATATAGTGCCCTGTGTCCCAAAAGAGTGCTCCTCTCTTTCTCCCTATGCCCTCTCTCTCTCTCTCTCTCTCTCTCTCCCCTTTATTCTGTATGTTCATCTTGGGTTGATGTTGCACAGAAAGAATCTGTTTAAATTTATGTGCACTAAGTTATGATGGCAAATTCAGATATGTCTCTCAGGGGTATTTGCAATATGAAGATTACCTTCTTTGCTAGAAGGTAATAACCCTCTTATATTGGAATTCCAGGAAGTGTGATAGGCTGGTAGGAAAACTATTTTAGGACATGAAGACCTTCTTGCACCCTTCAAATAATAACATAAAGGCGACTGCCAACTCTGTCTTTGTTTCTGGCTGGACCTAATCATTTCCATTTCCATTACCCTTATTTAAAAAGTCTACAAAGAACTGCTATACCAAGAACATTAAACAGAAACATCCTTGACTTTTAAGCAGTTTTCAGCCTAGTAGGGATAGCAATGGCTTGAAGAAAGAAGAATGTAGAAAAACACAATGAATAATGATAGGATAAGGAAGCTACATCATCACAGAATCTTAGAGTGGAAATGAACTTCAGAAGTCATATAGTCCATTCTCTAATCTAGTATAGTGTAACCTCCACCTTTTTGCTTCTATATTATTCTTAAGTGGTCAATCCGCCTTTTTTTTTTTTTTTAATATTGGTGATATGGTAATGAAGTGGGAAAAATACTGGCCTTGGATTCAGAGAAGTTGAATTTAAATCTTGCCTTTGCTACTTCCTACTTGTGTAACCCTTGGCAAGTAATTTAATCTTCGATTTAGTTCCTCAATTGATGGCCTCTAAAGTCCTTTTTGGCTCTAAATCTATGTGGGAGCTCACAAGGAAGCACATTGCATTTAGAGCTTTTCCTTTAGAGAACTTTTCCTTTTACTGAATAGAATTTTGTCCCTTCATCTTTACCCATTGTTCCTAACTTTGTCCTTTGGGACTGTAGAGAATCATTGAATATCTTCTTCATGAGAGTTCTTCACAAAGTAGAGGGCGGCATAATTTTGAGTACTCTTACATTTTTGGTCATACTCTTCAGCATATATTTGTGCTTTTTAATATCTTTCAAAACATATTGTTTGGGATTGCACATAATGCCCCCAATGTTATATGACAGTCTGTCTCTTTTTGCTCTCTAGATTCTTATTAATATAGTTTAAGATTTCATTAGTTTTTTGGTTACCATATAATATTGTTGATGTATATTGAACTTTCAGTAAATCAAAGTACCTAAATATTTTTTCACACGTTGCTATTTCTCAGTATCACCCTATCTTGTAATTTTTAGAATTTATTTTTTCGTTTCATGGAACAAAAACAATCATTTCCATTCCACAGTACAATAGAAAAGATGATTGCATCTGAAACTGTAAATCTACCATGTACAATTTGCTATTCCTTTCCAATATACAACAATTATCATGTTAATTTCTTTTTTCCATTTTTTCTTTATCTTGTAATTGTGCAGTTGGCACTTTGAATTCAAATGCAAGAGTTCACATTTATCCATAATAACTTTCACTTGGTTACATTCAGTTCGTTATTCCAGTCTGTGAAGGTCTTTTAAAATCCTGAATCTGTCCTACAACATGATGCCCAGCTAGTTCATCTTTATGCCATTTGCAAATTAGCTAAGTATATAATATTGGTTTTTGCAGATTATTGTGTAAAGATCTTCAGCTAGCTGAGACTACAAGCAGAGCCTTTAGCAAGCTACTAAAGATGTTTCTCTTGTTTGCTGTTGATCATTGATTGAAATAACTAAAAATCTTCCTAACAATATTGTTTATCTTTTCCATGGTATCATGAGAGACTTGTCAGATGCCTGAATGAAATAAAGCTATCTTGTTTAGCTCAGGGGTTTTTAACCTTTTTTTGTGTCCTGGACCTCTCAGAATAATGGTTTTTAAATGCATAAATAAATAATATACATGGGATTATAAAGAAAATCAATTGCACTGAAATTCAAGTGCTAAAAGAATTTTTGAAATAAGTTTCCTGAGTGCAGCTTAAGAATTCCTGGTTTGGACCCTAGCACCAGACCCTGATATATTGGATGGTAATTATCTAAATAGGTTAGAAGATTGCTAAGAACAGCCTCTTCAACTTGACAGTGTTCTAATCTCTTGGTACTTTAGGATTTCCCATCAATCATGTATTTGGAACTTTCTCTCAGTTAAGGAAGTACAATCAAAATCCTAAACTTAATCAATCCATGGTGTGTCAGGCTTAATCACTTCAAGAGAATGACTCTACCTATTCAGGAAGCATTATCAGTGTCATTTTCACATCAAGTCCCACACTACTGCCTATCTCATCAAAGACATGTTTCATGGGGATGACATACTTATTGAGCAGATATAACCTCAGTAGTTGACCAAGCTTTTCTGATGAATTTTCTAAAATAAAAGAAAAATTCATTCTTCCCAAACTTATTTTTTATAATCTTGACTTATAGTTAATATATTCTGGGTTTCCCAGTTCATCACTCTCTGTTATGGCTTTTTTGTTTGTTTGTTTGTTTGTTTTATTTTAGAAGCTATACTTTAGAGTTAATAAATTCAACTTTATGTTATCCTCTAGCCTCTAATGCTTTCCCCCCATCTCTTGGCTCTTATAATACTCCCTTACTTGAGCCCCTTGGACCCTCTTTCCACTTGATAAAATTGATCCATCAGGTCATAGCCATCCTTTGACTGAGACTTGAGCTATTTCCATGGATCCCTGAATGGGGAGGTAGGGAGAAGAGGACCTTGGAACAACCTGATAAAGCTTTTCTTTTTCTTTTCTTTTTCTTCCTTTCTCTCTTCTTCTCTCTTTCCTCTCCCTTCTTTTTTTTCTTCCTTTCTTCCTTTTTTTCTCCTTCCTTCCTTCCTTTCTTTTTTGCTAAGGCAATTGGGGTTAAGTGACTTGCCCAGAGTCACACATCTTCCTGTGTGTTAAGTGTGGATGTGTGTTAAGTGTCTGAGGCCAGATTTGAATCTAGGTCCTCTTGACTTCAGGGCTAATGCTCTATCCACTGTGCCTAGCTGCTTCCCATAAAGCTTTTCTGAACCCAGATGACTCTGTGTAGATGCCACACTTCTTTACACCCCATACCTCCTTCAATCGTAGGGAAACCTCACTTATCTGCAATTTAACCCCTCCCCACCTTTGCCATTTGATCTTGGTCTTGAATTGCTTTGTACTCAAACTGGTCCCATCTGGGACTTTTGACTTGGTGTCTAGGAAAATACTGCTCTAGTTGCTTCTGGGGTCTCCACTTCCTCCACCATCTTCACTTGGTCCTCATGTTCCTTCCAGCAAGAATCTCTGAGTGGGTGGAAGCTGCCCTAATTCTGGACCATTACTTATGGCCTAAGGTGGGAAAAGACTCCTTTCTAGAAAAGGATTCGGCATTTAGAAATGTCTGCACTAGTTTAGTCGTATTTACATAATACGAACATTACCCTCTGATCACCCACAACTCAAGCTCTCATCACTGCTGGTCATTTGTATGTCTTCTGACATGAACTTGCCTCTTTTCCTACCCCACTTTCAGCTGCACCTCTTTGGAGTTGCCCCCCTCTGACTGGTACAGAGGGACTCTTTGGAAACACTAGAAGCCAAGTCCATTTGGGCTAAACAGATCGGACTCCTCTTTACAGCATCTTCCATCTGCTGCAAAGGGCTACAACAGGTCAGGGGAAACCCCAACCACTGAGACATTGGGGTGATGATGGCTACTGAGGAAGTTTCAGAGTACTGACTTCCTCTCACCCCCATCCCTACTATCCAAAAAGGATCCAAGGCTCCTTTTTTGTAGCCAGGCACTGGGAACACTAACCACTGGATCTCCAGGTTCCAGCAGCTTGACAAGTTTTAATAAGTGTGAGTATTAAATACTAAGCCCTTGAACCTTTCCCTCCCCACGATATTGCTGATATCCTAAATACCAATTATGTGTATATTACCTCACGCTACCTCTAAATTGTTATTTATTTCATTACTCCTTACCCTGAAACTTTTTTATATTTATTGTATAATTTAATTTATGGTATATATTCATATTCCGTATGAACCATATACGTTATGCATGTAATTATGTAGGTTTCCTTTCCTTTAGAATCACTTTTCTGGGCCTTATTTTTTTCCTCATTTATAAAAAAAGAAAGGCTTGGACTAGGAAGGCAGTCTAGAAGGCGATGAATTGCAATAAAACAATGGTTATTGACCTGAGGTTCATGTATTTCCAAGGAGTCTAAGGAAAGAATTAAGAGTATCTGTGAACTTTGACAGGGAAAAAATTACAAGCAAATTCTGTCAAATATTTATTTATTTATTTTATTTAATAGCCTTTTATTTACAGGATATATGCATGGGTAACTTTACAGCATTAACAATTGCCAAACCTCTTGTTCCAATTTTTACCTCTTACCTCCCCACCCCCTCCCCTAGATGGCAGGATGACCAGTAGATATTAAATATATTAAAATATAAATTAGATACACAATAAGTATACATGATGAAAACGTTATTTTGCTGTTCCTGTCAAATATTTAAAGACAATTACAATACCATATACATTTTTTAAATTTATTTTTTATTTTTATTTTTTTATTATAGTAACTTTTTATTGACAGGATCCATGCCTGGGTAATTTTTTTTTACAACATTATCCCTTGCACTCACTTCTGTTCTGATTTTTCCCTCCCACCCTCCACCCCTTCCCCTAGATGGCAAGCAGTTCTATATATGTTGGATATGTCCTAGTATATCCTAGATACAATGTATGTGTGCAGATCCAAACAGTTTTCTTGTTGCACAGGGAGAATTGGATTCAGAAGGTAGAAGTAACCCGGGAAGAAAAACAAAAATGCAAACAGTTTACATTCATTTCCCAGTGTTTTTTTTTTCTTTGGGCGTAGCTGCTTCTGTCC
Source organism: Sarcophilus harrisii (assembly GCF_902635505.1). Classification (NCBI taxonomy): domain Eukaryota; kingdom Metazoa; phylum Chordata; class Mammalia; order Dasyuromorphia; family Dasyuridae; genus Sarcophilus; species Sarcophilus harrisii. Next base: position 485,861,625 of record NC_045428.1, on the reverse strand, counting down.
ATCATTGATCAATTGAAACTGAATTAGGTCTCTTTGTCAAAGAAATCCGCTTCCATCAAATTACATCTTCATACAGTATCGTTGTTGATGTATATAATGATCTCTTGGTTCTGCTCCTTTAACTTAGCATCAGTTCATGTAATTCTCTCCAAGCTTCTCTGTATTCATCTTGCTGGTCATTTCTTACAGAACAATAATATTCCATAACATTCATATACCACAATTTACCCAACCATTCTCCAATTGATGGGCAGCCACTCAGTTTCCAACTTCTAGCCACTACAAACAGGGCTGCCACAAACATTTTGGCACATACAGGTCCCTTTCCCTTCTTTAGTATCTCCTTGGGGTATAAGACGAGTAAAACACTGCTGGGTCAAAGGGTATGCACTGTTTGATAACTTTTTGGGCATAATTCCAGATTGCTCTCCAGTATGGTTGGATTCGTTCACAGCTCCACCAATAATCTATCAGTGTCCCAGTTTTCCCACATCCCCTCCAACACTCATCATTATTTTTTCCTGTCATCTTAGCCAATCTGACAGGTGTGTAGTGGTATCTCAGAGTTGTCTTAATTTGCATTTCTCTGATTAATAATGATTTGGAACACTCTTTCATATGAATGGTAATGATTTTAATTTCATCATCTGAAAATTGTCTGTTCATATCCTTTGACTATTTATCAATTGGAGAATGGCTTGGTTTCTTATAAATTAGAGTCATCTCTCTATATATTTTGGAAATGAGGCCTTTATCAGAACCTTTAACTGTGAAGATGTTTTCCCAGTTTGTTGCTTCCCTTCTAATCTTGTTTACATTAGTTTTGTTTGTACAGAAGCTTTTTAATTTGATGTAATCAAATTTTCTATTTGTGATCAATAATGGTCCCTAGTTCATCTTTGGTCACAAATTTCTTCCTCTTCCACAAGTCTGAGAGATAAACTATCCTATGTTCCTCCAATTTGTTTATAATCTCGTTCTTTATGTCTAAATCATGGACCCATTTTGATCTTCTCTTGGTATACGGTGTTAAGTGTGGGTCCATGCCTAATTTCTGCCATACTAATTTCTAGTTATCCCAGCAATTTTTGTCAAATAATGAATTCTTATCCCCAAAGTGAGGATCTTTGGGTTTGTCAAACACTAAATTGCTATAGTTGACTATTCTGTATTGTGAACCTAACCTGTTCCACTGATCAACTAATCTATTTCTTAGCCAATACCAAATGGTTTTGGTGACTGCTGCTTTATAATATAGTTTTAAGTCAGGTACAGCTAGGCCACCTTCATTTGATTTTTTTCATTAATTCTTTTGAGATTCTTGACCTTTTATTATTCCATATGAATTGTGTTGTTATTTTTTCTAGATCATTAAAATATTTTCTTGAAGTCTGATTGGTATAGCACTAAATAAATAGATTAGTTTAGGGAGTATTGTCATCTTTATTATATTTGCTCGACCTATCCAGGAGCTATGATATTTTTCCAATTGTTTAAGTCTGACTTTATTTGTGTGGAAAGTTTTTTGTAATTTAGCTCATATAATTCCTGACTTTCCTTTGATAGATAGATTCCCAAATATTTTATGTTGTCGACAGCTATTCTGAATGGAATTTCTCTTTGTATCTCTTGCTGTTGGATTTTATTGGTGATGTATAAATATGTTGAGGATATATGGGGATTTATTTTCTAACCTGCAACTTTGCTAAAGTTATGGATTATTTCTAATAGCTTTTTCATAGAATCTCTAGGGTTCTCTAAGTATACCATCATATCATCTGCAAAGAGTGATAGTTTGGTTTCCTCACTGCCTATTCTGATTCCTTTAATCTCTTTCTCGAACTCTTATTGCGAGGCTAGTGTTTCTAATACAATATTGAATAGTAATGGTGACAGTGGGCACCTTGCTTCACTCCAGATCTTACTGGGAAAGATTCCAGTTTTAGCCATTGCATATGATGCTTACTGATGGTTTTAAATATATGTCCTGACTATTTTAAGAAAAAGTCCATTTATTCCTATACTCTCAAGTGTTTTTATTAGGAATGGATGTTGGATTTTATCAAATGCTTTTTCTGCATCTATTGAGATGATCATATGGTTTTGTTAGTTTGTTATTGATATAGTCAATTATGCTAATAGTTTTCCTAATACTGAACCATGCCCTGCATTCCTGGTATAAATCCTACTTGATCATAGGTGTATTATCCTGTGGATGATTTTCTGTAATCTTTTGCTAATATTTTGATTTAAGATTTTAGCATCGATGTCCATTAGGAGATTGGTCTATAATTTTCTTTCTCTGTTTTCCAGCCTACCTGGTTTAGGTATCAGTATCATGTCTGTGTCGTAAAAGGGTTTGGTAGGACTCCTTCAGTCCCTATTTTTTCAAATAGTTTATATAGCATTGGGGTTAATTGTTCTTTAAATGTTTGGTAGAATTCACATGTAAATCCATCTGGTCCTGGGAAGTTTTTCTTAAGGAGTTGTTAATAGCTTGTTCTATTTCTTTTTCTAAGATGGGACTGTTTAGGATATTTACTTCTTCCTCTGTTAATCTGGGCAAGCTATATTTTTGAAGGTATTCTTCCATTTCATTTAAGTTGTCGAATTTATTGCCATAAAGTTGGGCAAAGTAATTCCTAATTATTGCTCTAATTTCCTCTTCTTTAGTGGTGAGTTCTCCCTTTTCATTTTTAAGACTAACAATTTGATTTTCCTCTTTCCTTTTTTTAATCAGATTTACTAAGGGTTTGTCTATTTTGTTGGTTTTTATAGAACCAACTCTTAGTTTATTAATTAATTCAATAGTTTTTACTTTCAATTTTATTGATCTCTCCTTTTATTTTTAGAATTTCAAGTTTAGTGTTTGACTGGGGGTTTTTAATTTGTTCCTTTTCTAGCATTTTTAGTTGTAAGCCCAATTTGTTGACCTTCTCTTTCTCTGCTTTATGCAAGTAAGCCTCTAGAGATATGAAATTTCCCCTTATTACCGCTTTGGCTGCATCCCACACATTTTGATATGATGTCTCATTATTGTCATTTTCTTGGGTGAAGTTATTAATTATGTCTATGATTTGCTGTTTCACCCAATCATTCTTTAGTATGAGGATTATTTAGTTTCCAATTATTTTTTGGTCTACTTTCCCTGGCTTTTTGTTGAGTGTAATTTTATTGCATCGTGGTCTGAAAAGGATGCATTCACTATTTCTGCCTTACTGCATTTGAGTTTGAGGTTTTTATGTCCTAATATATGGTTTATTTTTGTATAGGTTCTATGAACTGCTGAAAAGAAAGTGTACTCCTTTCTGTCTCCATTTCATTTTCTCCAGAGGTCTATCATATCTAACTTTTCTAGTATTCTATTTACCTCTTTGACTTCTTTCTTATTTATTTTGTGATTTGATTATCTAATTCTGAGAGTACAAGGTTGAGATCTCCCACTATTATAGTTTTGCTATCTATTTCTTCTTGCAGCTCTCTTAATTTCTCTTTTAAGAATTTAGATGCTACACCACTTGGTGCATATATGTTTAATATTGATATTGCTTCATTATTTATGCTACCCTTTAGCAAGATATAGTGCCCTTCCTTATCTCTTTTAATTAGATCAATTTTGTTTTTGCTTGATCTGAGATCAGGATGGCTACCCCTGCTTTTTTGACTTCACCTGAAGCATAGTAGATTTTGCTCCATCCTTTTACCTTTATTCTGCATGTATCTCCCTGCTTCAGGTGTGTTTCCTGTAAGCAACATATTGTAGGATTCTGGCTTTTAATCCATTCTGCTAATCACTTCCTCTTTATGGGGGAGTTTACCCCGTTCACATTTATGGTTAAAATTACCAATTCTGTATTACTTGCCATCTTGTTAACCCCTATTTATGCTTTTCTCCCTTCTTTCCCCTTACCCCCTTCCCAGTATTAAACTTGTGAGCACCACTTGCTTCTCACAGCCCTCCCTTTTTAGTATCCCTCCTCCCCACCTTAGAGTTCCTCCCCCTATCTTACTCCTTTCCCTCTCAGTTTCTGTATTCCCTTCTGCTTAGCTTATTCCTTCCCTTTTCACTTTTCCCTTCTCACTTTTCAATGAGATGGGAGAAGTTTCACCATATATTGAATATGTCTAACATTTTTTCTCTTAAAGTCAATTCTTATGGCAGTAAAATACCCACTATATTCATCCCCCTCCATTCTTTCTCTCAGATATAATAGGTTTCCTTTGCCTCTTTGTGAGATATAGTACCCCCACTTTATCCTTTTTTTGATACAATGTCCTTTCCACCTCTGATTTCTAGAACAAGGTATACATGTATTTTTTATACATCTTTACAGCATAAATATAGTTCCCAAGATTTCTTTTTACCTTTTTAGGTTTTTCTTGAGTTCTATATTTGCAGATCAAACTTCTTGTTAAGTTCTGGTTTTTTCACCAAAAATAGGTGAAATTCACTTATTTTGTTGAATGACCATCTTCTTCCCTGGAAAAAGATGCTCATTCTGGCTGGGTAAGTTATTTTTGGTTGCATACTGAGTTCCTTAGCCTTTCGGAATATCATATTCCAGGCCTTTCGATCTTTTAATGTGGATGCTGCTAGATCTTGGGTGATCCTTATTGTGGCTCCTCTATATTTGAATTGGGTTTTTCTAGCCACTTGGAGTATTTTTTCCTTTGTTTGAGGGTTCTGGCATTTGGCCACTATATTTCTTGGTGTTTTGATTTTAGGATCCCTTTCAGTGGGTGATTGGTGAATCCTTTCAATGTCTATTTTACCCTCTGTTTCTATGACTTCTGGACAGTTCTCTTTGATAATTTCTTGGAAAATAGTGTCCAGGCTCTTTTTTTCATCGTATTTTTCTGGGAGTCCAATGATTCTCAGATTGTCTCTCCTAAACCTGTTTTCCAGGTCTGTTGTTTTTCCCAGAAGGTATTTCACATTTTTCTCCATTGTTTGGTTTTTTTGGTCTTGCTTGACTGATTCTTCTTGTCTCCTCGAGTCATTCAATTCCATTTGTTCTATTCTTATTTTCAGTGAAGTGTTTTCTTCACTCACTTTTTTTATATCTTTTTCTAATTGTCCAATTTGTTCTATGGAATGTTTTTCCATTTCGCCCATTTTATTCTTTAGTGAGCTATTTTCTGTTTCCAGTTCACTAATCCTATTTTCCAAGGATTTGATTTCTTTATCCACTCTGTCTTTAAATGAGTGGAATGACTTCTCCAGTCTCTCTTGCCAAGTCTCCCTCTCCTTTTCCCATTTTTCTTCTAGCTCTCTTGTGAGAGCCTTTTTAATTTCTTCTATGAGATTCATCTGTGCTGAGGAACAGATGATCTCCTCCTGTGGGGATTCACCTGGAGATAATCTGTTTTTAGTCTCCTCAGGGTTTAGAGTCTGTTCTCTGTCTGTATAAAAGCTGTCAATCGTTAAAGTCCTTTTTAACTTTTTGCTCATTTTGTCAGAGAAGAATCAGAGACAAACTAGCAAAGAAAAAAAAGGAAAAAAAACCACAAATGGAATCTGCTTTTTTGGGGGGAGGGGCTGGGTGGCGTTACCGAGCTTCCTCTACAGACTGCGGGGCAGCAGCGAGGCACTAGCAGGACTGTGCTGCGCCTGCGCTCTGAGACTCTGAGAGCGTGCTGAGACGCTGTGGGGGAGGGGTGGCCGGTCTCAAGGAACTCCAGCTGTTTGGGGTTGTATTCTTCACCCCCGGTGTTTTTAGCTTCTCTGCTGGGCTACTGACTTGCTGCCAGAGCAAAGTATCCAATCCTGTGGTGAAGCTCTCCCCACAGAGACGGCTGAGATCACACCCCAACCCCCTCCGGTCTGCTCCTCTGTGAGCTGCCTGCCGAGCTCTCACTGCCGCTGCCCTCAGCCTGTGCCCGATCTAAAACCGTCCTGCCCTCGAGCAAAAACAGACCTTTCCTGGCGAATCTCAAGGATGTCTTCTCTTGGTAACTGTTTGTGGGTTTTTTTTTCAGTCAGGCATTAATTCAGAGGCTTGTAATGAGATGGATTCTGAGAGAAAACGCGGAGCTTACACAGCTGTGTGCCTCCTCGCCGCCATCTTGGCCGGAAGTCCCCATATACATTTTTTTAAAAGTTAAAGGAGTCTTACAAAATTTATTTAATGGCTCAGACATTGTCTTGATAGCTATATCTAAATTTAAGAGAATCAGAGAAGAAAAACTATAGACCAATTTCTCTAATGAATGTTGATGAAAAAATTTTAAATAATAAAACAATCAGAAATATACATATATCTTAGAATACATGTTAGATATACATACACATACATACACCCATATATTACAAAGGTCTCATGTTAAAACAAGCTGTCTTTATACCAGGAATGAAGTACTGATTCAATATTAGGAAAACAAAAAGTATAATTAGCCACATTAATAACAAAACTAACAAAAAAGAAATGACAAGGAAAAAAAAAAACTTTTGACAAAATACTATACCAATTCCTATTAAAAAAAAACCCCAACAACAGCAGCAGCAATAACTACAAACATGCGTTCACATGAGACTTATTTTCAATTTTAATCCTTTTCTTTTTAAAAAAAATAATTTTTTATTTTCAAAATATATGGTAGTTTTCAACACTCACCCTTGCAAAATCTTGTGTTCCATTTGTTTTTCTCTCCTTTCCCTCCATCTCCTCCTCTAGACACCAAGTAATCCAATATATGCTAACCATGTGCAATTCTTCTGCACATATTCCACAATGATCATGTTCCACAAGAAAAATCAGATTAAAAAGAAAAAAGAATGAGAAAACCCCCCCAAAGCAAATCAATAATAAAAAGGTGAGAATACTGTGTTGTGATTTACATTTAGTCCTCATAGTTCTCTTTCTGGATGCACACGGCTCTCTCCATCACAAATGTATTGGAACTGACCTGACTCTGTTGAAAAGAGACACATTATGAAAATTGATCATCACATATTCTTGTTGTTGCTCTGTACAATGTTCTTTTGGTTCTATTCACTTCACTTAGCATCAGTCCATGAAAGTCTCTTCAGGACTTTCTGAAATCACCCTGCTGGTCATTTCTTATAGAATACCTACCATTCATACACCATAGCTTATTCAGCTATTCTCCATTCAACCTATCTATGAAGGATCAAACATCTCAATTATCTAAATAGTACAATGCAGCTCAATTTAAATGAGACCACAGTATTAGTTTTATGGGGAAAAATCAAATAAAATCTGGAACTGTAGTTACAAATTGTATTATCCAATATCAATTTTTCCAAGGGCCATCAGCTTTCAGTACCCCAAATTAAAGGGTCTATTTTTTCAGTTAGCTCATTTTCAAATATTTATAGTAGCAGTTTCATATTCTTAACTTTCTCTTTTTGCCCATAAAGGTCTCTTAAAATATGGAAATTATATACAAATTATATATAATATTATCATTATTTTATATTCCCTACATAAAAATTGGAGCACACCTTCCTAATGATCCTTCAAAGACAGAATTTTATTTTGTTATACTCAAATAATACCATGTTACAAATTTATCACTATGGCTTCCATTTCCAAAAGTAATTTGATAGATTATTAGCAATCTCAAATTACTAACAGGCATTTCTCCAAAGAGTTTTTAAATTATTCTTATTTCAATGAGATTTTAAAAAGGAAAAAAAAAAAACACCTCTCTTTCTAAAACTCTAATTCCTTTACTTTCAAGCCCTTCAAGTATTGTTAGCACAAACAGAACCAGAATTTGAAAGACCTAAAAGAAGAATGATTTTATAATCATATTTTTCTATCAAATTGCAGTCACCAAAACCACTTCACTGAAACCATTTTACTACAATCACTGAAAATCCCTAAAAATAAGTTTTTATATGTTAGTCTAAGCTTTGTTGTTGTTTTTTGTTGATGACAACACTGCAAAATAGAGAACTGAGACAGTAAATGGGAAAAAAAATAAGATCCCCAGATGATTTCTGACAACCCTCAATATTTACTGAGCTGTATGCCAAAAGGGCATCCTTACAAGATCACTTAAACAATTACGAAGCAAAATCAGACAAAAAAGGCAGCTTCTGAATGGCCCACTGCAATACTATCTAACAGATTAGAGCCACTGAACCAGGACCATGGTCAGAAACTACTGCTAAATTATAATCCAGGCTGTTTCAGACATAATGGCTATAACATGTACAGAAGTCTTTTGCTTATGTACCTACAAAAATGAGGTTAAAAAAGCATAATGTTTTGGAGAAAATTACCTTGTCCTGTCTGTTAAAACCCAGAGTTTCTCAGTCCAGCCCTTACTTTAGACCTGAGTAGTGGTATCCTTATGAGAAAGTGGGTACCAAGTGCTCCCAACATTTCAATAAACTGATTATTCAAATGCAAAAAACAGAAAACAGAAACAAAATATGGAACAATACATAGAAGTACACAGGACACACATAGAGGACTATCGGCTCACTTTATGCTAATTTTTTTTCCTTTTTGGATATCAGTTTTTATGGCTTGACTGACTTTTTCCTTTCAAAATTCTCCAAGGTAAATACACTTTGTGCACAGTGAAGAATTTCTGAAGTGGAAGCCTCAGTCTTTCCCACTTCACTGCCTGTTCCTTCATGGTTCACTTAATTTGTTATGGGAGAAATATCTTCTCTATACCAAATACATATTTATCACAACACAGAAATTGTAGAAGTAAAAGCCATCAGACTTCATAGAAAACCTGAACCCTCATAAAGATTCTGACAAGGCTTCTTATACAAAAAAATATATCAGTGTGATAGAGAAATAACACACTTACATATTGCAATCTTATGTATTCCTCTCAGATCATAAAAATTAAAGAGAAGATAGTTCCATAATCCTATGCTTCCTTCAGTGTTATAAAATCAAACAAATTTAGCTAAAGTCATAATCTCATCTAAGAAAGCAAACTTTGATAATCAAACTACAGGTAAATTAAGTCAGATTACAGATTAAACCATATTTAGAGGATTCACAAATAGTCTCATTGTGAAGGAAGTTTACATGTCCTCAAGGAGTCAGGAACAATTGAAATTCTTATTTTATGATGCCTCTCATCATCCCTTTTAAAGATCCACTTTTAAGCTCAGTAGTAACAGAAAGCAAATTTCCAAATCTTGAGTTCTTACTATTTCATTGTTCTGTATACAGTAAATACTTAATAAATGCTTATTGAATTTGAATTTAAAATTAAATGTATTTATTTCATCTTATAATTTCTGCAAGACTCTTTGGATTGTCCTGAAATGAGTTGGGAATCATTGGTTTAAAGTTTTATGTGCATTAAGATTTTGATGTGTGTGTTTTTTTTTTTTTACCATCCATATTATAGTAATTGAGCAGTATACATTTTAAGGAGGAAATAGACACTGAAATAGCTTTATTTTCTGTGAAATTTGACTCTATATGATAGATTTCTTTTTTTTTTTTTTTTGACACAAAGGGGCAAATTCTAGCCTCTGTTTTTCTCAAGAGCTTTGAAAAATTCTGTTACTTTCCTTTTATTTTTCCCTTAAATCCTCCTACTTCCCCATGCTCAGAATAGTACTAATGAAGAAACAAAATTAATTCCTAGGGCAACAGAGTGTTTAGTTGAATCCTAAAATCACAGAATCTCAGAAAATCAAAGATTATCTGTCTTAATATATACCTGAAACATGGTACTGAGAAAAACTATTTTATTTATAGTCAAAGGATCTAGGTTCAAATTCCAGTTCTGCTACTTATTTCCTGTGTAACCTTGAACAAATTACTTTGGTAATATTTTAAGATCTGTTCTTATTCTGATCACCCTTTCTCAGTCCAGAAAATAAAACTATAGTATCTGGGACTCCAGCTCCCTTTCATTCCCAAAAATTGTATCTCCAGAGCTTAAGCTTTAATTTACTCATCTATAAAATATTAGCATCAAATTAGATAACTTCTGAGATCCCCATTAACTTTAAATCTAAGAGTAAGAATCATATCTACAATATAAACTAATATGTTCCTTTAACCTTTGATTGAATATACTTGCTTCCTACCATCAAGAATAACTCATTACCTCCCAAAGCAGCCCATTCCACTTTTGGGTAGCTCTAATTGTTAGAAAGTTTTCCCTTATACATAATCTAAATCTAACTTTTTGTGACTTTCACCTATGTTCTCAATTTTACCCTTTGGGGCTAAGCAAAACAAATAAAATCTCTCTACAAAACAACCCTTCAAACAATAGGAAACAACTACTGCCCTTAGCCCAAGGTTACTTTCTATTCTTTTTTTTATAACTATATAACTACATATATATGTATGTATGTATGTTGTCTTCTCCTATTTACATGTCTACTCTTTGAAGGGAGATACTATAGTACTTTTTTATTTTTATAACCCCAGAACAATGCCTGGGATGCTAATTTGAGCCTAATAAATGCTTGTTAATTGATCAAACTGGTCCTTTCAACCTTTTATTTCCTCTATGCTGAACATTGCTACTTGTTTCAATTGATTCTTGTTAGACAAGATTTTTAGAGCCTTTAATTACCTTATTCACCTTTCTTCAACAGAGAAAAGTGTAGTATTTAAGGGCACTCTCCCTACCCCTTTCCTGTATATTGAACCTCCAGAAAATTTAATTCAAGTTCAAGGTCTTTGGTTCTGCATTCACTTAAAAAACATAGTTTGTAAGCTCCCACTAATGTGGTTACTTTTATTAGGATGAGGTTATGACTTAACAAAAGTACCTCCTCTTTTCTATAAAAGGAGAAATGGATTGAATTTTAAAACCACAGGTCTTAGATGTGAGTCTCAGTTTTGCCACTTACAATCTAGATGACTTTGGACAGGGCATATCTCCTTTTTGGATGTAAATTTCCTTATCTATACAATGAGAGGATTGGGCAAGATGTTCTCTAAGTTTTCATCCAACTCTATATTTCTGTTTCTAATATTCTAATGCTCCTATATTTTAATTTGAGGCTAAGATTGTAATGAAATATTGTAGTAAGAAAAGTATCAGTAGAACATTTCCCTCATTAGTTTGGGCCACAAAGTCCCAGTTATGAATAGACCATAAGTAGGAAGATTGTGAAGGAAGGAGAACATAGAAGGAACATGGATGGTAAAGGGACCATGTGTGAAAGGACAACTAGTGCCTGCAAGGGTATAAGGCTCCCCCTGTGTCCGGGTGGTATTTTTCTATCTCTTCAACTGATCTTGTTTGACTTACAGGCTCTGATAGCACTGTGGTCTCTGTCAAGTGTGGCCTCTGTTTAGTGGTGATCTGGTGTGTGTGAAATTTGTTTGGTATTGTTTGATTTTATGGTTGCTGCCTATCCACATTGTTGCAGAGCCTCTCTTTGCTACCTGTTTTTGGTAGCTGGAACTCTCAGATGAGGTGCTATCATTTTCCCAGAAGAGGAAGAATGATCGCTGCCATCTTTTTAGTTTAGACAATGGAAACTGATTGATCTCTTTTAGTGAGGCAAGTAGTACTTTCTACACTCAGTCCTTAGAGCAAGGATAGATTTAGCACCTATTCTCTTTTTTTTTTTTATTTTTTTATTTTTATTTTTTTATTTAATAGCCTTTAATTTACAGGATATATACATGGGTAACTTTACAGCATTAACAATTGCCAAACCTCTTGTTCCAATTTTTCACCTCTTACCCCCCCCTCCACCCCCTCCCCTAAATGGCAGGATGACCAGTAGATGTTAAATATATTAAAATATAACTTAGATACACAATAAGTATACATGACCAAAACATTATTTTGCTGTACAAAAAGAATCAGACTCTGAATTATTGTACAATTAGCTTGTGAAGGAAATCAAAGATGCAGGTGTGCATAAATATAGGGACTGGGAATTCAATGTAATGGTTTTTAGTCATCTCCCAGAGTTCTTTTTCTGGGTATAGCTAGTTCAGTTCATTACTGCTCCATTAGAAATGATTTGGTTGATCTCGTTGCTGAGGATGGCCTGATCCATCAGAACTGGTCATCATCTAGTATTGTTGTTGAAGTATATAATGATCTCCTGGTCCTGCTCATTTCACTTAGCATCAGTTCGTGTAAGTCTCTCCAGGCCTTTCTGAAATCATCCTGTTGGTCATTTCTTACAGAACAGTAATATTCCATAATTTTCATATACCACAATTTATTCAGCCATTCTCCAACTGATGGACATCCATTCAGTTTCCAGTTTCTAGCCACTACAAAAAGGGCTGCCACAAACATTCGTAGCACCTATTCTCAACAAAAAAAGGAATTTTCAGATTTCCAGGTAGCTGGGAGCTGATTTTGTATTCAAATTTCTTGTCTAGAAAGAGAATCTTTGCTTCTAAGGATCAAACTCTTTTGGGTCACAGAATAGACAACTAGCTAAGTAGAATCAGAAATAATTTAATCTTTCTTTGAACTAGTTTTCTTCTGTTCTGCAATAGTTCTGTCCCAACTCACTATTTGACTTAGAAAGTCTCCTTTAGTTTCAATCAATTCCCATTGTCAACTGACTCCCTTTTCAAAATCATTTTTAGGAACTTGTAATACTTTTCAACAATTTGCCAAGATGTCTGGATCTGAGGTTGCAAGTTTTTCCTCAATCCTTAAGTTCCTTTGTGACTTACATGGAAATGAAAGGAAGATGTAGTGAGAACAAAATACCCCTAGTGGAGCCCCATTGAAGCACCAGTATCTAAATCAGTCCTTTGTCCTAAAGTCTTGTCTTTTTTTAGGGTTAGGTGGCTGATAAATAGCCTTTTAAGATTTCAGCCTTCCTAAAGAAGCAGGATAAAAACTCAGAATTTCTTTGCCTTTTCTGTTTTCATTGTCTAATCCAACCTCAGCCAGGTTCTGTCTCTTTGATTTATCCCTTTCTCCCAATAGCTAGAAGAGGCTCCATCAACCTTTTTGTAGGCTTTAAAACTCATCCCCAGTTTCAATTCCTTTTGAGCTTTACTGTTCCTGCTTCCAGTCTTAATACATATAATTTTATGTTGTTTTTTTTAAAACATTATCTCTCATTAGCAGCCTTTAATCTCATCTTCTGTATTATGCCTTTTAAAAATCTAAGTCTGTCAATGAGTTACCTATGCATTCACACTGGTCCCTTTAGACAATTTCTTATTTTCTTCCTTACTGTAATTAGCTTGTATATTGCTATTGTTTCACTCTATATTATGTTCTGGAATCCTAGCTAGCTATTGGGGAAAATCTTTAAAATATATTTGTTAATCTGCCAATTTCTGTCTTTATTCTTGATTCTGCTGAATAGGCGGGTATAGAAGGCTTTTTGACAATGAGTGTACCTTTTTGGTGAATTGGTTTTTTAAGGTTGGATGGAAACATTTTTTTTCCACACAAAGCTTTTGTAAAATTTATGCCCTAAAATAGGAAGAAAACCTGACTGATTACAGTGGGTTATTTTCTGGTGATTACAGGAAAAATCTTGCTCTACTCAAATGAAATTGCTAATGGGGTTTTCAGTAATGTAAAAATGTAATGTGGGTCATTGCTTTTTTTTTTTTTAATAGTAATTTGTCTTTTACCTCAGGATTATTATAGAAAGTTGTCAATGCAATTTAAAAATGATGAACATTAGTCTGTTCAATTCCCCCTTTGAGACAAGAAATTAATTTTGATTTCTTGCAGAAACAAATTAAAGATGCATCTAAAAAAACAAAACATGGAAGATAAGAATGTCATTATTGTGGTCAAAATTCTAGGGATGTTAGTTGCCACATGACTTTATTTTCTCCAAAGGAATTTTATTCCTTTCTATATGTATTAGAAGGAAAACATGAGAAATGGGAATTTATTTTATAATTTAAAAATTTGTCACTGTATGTTGTTTTCCATAACCTTTACCTCCAAGTATATCTTTTCCTCCTCCCCTACCCAGAGAGTCATTTAATTTACCAAAGAATAACAACAACAACAATAGCAACAAAGAAAAGAACAGGAAAAAAGGAAGGGAGAGAATAAAGCAATTTGGCAAAATCTGCTGAGACTGGCAACATATACAATGATAGATAAGAGAGAGGCAAACCTTAGTCATTAAAATTATAGAGAATTCAGTTTCATTTTTGTAGGTGGTGTTTTTTCCATTTACATTATTTTAGTCATATATATTGTTTTCCTAGTCCTGTTTACCTTAATTTGCATCAGTTTAAATACACACATCACATGTATCTTCCCATGATTTTCTTTATTCTTCATATTCATTGCTTTTTGTGGAACAATATCGGGATGTGGAATGGACCTGTGATTTCATCAATATCAGGAATTATAAGATGAGGAAATTAATTTTTTCATGAAAGTCCATATTTTGTCTTACATCTTATGGTTTTGTCCAGAGGACTAAGAAGTTAAGTATCTTACCCAGGGGCATATAGCCAGTACATGTCACAGGAAAGACTTTGAATTAAGATCTTCGTGGTTTGGGAGCTAGCTCTCTATCTACTTTGCCATGATGGACAATATTATCTGCTAGTGACATATCATTATAGGGTGTCCTGTATCTTAAATTATTTAATAAACATTTAGTATTTACCTAATGAATCTCAGAAAATAGAAACACATGTATGTAGCTTCTACCAAAGTTTTATTCTGATACCTCATTGTATTGTGGTAGTGATTTAAAACTTTTAAAAAAATGTCAGTAGTGACCCTGGGCAAGTCACTTAATCTCAATTGCCTCATCAAAAAAAAATGTCAGTAGTTAATGACTAAACAAACTCTCATAATAAAATTATGTAATTGAATATTAATGTGATATAATAAATAATGAAACTGATTCAGAAAAAAATGGGGAGATTCACTTCTATGAATTGTTGCAGTGAGATGAACAGAATAGCAGAATGATTTACACAAAGACTAAAAATTAAGAAGAAAAACTACTTTGAAAGATTGGTCAATGCACTGATCAGCTATAACCTCAGCAGATTCATGAGGAAGCTTGTTTTCATAGATTGATGAGCTAATGGTAGAGAATGAGACATACATTTTTAGAATTGATCTATTGACCATGCTCATTAGATAAAAGGAAATGTGTTTTTTTTAATAGGAAGGGGGGATGATGGTGATACAAAAAAATTAATTTTTTATTAAATTTTTAATTAATTTTTTTTCCTGAGGCAATTGGGTCATATTTGAACTTGGGTCTCCTGACTTCAGGGCTGGTGCTCTATCCACTGCATCACCTAGCTTCTCCAATAAAAAGCTTTAATAAAAAAAATTAAAAGAAACTCCATACTCTTTGACCCAGCAACATCACAACTATGTATGCATCCTAAAGAGGTTTTTTTTAAAAAGGGAAAAAAGGACCCATTATTTATAGCAGTTCTTTTTTGTGGTGACAAAGAATTAAAAATTGAAAAGGATGTCCATCAATTGGGGAATGGCTGAACAAGTTGTGGTATGATTGTTATGGAATATTGTTGTGCTAAAAGAAATGATGAGTAGGATGGTTTCAGAAAAAAAAAAACTGGGATGACATATATGAACTAATGCAAAGTTAAGTGAACAGAATCAAGAGAACTTTGTATACAGTAACAGTAACATTGTAAGTTGATCTAAATCAATTCCAAAGGACCTATGATGAAAAACCCTATTCATCTCCAGAGAAAGAACTGATGAGTGCTGAATACAGATTCAAGCATCCTTTTTTAAAATAGGTTAAATATTGCAAGCCTTTTAAAAATATTTCCATATTTTTCATGTTGTCCAAGAAAAAAATCAGACCAAAAGGGAAAAAAAACACAGGAAAGAAAGGAAGGAAGAAAGGATGGAAAGAAGGAAAGAAAGAAGAAAGAAAAAGGTAAAAATGTAATACTTCTATCCACATTCAATCTCTACAATTTTCTTTCTGCATGCAGATGTCATTTTCCATCCCAAGCCTATTGCAATTGTCTTGAATCAGTTTTGTTGAGAAGATCCAAGTCCATCACAGTTGAACATCACATAATCTTGTTACACTATATGCAGTGCTCTCATGATTCTGCTCACTTCATCATCAGTTCATGTTCAGTCATACTTTAAAAAACATTTTTTTTGCATGTGTATATATGTGTGTGTGTGTTTTCTTTTTCAAC
The DNA here is from genome assembly GCF_902635505.1 of Sarcophilus harrisii. Lineage (NCBI taxonomy): Eukaryota > Metazoa > Chordata > Mammalia > Dasyuromorphia > Dasyuridae > Sarcophilus > Sarcophilus harrisii. The sequence goes on along the minus strand of NC_045428.1, from coordinate 485,845,537 downwards.
AGGGCTAATATAGATATTTTTAAAATCCCTTTAGAAATCTAATTAAGTTATACAATTTGATATCACTATTCTCAGTGAGGGAAGTAAACCATGGGTAAACTTGTGAGCATTAAATAAAAAAACAACACCAACACAGGGCTATCCAGAAGGCCTTGAGGTAGAGGGCCAGAGAATAATGGGAGAGTAATTCCAGAGTATTCAATTTAATAAGATTTCAGGGAAGATCATTCATCCACTTATTTTTTCCCTTTTAGTCAAACCTGTATTTCATCAAAATAGAGAATTCCAAGGGCAGAAAATCCCTGTACCAATGCAGATCAAAACCTTCTTTGTAACTGAAAGCCTTGGGGAGTTGACTAAAGTCTTGAAAGGCCAGTATCTTGCCCAGGACTACCATATGTCAGAAGTGAGAGTGAGCCATAAGCTTTCTGCCTCTCCATCCATTTTCCTTACATGTTATTCCTAAAACTATATGACTAAAAGTAAACCCTTTCATTACTGCTTAGGAAAAAGAATGCACATAAATTTCAAATTGGGTGAATATTTTTCCTCCACTGACATCATGAAAGCAAAAGTATAAGCATTAAAGAATGATTCTATACCATCAAATCTTTGCTGGAGAGTAGCATACTGGGCTAAAGGAAATCATCTGTACTCAGGAAAATGCTGAATTACACCTGCATGATAAGAGGAGAGAAAGTCAGAGTAATGGTAACTATATGCTCAGAACACTTGGTAATCGAAATTTTACTTCCCAGAACCCTGAATAAAACTATTGCTTAATTTTTTTTAAATTTTTGCCTTTTGCATTATTAAAGGAATAAAATAACAAATGAAAAGAAAACAAGTTGACAAGGACTTAAAAAACTTCCACTATTTTCTGCTTACTCAGTGCAAATTCAAACAAAACCTCTGTATTTGTCATACTGTCCCATGACATTTAATGTTCACAATATTCACTATAACACACTCAAGGATCCCCAATCATCATCATCTTGACCAAGATTTTGCTTTGGAGACGAAAGTTAACATATTATTTTTATTTAATTTTTTAAAAGAATAATACTAGTTCAGTAAGATGTCTAGTGGCAAGCAGTGACATAAAGATTTTCTGCTTATATTTAATTTAATTAGAAAGTGAAATTGACCAGAATATCTCATTTCCTCAAATTTTCTGACTAATTCAAGTTTTACTGTTACTTTATGAAAATGTGGGATGTAACAGAAAATGACTTCAATTTTGTGTCAAAGTATCATAGAATCATAGGTTCTCATGATATCATAGAATGTTAAAGTTAGGCCAGAGGTTATCTGGCTTACCCTCTTTATCTCACAGATTCTGTTGCCCAGGAATGATTTGACTAATTAAAATACATTTTGTCAAAAGAACTTTACGCAAACAATTATCTGGGCTTCATTTGACATTGGGCAGCTAGGTGGTACAGAGCACTGAAAAACTCATTTCCATGAATTCAAATCTGGACTCAGATACTTACTAGCTGTGTGATCCTATGCAAATCCTTATAGGATGACCGGTATAGCTGTATAATTATGGTTTGCTACTGGCTTTTTTTCTGCTGATTGGTTGCTCTCTATAGCCATTTGTTCTTTTCTTGATAGTGACCAAACACTTTGAAAAGGTCAAATAAGCATTTATAGATGAATTACCACCTACCATAGACAAAATTAGAGAAGAACATTAATTAAATTAGAGAAGAATATTTAATAGGGTCTTTTGGGCATTACATAGCTAAGGAATGAAGCATAACACTAATTTGGAGGCAATGAATATTACTTTGTTCCCAAAAGATAAAGTTAAACTGTTTACCTTACAGATAATCAGTATGGTTCCTGAATGAGTTGTAAAATTAATTGAGAATCTGAGCCTCATTTCTATTGCAATCAAGGACTGTCCAATTTCATTGAGAGCATGGAAAATAATAGATGAGACAAGCTGGACAGTCTTTAAAACAAATTGCTTACTATACTAAGAAATATCTGAAAGGAAGAAAAAAGAAAAAAAAGGAGAAAATAAGGCACAAAGATTAATAAGGCAGAAAAAAGAGAGAATAGACAAGAATGGTAAGATGGCAGGGAACAAAGAGAGAATTTCTATTTTTTGGGGAAGCCTAGGGAGATATAAAGACAAAAGTGGAGAAGCTCAGAAAATTGAGTTGTCAGAGACTTCTGGCATAGATACTCCTTTGTCTTTTGATTGTCTTTTAACCTCTTTCATATTAGAGACATGGTCTTTTAGAGTAAAAAGGAGACATGATTTATTCCAAACCCTCATTTTCACAAATGAAGGAATAGAAATCCAGAATGGTGAGGTGATTTGGCAAAGGTCAGATAGCTAGTAAATTGCAAAACTGGTTCTTAGATGCTTGTCTAGGCTTCTTTTCACTCCACTATACCTTCATTTTGTCTTCTTATTTTCCTGTTATCTTTTGTGAAAAAGTTAAAATATTGTGTAAAAGGAGTGGATGTCACAAAGGCATAGAGTTAAATTCAATTGAAAATATTCCAAGGCTTGTGGTAGAACAAAATATTATGCCTTGGCACTGGGAATGATGGATAATTTAGATAAGATATGTTCAACAATTAGTCTGGCTTCATTTGACATGAAAAGAAGGACTTTTGCTACCCAATGTAGCAAACCCAACTAAAGGTTTTAGGTGAAGGAACTAGGGCTCAGAATATACAAGGTTCAGTTCAAGGAATAGGTATATTGAACCTGGAAAGAAAAAAAAAACTCAGGTGGATGGGGTAAGCATTTTCATGGACTTTTGTGGTTATTAGATTGTGAGCTCCCTGAAAACAGTCACGGTCTTTTACTTTCCTTTGCATCTCCAGTGCTTACCACAGTGCCTGAAACATAGTGAGGTTTAATAAATACTTATTAACTGATTAACAAGTTTAAGGGTTGTTATATGGGGAAAGGATTAAACTTTCCTTCTTGGCCCTGGAGGTCAAAAATAGGAGTATATTATATGTAACAATAATTACCTCATTCTAAGTCTAAGTGGCAATATGAATGGCCCTTAGTATTTGTGTGTTTCCTTCTTTTTTACTTTGGGGAATTTATCTCAGTTGAAAAGTTATGAGTTGAGTTACAATCTAAGTTCCAGTTAGAAAAAATTTTGAACATTTAAGCTGAGGTTAGGCTCTCTGCCTAACTTCACATTTATATCTATTTCTGGGTAAGCCCTGGACTCTTTCTGATTGAGGTAAAATTCAGTTTACTGGAAATGTTTGTGTAACAAAATAGATTATATTATAGTATCTGTAAATGGGCAGGAATCAGAAGAAGAAAATGGGGCAAAGGAGACTTTTTCTTAGGACTTCCTTCAGTCTTCCTTGGATCTTCTGTTCTGTGATGCTTCTAGGGCCAATAACTCTTCCTCAATATCTCAATATGTTCTCTGCCACAGATTAGATCTGATTTTGCTCTACAAGGATATGCTGGAATTCCATTCTTTTTCCAAGGTCTTGAATCCTCTATTCCTTTAACCTATTCCTGGTATAATTTCCAGTACTCTCATGATTTGTTCATTATCTTCTACACCTTTTCTAATTGGTCAACATTTTTCTGAAAGTGACTCTGAGAAGGGAACATGATATTCAAGAAAGTGTCCAGTAGGGCAATTATCTCTATCACTTTGGTCAACATGTTTCCATTAATGCAGCCTAAGATCTTACCACCTTTGATTACTCCATGGACTTATATTGAGCATGTAGCTCCAGATTTTTTCACATGAACTTCTCCCCAGCAATGTTTTCTCATTCTGAATCTATAGAGTAGATTTTTTTCAACCAAGGTTTAGGTTGGGTTAAACCTAAAATTTTAAATTCCTAAGACTCTGTTTAAGAATTTACATTGTTTTCTATTCATTTTTGCTCCATTATATTGGGTCCACCATTTTAGCCTGCCATTATCTATGCAGATTGTGATTCTTTTATCCAAAGTCTTGAGTTTACATAGATCTGACTAATGACTCTTGCTAGACATGTATAGTTAATTTACCCCTTCCCCAGTAATATTTCTAAAAAAAATTTTTTTTGGCTGAGGCAATTGGGGTTAGTAACTTTCCCAGGGTCACACAGCTAGGAAGTATTAAGTGTCTGAGGTCAAATTTGAACTCAGGTCCTCCTGACTTCAGTGCTGGTGCTCTATCTACTGTACCACTTAGCTGTTCCCATAATACTTTATCTTTTAAAAGACATCCCTCTCATCTCCTGTGATGCTCACTATTGTAGTTACAATTTTTCAAATGTAGTACAAGCATTAGTGATAGATTTCCTGTATTTATTGTTGTCTACCTTCATTTATAATATGATTAGTGTGCACTTAAACATGCAATAACTATGTGTCAGTTTATCTTGACCTGGTTACTATTAATTTAGCATTCTTGTGGTTTTCTTGTGGCTGTCTTCCTTTGTTATACTGTCAATTGCATCCTATTTGTATCTTTGAAATACATGATTTTAACAATATTTTCTTTAACCAACAGTTATTACTAAATACCATTAAAGGGAACAGATCTGAGCCAGCTACTGCTTATTCTATTGTCCTATTCTGTCATTTTCTTGTTATTGTTGTGTAATCCCTGAAGTTTAATCCTATACCTATGATTCCATTCAACCAATGTTTGCTAAGTATCTATTATTCTCACCACACCATGTTAGATATAAATCATTGGTTAAATAGAATCGGATCAAGGACAGATCTCTGGGGAACTCCACTAATGATGTTCCTTCAAGTTGACATTGACCTATTATTTTTATTATTCTTTGAATACATTTTAATTCTCTCATCTAGATAGTATGTCTATTTTGCTCACAATGATATCATAATAGAGCATGTCATATTTTTCAACTACAACTAATAGCTAACATTTACTCAGTATATTAAATTTTATAAAACACCTTGCATGTGTTATTTCATTTGTTCTTTGTAACAACCTTGTGAGGTAGGTGCTAAACTATTAAATTGTTACCAAATCTGTAACTTATGACTGTTCCTTTTCCTCAGCCTTCAGATCCCATAGTTTCTCAAGTTCTTTGATTTTGTTATTTTAATAGTTTAAGGATCTATATCGGGGTCCTCAACCTACAGCCTGCGGCCAGATGCAGCAGCTGAGGACATTTATCCTCCTCACCCAGGGCTATGAAATTTCTTTCTTTAAAGACCCACAAAACAAAGTTTTTGTTTTTACTATAGTCTGGCTCTCCAACAGTCTGAGGGACAGTAAACTAGCCCCCTCTTTAAAAAGTTTCATGACCCCTGATATACTTTCATTAGTCTGGATTCTTTCTCCCCTTAAATGATGGATGACAATCCTCATATGGCATTAACTAGAGACTACTCACTAATCTGATTGTTGTTCTCTGGATGCTCTTTCAGCTTGTAATTTTTTGTTTGGGGGTACAAACATGTTTTCATCAGTATGGGGAATTCCTATTATTGAAATATTCTCTTCTAATGTAGGTAGGCAATTCTTCAGTAGCTTATTGACTTAGATAGCTGCTTGGGACCTTTAGACATTAAATATCATGTCATTGGTCACTCAGACAAACCATGTCTTTTGAGTTGCAAGGCTGGGCTATCCACTATGTCAGGCTATTTCTCTCTCCGGCTTATCAATGTTCCTCTCTAAAATGTGGTTTTCAGAATTGAACATAATATTCTACTTGTGTTATAACACACAAGGTATATAGGGGAATTGTCTCCTCATTTCTTAGAACTGTGGTTGTCTTAATGTAGACTAAGGTTTTGTTTGTTTCCTTGGCTATAAAATCAAAGTGTTGACTTAGATCAGACTTGAAGGCCATTAAAACTTTAGGTCTTCTCCTAAATAAACAGCTACTTAGATTGCCTCCCTAATCTTATACTTAAGAAGTTGATTTTAAAAATGAATCCATATCTAAAATTCATATTTGTCCCTGGTAGGATAAATAGATAAGGACTTGAATGTCATTTTAATATATTTGGTTTGATATTCTAATGTAGTTTTTGCTTTTTCTTTATATTTGCAGTACTTAGCATAGTCCCTGGCATGTAGTAAGGACTTGATAAATGCTGCTGATTGGTCTGATAAATCTTTTTCAACCTTAACTCATCATCCATTGTGTTAGTCATTCTTTCTAACTTTATTATATAAAAATTTAATTAGCATGTGATCTATATTTTTTATCTAAGACATTGATTAAAATTTTAAAAATGACACAAATCCTTTGGTTACTTCACTGAAGATCTCTTGAAATTGATATAGTTACACATTTGAATCTGATCATTTGACTAGTTTGGAATCCATCTGATCTATGTCTCTCCAACCTGTCTAGAAATGTAGCATGAGGATCTTTTTTTTCTTTTGGTTTTAAAAGAAAAAAGAACCGAAATGGTGGGAAATTACACTGAATTAGATAGATATCTTGATTTCTCTTTGCATTTGGATTCTTGATTTGATGCTGACTTCTTGGTTCTGACTCTTTTCCATAAAACCTCTCACCTTACCCCATGATGCAGGTATAAAGCAATCAGTTCTTCAAAGTTCTCATATCATTGTTGCCTGGTTCAGTCATTTGTATTTATTTCATTCTTCCATATCAAAGAATCATGTCTCTGCCTATCTTATCCCTACTCATTCTCTTCTGACCCCCTCTTAGATTGTAAACCCCTTGAGAGCAGGGTGTATGTATCATATCGCCTCTTTCCCTAATATAGTAGGGTGACTTGCAAATAGTAACATTTACTAAAGGTTTGTTGAAATGCTATTGAATTAAACAGCAAGTAATTCAACAGAATTAGATTTATGTTAATAGTTATAGGGAAATAGTAGGTACAGAAAAATTAAAGATGCTAATGACAATTTTAGAATACCAGAGTGAAGAAAGTCTGTCATACTTGTTATTAATCTGAATGAAGTCATGATGTTTGGTCAACTACTATTATTTGAATTATGAAGATTGAAACTAAGTTATTGGCCCTATAAGTCCTTGTAAATGATACCAATATGAGCAGTAGATAAAGTAGATGAAGAAAGAGGAAAATTAGCTTTTTTATATTTTATATGTTTAGATGTAAAATATAAAAGAAGGATTCATAAGATCTTAGGTCTGAATGGAGAGGAAGGAAGAAATATTTATTACGTATCTATGATGTGCCAAGTGCTAAAAACTTTACAGATATCTCATTTAATTTTCACAACCACTCTGGAATACCCCACAGATGCTACTATTATCATTATTTTTATAATTGAGGAAATGAGGCAGACTATAGTTAAGGGATTTGCCCAGAGTCTCATAGCTAATAAGTGATTGAAGCAGAACTGAACTCAGATCTTCCCAGCTCCAGGTTCCTTGTTCCACTTAATGCATCAGCTAGCTCTCTTGGGAAGGGAACTTCACCTCCTTACCTAAGACAATTCATACTCAAATATGTAATTTCCCCAAAGCATCTACAATAAATAAGCACTCATGAACTTTTGCTTGAAGACTGGAATGAAAATCAATCTACTCCCTCCTGCCTCTTTGCAAATTCTGCTTTTGCTCCTACTTTTGTTTCCTGTGATCAAACAAGCTAGACAAGTCATATATCTCAATTCCATGTGTCAGCTGTCCTTATATTTAAAGAAGGATTTAAAGAATATTCCTCCTAAGACTTCTTTCCTTCAGACAAAATATCCTCATTTCGTTCAATTTAATAAGCATTTAGTAGGTGCATTCTATGTATTGTCTGGGTATAGATGAAACAAAGATAAGAAAACAAGCACCTGCTCTCAAGGAGCTTACATTCTATTGGGAGTAACAGCACTTCTACCATTTATTACCAGTACCACTTTGGATAAATCAAATGATCTCTTTGGTCTCAGTTTACTTCATCTGTTTTCATTCAGTTTTTTTTTTTAGATCTAGTAACTAAACTTAAAAAAAAAAACAAAAAAAGAAACTCATAGTTTTCAGAGTTCAGTGATCCAAATGATGACTTCTTAATCTATTTTCCAGGTCAGTTTTTTTTAATATTTAAGTCTTTTGATTTTGTTCTAATATTTCTTAGTTGTCTCATGAAGTTATTGATTTATGTTTGGAATAGGCTAGTTTTCAGGGAGCGCATTACTTAAAGAAAATTCACTACTTTATATTCTAAGCCGTAATTCATCTTCAAATTCTTTCCTTTAGAGTTTTTATTTACTTTAAAGATCTTGCTTTATTTCTTCTAAGTATTTGTTAAATTCTTGCAGAATATTCATGCCTTCCCCCCACTCTGGCCCTTGAATCTCTGCTTACAGTTACTATTTTCTCTTTCTAAGCTGGACATTAGGAGGTCTTTGGATCTTCGATAATTTTTTATTCTGGTTAGTATTTTCTTTCATTTGGTTGTCTCTTTCACTCATTTCTGAGGTTGAGGCTTTGTGCCAGGTCAGCTTCATTTCATTTTGTGATCTTGGGTAGTATGGTTGGCCCTGATTGTCTTATTTAGGATCCCCTGGTTTCTTGCCTTGTACCTCATAAGATTAAGCTTTTCTGGATCTTTTAATTCAGAATGCTGTGTACCTCGGAGTTCCTGGAGTCCTGAGCTGTGCTGGTATTAATGCTGTTATGATGCACTGAATGTTGCCATTCATCTGGGCTTCCAAGGACTATTTTCTCACACTTGCCACATCATTTCTCCAATTTTTTTTTTTTTTTTGCTATGGGCACAGTTTTCTGTAGGCTATATGTACCTCTGATCTTGGAGGCTTTTGGCTTGTCTGCCTGTACTGTCATTGTCTTTACTGGTGGTAGCCCCACTTCTTATGGTTGTGGGCTTCTGGATGATTATGAAGTTCTGGGATGAAAACATTACAGGAAAAATGTCAGATTTTTGCTGGACTAGTTTTCTCTTCTCTAAAATGAGGAACTTGGATGAGATGGTGTGTAAAGCTTCTTTCATCTCTTGATCTGTTATCCTGAACACAGAGAGTGACTATGAAATAGATAGAAAATTAATGCAAAGTAATTTCAGTTTGGGGGCAGGCACTTCAACCAATCCTTCTATGGTAGGATTTTTCAGTACTGTCAGCAAGCTGTTTTCTTTCCTCTGGATGCTTGCCAACTTGTCAATGCTCTTCTTTAAAGCTGAATACAGTTCTCAAAATGGCAGAATACAGCGGCTTATCTTGTTCTGAACACAGTGTCTCTATTAAGGCCAGCCTAACTTGTATTAGCTTTTAAGGATCTCAGGTCACATGTTAACTCATAGTGAGCTTTCAAATCTCTAAAACGTCCAAATCTTTTTCAAATGAAACTTGTTTTATCTTTTTATGGGACCTTTCAGAGATTCACAGATGATAGATGGTACCATAAGAGGACTTCTTTTCCATCCTACAGTTTTTTATGCAGATATCAGAGAGTAATTAGTAAATTATATAGAAGATTTGACCAGAGGTCTTTCCAGAAAGTAAACTGATTGGTCATCTTAGTAACTCATTAATTACTGTCTATTTAAAATCCAACCTGATTTAAGTACTGGAGGTGCAGCTAGTCAGTTTGCCTAAGATCCATCCATTCCCCTGAAAGGCAGTGTGGAAGTCACAATGCTTGCCCATGGACCATCTGATCCATGGCATTGGTGAAGTGGTTATTCTCCAAAGTGGGTCTGAGACTTAGGGAATGGCCTGGTGAATGTTCTGTACATTGCATAAAGTAGCCCCTGCTCCTTCCTCCTTCTTGTCCTGCAATGACTCTATCCCTCATTCTCCTCCCCACCATACTCATAAGAGCTTAAAATTCTGGCCTCAGCTTACTTTGATTGATAACCTGCCTATCTGCATCTTATTATCATGCTTTATAACAGACCAGCAGTGTGATTACTACTAATTACTATTACTAATAATGTTCCAAACTTTTTTTTGCTCAGAATGTTTACTTATGTTACTCTATTGATTTACCAGTCTTCTGTACTTTTTTTTGAAAAACCTCTATAAAAAAAAATAAAATAAAATAAAAAAAAAGAAAAACCTCTATAGCAGTAGGGAATAAATGTAGAAGAATTATGAGAGAAAATTATTCCTGGCTGCCAAGAGTGGTATTTCTGAATTTCCTCAGAGCCAACTCAAGCAACTACAAGGAATGCTATCCTCAGCCCTGACTGCCTAGAGAAAATTGCCAGTGCTGCCAGAAACAAATGTTCCATGGCTGCCAAGGTGGCAACTTGCCTCCAGACCCCATAAGAGAAAACGTGGATAACTGCCAAAACTTCTGGTTATAACTGTCTGTCATGGGATGGTAGAGTGCAAAGAACATGAAATTGTATTCAGAGGGTGTGGTTCAGAGTCCACTCTGCCACTTACTAGCTATGTGATCTCAGGCATTAGGGTGGGGAGAAATTCAAAATGGAAGAAAATGAATGTGCAAGTGAAACATTTTATACTATGTACTTGATAAAACAGGAGGTGTTTTTCTTTGCTGAGAGGAACATGAAACAAGGAAAAGGTAAATGACTGACCAAAAGTTACAATGAACTCCTGGTTGAACCTAGGTGTCCCTACAACTGTGTGGGTATACATAGTCTTCCTTTATTGAACCAATTCTAATGAGAGTGAAGTTCAAGCATCACCTGGAACCCTACCATTTCCCCCTCCATTGTAAATGTTCTTGAGTGGCTCTTTTATTTGGGAAAAATTTCTACCTTTCTCTTCCTCCTTCTTCTAGTACATCCCTCTTTCTCCCTGCTCCAACTGTTTTTTTTTTTTTTTTTTTTTTTTGGAGATTATTCCAACATAAATAACTTATAGCCATGCCTTGTATCTATGTAAAATCCCTTTAAGTGTCCCAATAATGGTAAACTTTTTAAGAGTTACACATATCATTTTCCCACATGGGAATATAAACAGTTTAACCTTATTGAGTCCTTTATGATTACACTTTCATATTTTTCCTTTTATGCTTCTTTTTGCCATGTATTTGAATATCAAAGTTTTAATTAAGTTCCTTTTTTTTTTAAATCAGGAATGTTTAAAATTTCCTCTATTTCATTAAATTTCCATTTTTCCCTTGAAAGATTATATATTGTTTTGCTGTGTAAGTGATGCTTGGTTATAATCTGAACTCTTTTGACCACTGGAGTATATTATATCCTGAGCGCTCTACTCCTTTTGCATAGAAGCCATTAAATCTTGGCTGATCCTGACTGTGGCTTCTTCTAGTTGCTTGAAATATTTTTACTTTGACCTGGGATTTCTGGACTTTGGCTTTAATATTTCTGAGAGTTTTCATTTTAGGATAATTTTAGGATTTTAGGATCATTTCAGGAGGTGATTGTGGGTTTCTTTTGACTTCTATTTTGTTTTCTGGACCTACAATACCAGGTCAATTTTCCTTGATAATTTCTTGAAATATAATGTCTTTGCTCTTTCTTTGATCATACCTTTCAAGTAGCTTAATAATTCTTAAATTAACTCTATTTGATCTATTTTCCAGGTCACTTATTTTTCTGATGACATATGTCATATTCTTTTTTCATTTTTAACTTTGTTTTATTGTTTCTTGATGTCTCACAGAGTAATTAGCTTCCATTTGTCCAATTCCAATTTTTAAGAAGTTATTTTCTTGAGTAAGCTTTTATTTCTCCTTTTCTCTTTCATAAATTCTGTTTTTTAAGCATTTTTTCCTTCAGTGAATATGTGTGTGTTTACTATTAAGCCAATTCTATTTTTAAGATGTTATTTTCTTCACTACTTTCTTGTGCCTTAAAAAAGCTATAATTCTCTTTTCATAATTTTCTTGTATCATTCTCATTTCCTTTCCCATTTTTTCCTCTCTTACACTTATCTCTTTTATAAACTTTTCCAGGAATTCTTGTTGTGCTGGGGTCCAATTGAGATATGTTTTTGAGGCTTTGTAGCTGTTTTCATATTGTTGTCTTTGTTTATCTCTTATTATTCCTTGCTTTTAATGGCTGTTTATGGTCAATTTTTGTGTTTTTTTCTCACCTTTTCATTCTATTTCTTGACTTTGAACTTTATATTAAAGTTAGGCTTTGTTTACCATAGGGCAGAGAGCCACTGTTCCAAGCTTCAGGCTTTTTCTTGTTTCTGACTTTCTTTTTTTTGCTAGTGAAGAGTTTCCCTGTAATCTTTTTTTGAGCTGTTGTCTTACCCTCTCATCATCTCTGGATTAAGAGCTCCTGAAGATGCTGCTGCTGTTATTCATATGTGTGTGGGGTTCTGGAAGACTCCCACCAAACTCCCACCAGACTTCCACTCAACATAGTCTTAGATGAAGAAAAGGATTCTATGAGGTAAGGAGAGAATGGACTTCAAGTATGGAAGGCAATTGCAATGCAAAGGTATTGGACACAGGAGTTGAAGTTGTACTGAAGAAGGGAGAAGGTAGTGTGATTGGACTACAGAGTATGAGAGGAGGAATAGTATGCACTGAGTAGTGCCCAAGGAAAAGTTGCAGCCAGGTTGTGCAGAGCTTTGAAAGTTACAATGAAGAGTTTATTTTATTCTAGAAGTGAAAGGAAGTCAATGGAGTTGGTTGAATAGGGAACACATGGTACACATATGGAATATTATTTTGATAACTTTCATACATATTTTTGATAACATCCTTTATTTTTTCTTCTTCAAAATTTCCCTTTTATTTTATGTTGCAGCCTATGCTAAAGTGCCTCCTGCCTTTCTGATGTCCTCTGGGAGGGGTTATCAGATGATAAAATTATATGCCTCATACAAACAGGAATATTTTGTGTTCTCCTTGGATGCTCCTTTACCTATCTCTATACCTTATTGAAGTTTAGTCATTTCAGTCCTTCTGACTCTTTTCCCTATTTGGGATTTTCTTGGCAGAGATCCTGGAGTGGTTTTCCATTTCCTTCTCCATTTCATTTTATAGATGATGAAAATGAGGCAAACAGGGTGAAGACAAAGTTAGCATGCTGGATGCCTTAGAATCAGCCGGAGTCAGAATAAGCAAAAGTCCTTGGTCTTTATTCTTGATCTTTAGAGGGAGAAGTGAAGGGAATGGACACAAGTTCTCCACCAACTCCCTTCTCTTTGTCCACTGCAAAAGTGACCCTGACTTGTCTTACTCCACCCTGTAATCCCTCTTACAATTATCTGTATACACTAAAAGATCAAGCCAGCACAGAATAGTGGGAAGGGCCATTTTCCAAGCATATGCTAATAGAGTATTGGCCAATGGATAATTAGCCTTAAGTGCTCGGTTGTCTCATACCAGTGCACCTACTCAGAGTTTCAGCCCTTTACATCTCTCACTTTCTTTTGTTTTAGAACACAGGTAGTCATGCCATCCCTGACTTCTCAGGAAAGGAGTTGAAGACACCGAAAAGGAGGTGATCACCCCCATTCCCCTCCCCCACCAGACTTCTCAGGAAGGGAGATGAAAAGCACCAAAGGGAAGTGGGGATTGCTAGCGGGTTTCTGGGCTGAAGGGTCTTTATTAGGAACAGGTGTGCACAAACCCATTAGCAGGGGAGGTATTACACAAGCACATAGCAATAACGCACAGGCTATTAGTGATGACTCTCCCCACAGCCGGTGCAGGCTCAATGTGGTTTAACAAACATGAATTGTACATGCAAGTAGTGATATAACAAACAATATAAATCAACATGGTGTTGTAAAAGATTTCCAGAAGTCCTAGAAGGAGGGTATGTAAACAACAATCACACATATGCCAAGAGATAGTTCAAAACCAATCTATTGTTCATTGCTTCACGTGTCAGGGAATCCAATGATCCCCTCAAGTTTTTGAAGTCCTGCAACAGTCTTATCATTTCTCAGAAGATCCAGTGAATAACGCACAGGCTATTAGTGATGACTCTCCCCACAGCCGGTGCAGGCTCAATGTGGTTTAACAAACATGAATTGTATATGCAAGTAGTGATATAACAAACAATATAAATCAACATGGTGTTGTAAAAGATTTCCAGAAGTCCTAGAAGGAGGGTATGTAAACAACAATCACACATATGCCAAGAGATAGTTCAAAACCAATCTATTGTTCATTGTTTCACGTGTCAGGGAATCCAATGATCCCCTCAAGTTTTTGAAGTCCTGCAACAGTCTTATCATTTCTCAGAAGATCCAGTGATTCCTGAGGGATTTCAAGTCCTACAACAATCTTATGTCTCAGAGAATCCAATGATTCCTGAAGGTTTTCAAGTCTTACAACAGTCTTATCATGTCTCAGAGGATCCAATGATTCCTGAGGGTTTTGAAGTCCTACAACAATCTTTTCATGTCTCAGGGATTCCAATGATTCCTGAGGGTTTTGAAGTCCTACAACAATCTTTTCATGTCTCAGGGATTCCAATGATTCCTGAGGGTTTTGAAGTCCTACAACAATCTTTTCATGTCTCAGGGATTCCAATGATTCCTGAGGGTTTTGAAGTCCAACAATTTTTGATGACCATGAGTCAAATGCCATAACTGCCAGGCTCTTTCAGTGGTGGGCACAGTTAGCGATGGAACCACTCAATGTTTCTTGGGTCTTCTCCTTTGTTTCAAGAGTCTGCTCTGTTTCTCTCTGATGGACAAGGCAAATACGGCTCGTTGGCACCCATCTGATTCCTTCTCCATCTGTAGAGATACAAGCAAACCCTCTCCTCCAAGCAGTGAACTTGTCTGGTCCCTTCCATTCACCACTTTCTGGGTCTCTCCACGTCACCTGGCGATTATCTAAAGATAGTGGAGCCACTGGCACTGGACACTGCCCTTCCAGTGGGTTATAAAACCTGTCTGCTGGAGCCAGTGCATCTTTGTCAAAAATGAAGAAGTTAATAGTATGTAATGGGCTGAAACTGAGTTGATGCACTGAGGTCTAAGCACTTAAGGCTAATTACCAATTGGACAATACTCTTTTAGCATTTGCTTGGAACATGGCCCGCCCCACCATTCTGTGCTGGCTCAATCTGTTGGATATAGAGAGACTTAGAAGAGGGAGTCCTTGGTCTTTATTCTTGGTCTTTAGGGGAAGAATTGAAGGGGATGGACACAAGCTCTCCACAACCTCCCTTCTCCTCATCCACTGCAAAAGTGACCCTGGCTTGTCTTACTCCATCCCCTAATCCCTCCTACAATTGTCTGTATACACCAAAAGATCAAGCCAGAACAGAATAGTAGGAAACATTGTTCTTGTAAGACCAATGGTCTCCTGTAATAGTTGGTGTTTCACCTAACTTGTTTCCATGGTCAGTTCATAGTGTTAGGCAGGATATGGTTACACCTAATGAAAACTTAGTATAGTAAATCACCTACATCCCATTCCTGTCTTGTCTCTACTCCTCACTTCTCACTAGTATGTATACTGGAAATACTATAAGAAAAATTAAAAAGTAATATAGCATCTTTCTTATTTCCATTTGTTCTCAAAGATACCTTTTAAATTTTATCTTTAATTAATCAATCAACTTATTAAATGCCTTCTATGAGTCAGGCAAAAAGAGAAAAATGAATGAAGTGATATCTATCCTCAGGAAACATATTCTATTGGGGGTGGGAGTGGTGGCAATATATTCACATATAAGTATATTATATACTTGCATATATAAATATATGTGTATATATGTGTTTTATATGTATATATTATATACGTATAAATTATGTATATATTATATATATATATACTACACATATACACACACACACACTAACAAATACACACGAATAATTTTGGGGAAGGCACTATCTGTTGGGAATAATTAATATGGCATTCTGTAGGAAGTGGCATTTCAATTGAACCTTGAAGGAAATTAAGGATCTAAGAGACAAAAGTGATGAGGGAGGGAATTCCAGGCATGAGGCAATAAACAGCCTGTGCAAAGGTCTAGAGATGGCAGATGCAATATCATTTTGAAGAACAGCAAGAATTCTATATTAAAGAAATATCCTTCGGAAGTATTTATGCCATTAGTATAATATATACAGTATATGCATAAACCTACTGTTACTCATAGAATACTTTGTTAAATATTAGATCCTGGGGAGATACAACTGTTAAGTAAAATACAGTTTTTATCATCATAGAGATTATCAAGTCCACTGCAGAAAATCCCACAAATAGAAGTAACTATATTATTCAACATTACAAAATAATTGCATCAGAGAGGTACAAGACGAAATAGTATATGAAAACAGAAGGACAGATTTTTAAGTGATGGAGAAGGGAGAGAAGATGAAGAGGAAATCAAAGAATTCTTCAAGGAAAGGGTAACATTTAATTCGAGTTTTTAAAAATGGGTAGAAATTCAGTAAGTAAGGGGTAGATCAAGAACATTCCAAGCACATGGAATAGAGTGAGAAAGACAGAAGGTTAAAAAAAAGTAAGGGATATTTTGGAGGTCAGAATTTAGTTCCATTAGTTTGGGGTATAGAGTAGTGTGTAGGAGAGCTGGAATGGATTAGTAGCATTCAGTTATGGAAAATCTTAAACATCAGGCAAAAATTAATGTTATTTATACAGCAAACCAATAGGGAACCACTGAAAATTTTTGAGCAAATTTTGAGGCAATGTATTTTAAAATATGCTATGGGACAAGAGGGAGGATACAGACAGCTATCTTCAAGTATTTGGAAGGTGTTTAAGTGGAATAGGATCTAGACAGAAACCTGCCCTAGAGGGCAGAACCAGGAACATCAAGCAGATAAATATAGGCTTGATAGAAGGAAATCTTTCTAATTTCTAATTAAAATTGTTCAGAGGTAGAATGGTTTGCCTCAAGAAACAATGAGGACCTTTCAATTAAGGTCTTTAAGTAAAAGGTGAATGATCATTTACTGGATATTTTGTAATGGTAATTCTTTCTTTCAGGTTTGGGCTGGATTACACAGCTGTTGAGATCCTTTCCAATTCTAAAATTATAATGATTTTTGTTCTATGACTGGCTACAGACCTGTGACAACTCCAAGGGATTATTGAAGAGGATTGTGATTTAGCTTCTGAGGGGTGTTTAAACTAGTGAGTAATTAGAGATTGGGAATTGAGTGGTGATGGAAGAGACAGAAAGTTAGTCCTAGTGGCCAGAGGGCCTGAGGGTTGATTTGGGTTGAGGTTTGGTTTGGAAGGTTGACTGGAGGATATACATGAAAGAGAGAGAGATTAAAAGAGGGAATAATTCCATGGGGATAGTGATTTTACTGATGATAAATGGAGCAGTGGAAAGCAACTGTGCCAGTAGAGCAAACACAGAACTGGAAAGCACCAGAAGTACCTTAAGATTTAGTCTGGAAGAGACTTTTGTATAGATATGGGGTGATGAATTACAGTAACCTCTCTGTTTAAATGCCACAAGGAAAAAGTAAAGATTATAAGAATAGATTTTTGTCTTATATAACATGTGTGAATTGTGTATTTCTGAGTTCCTTCTAGTTCTATTTTAGAAAAATGATTTCCCAGAAGGAATGAGTGACTTAGGACATGGGGTGTATATGACAGAGAGTGACAATAGTATGACTCACTGATATGAAAGATAGATTGGGGTTAGGAAAGAGAATGAATTGGGGGAGGTCTATTAAGATATTGCAATAATCCAAGCAGAAGGCCTGTGCTGGAGAGGTAATGATGAAAAAAGAGAAGATGGGAGAGATATAATGAAGGTTTAAGTGATATTAGGTGACTGATTAGATATGAAAGGTGAAGGAGAAGGGAGGACTGAAGATTACAACATAGGTTTACAACATAGGATAGTGAGAGAATGTTGGTGCCTCTGATGTAAATATAGATGGAAGCAGGAAGAGAAAGTTTAGGGGGAAGCATAATAAGCAGGATTATAGATAGATATATTAATTTGAGGGTATTGGTGAGATATCTATTTCAAAATACACTGTAGGCAATTGGAACCTGAGAGATATGTCAAGACTGAAGGTATTAATTTGAGTCATTTACATAGTGTTGGTAGCTGAAGCAGAAGAAATAAATGAGGTTAACATAGGAGAGATCATGGAAAAAAAAAAGAATGGACCAATTCCATCCACCTGAAGGAGGGGGGGAAGAGGACAGAAAGTCAGTGAATAAAGCAGAGATGAGCAAATAGAAAAGAAGAGTATTCTAAAAAGTATGGCATCTCTAAAGTTAAAGGAAGAGAATATTCAGCATGAGGGTTAAATAGTAAACTGTCACATACACCTAAACATGTTGATTCCAGAGAAACAAGAAGAAACCCATGCAATTAAAAGCTATATGAACAAATATATAAGAGGTATGCAGTTTGACTAGTCACCTATCCAGCATCTGAATGAATGAATGATTGAGTATTTGTTATTTTGCCTAGAAAAGGGAGATACAAATATGGAAATCAAGGAGTCTCCACTCTAAAGAAACTTACATTTTAATGGAGGAAACAACAAACACAGGGAATTGGTGGTCCGGGAGGAGTCTTTGGTTTAGAAAGTTAGAGGAATGTGAGTAAAGCCAAAGGGGAGTAGGTTAGCACACATTTATGTGCTATAAGCAGCATTGTAAGTCGACAGAATAAGAAAAGTTTGTGTTTACAGAGGTCTTGATAGTTACAGAGCCCTTTTCATGGATTGTTAATTATTTGCTTTTCAAGACAATCTTAAGAGTAGGTAATAATAACAACCTAGTAATACCTTATTTGCTAATACTTTTATTCAACTCCCATATTATCCTCTTGTGAAATATTAATCTACCTATAAAATATTAAACATAAAAGAATAAAAGCAAGATAGTAGCTAGCCCTAAGACCATTTTTATCTGGTTCCATAAAAAGAAATGAGATGAATGAGATAATAATTATATTTAATATGTATAAATGTACATACATACCTATATACCCATATCCACAATCTATGTATATATATATATATATATATATATATATATATGTGTGTGTGTGTATGTATCTTTATATGTATGTATATATTTATGTATGTGCGCAATCGATATCTGTATCTCTGTAAACTACTTTTCTCACAGTAATGAGAGATAGAACAAACATTAAAAGGAGACTCTTATGACCAGTTCTGATGGACCTGGCCATCCTCAGCAATGAGATCAACCAAATCATTTCCAGTGGAGTAGTAATGAACTGAACCAGCTATGCCCAGAGAAAGAACTCTGGGAGATGACTAAAAACCATTACATTGAATTCCCAATCCCTATATTTATGCCCACCTGCATTTTTGATTTCCTTCACAAGCTAATTGTACAATATTTCAGTCTGATTCTTTTTGTACAACAAAATAACGGTTTGGTCATGTATACTTATTGTGTATCTAATTTATATTTTAATATATTTAACATCTACTGGTCATCCTGCCATCTGGGGGAGGGGGTAGGGGGGTAAGAGGTGAAGAATTGGAACAAGAGGTTTGGCAATTGTTAATGCTGTGGGCTTACACATACATATAACCTGTAAATAAAAGGCTATTAAAAAAAAAGGAGACTCTTAGAGGTTAAGTGATATATTCAGGTCACATTGTTTAGTAAGGAGCCTGGAATCCAAGCTTTTTGACTCCTGGTACAGTTCCCATTGTTCTGTGTCATCTTTGAGATGTGCAAAGAAAATGCTGTTGATTTGTATGGTGGTGAAGTAGAGACAATGGCTCATGTACTCAAAGTTACTATAGGTTTCTTCTAACTCAATATTGTAGAGCACAAAATCACTGCCCATAGAGAAAAGTCTTAATTTCTCTGAGATGGATCTATCTGTATTAAAAGGGATCACTGGTTTTTGAAGTCGAGGACTAAGGGTAAAGACTAAATTCTGCCAGTTATTACTGGTGTGATCTTGGACAAATTATATCATTTGTCTGAACTTAAGTTTGCTTATCGTGGCACTATTACCACCACTTCTTTCCTCAAGGCCCTGGTGTAGCTAGCTTGGGATCCAGATTGAGCCCAGGGGCCCCAGGAATCCAGATTGAGCCCAGGGACACTTTCCAGACCACTGATTCTGCTTCTCACTTATCCCCACAGGTATCCTATATGAGAACAACCCCTGAGGAAATGTTAACTGTCCCCCTTACCACTTATACTTATTATTGACCACCTATCCTTGACTGGCAAGTAAGCCAAAGAGGCAAGTATTATTTTTTTATTTCCACAAGAACATAGTATACTCTAGTAACTCCAAATACATACAACTGTTTTAGAAGTTCAGCAGCTTAATGGATGGAATTCTCTCCTATGTTGGCTGGAAGGAATCAGATTAGAAGCAAGTCCTTTGCTCTGGGGGGTCACTACCAATCTTTAGTGCTTTTTGGTAGACTCAAGTCATAGCCACTAATAACCTGGAAAAGAAAGTTCTTGCCAACAAAGTCCTTGTTTCTATCAAATGGCTTAAGATTGTTGACATATAAGGTTTTTTTTTAATTAGTGAAATGATATTAAAGAAGATGCATAAGAATTTGTTTGCCCCTGAACCCTAAGGATCACTGGGCCTTTCCAATCTGGCTCACAGATGAAACCACAATATATGTTGTCCTTCTCTATTAGAATTTGAGCTTCTTGAAGTAAGAGACTGTCATATATTTACACCTCTAGGGCTAGTATAGTGCTTTAAATATAGTTAGCATTTAATAAGTGTCTTTTAATTAATTAATTAATTCATGAGGGGGTGCTGGTGTCTGGTACTTATTAAGCAATTAAGAAATATTAATTTATTGTATTCTCTCATCTCTCAAGTCTCTCTGTAGAACTTTTAACTGTTTAATCCATCCTCTTTTGAGATTTTCCAATTAGGGCACATGGCCTGTTCTTGATTCATAATTAAAAGTAATCAGAGAACTTATGCCTTGCTGCAAAATTTGAACTTTTTATCAAAATGTTTTCCAAGTATTTTTTGAATCAGAGGAAATTTTTCTAGAATTTTTTTTATACAGAGTTAGTGGACCTAATTAGATTAGATGATTCATTGAAAACTAATGTTTATAGTGATTAATCTTCTGAAGTGGTCACATGAATTAGATCTGAACTATTTGAAGTTATGATTATGTAAAATATGGTAATTGGTACCAGTTCAATAGAAATAGGCAGTGCAAATTTGAGTAATGTGACCCTTTCAGGATGGGTTCTTTATAAGATCTACAAAATCTCCACTCTGATCCTAGCAGCTAGCAAGGCATCAAAACTATATTTCTACATTAGGTATTATGTAGATTCTAATTTAAAATGACTTTAATAAATCCTTTTTTTTTATTATCTTCCTTCTTTTCCTAATAATCAAGCAAGAAAACACATTTAGAAAAAAAAAACAGAACTCAGAACCTCGGTTTGTACAGTATCCTTTTAGAATGTGGTTAGTTAGGCCAACATTAAAACTATTTATTCTTTGCTAGATGAAGTAAAAGCCTTACAGAATTATGAGTAGCCAATCTACCTCTATTGCTGACTCACAGTGAGCAGCCTCTTGCCCTTGGGCTCTCTTCCTCTTTGTGTCATAATTTTTCCATATTTGAAAGAGGAATAGCAGTCCCTTACTTCCTTATATCTCAGAGTGGGTAGGAGGATGAGCTTACTCATCCATGGCTGGGGGAATTGAAAACAATCTCCAAATCCAGTTACCATGCAGTAGAATTTTTGAATGGAATAAAAACACCAGCTGGTGTTGTTGGATTTTACTCTTTAGTCACCTGATAATTGGAAAATCTTGCAAGATTCTTTACTGGTCCTGATCCATGAAGTAAGTGCTTGAAGCACAAAGATGATAAGGTCGGGTTTGGACTTTATGCCTCATTAATCTTTTTGAAAGCCAAATTGGGCATTCTGTCTTGCCACCCAAATTGTATGCAGACCATCTTGGAATAGTAGGAATGTCAACTGTCAGCTTATTGGGCCTCTGACCTGTAAAAGGAATTTGCTTAGTAATTTCTCTGTTAGATGGTCATCAAGTTTCTGTTGTATGCTACAAGTGACAAGGAGCTCATTTCCTCAAGAATTAGGTAATTACTTTTTGGCGGCTCCTTCAATTATGAGAAAATTATTTCTAGCCAAAATCTGGCCCTATAAATTTCTACTTCTGGTACTAGTTTTGTTCTCTGGAACAACTTTTTCTAATCCTTTTTCCAGATGACAATCCTTCAAGCTATTTGAAGATAACCACAGACCTAATCAATTTTCTCTTCTTCATGTTAAGCTTTCACAGTTCTTTTAACTGTTTCATTTATGACATGTTTTAGAGTTTTGTTATCCTGATGTTTCTACTAGGTTTAAGCTCTGTTTTTACAATGTCCCTTTTAAAAAATGTTGACCTTGGCACAGTGCTCAAGTTATAATCGAACCAGTGCAGAGCACATTGAGGCTATTACTTACTCTGTAAATAATAGTTCTTTTAATTCAGCCCAAGATTAGATATATACGGGGTGTTCCCAAAACCTTAGTTTTGAGGAAGAAGGGAATAAGAATTTCTATAATGCTTACTTTGTGCCAGGCACTGTATTAAATGCTTCAGAAATATAATTTCATTTGATTATCACAACTACTATCAGAGATAGATGCTGTTATTATCCCCATTTATAAATGAAGAAACTAAGGCAAACATAAATTTGGTGGTTTGCCCAGGATCACACAGCTAGTAAATTTCTGAGGCTTGATTTTTTTTTCTTTCCATATTTAATTTTAAATTAAGGCTTTGGGGACATCCTGTATTTTGTTTGAAAGGCATGTTTCATTGTTGATTGATGTGGAACTTTCTCACTTTTGGGTAGCACTTTGTTCTTTACTAGAGATATTTGATGCTATGGAAAAAGGTTTTAGAGTTAGGAGAGATGATTTTGAGGTTATTGTGAGGAAAATGTTTTTTTAATTCCATTTGTTTTTGTACCAATTATCTTTGGAAATTCCCTGCCATTCTTGTTCTCTCCTCATTTAACTCACTTTTGTAATATAGAAGAATAACATCAGTAGAGCGACTCTATAATTGTATATACAACATTCTGCCCTAGTGTTCCTCTGCTATTCTGCTGTCAGAGGGAAGGTATGTTTTATTTCTTATTCTTTGGGGTATTTCCTGATTACTGATTTTTTTTTACTTACTTAGAATTTAATTTACCTAAGTTGCTTCTAAAATTTAAAGCAACAAAGAGAGCATTACTAGACTTCAATTTTTATTATAAAATAGATCAGATAATAGAAGTAATCAATAACCTTAGTCCAGTATATATTAACTCAAAAACATATATTCTAAGGTTTACATTCCCTCTTTGACAAGAAATGCTGGAAAAACAGGCAAGAAGTTTGTCAGATATTATGATTAGACAATTATCTTGCATAATATGCCACAAGAAGCTTAGAATAGATATACAATCAGAATATAAAAGGTCACACCATAAAAATAAATCAGAAAAGAATTAGTTCATAACTATGACTAAGGAGATAATGCTTTGCCAAACAAAAACTAGATAATATTGATTATAAAGAATAACATAGATAGTAGAAAAAGCTTAAAAAAACCCAAAACCTTCTGCATTGCTAATATTATCATCTTCATTTTGCAGTTTAGCTAGCTAAAGTAGATAGAGGTCAAATGACTTACTTTAGTCACTTAGCTGGTAAAATATCTGAGGTCACATTTGAACTCAGTTTGAAACTTCCTCTAGGACAATATATTGTATGCGTAGTCAGCTATGGTTTCTGGTTTGGATGTTTTTGCTTAGTTGTTTTTCTTTGTTACAAAGGACAGCTTAAAAAATAATGGGAAATGCCCCATGCTCTAAAAATACACAGGGGACGTCAGTTCAGGTGGGATGAGGGGATTTGTCTAATGAGAGTGAAGTGGCTATACAGGAAACTCATCAATATAGATTTGAAAACACACACACACGCACATACACATATATACACACACACACATACACACACACACACACACACACACACACACATATGGAATCAAGGACAAAATTAGTAGTGTGTGAATGTCCAGACATGGCATTGGGGCTAGAATGCTAAAGCTCCAAATGAATAGAGGCTGTCAATGGAAGGCAAGGACAATAACAACAACAATCAAAAGTATTTAAATTTTTTTTTCATATAGTTAAATTGGGAAAACAAATCAAAGAAATATGAGACTGCCTTAAGGTCTTGCCAGGTAGATGGGCTAATGATTGTCACCAGAAAATAGGCAAAGTCTCTCAGCTACTACTTTATGTTTTTTTTATGTTTTTCTGTGATTTCTGTGATCTTTGAAATGGAAAGAACAGAATGAAAATGACTAATGGGGAGTTGATCCACAAGAAAAATAGAGAGATAGTAAGAGACCAAGCAGATGTACTTGATGAGTTTAAATCAGGAGACCCAGATTGATGATATCATAGGATCTTGAAGTACTGGGAGCTAGTATTGCTCAACTATTGTCATGCTTTTTGAAAGATTCTGGAGTACTGGCAAAGTAGAGGTGAAAGACAATTGACCCCATAAAAAAAAAGAAATAAAATACAGTCTGTAAGCTGTAGATCAGTTAATCTTTCTTTTCTCAATAGTGTTTTTTTCCACATACCTAGAAAGATAGTTTTCAACATTCATTTCTGTAAAATTTTGTTTTCTAAATTTTTTCTCCCTTTCTCCATCCCCAAAACAGCAAATAATATATAGTTAAACATGTAGAATCATTCTAAATATGTTTTCATATTTGCCATATTATGAAAGAAAAATCAAAACAAAAGGAAAAAAAGAAAGTAAACAAACAAAAAAAGGTGAAAATACTATGCTTCAATCCACATTTAGTTTCCATAATTCTCTCTCTGGATGTGGATGACATTTTCCATCCCAAGTCTATTGGAATTGTCTTGGATCTTCACCTTGCTGAGAAGAGTTAAGTTAGTCATGATTCCATAATCTTGCTGTTGCTGTGTACAGTGTTCTCTCTGTTTTGCTCACTTCACTCAGCATCAGTTCATGTAAGTCTCTCTAGGCCTCTCTGAAATCAGCCTGCTCATCATTTCTTATAGAACAATAATATTTCATTACATTCATGTATCACAACTTATTCAACCATTCCCCAACTGATGGGCATCCACTTAATTTCCGGTTCCTTGCTACTACATAAAGGGCTGTTACAAACATTTTTGCACATGTGAGTCCCTTTCCCTTTTTTATGATCTCTTTGGGATATAAGCCCAGTAGTGACACTGCTGGATTAAAGGGTATGCACAGTTTTATAGTCCTTTGGTTCTAGTTCCAATTACTCTGCAGAATGGCTGGATCATTTCACAACTCCACCAACAATACATTAGTTTCCCAGTTTTCTCATATCCCCTCCAAAATTTATATTTTCTTGTCATCTTAGCTGATTTGAGAGGCATGAAGTAGTCAGGTCAGTTAATTTAATTCAAATGACAGAATTCTAGAATGTATTATTAGAAGTGTGGTCAGTGAATATCTAGAAGAGGTTATCATTACAAAGAGTTTGTTAGATTTCATCAAGACTAGTTCATGTTATTCTAAGCTTGTTTTCATTTTTCATAGTATTACTAAAATGATAGATCAAAGGGATACTGTAAAAAGAGTTTATCTAGAATTTAGCAAATCATTTGATACAGTATTCTTATAGGAAAGATGGAGAATGCGGGTTTGATGTTTACATGTTTTGAGAGATTTAGAACTGATTGAATTGCCACCACTTAATACCCCTGAGGCAGCCTGTTCCTATTTTAGACTGATATATTTGTCCCATTATATTTAATATTATATTTAGTTCATCATTTTAGTCTGTCAATACTGTATTGGACACTGCTATTGTCATATAATATATTTTTCTATTCCATATAACTTTTGCCATCTGTAAATTTGAAAAAGATGTCAATAATATTTTTATTCAAATAATAGGAATCATAGAGGATATAAGGCTGGAAGCAGTTTTAGAAATAATCTAGTCTAATTGTCTTATTTTCCATATGTGGAAATTGAGGCTCATAATAGTAAAATAATTTTTCAAGGTCATATAAATGATAATTAGCAGAGCTGGCATTTGAATCCAGATACATTGATTATGGATGCCATTTGTTTCAATTTCCCCTACCCCCCAAGACTAACTTTCCAGCCTCATTGGATACTACTCCCCTTTCTGTACTCTTGGCTATGAATTAGCCAAACTAGCCTTCTCTAGGTTCTTCATACAGTATATTCCTTTTCCCACACTTGTGACCTTGAATTGCTTCCTGTAATATAGTTGTGTCCCACCTCTACCTCCTAGAATCCCTTTCTTCCTTCAGCATATGGTTCATGCAACATTTTCTTCAATGAACACTTTTTGGAGTCCTCCAGCTTCTGGGGCTCTCCAACTCACATTATTTTGGACTTGATTATTTTGAATTGATATGTGTTTATCCTCATATATTTTTTCTATATATTCTTTTGCTTGGTGTTGTCTTCCTTTAGATTATAAGATCCCAAAGAATGAGGATCATTTCTTACTTTGTATTCATATACTCTGCATACAGTAAGCATATAATTCATACTTGTTGGTTGATTGACTGATGAGAGCATATGGTATGCCAGTGGCATTTTCCTGAACTACCAGACTAAGAAACCTAACCAAAAGGAATCATCTTAGTCTGTTTTTCAGTAGTGTCTGACTGTGATCCAATATATATATTTTGGCAAAGGTAATGGACTATTTTGCCATTTCCCTCTCAGCTTTTTTTTTTTTAATAGATGAGGAACTGAGGCAAACAGGATTGAATTGCTTGTGCAGGGTCACACAGCTAATAATTTCTTGAGGCTGGATTTGGACTCAGGAAGATGTCTTTTTGATTCCAAGCCCCCAGCTATCTTTCATATTAGTCTAGCTTGACTTATTTCTTATGTGGCTCCTTGATCATTCATCCTTTTCTTATTAAGTGCTCATAAGACATCTATTTGATAATTGATCTTTACAAATATTGACAAGACTCACTGATCTATAGTTTGCAAAATCCCTCTTCCTTCCATTTTTTGAAAATTGTGTAGTAAGAAATGAAGAAATAGATGATTTCAAAGAGACATGGGAAAAACAGATGAAGAAATGAACTGAGCAAATAAGAACTAAGAACAAATTACAAAATAACAATACTGTAAGACAACTCTGAAAGTTGTAGGAACTATGATCAATGTGTTTGGGAAAAAAAGACCTACCCAATTTGATCACTCATAGAAAGCAGAATTATTTTTTAGAATCTCAAGAAGCAGACCCATCCTGGTCTGTGAGCCAGATTCACTGGTAGGAGAGAGCCACTCCCTTGAAAATGTTCACAGCTTTTATACATTTCAGACAAAGAATCTACAAAATCCCACCCTCTATATGTTGTGAGTGGTCACATAAACCTTTATTCCCCTATTTGGTCAGTGTAATGCAGTAGGCAAGGTGATATACAGCTTTGGCTACATAAGCCCTTCTTTGGGAAATGGAATGCAGTCTAGGCCTTATCTAAAATCACGTGACTGGCCTATGAGGCTTGATCTACTTTTAGCTAACAGTCTCTAATCAATATGTGCTTAATCAGTAAGTTCTTCATCTTTCCACACAAATGCAATCACTATTCCTGATTCCAGAGCATTAGAGAGGAAGCATGCTAGATATTCTTGACAGAGAGATGTGGGTTCTGGAAATGAGATATGTGTATATATAATAAAACTAATGAGAGAATTTGTTTTGCTTTGCTGTGCATATCTTTTACAAGGAATGTGTTTCCCCCCAATGGAGTGGGAGAGAGAATACAAACTGTTAATTAAAAAAAAAAAAAAAAACTTTGATTAAAGGAAATAAAAACTTTAATTGAAAAAAAAAAGACTATTCCTCAGTTGATAAATGGTCAAAGGATATGAACAGATTATTTTCGGGTAAGGAAATTAAAATCATCTATAGTCACATGAAAAAAATGTGACTAGAATTACTATTGATTAGAGAAATGAAAATTAAAACAACTCTGAAGTACCACCTTACACCTATCAGATTGGCTAAGATGACAGAAAAAGATGGTAAATATTGGAGAGCATATGGGAAAACTGGTACTAGTGCGCTGTTGGCAAAATGATTAATCATTCTAGAGAGCAATTTGGAATGTACCCAAAGGACTATAAAACCATGTACCCTTTGATCCAATAGTGTTATTACTGGGTTTGTATCCCAAAGAAAAACAAGGCAAAGGACCCACATGTGCAAGAATGTTCATATTAGCTCTTTCTGTTAGGGCAAAGAGTTGGAAAATGAGTGGATGCCCATCAATTGGGGAATGGTTAAATAAGTTATAGTATATGAAATGGGATATTATTGTTCTATAAAAATGATAAATAGGTTAATTGTGGAAAACCTGGAAAGAGTTACATAAACTGATGTTGAATGAATCAAGTGGAAGCAGCAAAACATTGCATATAGCAACAGCAAGATTTTGTGATGATCAACTATGACAGACTTGGTTCTTTTCAGCAATTTAGTTATCCAAGGCAATTCCAAAATCTTTGGAAGGAAAATGTAATTCACATCCAGAGAGAGAAATGTGGAAAGTAAATGCAGATCAAAGCAAACTATTTTCACCTTATTTTCTTCTATTTTTTTACGTTTTTTTTTTTTTTTTGTTTTGATTTTCTTCTTTAACATGACTCATATGGAAAAATGTAAAAATAAATATACATCTGTAATTTAAAAAGTTTTAAAAATAGAAAAAAGGCCACTATTATTGCATTTTCCTATTTCTAGTCTTTCAGTATCTCTTCAGGACTACTATCTAGCAGCAAAATCATAAGTAGAGATTCTGATACTTGGGGACAATTAGTTGAGGCGGGGAGGAGACTAAGGAATGTCTGATACATGATCCAGATTGACCAGAGACAGGATTTGATGGATATTGTGGTCACCACTGGACGCTGGGACTGGGCAGTCTGACACCAAGTAGAGAAGTGGAATCAGTTAGATGATTTGGCACTTATTGTAGATGGCAGAGTGTGGGTAGAAGTATACCTTCTCCATGCTAGTTTTAGTTCTTTGCATCAGTGATTACCAAGAACAGTTCAGAGATCAAGTTTTCAAGTTCTTTTTAACATCCTGTAAATGAGATTAATTGGGGACATAAATTCATTTAAAACAGTCTGTTGCTCTTTTACTATCTTCTCACCTAGATTAGCTTTCAGTTTCTTCTTAATCTTGTTTATTCTGCCCTACAGTTTTAAGATCATTCTCCTTGATAGAAAAGATAAAACAAAGTAAGAATTGTAGTTGTTTTCTCTGTTATGTCCCCAAGAAGTGAATTAATCCTTTTTTATCTTGTTCTTCTTAATGCAAAAATGTTCTTCAAATGCAAATATGCAAAATTCAGCTTGACAAGCATTTATTACTCGCCTATATGTATATATATACCTATCTATAAAATATTGACTATATTTGTTTATTTACATACATATTTGTGTTCATATGTATGTAAATAAACAAATATAGTCAATTGAGATAGATCACTGACAACTGTACAAAACAGAATAATAACCACCATAATAATATTATTATAATAATAACTAATCATTTTATATATGTTATCTCATTTAGAGAGCTTCACAAAGGAGATGGCACCTGCCTGAGCCTTGAAAAGAAATGAGGGATACTGAGATTCAGAGCACAAGTGATGGCTTATGCAAAGGTTTTGTATGTGGGATATGGAGTGTTGACATCAAGAAATCACTAATGTTCAAGTCTGACTAGAATATCAAGTGAATAAGAGAAAGTAATATGAAATGAATGATGGAATATGTTGAAACCAGATTGTGGCGGGCTTTCATTGCCCAGTAAAGGGGTTTTTATTTTATCCTAATTATCCTTGTTAAATCACTTTTCAGCCATGGCCTTATTTGAGGTTTTCTTGGCAAAGATACTGGGGTGCTTTGCCATTTCCTTCTCCTGTTCACTTTAAAGATAAGGAAGCTGAAGTAAACAGGGTTAAGTGGGTTATATTCATATAGGTAGTAAGTGTCTAAGATCAGATTTGAACCCAGGAAGATGTTTTGATTCCAGGTTGGCATTCTATCCTCTGTGTCCCCTAGCCGGACGAACCATGATCAATCCGAAAACGATTCCAGAGGATCAGAGATGAGGTATACTATGTAGCTCTTGAAGAGAAGCAATAGATTTTGGATTGAGACATATATTCTTAAGTGAGACTAAAGAGGGAGTTTGTTTTGCTTTGCTATGCATATCTCTTACAAGGAATGTGTACTAAAGGTTTTTGATCACAGACATGGTCAAACGTGTTTTTGGAACACTACTTTGGCAACTATGAGGAAAATGAATTGAAGAAAAGAGAGACTTGAGGCTAGGACAATAATCAAAGGGTTGTTTCAATAGTTCAAGTAAAAATTAATATTGGACATAAGCCAGTATGGTGGTTATATGATGTGAGAAATGGGGATAGTTATAAGATATTATTAGGATAAAAAATGTCAGTTCTTAGTTGTGTGTGTGTGTGTGCGCGCGTGTGTGCTTAATAAGCTTCAAATAATGCTGACCTTTAGCTTTCCTTAATCTATTTTTACTTGTCCATACCATTTTGGTATTTATCTTTGATTGTCCCTGTTTCCCTTCATATTTTATAGATTTGCTTTTAAGTTCTGGGCCCTGTGAAGCTACTAGAAATTCCTTTAAATGCTTCCCCTTTTCTTTTGCGCTGATATCTTTTGTTACTGTAGTACTAGTAATTCCTTTCTGAGTCTCCCATCCATTATTTTTAAATCAGCTTTGATTTTTGGTGCCTTAACTTGTGGGATCATATTTATTATTTTTCTAAATTTTTTGAAAGATAAGTTGTGAAGAGGTAAAATGAGATAGGGGATAGACACAATGTACGGAGCAGACCAATGGTTTCATTCATCTAGGGGTCTTCAAACTTTTTAAATAGGGGGCCAGTTCACTGTCCCTCAGACTGTTGGACAGCTGGACTATAGTTAAAAACAAAAACTTTGTTTTGTGGGCCTTTAAATAAAGAAACCTCATATCCCTGGGTGAGGGAGATAAACTTCCTCAGCTGCCACATTTGGCCCTCGTGCCATAGTTTGAGGACCCCTGAGGGAATTCCTAGGTGAGGGAATTTCTTTACCAATATAGCTTGACACCTTCTCTTCAATGAATAGATTTAAAGAGGTCCCCAGGGCCCTGGTTTTGAACTTAGGTCTTCCTGGCTCCAAAGACAGCTTTTTATCTGCTATACCATGCTGCTTTTTATAAGGTGAAATGTATGAAAAAGTCTTTATACCTATAAAATCATAGCTATATGAATGGATGCTATTACTCATTCATAAGCACATCAATTCATTTCAAAGACTTGTCAACACAGTTTTATAAACTATTTATGACTGCCACTCATAGCATTTTCCATTTCACTTTTTCAGAAGTGAAAATTATCTTCTTAGCTACAGCATCTGTTTAGCCTTTTAATTTCTAAGTTACTTCTTATTTAAAGGCGTAATAAGGTAGCTTTTATTAGTGTCCAAGACTATAATCCTTGATACTCTTTTTTATGTCATAAGTTGCTGAATCAGAAGAGGGGTTGAAACATTTGTTCATAAGATCTCGTTGGGATGTCTGCCCAGGCAAAGTACAGCATGAACATCTGTCTGCATCGTTTTCTTCCTTAGCTAATAATTCTCTTAAAACTACCTTGTATTAGGTATATATAAATATATACATATGTAAATGCATATGTAATGCTATATTTATGTATAATTATATATATGTTGTCTCATATTATTATAACTACCTTATGTTATTTATATAAAAATATATGCATATGTAAATTCATGTGTTATAAGTATATATATTATAACTACCTTATGTTATTTATATATAAACATATGTATATGTAAATGCATGTGTGTTATAAGTATATGTATATATGTTATCTTAATTATTATAATCACCTTATATTATTTATATGTTAATATAAGCAAATGTATATATAGGTATATGTATATATGTTGTCTCCTCCAATAGAATGTAAGCTTTTTGGGGGGCATGGGCTATTTCCTTACTCTTGATTTCTTTATTAAAATATGCCAACAAATGGAATCTTTTTCAGTTTTCTGACTCTATGAAGGACATCCTGAATTTTATTTTTTGGGGGAGTCAGTGTGTAATTTCTTCTACAGCTACAAAAGCAGGTGTCGTAATTGGTTTTTTAAAACAAATTCTTTACGGAGAAGCTAATTTAAGTATAGACATATTGACAAAATTTCCGAGTTTACAAAGTCAATTGATGGCAGAGCTGTTACAGGGGTCAGTTCACATCTATTCAATCAGACTGTTCTGGCCTTCATGTTGTCAGTCGCTCTTCTACTCTAAACTATCTTTTCTTTTTTTGCTAAACTCATCACTCTTATGCAAAGAGTTGAATACATCATTTCTCTGCTCAAAATCCTTGTTACTTTTTATTGATTACTCAAATTCATAGGCCTGGGATTTTGATATCCCAGGATATGTATCCACTTTATCTTTCCAATGTTATCTCTTAACAATTCCTCTCCATGTATTTTATATCCCATGCAAATTGGACCAGTTCCCATCTCTTCTATATGCCCTTTGCATTCCTTCTTCTGTGTTTTGTCCACATTCTTTCCAATATCAGAATGTTGCTATTTTTTTCTGTAGAAATCCTACCTATTCTTTATTCCTACCTATCAGTTCAAATGCAAACTGATGTAGTGGAAAAAAGATTAGTATGGACTCAGAGGACTTGGATTTAAATCCTTTATCTGTCATTTGCTACCTCTCAGAATCTCAGGATCCTCATTTTTAAAATGAAAGGGCTGGACTTTCTTAAGTCCTTTCTAGCTCTAAAATTCTATGATCTAAAATGCTATCTCCTTCATGAATTTTTTTCCTGGTACTCCTAGGTTTGAAATGTCCTTGTGTACCTCAGAACTCTTAAAGTACTTCTTTTATGTATTTTTCAAACTTTAATTTGCATTGTGTATCATAAATCTCTACTACTCTACACGCCTTATGAGGTTAAAAACTGTGTTACTAAACTTTAGATCTCCTGAAGTGTTCAATACAGTGTCCTGCACATAAGAGGTATTTAATAAAAATGATTAGATGAAAATTTATTTCAATATCTTTCTTGAAACATATCATCAGCATGGTGCCTTCTTTAAATAGGAACCAAAAGGAGTTTTGCTTTATGCTTTCTTTATGGTTTAATCATTACATATCACCTGAGGTGCATAAAGTATTCAAGAAGGATTAACAGCTCTGGCGTGAGGGCTTGCTGAGCCCTTTTCAGCACTGCTCACCCATCTTTGGTGTCTACCTGGCACTCATCTCTTACCTGTGGCTCCAAGAAGATGTAGCTCCTGCAATGATTACAACCCGGTAAAACCATCTCAGCAAAAGGGCTAAACATGGTTGAGGATAAGCAACAGGCCTCATACCTGGTGGTAAATTGGTGATTAACCCAAGCCTGTGAAGACTTTCCCCAGAAAAATAGGTAGATGGGAATAATTTATTCCTACAATCAGAAAGGCCTGAAGCAGGAATTGTAGAGTAATTAGAGCTTGGTCTGATCTCAAAGATGCCAAAGTCATCCACTGCATCCCAGGCCATCGCCAGTCATCTTGGCTTTTGTTTTGTCACTGGGCTTCGGTGACTCTGGAAGACCGAGAGGCTGATGACTTTGTGTAACTTTGACTCAGTTGAATCCAGTTCACCCGTGAGTCAAGACATCATTCTGCAACGTTCTTGGGCCTCTTCGAAATCAAGGGGCAAACAACACTGTATATTACCTGCTCAGATTTTTACCATATCATGCAAAATTTAGGTCCAAATGTCAGATTTTAATTTATATTTTCAGAGAAAGTACATACACTAAACACAAAGAGAAAAAGATAGTGCAAAAGACAACTTCTAACATGTAATGGATGTCACTTTCCTAGCTCCCCAGGATATCCTCTACAATGCTAAATTGCAGTATAAGGGCTAACTTGCATTGGTAGAATTTTTAATCTCACAATAACACCGAGAAATAGGAATTATAGATAATCGTGCCCATTTTATGGGAATGAGAAAACCAGAACTCAGGGAAGCTAAGTGATTTGCCTGTGTCTTTATAGCAACTAAGTACCTGAGGTATAATGAGAAATCAGATCTATTTGACTTCATACACAACATTTGAACTTCTGGGCTACATTGTTTCTTATATTGGGGACTATTTTGAATGGTATTTTGGTCAAACAAGCACTGGACATAATCAGAGGATCTGAGTTCAAGTCTTTAACTCTAACCACTCATGTAAATTTGGGCAAGTCACTTTAATCTCCTTGATCTCAAGTTTCCTCCTCTGTAACATGGTTTTTAGAATGTTCTGCCTCCCTCACAGGATTGTTGTGAGTCCAATATGAAATGATGTTTATAAAATTCTACAAGTTTTTGTGACTTATTATATTGTACAAAAAAAAGTATATTCTATACTAAGAATTTTTTTTTTATATTCTTGGAGTAGCCATCATGTTTTAGTTCTGCATTAATACTACTCTGGGACTTTCATGTCTGAGTTTTCTCTTCTGGGCCTTTTACAACTTATTCTTCTCAATTCAAACAATTTCCTGGCAAAACACTTAGGGAGAAGTGCCAATCCCAGAACCACATCTAAAGAATAGTAAGACTGTCTACTAGTTGACAAGAATGCCATATTCCCCTAGGGTAATGAAAGACAGACATGAGTGATGGAAGAGACAATTTATTTTAGAATTAGAAACTTCCTTAGGAGAAAATTTCCAATGACTGTTCTGGAGTTTAGGAAAAATGACTGCACAATAAGTTATTTCAGAACCAACAATCTTCTTTCTGGTTCGAAGTCTTGAGTTGGTCATTTTTGGTTTATTTTAGAGTTAGAAACTCCTTTAGGAGAACATTTCCAATAATTTATTCTGGAGTTTGGTAAAAATGAAAGCACAATAAATTATTTCAGAACCAACAACCTTCTTTCTGGTTCTAGGTCTTGTGTTGGCCATTTTTGGTTTTCAGTGGTGGTAAGGACAAATTTTTGGTGCTTGCTTAGTGCATTTGTGTATATACATCTTTTACCTTCTATGCTGCCAGGACAGTGAATAAATTGCAGCCCTGCATTATGACAGTATCAGAGTTTCCTAACAGGATGGCATGATTTTAAACAAGTTCTAAACAAGAGAGAAATATTTCAAAGGAATGGAAAATTTCGGGAAATGCTGACATATTTCAAAACTTCAATGGAGTGTGATGGCAAGTTAAAGATTTCTCTTCCCGGTATACATCATGGCTCTCTCTTGTCCCCCTCTTATTCCTGTTCTCCCTCTTTTTCCTTATTTTCTCTGGCCTGATCTGATGATTTCCTATTAAGAAAATCAGGAAATTAAGAGAGAACTAAGAATTAATCAAAACAATCCTAATAACACTATTCTACAGGTCAGGAGATCTGAACTCCTGTCACTTTGATTCTCTGTGCATCAATTGCTTCATTTATTAGATAGAACAATTAGGTGAATTAACTTATGATGTTTTTTCCCCAGCATTGAAATTCTAAAATTCCAGGTAAAGCCTAATTATATGTTAGGGAGAAAAATTAATTCTTCCTGAAACATTTTTATACTTTTAAATATATTAAATGTAATATTCTGATTTGTCATGATGTCTAGAATAATAATAATAATAATAATAATGTAGTTTTGCATTGCATTTTACAATTTAAAAAGCACTTTCATAGAATTCTTATTCTTATATTATTACAATTGGAGTTGGTTCCCTTGCTCTATTCATGCATGATCTCAAATAAAAATGATCAAGTTGTATATGAATATAATTAAATACTATTGAAATCATGAAGGGTATGTTCTCAGGAAAGCCTGAGAAGAATTATATAAACTAACAAAATAAATATAACAAGGAGAATAATTTATATAGTAACAGCAATATTATAAAGATAATCATCTTCAAAAGATTTAGAAACAGTGATCAACATAGTGGTCAACTACAATTTCAGAGGACTCATGATAAACATTTTGTCTAGCTCCTGAGTTTGTATTACTTTGGGACTTTCAGACTCAGACATATTCTTTTTATTAAAAGTGTGACTAATGTGGGGATTCATTTTGCTTGACTTTACACGCTGGTAACAGCTTTTGTTTTTCTTGCTTTCTTAATGAGGAGAAGGAGGAGGTAGGAGTAGAAAAATTGGAACAGAAAATAAAATTGAATTTCAATTAATGGTGAGATCTTAGGTTGTTCTGAATTGTCTCAGACCAACTTTCCTACATATTTGGCTCTTTTGTAGAAGAGAATGGGGTTGATTCTTTTGTAAAGACAAACTAGGCCCCCTTTTGCCTGAATTCTTATCTAGTCTCACTACTGAATGGACATTTCTTTAGATAAACAGAGATGTGGGAAAGACCTTATCTTAAAAAGGCTGAGGTCTCCTACTGCATCAACTATCATCAACTATCTTAACCTATGTCTTGCCAATGGACTCTAGTAATGCTAGAAGAGAGAGGAAGGATGATGACTTTGCATAGCCCTGCTTCACTTAAATCCAATTCGCTTTCAAGTCGGGACATCACCTTCCTGTTGTCATTGGTCCTCTTCAAGAATTAAAGATAAACAGTAGAAGTTAGCCCCTCCTGATGGCACAGCAGAGAGTTTCCTTTACCCTTAGACAGATAACATGGTACAGTGGAAAGAGAAATATTTTACAGCCAGAGAACTTATATTCAAATTCTTTCTCATCACTACTTATGTGATAGGCAAATCTTTGTGCCTCAGTTTCCTCATCTGTAAAATTTGGAATTAGGAGGGCCTTTTAAGATTCTTTCAGACCTAAGTATATTATCTGGTGGTTCCACAGAGACAGACACAGGATCCTTAGGAATTTGTAGTCCTATTAGACAATCACATTCCATTTACTTTACATTCATTGCCCATAGACAGTGAACTAAGTCTTGTAGACAATTGTTGCTGATGTTCAGTTGTGTCTCACTGTGAGCATCCTGAGGCAATGCCTTTGCAGTGTTAACTTCCAAGGTGCTGACAACAATACCTTCAACAGTGGATATATTACAGGGGATTGAAATTTGTTATTACAAACATCTCATTTGAGTCCCTCAACAATCACCTAGACATCACCTAGCTGCCCTGTATGTAGACAAAATAACCGGTAATAAGTGGGTCCTATCTGCTAGTTCTTATAGTGCGTTCCCTGAAGTGACTAATTAAGCAGCATTTTCAGGCATTCTTCAGGTACGTGGAGACATCCCTCAGGCTGCCTCTTGCTCTTGCATCTGCCATTTGTTTACAATTTTGCATCCCCAGTGAGTGGTACACAGTAGTCACTTAATAAAGTCGTGGTGAATGACTGAACAAATATATCCAACTGCATGTGTGGCTTCCTCTTTTGCAGCAGCTGAGCAATCACTAAAGTCTGGAGATTAGTGATTAAATTTATGAGCCTAGTGGGTATCCTGAGGCAATGCCTTCGCAGTGTTAACTTCCAAGGTGCTGACAACAATATCTTCAAGAGTGGATATATTACAGGGGATTGAAATTTGTTATTACAAACATCTCATTTGAGTTCCTCAACAATCCTATCATGTAGAGAAATAATATTATTCCCATTTTACAAATAGAAAAAGTGAGGGTTAGAAAGATTAAATAACTTACAAAAGGTCCCACAGTTCAAAAAGTATCAGTTATGGTACATGAACCTAGTTCTAACTGAGTTTTTTTAATTATAGCTTTTTATTTACAAGATATATGCATGGGTAATTTTACAGCATTGACAGTTGCAAAACTTTTTGTTCCAATTTTCCCCCTCCTTCCTCGCACCCCCTCCCCCAGAAGGCAGGTTAACCAATACATGTTAAATATGTTAAAGTATATGTTAAATACAATATATGTATACATGTCCATATAGTTATTTTGCTGCACAAGAAGAATTGGACTTTGAAATAATGTACAATCAACCTATGAAGGAAATAAAAAATGCAGGCAGACAAAAATAGAGATTGGGAATTCTGTGTAATGGTTCATACTCATTTCCCAGAGTTCTTTCCCTGGGTGTAGCTGCTTCTATTCATTACTGCTCTATTGGAACTGATTTGGTTCATCTCATTGTTGAAGAGAGCCATGTCCATCAGAATTGATGATCATATAGTATTGTTGTTGAAGTATATAATGATCTCCTGGTCCCACTCATTTCACTCAGCATCAGTTCATGTAAGTCTCTCCAAGCCTTTCTCAAATCATCCTGATGGTCATTTCTTACAGAACAATAATATTCCATAACATTCATATACCACAATTTATTCAGGTATTCTCCAATTGATGGACATCCACTCAGTTTCCAGTTTCTGGCCACTACAAACAGGGCTGCCACAAACATTCTTGCACATACAGGTCCCTTTCCTTTCTTTAAAATCTCTTTGGGATATAAGCCCAGTAGTTACACTGCTGGATCAAAGGGTATGCACAGTTTGATAACTTTTTGAGCAAAGTTCCAAATTGCTCTCCAGAATGGCTGGATGTATTCACAATTCCACCAACAATGCATCAATGTCCCAGTTTTCCCACATCCCCTCCAACAATCATCATTATTTTTTCCTGTCATCTTAGCCAATCTGACAGGTGTGTAGTGGTATCTCAGAATTGTCTTAATTTGCATTTCTCTGATTAATAATGATTGGAGCATCTTTTCATATGACCACAAATAGTTTCAATTTCTTCATCCGAAAATTGTGTGTTCATATCCTTTGACCATTTATCAAATGGAGAGTGGCTTGATTTCTTATAAATTAGAGTCAATTCTCTATATATTTTGGAAACAAGGCCTTTATCAGAACTTTTGACTGTAAAAATGTTTTCCCAGTTTATTGATTCCCTTCTAATTTTGTCTGCATTAGTTTTATTTGTACAAAAACGTTTCAATTTGGAATAATCAAAATTATCTATTTTGTGATCAATAATGATCTCTAGTTATTCTTTGGTCATAAATTCCTCTTCCATAGGTCTGAGAGGTAAGCTATCCTATGTTCATCTAATTTATTTATAATCTCATTCTTTATGCCTAGATCATGATCTGAGTTTAACATCTAATTCTGTGAAATAAATATGGCAAGCATAATGATTACCATTTAACTTATGAGGCAATTTAGCCCCAAAGGAGTATCCAAGGTCACACAGTAAAATCCAGAACTCATACTTTTTTTGTATTAGTTCTTTAGATTAAATTTAGATAAAAATTTCAATGTATTTATACTTTTTAAATAAGCAAATACTATTAACACAGGCTTGCTTTATTGCTCTGTTGATTATCTAGAGCTTAGAAAATGATGAAGAAAATGTTAATAATGCAGATTAAACTTAAAAGTATGCTGTATTTATATTGTACCATTACCTGCTGGAGAGCTGGTCGTTAAATTTTCACTATTGTTGATGTTTAGTCATTTTTCAACTATATCTCACTCTTTAGGACACCATTTGGGGTTTTCTTGGCAAAGATATTAGAGTACTTTGCCACTTTCTTTTCCAGCTCATATTGATAGATTAGGAAACTGAGACAAATAGGGTTAAGTGGCTTGGTCAAAATTACATAACTAGTAAGTGTCTGAGGTTGAATTTGGACTTAGGAAGATGTGTCTTCTGACTTCAGGCCTGGCACATCCACTGCATCACTCAGTTACCTGTTGTGCCATCTAGTTGCCCTTTGCCATCACACTCCTAACTAGAATCAAGGTGTTTTGACTCCTATTTCAGAATTCTTTCCATTTTATTGCATTTCAACCAATTAACAAATTTAATCACTTAGAATATGAAAATCTGACCCCATGACAAATCACTGAGTAAGAGCCATGTTGAAATGAGTGACAAGACAAAGAATAAATTAGAAATGGCATCAGCACTCATTGAACTCTGGAGGCTGGTTGGGTTGGTGGGATAAGTGTGGGGATGGAGTTCTCATTATTTTGAGTATTCAATTGTTTTAATGACTTAGATATGTGTATTTGCTTGGCAGTCACTTAGGAGGAGATTTTAATGTTTATCTCCCAACCTTATTATCTTTCTTCTCATGTCCTCCCTTTTCCCACTGTTCTTTGTCACTGTCAACACTATGCAGCTACACATAAGACTGAATTTTTTTGTTTCTCTCCACTGGGGAGAAAAATGAAATTGGGACATGAAAACAATGATGGGATTATAAATCTCAAAGTTCTTAAAACCAGTAAACATGAAATGGAAGGTCTATGTCAACTTCCAACATCTGTGGTTTATGGATAGATTATGGGATAGAATGTACTAATTACGAATATTCTAGTGTAAACCCATCATTAAAAAGTAGAGGATGAAAAGAGTTCTTACCAAAATACAATGAAAACTATTAGGGATTCCAAGGAGACCAAAGTGTGTATTTGCAATAGCTATTTTGCATTCTCACTTTTGCCAAGAGACAAGAATATATATTAGATCCTCAGTTTTAAAAATTGAGGCATAGAGAAATCCACATGGCTAATTCTAAGGGGTAATGTTCTTTCCTTTGTGGACAAACTGTCTTTGCCTTGGGAATTATTTTTATTTCTGGGATAGTAAATTCAACTGTTCAATTGGCA
The DNA here is from genome assembly GCF_902635505.1 of Sarcophilus harrisii. Taxonomy (NCBI): domain Eukaryota; kingdom Metazoa; phylum Chordata; class Mammalia; order Dasyuromorphia; family Dasyuridae; genus Sarcophilus; species Sarcophilus harrisii. The sequence continues at coordinate 485,804,995 of NC_045428.1, read as the reverse complement.
AGAGTCTTGTCTCTTTTCCTGACCTCCTCTCTACTTTTCCCCATTTTCTGTTCTCTCCCCACAAAATTCAGAACTAGATCAGCAGTACATGATGACATCCAAATAAAAAGAATTAAAATTTATTATTTTTTAAATCTCTTCTATCCCCTAACTCATATAGCTATTAATTTTATCTATCATTTATGATATATAGATGTGACTGAGCCAGTTTATCTGGTACCAATAAATACAATGTGTGTTATGTAACACTCTTTACATGATGATGGAATAATCTCAAGCTAAGATCTGTATTCCCTCTCGGGGTCAATGGCACTAGGGGATATTCCTCCTCCTGCTATCACTTCATCCCAGTGGGCGGGTTTCCATGGTGTCAGGGCTGATCTGCCAGATTCCAGATGAGTCAGAAGCCTGGCTTGTGATATAAAATCTTGGCCCTGGGGCCTGCTTTCCTGCAAGGGCTGCTGAGCCAAGGGGTCACTGTCTTCATTGTCTTGGGGAAGGATTTTTTGTCTTGTGATCAGAGAGCTTTTTTGAATTTGGCCACACTCTTAGCTTTCCTTTAGCACATCCACAGTGTTGGAACAGAGGCTCTCTCTCTGCCAAAAGGCATGGCCTGAGAGAATGGGAATTGACTGGCAGGTATTACCAGGCAGACTCAAACAGTTCTGCCTGTGGCCATTCAGCTCACTGGGTGCCAATAATCTCTTGGTGCTCTGAACCCTAAATCTGTTTTTTAAATGTGGGAACAGATAGAGAAAATTGAGCAAATACCCAAACCTTCCCCCATGGCAAAGATATCCCAATAAGCAACACATAGAGATGAACACATAAGGAAAAGTACCTGGAAAATTCCAGCCTGCTATTTATTGGCTGATTTATTACATCAGAGATCCTTTCCATTATCTCTCTCTGTCTTGTTTGTTTTCTCTGTGGTGGTAACATTTTGGAATCAGTCTAGAAATACTAGAGATTCTTTACCATCTTATATTCCTTTAACTATGATGACCAAGTATAGAATAGATTTGGAAGAGGTTGTCTCTCTGCCTTATGCATATATTGTGTAGATATTATGAAATATATGTGTAAATCCCCTATATGTGTGTAGATATACATGTATATGTGTATATGTATGCTACATACACCTATATTTTGTTCATTCATTTTACAATTGTGTCCTATTCTTTGTATGGCTTGCCATTTTTTTCCAGCTCATTTTACAAATGAGAAGCTGAGGAAATTAGGGTTAAGTGACTTGCCCACAGTCACACAGCTAGTGAGTGTCTGAGGCCAGATTTGAACTCAGGAAAATGAGTCTTTCTGACTTTAGGCCCAACAATATATCCACTGCACTGCTTAGCTTTCTATATGTGAATATATGTGCATAGATATATACACAGAAACACATATTTATGTATATGTATACATACATATATTCTGTTGATTAAAATAAAATAAATATATTTTATATAAATAAATAATGCATACAAATCATATAAATAATTATATAATATAACAGGGGTCCTCAAACTACGCCCAAGGGCCAGATGCAGGAGCTGAGGACATTTATCCCCCTCACCCAGGGCTATGAAATTTCTTTATTTAAAGGCCCCCTTTACAAAGTTTTTATTTTTACTATAGTCCGACTCTCCAACAGTCTGAGGGACAGTGAACTGGCCCCCTATTTAAAAAGTTTGAGGACCCCTGCAATATAATGATATAAATAATTATATATCTATATATATGTACATATATATATATATATATATACATGTATATATATATAAACAGAAGTTACTGAATTCAGCTTTTTTATTTTCCTTTTTCAGAGTGTTGAACAGTCTTGAACAATTTGCACAATCCAGTCCAGTTGCTCCAGAAGAAGAAAGAAGGAATGACAAATTGAAAGAGAAAAGGAGTGCTTTTATAGATATTCAAGAGTCAAATAACTAGAAAGATGGGGGCCTCAGCTCCTATTCCATCTCAGATTGTTCTTGGAAGCTTCTCTGTACCAAAACTTATGCAATATGTGGAGGCAATGACTACTCTTTCCTGTATTACTAAATACTGAGAAAAAAAAAGAAGCTTCTTTCCTTTCTTTCCTTACTTTTCTTCTGTCTACAGAGGGTAATTAAGTAGTAGAATAAAAATTTAAAACTAGGTTCTCTGGTTGCAAATTGAGGGTTTCGTCCAATCTGAAAGCACAAGTATACTTTCTTCAACAGTGGCTATGGCTGTTCATAAGCTTTCACAAGCTCACTATTGCTAATAGAAATTCTTAACAATTCTTATTCTATACAAAAGGAGATATTATGGTTAGGCAGCCATTTCTATAAAACTTCTAGGAAAGAAAGGAAAATGTGCTCCTTCATCCCTTTGCCAGGCTCAGCTACCCTTCCTTAACTCTAGAGGTTCATGAGACAAGGAAATCATGGCTAAATCAACTTCTATTTCTTTTTCTGTTCTTAGTGCTTTCTCCACTGTCAAATAATACAACCTTAGAGGAAGCTGCACACAGGTCTCTATCATGTACTGTAGGTGAGAAAAAGGAACCATGGCAATTTTCCCCAGGTATTGCACACAACAGTAGAGCCAAGTGAACAAATTCACATTCTTTACTTCTACTCACTCCTTTGGCATGACCTTTCATAGTTCAGCACCTTATGGGTTTAAAGAATATTCCCTGTTATGCGAACTAAAGGATCTCTTAGAAGTAATTCTCTGACAAAACTGAAGGACTCTGAATATTTGAACTATTTGAATATTGCCTATTCAGATGAAACTAATTATCTTTAGTAAGCAAGGAGAGTTTATAGCAGCCTCTTAGGAAGAATCTGTAGGGCTTCCTAGGAAGATTTTTTAATTGTTCAGCTCAACTCATTTAATTTTTTATTTAGTCATCTTCTGAAAAACTCTTGAATTATAATCCACTTCAAAATATTAATTGGTCCATTCCTTCATTATTTCCTAATTCCTTCAATCAGTCAATCAATCAACTATGAAAGTATTATCTACTATTTGCTTTCACTTGAGGAATGGTCTGAATGTTAGAGTCTTTTTCAGTCAGACTATAAGTATTGTTCCTTTGGATGAGCTGTCCCTCAGGGTAGACCTAGAACTTATATTTTCAAGAGCTCTTTCCATTCACTGTGCTACTGAGTAGTTCTATTTCTCATATCCCTAGTCCCACCTGAAACAGTCCCTTTGGACTAGACTAGCAGTCTATCTCTGCACTGAAACCAACTTTGACTAGTGAGTGAATTAGTGTGATTCAATTAACCATTATATGTGACAATGGTTCACATTCCAGCTAATTATCTACCATGAACAGTTTACTATCTTCTTGGCAAGTGGGTGATTCCCTTCTCCTTTCTTTCTCTGTATTCTGTGATCAGTACTCAAAAAATACTACCATACTTTCTTGATGATTGCTGTGACACTCTCTAACTTGGCCATCATACCCATTGTCTTTTCCTAATAGAATAGGAACTCCTTGAAGAAAGATGCTTTTTTATGCTTTTATTTCTCTGGCAGGTTTAGCCCATAGCCAAATGCTTTCATATTTATTCTTCCATTCTTTCATTTTAGAAGATAGTTCTCTATAAGTTTAAAGTTTCAAAGAGAGACGGGTTCAAACAGAAGTCTGTCCAGGCTCCCAAATTTTTTCTCTGAGACTACCTTTTAGCTAATCTATTTAGTTCAATGTCTGCCTGAATAAGAATGTCCTCTATAACATCCTAAAAAGTTGTCAGTCACCCAGACTTCACTTGAAGACCTCTAATGAAAGAGAATTCACTAACCACTAGAGGCAGTCCATTCCATAATGAAATACCTTTAAGTGTTAGGAAATATTTTTTATATCAAGTCTAAATCTGTTACTTTGCCATATTCCCTTGTTGTTCACAGTTCTGCCCTCTGGGGTCAGGCAAAACAAATCTAATCCAATTTTCATATGATATCTTCCGATATTTGAAGATTCCTATCATGAACCTTCTAAGTTGCTTCTTCAGGCTAAACATTCTCAGTTTCTCCAGTGGAAGAACTTCCTATGTCATGTGAGTTCCTTGAAGGTGGAGATTATTTTGTCTTTCTTTATTTTTTGTATCTGCCAGTGCTTTGCACAGTGCCAGAGATAAAGATAAAAATGTTTAATAAATATTTGTTAAATTGAATTAAATGGAATGTTCTCCAGTTCACTCATCATCTGGTTCCCTCTCCTCTTAAGCATTTCTAATATTTTGATGTCCTTACCTTCTAGACATTGTGGGGAAGGAGACAAAAGACCTAAATCTCACTAAATGTATATATGTGGATGAACCCAAGCTGCATTTTCCCTGCATTGCTACTTTGAAGATATGAACTTCAAAGAAGTATTGAATTTTCCTTTCAGTTAAAAAGCACTTAAGCTGCCTGACTTTATTCTGACGAGATCTGGCTCTATTATGTTTGTTCCAGACAGTTATAGTAAGTAATCCATCCCTGCCACCAGCATGCCACAGTAAATAAACACTACATAGTGGGTTCTATATTGACTCTAGCATCATAACTCACAAGGATGGGAGTCTTGAATGAGGACAACAGCACCAACATCCCAGAGTTTTAGAGGAGCACACACAGTGAATGCAAGAACATGGACCTGGATGCAGATGGCCAAGATTTGAGTTCTAGCTCCATCATTTAAAAGCTATGTGACCATGTCAAGTTGACCAATTTCTCTGATCCAGTTTTTTCCTTTATAAAATGCAAATAATACCTATTTTGTAGGGTTGTTAAGAAGACCATGATTTGTAAAACTAAAGTGCTATATACATGTACTTCAAATACCTAAGGAATCTGTGATTGTCTCACTATAGATTTTCCCTCCCCTGAAGCAGATTTCAATTTTTCCTTGATTCAGTAATCAATCAAGAGGCTTTTACTGCTTATTACATTCTAGATGCTGTGTTAAGAGTTAAGGATACAATAAAAAAGCAAAAATGGTCCTTGCTCTTGGGGAACTCACTTTCAAATAAGATAATATTTAAATAGTCAGGTATATATACAAGATATCTACAGAATGGATGGAAGGCTAACTTTCTGATTACTCATTCTAGTACCTGGGAAGATAGGGAAAGGCCTCCTATGTAGAATAAGTATAATAATAGCTTTTACTTCTAAGGGCTATTATGAGGATCTAATGGTATTTGAGGAAGTAAGAAACCTAGAGAAACATAGTATTTCAGGCAGTGGCAGATATACAGTGGAAAAGACACAGAGATTGTAGAGTATTTAGAGGACAATAAAGTATAAGAAAGTTCAGAAGAATTGTGATTTAAATGCCAAACAAAAGTCTTTATGTTTGTCCATGGAGTTTATTGAGATGAGTGTGTGACATAGTTAGATATGGGCTTTAGGAATAACAATTTGGTAGCTGTGTGAAGGGATTGGAGTGGGAGAGTCTTGAGGTGAGTTATGAGAAGGTGACTGCCATAGTCCACTTGAAAGATGATAAGAACTTGCTGATGTGTCAACCATGGGAGTGGCAAGAAGAGAACGGATATGAGAATTGTCATGAAGGTAGAAATGACATAATTGGCAACTGATATAGATAGGTGAGATGAGTTGAAAATGATGCTGAGACTATTAACCTGAATGACAAGGAGGTTATTCTTCAATAGTTGTTTAGACCAAAACAATTACTCACATTGAAGGCAATCTGGTGATGGGTATACATATGCAGTTCGTCACCAAGTCCACATTTAAAGCTTTCCTAGTAGGCTTGGACCTGCCAAAGCTTGTATCCTGCTGGCATAGCCTTTAGAAAAAGAAGGAAATAAATATTTATTAAGTCCCCTTACTAAATGTTTTACAAATAAGATATCTCTATTTATTGGCCAACCTTGCTGCCTTTTAGGATTCAGGAATTGTTTCTTTGTCGTGATGAGGCATTGGAAGACTTTGCATTGTATTGTGTCTGACTTTTTGATTTTGTGGGCCATGGTGTTCCTGGGATTTTCTCAGTAAAGTCATTGGAGTGATTTGCTGTTTCCTTCTCTGGTGAATTAAAGCAATCAGAGACTAAGCGACTTACAAAGACCATGCTTTGTAAAACTAAAGTGCTATATACATATACTTGTGCAGAGTGGTGTCCCAAAAATCCGGAGAAAAGAATATCAGGGAAAAGAGATTGATCGACAGTGTCAGTAGCTGCAGAGAAATCATGAAAGATGAAGACTGAGAAAAAGTCATTAGGTTTGACAATTAAGAGGATCTTGGTAATTTGGGAGTTTCAATTTTAGTAAATTGAAATGAAATCAGAAGTCAGCCTATAGAGAATTAAATGAGAATGAGAGGAAAGCAAGTGAAAGCACCTAACTTAAATGTCCTCAAAGGCAATTAGTCACAACAGAGAGGAGAGATATGGGGCACTAGAAATCAGGGAATGAAAGGGTTAAGTGAAGATTTTTTTGAGCATGGAGGAAGCATGGTTATATTTCATAAAGGTAAGATGTATAGCAAAATTTGGCTGACCAATACTAGGCTTGAAGGTTCTTTCAAATGCTCTATATCAGGTTCCTCCTGATTCAAGGGTAACTACATATCCCTGAAGTGTTAGGTCCTTTCCCCCTAAAAATAGTATACATATATAACAAGATAAATATATCTCAAAAGTATTTTTGGAACTCTCTCTAAATTAATATAGATATTTATACATCTCTATACACACATATATCTATATATTTATTTATTACATATGTGTTTATATACATATAGATATACATTTATGTATATCTATAAATATCTTTATATATATTGTGTATATACATATGTAAGCAACTTTTGTTTTTATATTTAACTTTTTAATTTTTATTAAAGCTTTTTATTTTCAAAACAGATGCATTCACCCTTGTAAAACCTTGTGTTCCAAATTTTTTCTCTCCATTCCTCCCACTTCCCCTAGACGACAAGTAATCCAAAACATGTTAAACATATGCAATTATTCTATACACATTTCCACAATTACCATGCTACACAAGAAAAATCAGGTCAAAAAAGAAAAAAAAAATGAGAAAGAAAACAAGATGTAAGCAAACAGCAACAAAAAGAGTGAAAAATACTATGTTGTGAACCACACTCAGTTCCCACAGTTCTCTCTCTGGGTGTAGATGGCTCTCTTCATCACAAGTCCATTGGAACTGGGCTGAATCACCTCACAGTTGAAAAGATCCATGTCTGTCAGAATTGATCATCACATAATCTTGTTGCCACATACAATGATCTCCTGATTCTGCTCATTTCACTCAGCATCAGTTCATGTAAGTCTCTCCAGGCCTTTCTGAAATCATGCTACTGGTCATTTCTTACAGAACAATAATATTCCATAACATTCACATAATTCATACCATAATTTATTCAGCCATTCTCCAATTGATGGGCATCCACTCAGTTTCCAGGTCCTTGCCACTACAAAAAGGGCTGCCACAAACATTTTTGCACATGTGGTCCTTTCCTTTTTTTTTTTTTTTTTTTACCATCTCTTTGGGATCTAGATTCAGTAGAGAAACTGTGGGAACAAAGAGTATGGACAGTTTAATAGACCTTTGGGCGTAGTTCTAGATTGCTCTCCAGAATGGTTGGATTAGTTTTGGTTTTATATCTAGCAAGGAAATACTGGCTAATGTTGGATTCTTTTCAAATTCTAGGTTTGTCTAGGGAAACCAAGCAAACCCTGGAACTGATTGCATTTAATCCACCTTCCCTATCCTTTCCTATGTATGATTTGTGTATAAAATCTCTACTTTCCTGCAGCAGGTGGAGGTCTCCTGCCCAGGAGAACTTCCAGTGTTCAAATTGAATTCCTTACTCAAAAAGTGATCAATCCTCTTCCAGAATGAAGGGCAAACAACAGCAACAATAAACAGGTTGATGGAAATGCAGTTCTTGAACAAGGGGCAGAAAGCTTCTGCTGCCAATCCATTTGGAATTTGGGAAGCAGGTTGCTTGCTATGATGAATGAGAGGTTGGTACCATCAAACCTAATTGTTTGCAGAACTGGAAGAACTGACAGTTCTGGAAGGACTGAGCCAGACCTGAACGTGCATACAAAAAGTTCAACCCTCCCACCTCTCACTTTCCTTATTGACTTCCAGGGAGAAGATGGGGAAGAAAATAGACATTTATAGAGTACCTACTATGTGCCAAGCACTGCACTAAGTGCCTTTTATAAATTAATCTCATTTGATCCTCTTACTACCCTATTATCATCCCAATTTTCTAGTTAAGGAAAAAATAGGTTGTATTCCTTGCCTAGAATCATACAGGTGGTAAATGTCTGAGATTACATTTGATTAAACTCAGGTCTTCCTGACTCCAGGCCCAGCATTCTGGGCACCAGCTGCCACTTTGGGGAAAGCTTTAGAGTGAGGGAAGAAAACTTGGCTAAAATTCCCCACCTGTCTGCCAGGTGTCAGTAAATACAATGCACCTCTATTTCTCTTGTGTTTACTCTTTCCTGATATTCGGGGAGCAAGTCCTCTGAGGCAGATATATCCAGGCTGTGAGTTTGGGAGAACCTGAGATCCTATCAGAGGTCTTGCCAGTCACTGAAGTTGGCAGCAGAGTTCCCCAGAGCACTGGAGACATAGTGGCCAGGGACTGAGGAAACATTTATGGAAAATCATCCCAGGATGATGAAATCTTCAGGAAGTGAAAAACCTTTGCCCCGAGAAAAGGGCAAGCTGCTGCTGTCTTGAAGAGGGGGAAAGTGATGGAGGAAGAGAGAAAAATTTGGAACACAAAGTTTTGCAAAGGTGAATATTGAAGATATTTTTGAATGCATTTGGAAAAATAAAATACTATTGAAAACTGCCAAAAAATGTAAAAGGACAGGCAGCAGACTCAAAGTAGTACTGATTCTTGGGAGATAGCAGATTCTTGGACCATGGTGAATTTCATGAGAATTGTACAAAAGGAGAAAAGCAGTTTCTGTAATCGGGAGCTTCGACCTTCCCCTCTGCCATATGTGGGTTTACATACATATTTCATTATCATCACTTTTTGAACCTACTTCTTACTAAAGACTACACGTCTTAAAATTCTTACATGCTTTAAAAAATTCACTCTTCCTTCTCCTCCTTCTCTCCTGATTCTTTTGTCCTTAGCTTCTTTTGTCCCCCCAGCTTCTGACTCCCACTCTCTGAGCCTTTCAGAGACACAGGGCTGTGGCTGCAGAGATGTTTCTGGGTTAGAAAATTATATCTTTCTGTTCCCATGTAGAATAATTGGGATTGAGAAACATTTATTTCAAGGGCCCATGGGCTGCCCTATTTTGTGGATTAACAGACAACCTAGAGTTAAATGGACTGCAATTTTCCAGCCTGAATCAGCTTCAGAGTAGTTTCTATGGTGAAGCAATCAGAGGGAGCAGATCTCATTTATTCTCCAGGGACAACTGCGGCTGCTGCTGTGATTTCTATGTCCTGAATATAAGTGATATACTACATGGGGCATTGTTAGTGGATTTTCCTCTTTAGGTTTAGGTAAACTTTCCTTACCTCCTGGTAGTCTCCCCTTTGCTATACCTTTTTATTCCTGCAGAAAAATAGGCCCTTGGGCAGTCAGTTACAATCGCATATTCCCCTTTTTGGAGGGCTTACAACCTTCCCCTCTTCGAGGGCCCTCTTACAGACTGGCTGATGGAATAGGGAGACAACTCATTTATACTGTGGCTGGCTTCATCTCACTCTCCTCCCACAATATTCCAGGTCATGTTCTCTAATACGTGGAGAAAATTGACTCTGGCAAAGCTTGTATTTTCCTTGTCCTCTGCTATCCAAGAAGGCTTCTGGGAGCTTTCCCAAATCATCAGTTGGCATGTTGGCTCAGGAAATTCAAGCTGATGTTTAAATTAACCAGAGTAAAACATAATTGAGAACATAAGTCTATGATAAAAGAAATCATAATGTAAAAAGGCAAATATTGTGAGTAAACACTTTGTAACTTTATAGTGATATGTATACATAAAACACACACACACACATATATATAACAAAATGTAAAAACCTACATTTTAGATCATATATATTATTGCTTTTCAGAGTGTCATAAGTAAATATTAATTGGTGAACTGTTCACTGTGAATATAATTCCCCTCCCCCATCTTCATAAAAATCGTTTTATGTCATGGTTTTTTGCCACTTTCATTTTCTCTCCTTTTCTCCCTCTTATTCTTTTCCTCTCCAAACTCCCTTTTTTTGGTCCCTATTTTTCACCTGTCTCTCTTTATTCAGGAGCTAATATAATATTGTGTGTTTACACCGCCCATCCTACAAGAGAGATTATTTTCTTTCATGGAAAGCATTGCACATTCTGATTTTCCATATAAGCAATTAGGATGATGCTCTTATTTGGAAAATTTCAGTGTCTTTATGACACTCAGTAGGCTGCAAGAGAAAATGGATAAGTGCTGCTTTGCTGCCTTCAAATTATATCAGTTATTTAGTGAAAATTGAATGAGAATACATTAAAATTATTTTTAGCTTGTTCCTTCTTACAAACACACCATGCACGGACGTCATTGAGACTTAGGCAGCTACACTCACGTGGGAAGTGAACTCGTCAGATTTCCTTCTCTGAGCAGCCTCAGACCTAATTGAAACTTAGATGGGGCATAAGGAGACCATTAAGGAAACTCCAAGTGATGCAAGCAGTGGTATTTATATCCAGCTGAGTCAATGCAATTCTGTGCTCAAACATACTGTTGGGCTTGGATTTACTTTCTCTGCTGTAGCATGAAATCAATTGCTTAGTTACTCAACAACAGCGATGACAACATTTATTAGATGCTTAGTACATTAAGATACTGTTCTGGATGCTGGGGTTGGGGGAAAGACGAGAAACAGAAAATAGCCCCTGCCCCCAAGAGAAAATAAGTATAATAAATTATTTGAGACGGGGAAAGCAGTAATAATGAGGAGATCAGGAAAGGTTTTCTGGAACGATAACAACCAATCTGGAGAACCATTTGGAACTATGTTCAATGGCTGATAAAACCGGGCATACGCTTTGACTTAGCATACTCCTAATAAATCTGTATCCCAAAGAGATCAAAGAGAACATATTCAAAAATATTTAGAAACTCCCTCTGTGGTGGTAAAGAATTGGAAACTGAGGAAATATCCATCAGTTGGAGAGTGACCGAACAAGTTGTGTACCATGTAAGTATGATAGAATATTATTGTGCTCTAAGAAATGATGAGGGAGATGATTTCAGAAAAATGTGGGATGATTTAGATGGATCATGCAAAGTGAAGCAATGTTGTAATGATTACCAAATATGAAAAACTTCACTATTCTGACTACTACGATTCCAAAGGACTCATCTTGAAAAATGGTATCTTCCTCTAGAGGAAAAACTGATAAACTCTGCAAATTTCTCACTTTATTTTTCTTGCTCTTTTTGGTGATATAGCTAATGTGAAAATGTTTTGCAGGATTTAACATGTATTATTAAAATATTGCTTATCTTTTCAGTGGAGAGGGAAGGGTGGGGAGAGAGAAAAAGAGAATTCAGAAGTTAAAAAATAAATAAAATGACTTAAAACTGACATCTTGAACTGGGAGGGAGGGGAGAAAGACTTCCTGTAGCAAATGGTATTTGATTGAAATCTTAGAAAAAAGGCAATGATTTTAAAAAATAAATTTGAGAATGGAATGCATTCCAGGTGTAGGGTACAGTCTGTGCAATGTGTCTCTTGAAGCTGAGAAACAGCTATTAATCCAATTTGGCTGGAATAGAGAGTGCATGAAGAGAGGTAATGTGCAATAAATAGGGGAAAGATGGTGGAGTTTAAAAAATTGAGTTAGTTATAATTTAAAATCTGAGATGTTCAGATGGGTTTTAGATAAGCTAAACACATTATCAACTAATTCTAGATATTATTTTATTAGAGATTTTTGTTGAATAAATACATTAATTTATTTTTTGGAGATTTTTTTCAACTAAATGAAACAATCAGAGAGCTAGCAAAGAGACTCCTTGTTCTTGGAGCCACAGATTTTGAGCTAGAAATCACTCATGATTATTGAATCTAATTTTTATTTTATACAGAAAGCATCCCAGAGAGGTGGTTTGTGCAAGGTGACATAAATAAATGATTTGAACTCAAGTCGTCAGATTAGAATGCCAGCCTTTCCCCACCACACCATCCTTTATGCAAATGAAGTTGTCTCCATTTTCTTCCATAGTTTTCCCTTACAGTTGACATAAATATAATTTCCTTTTGCCTTTGCATTTAGAAGATAGATCCAGGGCAAATTTGGCACATTTGCAAAAAACTGAATTACAAGCATTTGATAATTTTTTTGAAAGATGCCATTAGAGTATAATTTTTGTGTCCATAGCACTAATAGGAGGAATGTCCTCCTACCCACAGGAAAGCAGTCATCAAACTGGGTCCTAAAGCCATTTTAAAAGGAACATGAGAATGAGTCCAAACAGTCTAAATTCCTTCCAGATTGTTTAAACTACCCTCCCTCTCTCCTTACCTTCTCACACATTCCTGGACACCATGCCAGCATTGGGCAATTCCCAGCCAGCTAATCAGTGAAGAGACAGGTGGGTGAGTTGTTCCCTTTTATATTCTCCACATGTCTTGCATGTTATTCAACAATTGATGGTGCCATTTATTTGCAAACTGCTCCATCAATATTAATAAGGGTTGACTCTCTCATCAACAAATCTAGGGGTGAATTGGATTTACTAGAGTCAACATGTTTCTAGGTAGTGTCTGCCGGATGTAGGGCACTGTGTGGAGTTTCTGTGAGTGCTTACAAAGTAACCATCACTAAAATAGCTGCAAAGCACTCTCAAATCTACAAAGCACTTTCCTTATTACTTGAAAGTCTAACTGGAAATCCCAGATTTAAACTTATAACCAACTTGAGCCCCTCTTCCCTATTTTTGTATATTATCTTCATTTTGAAAGACTCTGCAAGTGACTTGGTCATGATTACATAATTTCTCTCAACTTCAAGTACATTATTATCAATTAATGGATTAATAAGCACTTGTTAAGTGCTTACTATGTGACAAGCACTGTGATATGATCTGGGAATACAAATAGAGAAGTGTGGCAGTCCCTGCCATAAGGGATGACTATTCTATTGTGGGGTGGAGGTGGAGAGCGCTGGTCAGTAAGTACAAAGTATACTTAAAATAAATACAAACTAATTTTTGGGTAGAGAATTTGGGGGAATCAAGAAAACCTTTTAAAAGAGGAAGTACTTGGGCTGATTTTTTAAAAGGAAGGAGCTGGGGTTTCTATGAGATGGAGGTAAGGAACTAGAGCATTCCAGGCATGGATTAGTTCCACTGCAAAGTCATGAGACAGGGGACAGAAGGTTGAATATTAGGAGTAGTAAATAAAATCACTTATGCTTAAATTGTAGTATACATGAAGGGAAGTAATATACAATCAGCCTTGAAATATAGGTTGAAGGCAGAGCATAAAGTATTGTAAATTTCAAAAAGAGAATCTGGGGCCAGAAAATTAAGATTAAGCAATGTTAGGGAGGGAGCTCAAGGGAAGGGAAAGGCAGGTATGGAAGAAAGGAACTTCCCAGAGTTCCCATAGGTTGGGCTCCATCAAACTCAAGGGCTGATATGAAGAAGAGATTACATTCTCTTTTAATCTTCTCCTCCCTCAGGGATTAGGAAATCATTTGAGATAAGAGAGGAAATGAAATTTCTTCTCTACCCCTGGATCCCTTCTACATATTCCAAAAAGGACCAATCATGCTTACAATCATAGAATCTTATGCCTAGAAAGGACTTCAGCAATGATCTAGCTCGAGTTTCCCATTTTATAGATGGGAAGCCTTGGCCAAGGAAGTAAGAATAATAATCAAGATTTGAAACTAGGTTCTCTGGCTCCAAACTTAGTGCACTTTCCACTACTCTAAAGCACCTAAGACTACCCTTAGGCATATCTCTACCCAACCCCCTAATATTTTCCCCACTTCTGTCCTAATGCCTGAAGTTCCTTTTAAAAGGAACAAAGCTACTCCTTCCACAATTAGGGATAAAAGCTTCAAATGCAAATGCCAGTGGGTTGAGTGAAACAAATTAAATCTGGAGAGCAGCACTTTCCCTGTTTTATTAAGAGTGGGAGAAAGTTCTGGGAATTGAAGGTGCTGAGGTTGAGGGGGGAATTTTGTTGCTAGGGTAGATGAAAAAAGCAGGGGAGGCTGGAGATAGACAAGACTGACTTCTAAGGCTTCAAGATTTTGCCTCTGGGTCGGTTCTGTTTACCTTCAGCCAGGCAAGAACAAGGGAAAGGTTGAGCCAGAAGTATTCTGGTCATGCTGCCCTGTCTTTTGTTTGATTTATGAAGATTTTGTTCCCGATACTTCAACTGGAAGAACTCCTTTTGCAGGCGATTCGTGAATTGAGGTATCACTGCAAATGGATGTGTCAGAACGGCATAAGCAGATGCGTGACTAACCTTGGCAGTTTGAGGTCAGCCGCATGGACTCAGGCAGTGAGTTGGCAAGGGTCTGGGTTTTCTCCTACAGTCCTTGGCTGGGGCTGGAGACTGTGTGACAGCTGAAACCAGGTGAGAACAAGCCAGAAGCTCTTTTCCCCTCACTGAACTGCTCTTGCCACAGGAGCAGTGAGGGGGAAGGGATTGTGTGACCTATAGGGTGGAGAAGGCATGGGCAGAACTCCCCTTCCCCTAAAGCTTTCCAGGCTAGCCCCCTAGGCTAAGAAGTTCTTCATCTAGAATCTATGAATTTGGATGAGAAAAAAATTACAGCTTTATTTTCACTAACCCTTAACTGAAATTTAGCATTTCCTTCATTTTTGAATGTAGTCAACGCATATGATGAGAAACGTAGGTGCAGTGAATAGAGCATCCTTCTGGAGTTGGAAGACCTGAGTCACCTATCACCTCAGACAATGTGGCCCTGGATAAATAACTTAATCCTAATTGCCTCAGTTTCCCCATCTGTAAAATGAGAAGCACAATCTGGAGAAGTACATGACAAACCACTTCACTATCTGCCAAATGGGGTCACGAAGAGTCAGATGTGACTGAAATGACTTCACACAAACAGGATTTGGAGAAGGAATCTGTCCATATGCGTCACCAGATTGCTGAGAGTTCCTTTCCACACAAAAAGGAGAAGATCCCTTTCTAGTACTTTGGTTCTGCTGCTTTGGTCTTTCTCTTCATTCTTGGTGCTGTGGGCTCTCTCCCAGGCAGGGTTGGGGTAGTGGATTTTGTCATCCAGTTTAGTTATATGGCCTTTATCCGTTATGATGGCAGATACATAAAATGGGTAAAAATGGGGCCACTGTGGATGCTTGCTCCTGGAGTTTAATCTTTAGAAAATCCAGAAGGGCCTTGTTACAGTTTGGGACATGACCCAGAATCACTACTCTAATAGAGTCAATATTTTGTTGCTTCTCTAGCTATCCTAATGTCTGCTTTAAAGTTCTAGAATTCTAGAATATTACAACTGGAAACAGATTTAAATCAGTTCTTGTGTTGCACAGGTGGAAATTGAGCCCTGGCAAGGGGAAGTAAATTGTTCAAAGTCATGCAGAAAATTTAGAGACAGATACAGCCTCTGAGGTCTTTTGGCTCTTGGTGTAGGATGTAGAGAGATGGGGAAGGGAAGAAAATAAGTCTTTATTAACTATCTACTGTGCGCTAGGCATTAGATTAAGTTTTTACAAATGTTATTTCATTTGATCCTCACAACAATACTTACAAAGTTAGGTGCCATTATTATCCCTATTTAAAAAATTAAAAATTCCAAATCTCCTATACCTCTCTTCTTCCCTATCTTATGTGACAAATGGAAAACTCTGAGAGACAAAGTTTCTGGACAATGAATTACTCAGATGAGCTGATAATCAGTAAATTGATGATCCTTGGTATCTCTTTGTAACCAAAGACAACATCGTGGAGAGCCAAAAAGCCTTAATTATTTTTTAAAAGGAAATGCCTCTGCTAAATAAAAATCTATTTTGATTGGTAAACATTTGAAGATGGGGTGAGCTTTCAGCATCTCCTGTTGAGAACAGAGGCTAGATGAGGAGACTCAGGCACCTCTAGCAATCTGGACAGGGGAATCTGCCTTCATCCAGAACAGTCTGGATCTCCTTCACGAGCTGAGTCACCTTAAACTCTAGAGGAGGGGTATAAGGACAGGGGCTTTCTCCCCTGGGTAAGAACTCACCCAGACTGGATTCTGTTTACACTCTAAACCAAATTAAGATCTAGTTGGGTGATGTTCTACCACTCCATTGAAGAGCATGTACTTTTACAGCTAGGACAATCTCATCAATCAGTCATGTCCTTCAGAGACTGACTTTTTACAGGGACTGGACCCTGTATAGGGAAATAAATGATAAAAGCCTGAATCTCAAATTAAGAATAATTATTAATATAATAATAAAATAATAATTCTCTCACTTACCAGCCAAAGTTATATATATATATGTATATACACACATATATATATACATATATATATATATATATATACATACACACAGACACACATATATATGCCATTTTGTATATTCTTGCAACAAAAAGCCAATTAATTTGAAACATAAATGTATAAGCAACCTAAATAGTAAACACTCTAACATCATTCCCCCAAACCCTCATTCTCATCTCTGGGTTGAGCCTAGCCTTCTTTCAAATGAGGAAAGTGAAGGACATTAAGGTTTAGTGATTTGTGTATTGTTACATAATAAGTATCAGGATCAATACTGAACTCAGATCCAGAGTCTTGGGCCACAGCTTGATATTTCCATAATATATTCCAGGCAATCCTTTTAGTAGCACTGAATCAAATGGTCTTCCCCAAGTTCTATAAAATGATGGTTCTTATGATACTAGTTTAAATGATGATGAGCACCATTTGAAGAAAAGGTGGTATTGAAATGGATTTTTTCCCTAATGCTTTTCCCTTGGATGCATAGGATCTCAGCCTCCTGGGTCACAGGTCTGGATTGAAGTCAGTGATCATTGATTATTTCAGTTGCCATTCCAAAAATTCGGACTTACAAAGGCATTTGCTCTTGTTGGATAAAGTCTGAGTTATTACACTTCATAGGCCTACCAAGAATGAAACCCACAGCATGGAAAGCAGCTGGATGGTAGAGTGGATAAAATCCAGGACCCACAGTCAGGAAAGCCTGAATTCAAATTCAGCTTTACTACCTGTGTGACTGGTTAATCACTTGACTTCTCTTTTCTTCAGATTCCCCAGTTTTGGGGCTCATAATAACCTACTTCCTAGGATTTTTTAAAGATTTTTAAAAAAATGAGATATATGAAAACCACTTAGAACATAGTAGGTATTTAATAAATACATATTCCCTTCCCCTTTCTCCTGATTCTCGAAAATTCCTGGTGGTACTGCAGCTTGATTTTGAATGTCAAAAATA
Source organism: Sarcophilus harrisii (assembly GCF_902635505.1). Classification (NCBI taxonomy): domain Eukaryota; kingdom Metazoa; phylum Chordata; class Mammalia; order Dasyuromorphia; family Dasyuridae; genus Sarcophilus; species Sarcophilus harrisii. Next base: position 485,787,549 of record NC_045428.1, on the reverse strand, counting down.
GTTCAAAGTATCAGAGATCTGCATCTGGAAGGAATGTAAGAGACTATGAGAGCCCTGGGTGATCCAAGAAAACATTGTTTTGGCCAAAGCCACATAGGCAGAAAATGTCAGAGAATTTAGGCCCTTTGACCCCAGAGCTAATGCTCTGTCTACTCTGAACAGTAGGGTTTGATCTTTTGGGGAGATGTATGTAGCCAGAGTAATACTATAACTCTCATTTGCAGTAGCAGCTAAGCCAGTATTTAGATGATTTCATATCTGGGTGGTATTTGGGGCCTTAGTATTGAGATTGGACTTTCTTGGGAACCTTTTAAGTTACATAGAATCTTCTGGGTCATTTTCTGGGCTACCAGTGGCCAGGCTGGAAAAATACCAGAATGGCCATCTCCAGCTTCTGTTGTGATGTGTGTACATTGCTGACTGAACTTGGAGAGGCAGGTGAATGTGTTCCTCTGGGCTAATTCTCTGTGGATAACTGTGACCCAATCCTTTATAAACTGATCCACCAGAGCAGCAGCACTCCGCTCCACGTCCTGTCTTAGTGTCTGGAAGGAGCTGGTTCATTCTACCATGGTCCCATGGCTCTGCTGAAGCTGGTGAATCCAGGTAGTCCATTTTTTTTAAAACAAAGTTTTTTTTTTTTTTAATGGAACTCTTAAAACCACACAGAGATAAACAACTACTCTCTATTAAGCAGAATAGAGAACTTGAAAAATTTGCTCTCTCAAGAGAAATATTGGTGTCATGGACAAACTATCCTTTCAGTGGATGAAGTCACTCACTCCCTTTTTTTTTATTTATCAGGTAGTCCATTTTAAGCTGAAGAATGAATGATAAAAGTCCCCGGGATCTTTCAGAAGAATCCTTCCACATGACTACACTTTATGGAAACCCCAAACATAGAGAGTCATATATCAGTTGCAATGATGCAGAAACTCTGAAACTGCCTGTTTGGATGGACAATTCACTGTGTTCAGTAAACAGGGAAGCTGCCATTTCTGGAATTTCTAGAATCACTTCTTTCAAAGACTCACTAGTTCTATGGAGAATTGTTCCAATTGTTGCTATAATCTGTATAATCTGCAAGGAAGTATGTGCTTTTTAGGTCTTTGATTATGGAGCAGCAAGTAGACTTGGGCCTCTTTGGATCTGAGAGTGGGGAAAATGGGTTAATGGCATTGGACAATATGTCAAAAAAAACACTTGCTATTGGAATATTCCAGTGGTTAAAAACCCATCAACTGGGTTTAGGGAGGAATTATTTTTGCTGGAAAATGTAATGTTCCAAGTGAATAGAGAGATTGAGGTTATATTGGGTTAAATCAGTATTCCTGAGTTCCAAATCCAAAGAAAAATGTAGTAGGAGGGAATAATGTTTGTAGGTAGGATTTCAAAGTCAGAGAGAAAGCACTGAGTTTGTCAAAGCAAACATATTACAAATGAATAAATAGAGGAATGAATCAATTAAAAGCATTTGTCATTATTTAAAGCCATGTCAAAACGATTAAAGGATTACTTTATAAAATGAGAGAAAATAATAACAAAAATTCATATGAAGACAAAAATGGTGAATAATGTCAAAGGAGAATGAAGATGGTCCAACAATACCAGATGTTAAACTACACTACAAAGCAGTCATCCCTGAACCAAATTGGTTCTGGTTAAAAAAATAGAGATTGAGCAATGTAACAGATTTATTCACACAACACATAGAAGACTAGTGTCTGATAAACTCAAAGAGGCTAGTTACTGGTATAATGATTTATTTTTTTTATAAAAGTACAAGGAAAATTGGACATCAATCTGGAGTAAATTAGATTTAGGCCAATACTTCACATACTTTATACAAAGAAAGATAAACTCCAAATGTGACCTAGATATAAAAAGTCATATCAAAAACAAGTTAGAGAAATAAGGAAAAAAATTACTTACCAGATCTGTGGATAAAAGAAAGATTTATGAACAAAGGATTAAATGGATCAGAAAATGAAATAGATAATTTTGATTACATAAAATTAAAATTTTTTTGCATAAACAAATCAGATAAATCTGAGTACAAGGAAAAAAATCTTTGCAGCATCTCTTAAAAATCTTATTTCTAAGGCATAGAAGAAATGGATTCAGATTTATAGGTATTAGAGACATTTTCCAATTGATAAATAAATTTTCAAATTGATAAATAAGGATATAAGCAAGACTTATTGTTTATCCTTCATTCTTGAAGAGGTACATGACATCAGGGAGGTGATTCTATGATGTGAAAGTGAATTGGATTTAAGTGAGGGAGAGCTGTGCAAGGTCATCTGCCTTACTCTCCCCTTCATAACCTAGTGGCAACATATAGATCAGCATGACTGGAGATGACCTTGGATGAAATGGAAGAACTGTTTTTTCAAACTAAAATCTTCAACAGGTCCCAGTTTGACTGAGGCTGCACCCATTTAGTGATTAAGGTGAGGTAGCAAATGAGGCAAAAAATCTCTTCTTTCACCTAGTCAAAAAACTCAACTAAACAAAAACAACTAAATCTAGGAGAAGTTTATAGCCATATGAAAAGAATGCTCCTGATCACTAATAATTAAAGAAAGACAAATTAAAGAAATTCTGAGATTCTGTCTAATAACTGTTAGATGGCCATTGATTACAAAAAGAGAAAACAATTATTGGAAGGATTGTGGGAAACCAGGTACACAGTGGTAAATTGTTAGTGGTATAATTTGAAATAAAGCACAAAAAAGTTACTAGGCAGTGCATACCTTTTGATACACCCCTACCACTGCTAAGGTCTATAACCCCAAGATAATAAAAAAAGAAAAAGGCACTACATGTAATGTACAAAATATTTATACTAGCTTTCCCCTCCCTTTTTATGCTGGCAAAAAACTATAAACTGAGAGGATACCAATCAACTGGGGGATAGCCAAACCAATTGTGATATGAATATAATGAGGTCTGAAGCAGCTTCATGGTACAGTGGGGATAAGGAATTGGGTCTGGAGTCAGGAAAACCTGAGTTCAAATGTAACTGTACTTATTAGCTTTGTGACTTTGGGCAAATCATGCAACTCTGTTTTTCTGTTTTCTCAACTATAAAATGGGGATAATAGGAGTATGTGCCTCACAGGGTTGCTGTGAAGAACAAATAAAATAATATTTGTAAAGTACTTGGCACATAATAGGTGCAATATAAATGTTTATTCCTTTCCTCCCCTTGAAAGTAAACAATTAAATTAATAGAATTAGAAAAATAATCTCCAAAATCATAATAAAATTGCAAAAATAAGCAACTTTTGATATCTATAAGAACTTTGACCAATTTAGTGACTATCCATGATTCCAGATGATAGATTGCTTTCCATCTTCTGAGAGAGGTGATAGACTACTTAGGTGTATATATGTATATATGTATATGTATATGTGCATATGTGTATATAGATACATATGTATACAAATATGAACATGGCTAATGAGAAAATTTATTTTTCTTAGCTATGATTATGTATTAAAATGATTTTCATTTTCTTTTCCAGGGGCATGGGATTGGGAGAGAGAAAAAATAGATATCTGGTTATTTTTTAAAAATTTAATGAATTTGAAAAATCATTTCTAGAAACAAAATAATATGATGGAAAGAGCCAACTGGAGTTGGATTCAGGAAGATATGACTTCAAATCTCAGCTTGGGAAACTTATGAACTGGACAGATAGTTTGTAAACATGAACATTTCCTTATACAAAGAACAAAAAAGAAGTTTATCAAACTGCAAATCCCATTATGTACAGCTTGTTTTTTTTTAAATAGTATATCCTTAGTTCAGTATTCTTGATTGTTGTCCTATATCTAATATATAGATATTCATATATCTTATATACATTCTTATATCTAATATACATTTTCTTTAAATGCTTCCTTGACAATTTTTCTTTCTCCTGTTTTTGACATATATATCACTAACCTCTATCTACGTTCAATCACCTTAATTCTCTGTCCTATTTCCTATGAAAAACAATAATCCTTTTTTATAATAAATTAGGATTTTAAAACAAAATAAATCAACATATTGGACAAATTCAGAATTGTATATCTCATGCTGAACCTTTAGTCCATCACTTCTCTATCAAGTGATAAGAATTATATTTTATTATCAGTCCTTTGGAGACAGTCATCTGTCTATATCTAGAACTTCTAGAATTTCTTCCCTCACATAGGCATTTTTCACTTTATAAGAACAAATTTCTTTCCCTTGTCACTAATGTGTTGTCCTCTTCTGTAGATTATAAACTGCTCAAGGACAGAATTATCTTATTATTATTATTTTTCTCGGTGCTTAATAAAGTGCCTGGAAAGTTATAAGTATTTAATAAATGCTGCTTCATTTTATTTATTTATGGTACTTTGTGATCAAGATTTTAATCCCTCAATTAATCCCAAAGAACTAATATCCTTTATGTAGACGTGGTCCTTTTCCATTTTTGTTCCCTTTTAGAGTCATTTTTAGTTCTTTTGCTCTCATAAAGTTCTTCCTTACATTTTCATCCTTCTATATCCTCGTATTTGCTTAGTTAAATGGTTTAACCCTCTATTGCTTCTCTTTGCTCTGGGACTACTGTTTATGATCTTTCATCCTTTTCCTTAAGATTTTACTAACAAGTTTATATTTTAAAAATTAATGTAAATCTAGATTTGATAATATTTTGCACACTTTGGTTACTATATCTCCCAAATCAGGTAGTAAACCTATGCTTTGCTAACTTTTTATGCTTTTTTGCTCTTCTTTTTTATGAAAATGGACTTATTTAGTTAAACATTTGCCTAAAATCATTAGCCTGTTCCTACAACATTTCTTCTATTACTCATTTTTTGAGATCAACAGCTTATTTGGATTAATCAATTTTGGTTTTTTACCCAATTTCATACCATATATTTTATTCATTTTTATTCTTTTTTTTCTAGTTTTGTACTTATTTTTATCCCTTTTTCCCCTAGGCAATTAATAGTCTGACTATATGAAGACAACTTATTAAAAATGACTCATACACAAGTAACAAGTCACTTCCTCTCTGTTCAAGTATAATCAATTTCTGTGTGTGTGTGTGTGTATGTGTGTGTACATGCATATGTGTCTTCATTTGATCTTATTTGTGATTTGTCATGTCCATTTCTTTTTTTAAAGAACATTTTTATTCTATAGCGGTATTAGGCTTTTGTGTAATACATATCTTTGACTTTTCTCATTTCTTATTCCTGGCTTGTATTTTCTAATAATTCTTGCCAACCTCACCTACTCCTACTTTTGCACTGAAATCATCTTGTATCAAAGTGCATGTCAATGTACTTTGGATGATTTTCCTGAGCTCTTTATAATTTTTTTCTATTTCATCATCCTCTGCAACAGATGGCAGACTATTTGCTAGCAAGCAAACATTTTTCATGAATACTACATAAGAGATGACCAAATTTCCCTGGAAACTATGTTTTCCCCCCTTTGGGTACTCAACAAAACTAAGGCTACTGATTCCTTTATTTCTTTATCCAAGAAGAACCTAAAAAGTCATTTTTCCACTTACTTGGATGTCATATATTACAAGAAGGTTATACCTGATATGTTTCATATTCTCCCAAAGTATGATCAATAAGTACTGATCATTAGGCAAAATCTCTCATTTAGAGTATCAAAAGTCAAATTTCATTTTAGGTGGTCTAAAAATGGTATGATTTAATACTCTATTCCTCTTTTCACTACTTTGGTGCTATCACAGCAGTACTGATGTTCTTTATTTCCTTGACTTTTATGGTATTTCTACCTCTTTGACCATTTAATTTTCTTCATTTTTTTTCTATTCCTGTTCCTTAAGCATAGATACCTTCTAAAACTTTTATTTATCCTCTATACTTTTTTTTCGTAGTGATCTCATACATGCTCATGGCTTCAATTATTGCTTCCATGCAAATGACTCCAAAATTTGTAACTTCCTCTGACCCCTAAGTAGTGAGGTGGTACAATAAATAGAGAGCTTGTTATGGAGTCAGGAAACTGCATCTTTGTGAGTTCAAATCTGACCTCAGACACTACTGTGTGACTCTTGGCAAGTCACTTAATCCAGTTTACTTTAATTTCCTCATCTGTAAAATGACCAGTCCACTCCCTACTTCTCTAGTCCTGCTACTCAAATATAATAAGGACTACCTTGATTTTAATTGACTAATTCACTGCTAAAACTCTACACCTGGATATCCCATGGAATTCAATTATTCCCAAGATGGACTTATTATCTTTCCACCTAAACCTGGTTTTCTTCCCAACTTAACCTGTTTTTGTTGATGGCCACACTATCTTCCTTATCATCCAGGTTCAAATAAGAAGTTCAGAGTCATTTTTAACTTTTCCTTTTACTTCATCTTCCTTAAGCCATGTGACAAATTCTGTTGAATTCCAAAGTACTGCTAGCATCTGCCCCTCCTGATACTACAACCAGGTTTAGGTTTATTGCTGGAACAAACTATTATAATAATCTGTGTTCTGGTTGTCATATCTTAGACCTCCCTTCTCTTCAAACAATCATTTTTTCACAGATGCCAAAATATTCTTTCTAATTGCATCGGTCTTTCACTCTTTTTGAGTGGTGGGCTATCAATAGTATGCTTGGAAACCTCTGACTTCTCTCTGTCAAGCAGAGGGCCCTTTCTGCACCAAGATCAGCCCACTGCTCTAAAGAGTGACAATGACTCTTGGGCTGGAGAAACAGGAACAGTCAGCCTTTGGGGCTGGGCCAGACTTCCCTGCTAGGAAGGCTTGGACTGTTCTGTTCTTTAATAAACATTTTATTCTTTTAGAAAAAGAAAAAAAATACAAGTTCTTAAGCTATGATTCAAAATCCCCCTCATTCATCCTCTAATCTATTTTTCTAGTCTTATTTCCTAGTTTTATTTCCCTAAATTTTTTTTTGTTCCACTTGAACGGATCATTTAACTGTTTCTGTCTTTTCTTATTTTTTTTGGTTTATTCACTGCTCCTTTTATTATTCAATTATATTATCCCTATTCTCCTCTTATTGACATCCTTTTTATGCTTTAAAGTCTAATTCAGATATCACCTCTTCCATGAAGGGTAGAAATGATTTAATTTCTTGAAACTTTGGCCTATTTGACCCTTTGTCACTCATACCCTGCCAATGGCCGCCATCATTATCTACTTTCTCCACTTCTTTTCCTATTATGAAAACATAAATAGTTCAATGATTTATGTATAAGAAGTTCGAATGTCAAAGTATTGAGGTATACATGGCTCAAATCCCCAACTTGACTATAGATTCCTTCAGGGTTGGGAGTGTGCTGTTATCTGACACTGCCATGAATATGATTGTCACTTAATAATTATGAATTGAGTTGATTTAAGTTGGGCAGATGATATCAACTATTGTCCATAGGACCATAGAGTTTGCCCTTGAAAGACCTTATTAGTTTTTTAGTACAATATCCTTATCTTACAGATGCCGGGAGAGAATAAGTGACTTGCCAAAAGCTTTACTGGTAGTAAATTAACAGAAGCAAGATTCAAACCCAGGTCTTTTGATTATTATTTAAATTTATTTTGTCCTCCACAGATTCCCCCTAAATTGATCTACAATCCAGACAACCCTAAATATTTTGATTAATCAATCAGGGCATTTTGTGGATAATAAAAGTCACCAATCAATCCCTATATATTGACCAAAAATAGTCATCTCAATATTTAAATGTTTTTTTTTAATATCTTAGATGTGGGAAGCCCACACAATTTTTTTCATTTCTATTAATTCAATGAATATACATTTCTGCATTTTCTCCATTTTATTTCATCTAGGCAGGAAACTAGTTTCTACAAACATTTTTGGTGATATTCTATATAGCCCTTAAGCTAGGTGAATCTGTTACTTCTCTGTTTAAAAAAGCCTCATTGGGTTTCCATTGTTTTAAGAATCAATCAATGAAGCAGCCAATCAACAAATATTTCTGCAGTGCCTCTTTTAGGTCATGTGCTTGGTGTTGGATGACATGATGCAAAAATAAACAAGTCCCTTTTCTCAAGGAACTTACATTGTATTGTAGGCAAATACCCGGCATACATACTGCATACATATGCACATGACTACATGACTTTGACATTGCTTCTGAATTTGTGTTTGTATTTTCTGGCCTTTGAGGAAAGAATATTGAATACAGAATAGATGAGCTGTCACTTTGTGAGCTTCAAAATGTTGAGAGAGCACCAGGAGTCTGGGAACAGAGACCACTTAGGAAAGACTAAAATCTGAATAAATTTCTTGGCCCAGCCCAGCCAGTGGATTGATCCAAAAACACTAATTTCTGGAATCAAAGGAGTAGCTTTTTCTGTAAACTATATCATGTTTGGAAGTGAAATTGGTGAGGTAAATGCTTTGCTGTTTTGGACCTTTAGACTGGAATCTGCTCTTCTTCTTTTCATACTTTAAAGTCTAGTTCAGACATCACTTCTTCCACGAAGGATAGGAATGGTTGCTTGTTTCTTGAATCTTTGGCCTGTTTGTCCCTTTGTCACTCATACTCTACCAATCCTATATGTGGGCTACCTTCACTACCTAGTTTATATATAACTTTCAATGAAGTGAACAAAGTAAACATAAAACAATAAGACTTGTTCTATCTCCCTTTTCTCCCTTTTTGAAAACTCCAAATTCCAGAGCTTGTCTACCTCCCAGTTTTCTTCTTCACAAAAACTAATTTTATGCAAAAACTGATCTCTGATGTTCATAAAGTTGAAATATTCCAAGTGTGGCATAATAGGCTCGCATCACAATCGTCAAAGGCTTAATGAAAGAGAAAAAGAATATTAAATTCCTTAAAAATCATCTCCCATTGGCTCTCCTCTGCTATTATGCTGATTACTTAGTCTTCTCATGAGTTTTAGTTTTAATATAACAGCCCCCAAATCTAGCCCAGTCTTTATTGAGTACACTCTGCAGAGAGGACTGGCCCAGATGACTCCCATTGTTCTGAACTATGAAGTGTTTTTGGGACAGGGAGAGGATAAAGAAATGACATGGTTATAGCTACATGAGAAAGAACAAAATATATTTACAAGTCTGATAGACTCTAACTTGATAATAAATGAACAAAAAAATTGTGGGTTTTCCTAGCTATCTAGAAATACACTGAAGTTAGCTCATCCACAAAAATCACTTTTGAGTATGGTCATCTTTTTTATACATTTGGATCCTTTGGATTGCTGTTTTCGTAATTTTATTATAAACCCAAAATGTTTTCATATGAAATTCTCCAATATGTTACAGCTTTGGTTGTATCAAAAAACTTCCCCTATGTCCATAAATGCTTTGTTTCCCCTTTCTTGAACCCGAGTAAGAAAATGATATTATAGGGAATATTATCATTGCTATTTGTTCCATTATCCTTCTTTCTGAATGTATGGGTTATAATTTGATTAAGTAAAAATTATTAGGTATCACTTTGTTCTAAGCATTAGTCATACAAAGACAAAAACTACCCTTGCATGTCTTATATTGTTATTGGTGGTAGGGGAGGTGGGAAGACAGGACAAGGAATATGTAAAAGTAAGCAAAGAGATTTCTAACTGTAGAAAAATATACTAGAAAGTTCCTTGGGCTTGAGATAAAAGTATATGGCTTTATTTATAACTAGCCATATAATCTTGTCACTTACTCTCTCTATCTCAGTGCCCCCATTTGTAAAAATGAAGTGTAATTAAGATGATTTCTAAGATCCCTTCTAGCCACATGCTAGCAATAATAACAACAATAATAATAGTACCTAAGATCTATGGAACATGCTCATCACATTAAGCTGTGGCATAGGTTGAATAAGTATGATTTTCCCCTAATTTGGAAATGAAGAAACATTAGTTCAGAGAAGTGAAGTCTATGGTCACCCAGCCAGAAAGCATGGGAATTTGAATCCAAATTAACTGATTACAAATTAAGAAGTTTTCCACTATACCATGAGATATATATCATAACTCTATAACCTATGGAGTATAACTCTTTTTATTATCTATAAGATTAATATCATTTTATTAATTACCTATACTGTCCATTTGTTCTTCCCCTTGCAGCTGACTACCATTCAGTCTATTTTTCTGTGTATGATTTCCCTCCCTGTGCTGACCTACTTAGTGCCACCCCCCCCCCACTCCTTACAAGAATCTAGACAAGTGAAGGGAAAATGACATGAAAAATAAAATTATTTATTTTTCTTATTTAGTAGAGTTGTAAAAAAGGAAAACGCTGTGAGATTTTTGGGTCGTCTATGGATTTGATTCCCCATGCACTCCCTCTCAGCAAGCATCCTGATTAATCAGTACTGGAGTATTTAGACAGACAAGCTTTTATCATCCTGAAAATTCAGACTACTTAAGCATGTTTGATGGAGTTATTTGTGATTGTACTTTCAAGTCAAACAGTCATTGTTGTCTGGTATCTCAAACTCCTGTAGGCTAATGTTTCCTAGCTCCCAAAGAAAACATATTTCCTGAGGAGAATACAGTTCATTTATTTCCTAAAAGCCATTCTAAGCTATTCACAGGGGAAATAAGTATGACCAATGTAGCATAAGAAATATTTTACAAAGAGTTGATTAAAGATGGCTTCATGAATGATTAATTACAAAATTTAACATGTTAGAGAAGGAGTTTTTAGTGACATTTAATTAAATGTCAACAAAAGAAGTTCCAATTAAGCATTCATTATAGCAAGTACAGCATCATGGAAGGTTTCTTTATAAATTATTATTTGAAATACCAAAAGCTTTCAAAAAAATCTATAACTGGTATAACCAATTGATCACTTTTACATATTGAATGTGTATATCTTTTAATCTTTTACTATTATTAAAAAGTTACCTTTTCATATCCATCTATGTATACACATCTATAAATTAAACAGTTAACCTTTTATTATCAAAACAAAAATAATCAACAAGTAATACTTTGATTATACACACATACAATAGATAGCTATTTTTTTATTATCGAGGTAAAAACACAAGAAACTGTACATTAAAGATAAAACAACTTTAGTTGTCTAGGACAATTGGTTTCATGATCTAGGATACCTAGAATCCAAAATTTAGCTATTGTTTGTATGTGTATAAATTTATACACATATATGTATGTAAAATATGATATATTACATATAAACATAATTAACCTCTTGTCAGGATTAAGACATTCACATAAAACATTTATGTGTATATGCATATATAAATTATGCCACAGGATTTGTGTAAGTAACTTGACCTTTCTGGGCCTTGATTTTATCACTTGGAAAATGAAGTGTTCAGATTAGCTGATCTCTTAGGTCCTTTACAGCCCTAAAATCTTCTGGTTCTGTGATTTAAGAAATAAATGACATGTTGCCATGGTAGATCTCCTTCTGTGTGAGACATAAAACAACCCCAGTGCTTCAGGAACAGGGAAGGATGAAATTGTAGGGGGAAAATAATTTTCATGCTTCTGTAGCCATGTCATGAAGTGTGACCATGACTGAGAACAGGACCTTCTGCTCGCGTAGAAATTATCTTTCTCTTGGATAGATCTTTCTCAAGCAATATAGGAATAAGAACTAAAGGCATCTGGCACCTTTAGTCTTTGAACTAGGAAGTACTTTCATTCTGGATGAGGGGGAAAGGGGAAAACAAGCAAACAAGCAAAAAACCCAAACCTCTCTTAAAACCCTGCAAAATCTCATTTAACTCCTAAAGATTCACTAGTTCTTAATAGAATCTTTTTTTTTTTTTTTGAAGAGAAAAACATGCCATTCTGCTCAAAACCCTTTAAATAAATTAGAAAGGAGAAATAGAAAAATCAAGATAATAATTTGGTAAGGTCTGACCAAGAGATTTTTTTCTTATTTTTCTTATCATTTAAAACTTGTTCCATCATTCACAAGAAAGCCATATAGTAGTTCTCTATGGCAAACAGAATTTACTTTATTTGGAATCTTTGATGGTGTTCTTCCTGGGCATTCTTTTACCCATGAGAGAAGCGAATGACTAATATTATTCAGCACCAGTCATTGACCGATTTATGCTCTCTTTTTGAAAAAAGAAAAAAAATCATTTAAAAAATTCACGAAATTTGTTTCTTCTTCCTTCCACTTTTTCCCACCATCAATGTAAAAACAAACCCCAAACCTTTGTAACAAAGATAAATAATTAAGTGAAACATAATACCACATATCTGAAAATCTTTGTTACTATTATGCCTCTTGAATCCATCACCTCTCTGCTACATGGTCTCTTCTAGAATTCTATTGATTTTCTCTTTATTCACTGGCAGATGAAACATTTCCCAAGGTTATTTGAAGGCAGTCTTGCTAAGATTTCTACATTCCTAGTCTTCACAGATTTTTCCTTCCGCATTTGAAATACTACTTTTGTAGGTCAGGGTTAAAAAACAAACAAACAATTTTCTGTTGATTTTTTCTATTGTGATTTATTTTTGTTGGATCATATATATATATATATATATATATATATATATATACATACATACATATATATATATATATATATATCAACTAGTGCTCTTTGATAAAAGCAAAATATGTAAAATATACAAGTACATTTTGAAGCTCTTATCTTTGAACCAGAGTGGTCTCATCTCTAGAAAATCTAATGACTTAAGCCTAAAATGAATTTTTCTTTTGCTTAATTTAGGAAAACTTTATAAATTTCATTTAACATGTTTTATTTTATTTAACAAAGTTTTTATTGATGACTTTTGTTTATTATATTATCATAGTTGTTCCCAGGAGTTGTTCTTGTTAAGTTTTGTTTTTGAAGAGAGCAATAATACTATGGAGTGATATCTTGACCTGCTCATGAATTGGATTTAAGTGAGGCAGAGTTGCACAAGATTTTCAGCCTCACTCTCTTCCAGACTCCAGTGGGAAGACAAAAATTAAGATGACTGGCAATGGCCAGGATGCAATGGATGATCTTAGAATTTTCAATGTCTGACCTAGTTTTATGTTTCCCCATAGCATCTCCTTCAGCTGCCTTCATGGCTGTTGGAACAAACTGTTCTCATCTACCCATTCTAATGGAGTTTTCCCGTGCTTTGGGTAGACACTTCACTAATTTATCAAATGGGTTTCAAGCCTCTTAGTTACGCTCAGCCTACTTTAAGCCCATGAGCCAAGATGAGAAGGCTGCATTGGGATGGCTGTTGAGCTGTTATAGCTTCTTAGAGCCATAGGGGAGAGTTGGACTGCAGGTGAACGCCAAAGGTTGATGAACAGCTCTGAAAAGGGTAGAGCAAACCCTCAAACCAGAGATAATACTCTTTGAATACTACTGCACTTGGAGTGAGGAGGACTTGAATTCAAACTCAGCCTTAGAAACTTAGTGACTGTGTGACAAAATTATGATTCCCAGTAGAGCCATGTAAAATAACAGCATTTTTTAAAAGAAAAAAATCAGCATAACTGATAAATTGAAAAAGTCTGAAAACATGTGCGATTACCTAACACCTTTATCTAACAATCCCACAAAAGGGCTGAGTGAGGGTGTTCTTTGTTAACTTTTTATTTGAGTCATGCTTAATCTTCATCTTTCATTCTTCTTTCCACCCTTTTTACTTTCCTCTCTCTCTCTGTCTCTCTCTCTGTCTCTCTCTCTGTCTCTCTCTCTCTCTCTCTCTCTCTCTCTCTCTCTCTGGTGAGTGGTATACCTTTGCATTTACATTGTTGTACTCATTTTGTATATTATTTTTTTGATCTTGTTTAATTTATTTTGCATCAGTTCATGTAGCTCTTTCTGCTCCTCTTTATTCATTATTTCCATCATTTCTTGCAGTACAGTAACTGTATTATATCACATTCATATTCCATAATTTGTTAAGCGATTTCCAAATTAAGGGGCATCTACTTTATTTCCAATTTTTTGCTATTACAAAAGGTATTGCTTTTTTGGTATTCACAGGGACTATTCTTATCAATGACTTCCTCAGGATGTTAAGTTCAGTAGAAGAATTTCTGGTTCAACGGATATGGACATATGATTTGCAAACTTCCAAATTTCTTTCCAAAATGTTTGTATCATTTTGCAGCTCTACAATTTCTTAATGTGTCTATCATTCCACAAATCTTCCAACATTAACTATTGCCATTTAAAAGAAATCTTTGGTCATCTTTGGCAATTTGCAAACTGTGAGGTAAAATCTTAGGGTTGTTTTGATGTGCATTTTTCTTATTATTAGTGAATTTGAGCATACTTTCATGTGTTTGTCAATATTTTGCAATTCTTATTTTGAGAATTGTTTGTCCTTTGATAAAGAATGTTCCATTGACCATTTATCTTTTGAGGAATGGCTATTAACCATATTACACACAAAAGTACACACACACACACACACACACACACACACACACACTTTCATTCCCTCTGTCTTCATCTATCTATAAATTCATATATTTTGGAAACCAAACTCTTATGAAAAATATTTAATACAATAGTTTCCCTCCATTTCATTACTTCCCTTCTGAACCTAGATGCATTAATTTAGTCTGTGCAGTTTTTTCAATTTTCAATTTCCTGAAATCAATGTCAATTTTATCTTTTGTAAATGCCTATCTCTTGATTGACTAAAAATACATTTCTTGCCCAGAGCAGTGAGAGATATTGAGAGATATTATGATCTGCTTTTCTAATTTTTTAAATAGTAGGATCTTTAAGGTTGTGTATCCATTGAGAATGTGTCATGGCATATGCTATAAAGTCTTGATCTAAGCCTAATTTCTTCCAGACAGTTTTTTGTCTTAATAGAAGTTTTAATTAAATAAGGAGTTTTTTCTTAAGCAATTTAAGATTTTACTTTATCGAAAGCTAATTTATTGAGTTCTATTGGTTCTAATTCTCCTATTTAGTTTGTCATTGATTGATTGTTTTTATTAATAATGGATGATTTTGATAATTGCTTGCTTTAGAATCTTGTATGAGGTTTAGGACTGCTGTTATTTCTATTATGTTATTGTAGATAATTTTGTTATTTTCCAAAGTACCCCCAACCCCTTGGTAATTTGACTGATAGAACATTAAAAACATAAATTAACCTTGGTAGTATTGTCATTTTTAATATATATTTATGGTCTACTCCTAAGCACTCAGTATTCTTTGTAATTTAATCTAAGTAAATCTTTTGTGAACTTTGGTAGGTCAATCCTTAGATATTTTATACATTAGTCTATGAGTTGGAATGGTATTTCCCTTTCTATTTTTTTTGTTTCTTGTGTTTTGTTATTAGCATATTGAAATGCGGTTGACTTTTGAGGGTTTATTTTGTAGGCTACAACTTTGCTGAAAGTATTAATTGTCTCAATGAACATCTTTTCTGGTTTCATTTTATTTTTATGACTTAAAATTTTCTCCTGGTTTATTGCTGTTGATAGCATATCCAGAAGTATATCAAATAATAGTGGAGAGAGTAGGCATTCTTACTTCATTCCTGAATTTAGTGGAAAAGAATCCCTGACATATATAAAGTTTGTTTTGGTTTCAGATAGATGCTTCTGTATGATATAAAATTTTCTTTCTCCATGACTATATTTTGTAGGATTTTTAGCATTAAAACTTAGCAATAAAATACTATATTTTAAAGAATACTTTTCTTTCTTTCTTTTTTTGCATCTATTGAGACAATCAGATAATTTGGAGCTATTTTGGTTTTAATATGATAATGTTGATTGTTTTCCTAATGTTGAAACATCCTTGCATCCATATTTTAAATCTTATGTCATGATGAATGATTTCTTGGTTAAATTGCTTTAGTCTGTTTAATAAGATAATATTTAGTTTTTTCTGTCAATATTTATTAATAATATTAAACTATAATTTTTTCTACATTTTTATCTCTCCCGGTTTAAGTAGTAGGACAAAATTTGTTTCATAAAAAGTTTCTGGCAGCTTTCTTTATCAATTTTTGGGAATAATTTATGAAATATTGGCACTAATTTCTTTTTGCTCAAATTTGGTAGAATTTTCCTTTGAATCCATTAGAATCAGAAGTTTTTTCTTTGGTGGTTTCTTTACAGCTAAATCTATTTTTTTTTTCTGAGATTGGGTTATTTAAGATCTCTATATGGTAGATATACCATATATGGGAGATAGTTCAGATATTTTATATTTTTGAAGGTATTCCTCTGTTTCTTTTATGTTCTCAGTTTTGTTAGCATATAACTGTCTAATATGTTATGATTACGTTTTTAATTTTTTTCTTGTAGGTTTAGTTATTGGATTTTTAATGTTTAAAAATGCATATCCAGTTCATTAATTCTATTTTTCTACTTTATGTATATTTGGAGGGACGTGATTTTCTCTTGAAGGACTGCTTTTGCATATTTTGGCATATTATTACATCATTACAATTTTCATATAATATGAAATTGTTTTCATTATTTGTTCTTTAACCTGCTCATTACTTAAAATTTTGTTTTTAAGCCTACGTTTGAGTCTATGTCTTTTGCTTGTGGTAATTGAACTAATAGTTATTTTTTATTGTGTTACGTTATTTATAAGCAATGTATTAACTATTACTTTTTACATGTTTGTAACACCCCTATAACCTAATACATGATCAATTTTTGTAAAAGTTTTTTTATCTTTCTAAGAAATGTGTATATTCTTTTGTAGTTCCATTTAAAAGATGTCATATATTTTAATTTGTTTCTCTAGCAATTTTTTTAATTCCATATTTTTTTCCTTTTATTCTTTCTGTTGGATTTATCCAAAACTGATCCTGAAGTCTTTGGTCACTGTTTTGTTACGCTCTGTCTTCTTGTAGTTCATTTAATGTTTGGTTTATGAATTTGGGTATAAAGAATTTTAAGTATTTTAAATTTATTACTGATAGTGGCTTGTTGTCCATAGTTATATTCAATATAATGTAGTTTCCTTCTTTATCCCTACATATCACACATTCCTTTCTATCCCAATATTCTTTGCTACCCTCTCTGGTCCTCTATATAGTCTTCTATGTAGTAATGTAGTCCTACCAAAAACTTGGCACCAACTATAGAAAGAGTGTTGTTAGATTCTGTTCTTGATGTCCCATGCTTTGCTCTTTACTGTTATCTCTACCAGATTTCCACCTGATGTTACTTATTATCCTTGGCTGCTGCATTCATTCATCCCTCTTGTATTATATTATCTGGGATATTTGAGAAGCAAATAAATTCTTCAGGTCTGCTTTTCTTTCTGAGGATGTTTCAAGCACCGCCCCCCCACTTTTTTTTTAACAGAATGCCCACTTTTAAAAATTTATAATTAAGCTCAGATTTGGAGGCTAGATAATCTTAGGCTACAGCTTTAGTACTAATTCTCTTTGCAATGCATTATTCCATTCCCTCTTGAATTTTTTGGTGGGTGTGATATAGTCTCATTATTAAAATTTTATTTCCTTTATATTTGAAGATATTTCTCCTAATCACTTGCAAAATTTGTTTTTGAATTGAATGTTAAAATCTAATAACTATGTATCTTGAAATTTGTAGCCTTTGATTTTTTAAAGAAGCAACCTATGAATTTTTTTTTTCTGATGCAATTGGGATTAAGTAACTTGCCCCAGGGTCACATAGCTAGGAAGTGCTAAGTGTTTGAGACTGGATTTAAACTCAGATCCTCCTGCCTTCAGGACTGGTGCTCTATTCACTATACCACCTAGCTGCCCAATCTATGAATCCATTCAATTGGAATTTTATTGTCTCTAGAAGTCCAAGGCACTTCTCTTGTATTATCTCTTACATAACAGTGTGCAGTTGTTTTTGTCTTGTGCTTTTCTGGTAGATTCAAGACCTTTAAGTTGTCTCTTTGCATCCTGTCTTTTAGATCTGTATGCATTTCTTGGGTAGTGATCCTATTTTCTTTAATTTTATTTTTTGCTTCTTTTCTTCTAGATTGCCTTCAATTCTGTATTTGTATTGCCAATCTATTGCTTTTTCTTTTGTTTCTATGATGAGACTTGCCATCTCAGAATAAAATTTTTCTTTTCTTTTTGCTAATTATTATTGCTTGGAGGTCATAAATCCATCTCTCTTAAATTTTTCTTTTAAAGCCACTCAGGAACAGCATATTGTGGGTCTACATTTTTAAATTCTGCAGGGTCTTCTGTCTCATCAAGTATTGTACTTTTATTTTGATTCAAATTTCTGAACTCATTTATTATATCTGGAGGCCATATTTCCAGTCCTGAGTTTTCCCTGTTGATCCATCTATTTTTGTTCAAAGCCTTTTAGTCTTTTTTTCCTGAGATCTTTGGTAATTTCAAATTTCCCTTTCTTTCCTTCTTTCTGGGGGGACTTTTTGGGAGGACGGAACTGAACCAACCTAGATACTGAGGTTTTCCTCTTAGCTTGGTGAAGTATCACATAACACCCTTTTTTAATTTCCCCAACTTATAGACATGGTGTCCTGTCCTGCTGACCTGGTCTGCTTTATCAGTTTCTAAATTCCTCCTTCTTCTGGTCTGGTACTGAGAGCTACTTAATGGGTGATACAAGGTTGATTTCTTTACTTTGGGTCTTTAAGGCTTCAGGAAGAGTATGGAATGAAGTATTGGATTGAGCTCTACTTTAAATATGAACACACATCCTGGCCCCTTCCTTCTACTACTCTATTCTCTTAGAGATCTTTTGTGGCATTAAATACTGCCGTTATGGAGCAGGCTGTCTACTGAGGTCCCAGAAGACTTGTATACTATGGAGCCTAGATCTCAATGGAAATGTGAAGAAGAGGGGATTGCTGGGTTTGGGGGATGGATTTTGTTAAATGCTTGCATGCCAGATCCTTGGGTCAGCTAGTGCAGTTTTGCAGCTGTAATAGTGACTAGGGTGGTGAGTGGATAGGGTGCTGAGTAGTTCAAGATAGGCATTAGTTTATATATTTATATAAATTTACCTTTTCTTTAGTTTTTGGAGGTCCAAGACCATGGAGACAACTGAAGTTTTATATTAGGGACAATTTCTGTTTAGGTGAGATTTGAGAATTCATGGAGAGTGGAGAAAATTTTAGTTTTCCATTTGTTGATCATATGATTAGGAGAACTTTTTATCCTACCCTAAATCTGTTTTAGATAGCTTATTTATTTTTTTCTTCATGGGATCTTATTAGATTAGAGCTATAAGGAACCTCTGATATCACCTAATCCAGTTCTCTCATTTTTCAGTGAGCAAACTGAGACCTAAAGATGTAACCTAGGATCCTAGCTCTGGGTCTTAGATGTGGAACTGGAAAGGATCTTAGAAGTCATCAAATCTATCCTCCTTATCTTAACTTGAGAATACTCTGAGATCTAAAGAATTTAAATGACTTGCTCAATGTTGACCTCAACATTGTGCAATATTTTCAAGTATCCCACTGTGTGTAGTCTTTGTAGATGTTCCTAGGCAATCTTTCTTTATGTGAGTGCTTGTGTATGCTTCACATACTGACCCACTTGGGAGATGGCCAGGGGATAATTGTGGTTTATCTGACCTTCCTCCAAAGAAATATCTCATGTGTGTGCCTTTGCTGCCCCTGGTATCTACTTTGGAATAGAAGATAAATTTGTGACGATATAGAAATTCAGTTACAATCTAGGCTGCTTTCCCTAAAAGTGCTTAGCTGGCTAGCTAGAGCATTTAATAAGCATTTACTATATGGTAGACACTGTGCTAAGTACTGGAAATAAAAACAGAGATAAGCAGGACAAGGAGATTACTAAAAGATAAAGAGAGGAAAGGGATTTGGAACTGGTGGCCAGGAAGTGAGCCTGGGCAAGATAAGGTTTAAGTTCACCTAACAAAACCAAAAAGAATTTTGATAGGGAAATTAAGGACAGTGAGAAAGTTGAGGTGACTTAGTTTGGTGTTTAGTTGTAGATTCCATCTAATTCTTCTAGTACAGTAGTGCCAAACATAAATTAAAATAGATCTTTTAGGCCATAACTACAAATTAACATTATCTATGTTGTGATTTTTAAAATTTATTTTTATTTTTTAATTTAATTTGTTAATATTTTCCAGTTACATTTTCATCTAATTTGGGCAATACTTGTCAGTTTTGCCAGAGTTTGCACTACAAGTTTGACACCTCTGCTCTATGGGATTATTTGAAGACTTCTTAGATTATATAGAACATATAATTCTTCTATTACTTTCTCTTATCATACCTTATAAATCAATAAATTCTTTAAATACTGTTTTTTAGGAAGCTGAGAAAAATGAAAGCATTGCTTCTCAGATCAGAGGGATCTCTGAGAGGGAGATCTCTCTCCTCTCTAATTCATCCTTCAATCCATACCAAATAGTGCTTTCTAAAGCACAGGTCTGTCAATATCATTTCTTTACTCAGTAAACTTCAGTGCTGGTTTCCTCAGTACTTTCTGTTCAAATTTAAATTTCCCTGTTGGGCATATATGGCCCTTCATTACTGGGCTCCAACCTGCTTCTAGAATCTATGATTCTATTTTCATTCTTGGTACTCTTCTCTGTGAATGCATTAGATAAAATTTCCTGGTTTTCTAGTTTAAGGTAATCCAACTTGACATTGTTTTGTCCCCTATTAAAAGGAATAAGTTGAAGCAATAGTTATTCAGTCTTTCCTTTTGTAAATTTCTTAGCAAGATTAAAATATGTATTCAAATCTATATGCTGCTATGGTTACTGATTTCATTGTACAAAATCTAACTGAGAATGTTCTATTTCAAGGAATGTCATATCTATAGGTAGTAATTGCATATTCCTTCATAGCTACATTATTTCCATAGTTGTATTATTTACACAGCTAAGTCCTATCAAGCTAGAAAGGATTTGCATAAGGACCAGTGATGGATCATAGGCCTGTTGTACAAGGACCAGTCAGCTGTATTTAGAGGGGCTCATTATCAGCTCTGAAATTAATTCATATTTTAATCTACAACTCTTGGAGACTAGCCTGCAGAGATGCTGCAATCTGTATTAGTGAAGGATATACAATGTCAAAATCACCATTCCTTGAAGTATTTAATTGTCATTCAAAAGTATAACTAATATACTATGTTTTCTGGTAAAACCTAAAGATCAGGTTGGAAAACAATAGCATTATTAAAGTGTAAGCTCCTCCACAGCAGGAACTGTTATATTTTTTGTCTTTATCTTTCCAGTGTCTAGCCTAATGCTTGACACACAGTACATCCATGTTAATTGATATCATTTAAATTATGCCTTTTTGAATTGGATGGTATTATTTGAGTTCACTTTATTTCCAGTCCTTTCAGATAGGAACATCATCACTAATTTTTAGATTAAAAGTTAGCAAATGAAAACTCAGAAGGCACTAAACCCTTTTCCTTCTTTTCCAAGAATGCAAAAATGGAACACATCTGGGAATAGAAATTTTGCATTTGAGATTTGTCCTATGCTTTTCTCTGGATGTGTGTGTCTCTCTGTCTGCCTCTGTCTCGGTCTCTCTCTGCTTTCTTTACTATTGCCTCCACTATACATGAAGATTTATGTAAAACACTCTAATTACTTTGTATTTTATATGTATACTATGTTTCCTTTAAGATGTCAGTTTTTTTAAACATACATAAGAATTCTAGGTTGTCTTTGTTACATATTTTACTTTGCAGAATACTTAATTTTTACTTCAAGTTTCACAATGCCTTCCAATGGACATCCTTTCTCTTGTAAGCTCAGTTAGTACAATTTAGATAATCACATTTAGATTACATCTGAAGCAGTTCTATCACCACTTATTTCTCCAGTTCTGGCTACCATCTTGTGAAAGTCTAACATATGCTACTGTTTAGGTCAAGCTCAGGGTTGAAGAGGGGGAAAGGACTTAGTTTGGTTTTTATGTAAATGTAAAGCAAAGATCTAGAACAGGCAGTTAACATTCAGGGCATCAAAATACAAAAGATTGAGAAAGAAATAGGAAACTATCATTAAACATTCAGCCTGGAAGGCCAGAACCAATTAAGAAGAAAAATATAAGTAATATTGGGGAAGTGACTGAGTCAATCTATTTCCCTCAAGCTTTGGATTTTTATCTCAATTTAAGCTACCTTAAGCTGACACAATATTTTGGCCAACATGACTTCTCCTGACTCATCATGTTGTGTTTGGATTCTGGAGCAAAACAGACAGCTATGAATAATCTCTTCTCTTCCTAACCACATACACTTATGTAGACATAAAGGAAAGAGAGATCCAAATTTTAGCTCCTTAGGGCTATAGTTGCACTGTTCCTTTCAGCCTAAACAAGCCCTTTCTAAAAAAGAAAGAAAACAAGATCAAAAAAAGAGTGAAATAAAGGGGAGGAAAAAATAAGGGAAAAAAAGGAAAAGGAAAGTTCTATATAGTTCTAAAATATTACTTTGAGTTCAGATTGGATTGACTTCAGAACAATAAATTTCTAGGTTTGTGGAAATTAGGTTTTTAAAAAATTAATTGTTTTTTTTAAAGCAGATAGCTTTTCAAGTCACTATTGTATTTCTTCTTTTAAAAATATTTAAAAATATTTATGTATTAGACAAGAAATTTAAATTTCCATATGCAAAAAGGCAGAAAATAGAATGGTATAGGAAATTGTGACTCTACTTATGTACAGCTTTCCTCCAAGCATATATTTAATTTATTATGGTAGCTTCAATATTGCTTTTCTTGTTTATGTTCTCTTTGAACTATTTTTTTCTATTTTTCTAAAAGTTTCATTAATTCTTCTTTTTCATTTTTGTATTTGCAAAGGGCTCTTTGAAATGCTTAATCTAAATCTTATTTATCTGTGCCTCTGATTTAGTATTGAAAAAGATGGGTCATAATTTAGTTTAGAAAGGTAGTCCAGGGTATGAGGGTATAGAGAAGTGACAGAAAACAGGAGCATAAGTATAATTGCCTTCACTAGGGAGGAGTAAGAGAATAAAGAATACCTGACAGAGATTGGGTTCACATTTTGCTTTAGAAAACTATAACTTTTCAAATTAGAAATAGTTATCTTTAATAATGAAGAACTCTCTATGTCTTCACATATATATATATATATATATATATATATATATATATATATATATATATATTACCAATTCCATTGAGTAGGAATTTATTATATGAGGAAGCCTATGCATTTCTCTTTGGCTGAAACATCTCATATACCAGTTTACTGGATGATGAGCAGTTCACCTTGCTCTTTGTTGTTCAGGTCAATATAATTAAAATGGTGCTTATCCACATGTCTGGGCTTCCAATACTTTTCTTCTCTAGGCTAAATATCACTATTTCCTTTGATCAGTCCTTACATGAGAGATGAACTCCACACACTTAACCATTCTATCTGTCTTCCTCTGGATATGTTCTAGTTTTGTTAGTGATTTTCCTAGGATATGGTACTCAGAAAAGTCTTCAGATGTTGTATGATGATGGCAGAGTATAGTAGGCTTTTTTTCCCCTGGTTGCTATATTAACATAGTTGAAGTTTGCTTTAGAATTTTTATTGTTGTTTTATGCATTTTTGGCTGCAATGTCATATTATGAACTGATATTGAACCTATAACTCACTAAAACATCAGTCTTTTTCATATGAATAACATATTGTCTAGATATGTATCCCCTATTTTGTACTTGTTTTGTTATCTTTTATTTTTAAACCAAAGTATAGAAGTTTTCAGTTATTCTTATTAAATTTAATCTTGCTAGTCAGTCCATTGTTCCAGCCTGTCAAGGTCCTGACTCTGTCATCTAGTGTATTATTAACCATCCCTCACAGCTTCCTGCCATCCACAAGTCTCATAAGTCTTTTATGTCTCCTTCTAAGCTTGGTATCACTGATAAAACGATGAATAGAACCTGATGTAGAACAGCTCCCTGGGGCACTCTGCTTGAGGTCTTCCTTCAGGCTGACCATAATCCATTAATCACCACTCTGTGGGTCGCTATTCAATCAGTTCAGAATCTAACTATAGTATCATGTAGTTCACATCTTACTACTTTGCAGGAATAAATAGCACGAGAGTCTTTGTGAAAAGACATGCTGAAATCTAGGTAGACTGTAGCTCTACTATTTTCTTAATCTAATATTTAAAGCACTATCACAAAAAGAAATGAGGTTAACCTAGAGTTGTCCTTTAATTTTTATTGATATTTTTGATAACATAATCAGTTCCCCATAAACAGCCTAATCCATGTCTTTTTCTTAAAAAATAATCAGTTAACCAAAAGTACTTAACATAGTGATTAAAACTGACAGCACAGATGTTATATTCTGCTCTTACAATTCACGATTTCTAAACAGAAAGGAAGTATGTTTTAATACCAGTCCTCTGAGAACAACATCGGTCATTGAACACAAAGTCTGTTGTCTTTTAGGTTTGTCTTCCTTTCTAACATTTCCTTTCAATAATTCCATCCACAAACACCTACTATCTGCCCAATTTTGTGCTAAGCCTGAAGAAATAAAGGTAATCCCTGTCCTCAAGGACCTTATATTCAAATCAGGAAGATGATATGCATTTATATTGACATATACAAAACATATACAACGTAATCATGGGCTTTGGGGAATTAAGGCACTAGAAAAAGAGGGCAAAATTGGGTTCTGGCCAGGAAAGCTAATAACATGATGTTCAAGTTGAGTCTTGATGGAAATCAATGATACCAAGAGATAGAGGTAAGAAGGAAATTCAGTTTAGGTACCAAGTATAGCTGGTGTACAAGTTACGTAAGTAGGAAATATGATCAATGAGTGACTACATTGTGATAGTCATTAAACATACTGTTCTTTTGGCTTTGCTCTTTTTGCAGAGTTTCTGTTCATACAAAATTTCTTTTGTTTCTCTTTGTCCTTCATATTTGTTATTATTATAATAATATTTAATTACATCTTGCTAGCTGTATATGTGCATATACATATGACATATATACATGTATGTGTGTGTATATACATGTGTGTATGTATGTATATGTGTGTGTGTGTGTGTGTGTGTGTGTATAAAACATTCTATTCCCTGTTTCTGTCTTTGCTTAAATGCTTCATCAATTCTGGAAAGCAATTTCTTCTCACATTTTCTTTATAGAATCCCTTAGAGTTTTCTAAAGTATAGTTCTAAATCTACTTTCTAAATGAAGCTTTCTCTGTTTTCTCCTCTTTCTCTTCATATTTGAATTGTTTATACTTGCTCCCTCTTAAAATTATCTTGTTTGTACTTTGTATTTGCTTAATTGTGTTCATGTTCTGTGTCTCAGTAAAAAGGAAGCTCCTTGACAGAAGGGATGATTGCATTTTTGTTTTTGTATCCTTAATACTTAGCACAGTGAACATAGTAGGAATTTATAAATATATCTTGAATCAATTGACTTTGCTCCTCCCCAACATCTCTTTGGCAGCTTCTAAGGCCCTAGATCATGCTTCAGAAGTCTCAACTCTTTCATCTCTGGAATCTCTACCTTGGGTGCCTTGTTCCTGATTAGTGGGTGCCTCATTGTGGGAGCCATTATATCAGGTCAGCTGCTGCAGCTTTTCTTCATGTTATCTGAATATCCATCTGCATTCTTTGATCAGAATTCTGATCAGAACAGCAAGCAATCATGACTTCAAAAGACTGATAATGAAACTTAGTTCCCATCTCTTGACAAAGAAATAATGGACTTGTGATATGGAATGAGATACACATTTTCACAATTTGTTTTGTTGATTTTTTTTCTTACTATCCTTATTTGTCACGTGGGAGGCTTCTTTTGGGATGTGAGGGTGGTGGTGGAAGAGACTGACAAGTTAGTGGGTAGTGTTAGCTATGCAAAAAACCCTAGCATCAATACGAATTTTTAATGCAAAAAAGAAAAAAATGTTCAGAAGGGGATGCAGAGTTGTTACTACTCTGTTTTATATATATATATGTATATGTATATATATATATATATATATTAAACATTTCTTTAAAAAGAAGTGTACAAAAGTTCACAGTTTCTTATATGTCTCTTTGTGGCTCTTAGTTATATATAGAAACTTTTGCATTTTTGGATGAATGCCAAAATCACAATAAAAAAGGAAATATATTTTAAAAGGGACTCAGGGACACATATGAGAGTAGAATTGTCCCTTGTTAGCACTAGCTACTAATTATATTCCAGATGGGTTAATGGTGGTTGGTTGTAGTCAAAGATCCTAGGCAGAGACCAAAATACTTGAGAAGGGAAAACTATTAGCTCTCCTAAAGTCAAGTTTGCCTCAAATCCTATGGCTCATGCTCCTGTGCTAAGACACCCCTTTCTCCGAAGATTTTTCAACTGCATTTGATGACCAGTCCTAAGGGAATCAAATTAACCTATATAACCACTTCTTCATTCTGCTTCACATCTTCCTCATTTGTGTCCTACGCATTAAATGTGGCTGCACCCCAAGGCTCTCCTTTAGATCCTCATTTTCTTTTTACACTCTCACTGGGAAACCTCACAGACTTAATGAACAATTTCATAAAGATGAATCCAATATCTAGTTTTAGTTTCTCTTCTGAGCTCTAGTCAGATATCATCAACTACTTATTGAACATTTGATCTGGCACCTCGAACTCAGCATGCTTCAGATAGAACTCATTATCTTCTTCCTCAAACCCACCCCTCTTCTGAATTTCCCTTTTACTATCTACTATCCTTCTACTTCCCAAAGTCAACACCACCAGTATTATTCTTTCCTTCTTATATTCATTCACCCAACAGGGCTACTCAACTACTTCATTTCTAACTCTACTACATCATTTTTTGCACACATTCCCTCCTCACCACATTATTTCTCTCCTGGATTATTGCAACCATCTTCTTTTTTGATTTCTCTGCCTTAGGCCCTCTCCCTACTCCAATCCTTCCTTCACATAGCTGCCAAAGTGTTTTATTTAAAGTGCCCATTTAACTATATCAACATCACTATACCCAAGAATCTTCTGTGATTCTCTAATACCAGTAGGATCAGATATATACCCCTCTGTTTGGTATTTAAAGATCTTTATGACCATGTATTCTTATACACTGCTCCCTTCCACACTGTAATTCCATCAGATTGACTGACCTACTTGCTGTATCTTTCCACTAATTGTTCCCAATTCCTAGAATTTAAATCATTTTACCTCTATCTATTAAAATCATTGATGTCCTCCAAGGCTCAGCTCAAATGCTACCTTCTGCATGAAGCCCTTCTTGATCCCCACACCTGCAAGTGATTATACTCTATCCTCAAACTACATGACTTTGCAATAATTTTGTACAAATATATATATATATATATATATATACACACACATACATACATGTTATCTTCCCTAGTTGATTAAATGGACAGAGTTCTGCTTGTGGACCCAGGAAGATCTGGTTCAAATATAGTTTCAGACCCTTACTGTGCCATTTTAGAGAGGTCACTTAATCTTTTTCTGCCTCAGTTTCCTTAGCTACTAAAAGGAGATAATAGCACTTACCTACCAGAGTTGTTACAAGGGTCAAATGAGATAATATCCAAGGCACAGTGCCTGGCACAAGGTAGATGCTTAATAAACGCTTCTTTCCTTCCTTCTTTCCTTCCCCATTAGAATAGAAACTCGTTGAGCATGGAAACTGTTTTCCATTCATCTTTGTGTCTTTAATGCTTGACATCATGTTTAGCATATAGGAATTTCTCAATGAATACTTGTTGATTGTTTGACTGAAATAGCTGCAGAATGGAATGAGCCATGGAGAGCAGAAGACTCACTTATCAATTCTGTTCCAGCAAAGCATGCACAAGTTGCTAATGAGAATAGCGGAGTTCTCATTGAGCAGCTAAGAGTATAACTGTATCAGTATGATGGTCAAATCTTTGTCTCTGGACTAGACTTCCAAGATTCTTCAACATATACTTCTGATAGGTACCATTTTGCTTCTTGTCATATAGTTCTATATTTCCATCTGCTTCTCCTAGAGGGATTTTAGTTTAGTTAAAATCTTGCCTGGCTGGGCATAAATTCCACAATGCTGACCACAAGAAGAACTTCCATTTGACAACCATTTTATTTTGGAAGTTGGGAAGGTTTTGTTTTGTGACAACCATTTTATTTTGGAAGTTGGGAGGGCTTTGTTTTGTGACAACCATTTTATTTTGGAAGTTGGGAGGATTTTGTTTTGACCCCTTATGTCTCCTCAAGGAGGAATGAGGGACCTTCCAGATCCCCTTTCAGATCTCTAGGGCAAGTCAATCAAGATCCATAAGATAAGCAGAGCCCTGAAAAACTAGATGGGCCTGTTCCTATCTCTAGTTCTATTGTGATTCTCCCATCCTCCATATTTTTCAGAGTTTACCAATGGGCCTCAGAAATCACATCTGTTAGTTCTTTCAGTTCTCGAGATATGGCTCATCTGGGTCTGGTGTTTTACACCAGCTTTTACTGCCTACTCATTTGTTCTGGGTTTCAGTTCCCTGTCACTATCCATTTTATACTATGTGTAGTTCAAAGGTCATTCTCCTTGGCAGAGAAAATAGAAGTAAACTAAATGTTGAAAAGTTCTGTCTTCTTTTGACCATCTTTCACCTTCCATTTCTCATTAATCCAGACCCAGAGTCCTATTCCTTTTGGTTTTCCTTAGTAGAGATTATTTACTTATGATGATTTTGACCTAAAGACAAATATTTTGAACCTTTTCATTCAGTCACTATAACTTTAAGCTGGCAATCAATCTTGCTTAGGCCCACACATTTCATCATTTGGCTATCATTCTGAGTTTCCTTGGAAACTGTTAGATTTATTATTTTAAAGGTTGATTCAATACTACCATTCTCTATTTTGTAACTTTATTTACAATCAAATCATTTAGAGAATCATTCAGGCATTATGAGCATCTATGTAACATTTGTATTTTAAATCATCCCAACATAAGGATCATAGGCAATATAAACTTTTGTATGAGGTTAACTTTATTTTTTACAAATGAGAAACTGAGGTTCAAAGAGGTAAAATGATTTGCCCAAAGTCACATGAATGACTTTGTAAGTAGTAGAAGTAAGTGGAAGAGCCAGGATTTGAATTTAAGTGATATGACTGCAAATATAATATTCCTTATACACCAGCTACTATTTAGTTAGCTTTATGGATCTCTTCATAGGCATGAAATAAGCTAACTATTTCTTGACACTGAATTATGTTTTTTTTTTAAATTCTTGTCTTATACAAGAGGAATACAAAGGCACTTTATCATTCCAAGAATCTTTATTATTGAATAAATAAATATTAGAAAATCATGTTGATTCAAGCTTCCAAGGAGTTTGAGGGATTGTTCTGCCCTGTTCTTTCCCCTCTGGCTCTGCAGAGATTCAAGAATGTGTCCTCCTAAGTCTTAGAAGGAAGAAAACTTTCCCATCACCTCACTTCCTGATTCTCCTCTGAAACTGGGCTGCTGGCCAGTGTGAGCAGAGAATCGCTAAGCTGTTGGAAGGTTAACAGCCAACAGTTTCCTCTGAACCTCTCAAAAGCACTTAGGAAACTGTAGCAGCAGAATGGCACCAACTGCGAGCCCCAGAGAATATGCTTGAACTCATTATTCCACATAATTACATATTAAAATTGCTTTGAATTCCCTGAGGACATAATAATGTGGTAGGGGGAGGTAGCCAGAAGCATGCTGGGTAAATGAAGAAATGTTGGAAAAAAGATGCTTTGAGACTGGAAATTTGCCACTGAGATTTAGCACTTGATTTGGAACCATGAGGGCTGAGTTTGAATTCTATCTCATTATTTACATTAACTATATGGCCATGAACATCCTCGGGGGTCAGGTTCTATAGTTATCAAATGAAGGAGTTGGATTAGATATCTAGAACTCCTTCTTGCTCTATTATGTGAGGATTTTCCCTATGTGAATGATATTCAGGTGAGTAATGGAAACTTGAATCAATTATCAAATACTTTCTGATTTTCACTCAGGACCAAATTTCGACTTGGTGGGATAATAGTGAAAGAAAAAAATGAAGAAATATATAACTATAAAATGAAAGAAAGGAATGGTAGCTGTTTAAAAGAGTATTGGATATGGAATCTATGGGTTAGAGATGTGGGAAGGGCCACACAACTATTAAGCCCCTATTATGTGCTAAATGCTTTATAAATATCTCATGTGATTCTCCCAAGAACCTTGGAAAGAAGGTGCTATTATATTATTCCCATTTTGAAGAGGAGGAAACTGAGGCAGACAGAGGTTAAGTGACTTGCCTAGACTCCCACAGCTAGAAAATAGCTGAGATCAGATTTGAATTTAGTCTTAGGTTAGAACTAATGCTCTACTTCATTACTTAGCTTCCATGAATTGGAATCATAACCTTGTCATTGACTAATTATGTGACTATGAGCAGGCACTCTTCCTGCTGCCCAATTGCTCAGTTGTCTGTAAAATAGGTATAAAAGTAGTTAGACTATCTGCTATTAAAAGATTTAACAAGGAAAGCAATTTATAACTCTCAGGAGCTTTATATAAATATGAGCTTTTATTATCATAATATCATTATATTATTGTATATTATATTATGCACTAATAAAATAATTTACATATATATATATTTATACTTATATATTTATCTAGATGGATAGAGCACAAGGCCTGGAGTCAGGAAGATGTGAGTTCAAATTCAGTCTCAGACAGTTACTAACTGTGTGACTCTGGGCAAGTCATTTAACTTTATTTGCCTTAGTTTTTCATCTGTAAAATGATCTGGGGAAGGAAATGACAAACTATTCCAGTATCTTTGCCAAGAAAATTCTAAATGTGGTCATGATGAATCAAACATGGCTGAAATAACAAAAATTTACTAAATCATATGGCAAAATCAATATTCTTTTAAGGTCACAACTTAGAAGTTCTAGCTACTGTGCCTTGAATTCCTCTAGAAAAACTTGCTGCCTTCTCATGTTCCTAGAGCCTCAAATATTTCAGGAGTTATGATAATATTTTGTGGACACTTTAAAGAAAATGAATAAGATAATTTCTTTCTCTGACCTTTTGCTTAGGTTTGCACTATAATCAATGTTGGCGGGGGAACTCTGAGGACTAACAGCTTGCAGACTAACCTTTTATCTTTTAACTTGTGGGTAGCAATAAGAGGGTTTCCTGTAGTTTGTGGGATGTGGAGATTGCATGAGTAATTGTGGACAAAATGAATCTACTGACCATTTGGGCATGGGAAACTGTGGGTGTAGAGACTCCATTGACTAGGGCTAATATTACTGTAATGGATACTTTTGGTATTTGAAAAAATCTTACCCAACTGTTGACAAAATTATAGAATTTACAGAATTATAGTAAGTGGGAGAGGTTTGAGACATCATTTATTCCAACTCTGTATTATAGCCCATTTTACATATGAGGAGATTGAACTCCATGGAGGTTATAAAAATAGTATTATGATATAGGTAAACCAATGTTTAAAAAAATCTTATTAAAATCATTATATTATTTTATTTGGCTATAATTAATAAAGTCAGAGCTGCTATTATTAGCTTTATTTTAAGCTTGAGGAAATTGAAGCTTAGAGAGGTTAAATGACTTGACCAATGCCAAATGAACAAGCATTTAATAAGTGCAGACTGTTATCAGCACTGTGGAGGAGGCTGAAAAAAAAGGGAAACACCAAGAAGGACAATTTTCAGAGTGCAAGTAGGGTAGTAATATATGAAAAGGCAGGAGGTAGATTGGGGTCAAATTGTGAAGGGCTTTACAAGGTAAAGAGTAATTTAAATTTGATTTTAAATACAATAAAAAAAATCACCAGAATTTATTGAATAAGGAATGACAGCTAATAAGTCTTTCCCCAAAACTTTATGAGGTAAATACTATTATTCCTATTTTACAAATGAGAAAAGTGAGGTTGAGAGAGATTAGGCAGTTCATTTGAGGTCATACGGCATCTCACAATAATCTTGGGAGGTAGGTATTCTTTTTACTTTGTAGATAAGAAAGCTGAAGTTTAGGGAGAAGTTAAATGAGTGACTTTTAACCAAAGTTAAATAGACACAGAGTCCCATAGACAGAAAGCATCAGATATAGGGTTTGAAACTGAGACCTTCCTGATTCCCATACTTTCCACTGCACCATACTCCTTTCTTTTCCCAATTCTGTGGAACAGTGAATTAGAAGGAAGGATATGATAAGATTGTCTTCTGGGAGTTCTGTTGCAACAAAGTACATACAGACTAAATAAAGATAATTTTTTCCTCCAAATAATATAACAATAATTTCAAAATTGTAGTCTGAGCAGTCCATTAGAGCTAAAGAAATTCAGGGTAGAAGATGAAAAAGAAGACAAAAGAGAAACCAGAAACTCATATTGCTAAATTCCTCTTTTCTCATAAGGAAGTGTCTAATGGTTAGCTCTGCATTTATGGGAATACAATCCATTCCCACCTTTCTACTTGAACATTATTGTGTCATCATGAACAGTGCTTTTTCTGAATCTGTCTGGGTCACATACTTTTTCTCTGCAACTCTGATTGCTTAAGTATAAAACTGCAATTACATCATCCCTTCCTGCCAATGAAATCACTTGGCTTTTAATTAATGTGAGGCCTTACAGTATCTACTTGCCAAAAGTATTAGGAAAGTAAAGAACTCAGGATGATGTCAAGGAAGATTGACATTAATATTTTATTAATATATACACTGATTAATTTACTGCCAAAAATGTCTACTACTTAAACAAGTTCCTGCTAATTTTTATTATAACAAAGGAAAGATTACAAAATGGGTATCCACTGGTTGGGAACTGTCTGAACAAATTGTGTTGTAGGAATGCAATGGAATATTGTCACACAGAGAGAAATGATTAATGTGAGGATGTCAGAGAAAGATGGAAAGATTTGTTTGAATTGATGCAGTAAAAAAACAAAAACAAAAACAGATCAAAAGAACAAGATGTACAACATATGGAATAATGTACATGATGAAAAGATTGTTAAAAGAAGTTGAATTCAAAATACTATAATAACTAATCTTTGTTCCAGAGAATAGATAATGAAATACTACAACATATCTTTCAAGCCCTAATAGAAAGGAAAGAGTCTACAGGGCCTGAATATTATGTATACCACTAGATGTAGTTACCATAAAGGTTTTATTTGCCTATCTTTTTCCTTGTTAAAAGAGAGAATTAAATTCCTAATAATTTAAATTCATAAATTATTACAATATAAAAAAGATTTCAGTAAAATTTTTACAAATTTAATGTGATATTTTCTTCACTGATTTTATCTAAAATTTTTCTAATTTTATACTTAAAATGATAGAGGCTGTTGCTCATTTCAGCTATCAAATTTATTCCAATTTTTATTAGAGATTCTGTGTTGAGACTATGAACTATAAATAGGGAGAAAGTCACATTTTGTTAAAAAAAAATTACCCAGAGGGCGTTGGGATTTGAACAATCCCCTTCTTCAACAGTTCTGAGTAGGGAGCTTAGAAATTATCTGACATGAAAAAAACCTCCCTCCCAAATTTTTCCTTGTTCTAAGATTATTCATGCTGCAATTACATGACTGATGTCTCCCTATTTTGAAGTTAATATATTAGAGAATGTTCTGAACCCACTCGACAAAAGTACAATGTGAATTTCTGTCTCCTTAGGCCTGTACTGCTAATGACACCATGTCTTTTCTTGATTAGGAATCAGGCTTGCTTTTGGAGAGCCAAGTACAGATTGAATGAACCATATTAATGAAATTAAACTCTGTAACTCAGGAGAGGAAATGTAAAGAAGAGAGAAATAGTAAAGGACATTAGCTTTTTTTTTTTTTTTTTTCTTTTTTTTTTTTCCTTATATGTTTGAGATACACAAATACTGCCCAAACAGGCCCTACATTGCTAGGAAGGGGGGAGGGTTGGTAGATAAAAAGGGATCTGTTTACTTCACAAATAATAATGGGCAAGTGAGCTCTTTCTAAAACTCTTAGCTCTAGATCCCCTTATTTAAACCTGTTGCTGGGTTTTCAGCACATTTTGGCAATAGAATTTCTAGCTAGCTTTGTATACAGCTTGGAGGCTTGTTAAGTGATGCATCCATATTAATTCATTAGATCTTCACAACAAACCTAGCAATAAGTGATATTTTTACCCTCATTTTGGCACTGAAAAAACTGAGGCAGGCAGAAATTAAGTGATTTCCTCAAAGTTACATAGCTATTGTCAGATTTGAATTCAGGTCTTTCTTGTTCCCAGTCCATGTCCATAGTTGAAAGAAATCTTTGAGGTAACAACACCACCCTTTCATTTTATAGATGAGAAAATGGAGACAGATTTAGTGACTTGCCCAAGATCACTTGGTATTAAGTAACAGCGTCTGGATTTGAATCCAAAGTTGTCTGAATCCAAATCCATAACTCTTTCTATTGCACCATACTGTCTCCATGTATCATTTTGTATTTATAAATTTATAATGTCTTCTATGAGTACATGAAATTTTCTATCTCCTTACATCTAGCTCAGTTTTGCATGTAGTAGATGCTTGACAATGTTTGCTGAACCAAATTGAACACAAAATCAAAATAAAGTATAGAATTGATGAAAATAATGTTGACTGGGGGTGGGGTATGCGACCTCCATAAGGAGGTACTTTATAAAAATAAGTTGGCTAAATTCCAAACAGAATCTCACGGCTCACAACATTGATTAGGAAATTCCCTTGACTAATCCCTTATAACAAAAGTTCCACATAAAACTCCATCTCTTGGTTACCTCATCAAGCTACCACGAGCATTTCTTGATGAGTTTCTCTCCATTCAGCCCCAGAAACTACCTACTTTGTACTAATATCTTTATAGTTATATAGTGCTTCATAGGTACAGAGAACTTCATAGATTTTATCTTTCTTGATGCTCCCAGAAACCTGGTAAGATAAATAATCCAGGCATGTCATTTGTAGAAAGGGGATACTTGAGCCTCTGCTAAGTTAAAAGACTTACATAGGGTCACATATGGAAATTAGACTGGGAAATTTAGGGAGGGAGGTATATTGTGAAGAGCTTTGGATGCCTGACTGGGATTTTGTGTTTTATTCTAGAGGTCACTGAAGGTCCAAATTGTATCTTAGTTATATCATTCTGGCACTTGGGAGGCAGGTGGTCTGGAGAGACTGCAAGCAGGGACATCAATTAGATGGCTAATAAAATAGTTCAGATGAAAAGTAATGGCAGAGATTACATGAGTAAAGAAAAAGGGATAGATGAGACAGATTGTGGAAGTAGCTAGCATCAATAAGGAGTGGGAACCATTGGATATGGGCAAAGGAGATGAAAAGTTGATTCTTAGGTTATGAACCAGGATGACTCAGATCATATTGCTTTCAGTGGAAGTAAGGACATTTAGAAGGATGGTAGGTTTGTAGTGAGATTTAATGATTTTTCTTTTGCACAGGATGAATTTGAGATGATTAGAGGATGTCCAGGTGGGGCTATTCAGAAGACAGCTGATTGTATGAGACTTGAGTTATAAGAGAGATTAGGAAAGAACATGTTGATCTGAAAGTTCTATGGATATAACTCTTGTAAACCCCATACTGAGGAGACTGATGAGATCACAAGGGGAAAAAAGAAAAAAAGAGAGTCCAGGGCTTTGGGAGATGCCCAGCATCCAGTTAACTCACAGGATGCCCACATTTAATGGCCAGGAGAAGGATGATAATTAGTCAAAGGAAACCAAGAAGTAGTCAGGTAGGTAAAGGACCAGGAGTGAGAAGTCTCACAAAGAGACTCTCCTCTAGTAGAAGGAGATGGTCATAACTGTAAAAGTTGCTGAGAAGAGACTTCTGGGTCATGTGAGTGACAAGATAGCAGACTAGATGGGATATCTCAAACCTTTCTACAGCAAAAATTATGCACTTGAGATACAGCCACTTCAACCATTTCCTTAGTTTTAAGATACTTAGAATACAAAAAACTCCACTAATCTCTAAACCTAGGAACTGATCTTATTGACTCTGAGCTCAGTAAATACCCCTTGTTCATCGTCCACACCACTGAAAGCAAGGCTATACTAGTATAACACAGGTTTTTATTAAAACACCCCTTTATGCCCTGTTTCTTCCATGCTATAGAAATCCTGGCTCTAGAATGAAGAATTTTGCTACAATTCTGACGAATCTACTTAGTTATATCCCTTCATAAGCAAAAGCTTGGCAGGGGCTGGAACACAGAAACAAAGGTGCCTGGGAAAAAGCAAGCTTTGCCAGTACCAGAGAAAGCAGGCTTTGAATTTCTGATGTTGGGCCAGAGAACTGAGGAAAAGAGAAAGTTGGAATACCAAGACTTGTGTGTCAGGAGTTGTGCAGTGCTCCACCAAGTCTGAGGGAAAAAGCCCAGAATCTCTCTAGGTGGGGCTGATGACCTAAAGGTTAGAGACTTAGGAAGGTGAAATGCCATTCATGGGAGGGATCTGAGACACTATGAAATATAAATCACAATGATATCATAATTGGAGAGAAAGGAGTGAAGAAATGAGTGATAAGGACAATGGGAGGAGATGGAAGACTGAAAGTACCAAAGATTTCAGAAAGGAGAAAATGCAAAGACCTTGAATATAAACATAAAATGAATCAAATTTGGTAACTACAGGGAAAGTACATTCAAATAATTCAACACTATTCTGCTCCTACTAGAAAAAAGGAGGGAATAGAGTAATGGATTGTAAAGAACAATGGAGCTTATGATGCAGCCTAGAGAGACCTCTCCTGAAAAAATGAACTTATTATAAATTATAATAAATAAATAACAAAAATAAAATAAATAAAAAATAAATATGTTATATATATATATAATTATAAATTATAAAGGAAAAAAGATGGATGTTCAGTAATAAAGAATTTGAAAATATTTTAGAAAGAAAACGAGAACTGAAGAGATTATTTGCCTCTCAAGAGAAATGCAGGAGTGAATAAATGCTGCAGCAGGCAAGCAAAGTAATAGCAACAGAGTAATAATGGAGAGATCAGTAAGAGACTCTTTGTAAATGCAGACAAGGAGACAGGGATGAAGGTAGAAATCTGGCAGAGGTAACGTTGAAGAGGTGGATAAAGGGCATTATAGACAAAACCTGGCAACATCTTGCCTACAACTGAATGCTTCTTTTGTGGAACTACATTACAATATGGGAAGGATCATAAAAATGATGAAGAAGATTAGAGGATAGAGAAGGGTTTGATGCAATAGGGTCACATCAAGAGTTAGCAACAAAGGGAACATGATCTCTGTGTTCTCAGAAAGAGAAGCACCTACAGGGCAATAGATAAGGAGGAGAAGAGAAAGACTGAGAAGTGGGAAAGGAAGAAGGCTTTAATTTGGAAATGGGAAGGGATTCTGTTGAATGTACCTATGAGTGAAGAGTCATGGATAGTGAAGGGAGTTGATGACCATATGCTGAATGAGGTCTGGGGGACCCGCTTATCCTGGAAGATGGGAGTTGGAACCTCTGGAGTGGGCAACTGAGCAGAAGAGCATTTCTAGGCAAAAGTAGGAAAAAGGGTCAACAAAAGAGAGTACAGATCAGTGGTGGGCTGCATAATCAGGAATGTGGTGGGGAGAGACTCTGCCATTGGGGCAGTACATGATAGTTTGATGGCTAGAGTGTTAGAGTAGCAAACTTAGAGTCAGAAAAATAAGAGTTAAAAACCTATCTTTGGACACTTACTAGTTGTATGATCCTGGGTAAATCACTTAATCTCTGTCTCAGTATCCTTATCTATAAGATAGGGTTATTGTGATCAAATGAAATAATAATTATAAAGTACTTAGTACAGAGATTTACTAGCTTATAGTAAGCAATATAAGTGCTAGTACTAGCTGTTATTATTCTTTAAAAAAAATTTTTTAAGCAATTGGAGGTTAAGTGACTTGCCCAGGGTCACACAGCTAGAAGTGTTAAATGTCTGAGGCCAGCTTTAAATTCAGGTCTTCCTAAATTCAGGGTCAGTGCTCTATTCACCACACCATCTAGCTGCCCCTATTATTCTTAATATTATTAGTAATAATAACAGTAATGATAATGATGATACTCTGGCAATGAGGTTCAGAGGAAATGGGAAATTCATGGGATGAGCCCTATAAAGTACCAGAAGAAAAAAACCTAGAGGGGAAAACCTACAATGAATGCTTTGGAAGTTTCAAAAGTATGAAGAGAGAAAAGAGAGAGACCAGATAATTATAGAAGTGATGAATCAAGAATGAGAGTCTAGAGTTAACAGAAAGAGACTGTGGATAATTAAAAGAGTGAGAGAAATCTGTTTTGGAAAGAGGTGCAAAAAATGAAATGGTCAAAGAATAGAAAAAGAGTTTTCAAAAGAAAAACTACAAAGTATTTACAATCACTTGAAAAAATGCTGAAAATCAGCAACAAGAGAAATGCAAATCAAAAAATCCTAAGTTTTCACCTTATACCTCCAAATTTTCAAAGATGACAAAGAAAATGGTGGCATTTAATATTGGAGGGATTGTGAAAGGAGACATACTGTTAGTGGAGCTGTGGTACAATCATTTTGGAAATTAATTTGGAATTGTGCAAATAAAATGCAAAAATGTCCATAAAACTGAGAATCCAGAGATACTATTTCTGAGCTTATACCCTGAGGAAAACATTCATAAGAAAGAAGTCCTTACACACAAATTTTATTATTGTTTGTCCTTTGTTCTCAAAGAGGTCCATGACATCAGGGAGGTGATTCCATTACATGTGAGTTAATTGGCTTTAAGTGAAGGAGGGCTGAGCAAGGTCACCTGCCTCACTTTCCCCTCCAGAGTCATGTAGGTCCATGGCCAGATATAGATCAGGATGATTAGTGATGGCCCTGGATGCAATGGGAGACCCTGGTCTTTTCAAATTAAGGTCTTCAACAGATTTTAGTATGACTGAGGGTGCACCCATTTGGTGATTAAGTTTAGCTAGCAACTGAGGCAAAGAATCTTTCATGCTCATATACCAAAGCATTTGTAGTGACCCTTTCTGTGATAGCTAAAATGTAGAAACAAAGTAAGTGGCCATCAATTGGGAAATACCTAAACAAATTGTGGCAAGTGAATATAGTGGAATAAAACTGTGCTTTAAGAAGTGATGAATATAAAGAATTGTCTTGGATCACTGTAATGTGGAGAAGAGTTAAGTCCATCACATTTGATCATCACACAAGCTTGCTGTTACTGTGTACAGTGTTCTCCTGGTTCTGGTCACTTCACTGAGTTTCAGTTCATGTAGTCTTTTCAGGCTTTTATAAAACCAGCTTGCTGATCATTTCTTTTACAACATTAATTTTTCATTTCAGTGAAAGGGCTTTTAATTCAAATATTCATCTAAGGGATTTCTTGGAGTCATCATGTAGACCAACCTTCCCACAAAGCATAGTTCTTTTGGGGTAATCACAATCCGATCCTGAAACCTGTCATAGTTGTAAGAATGGACTGCTTTGAAAACGTAATGCTGGCTGGGCAGGCTAAGGCCAGAGCACTGGTAGTTTCATTCCACAGATTCAGAATGACTCATCATATCCCCTTTACTGTTTTTGCAGTTTTGCAAACTTTTTTTTTTTTTTTTTTGGCAAGTTTTGCACAAGACACTGCTAGACAATTGGCTTTTGAAAACAAATAAAACAATTCCTATAGGCTGATACAATGTATTAAATAAGCAGCCCAGGAATACTTTGGAGGAATTTGAACTAGGTCTATCCTGACTCTAGTCCCAGTACTTATTTTATTGTGCCACATTATTTTTTTTTTCAAGCAGGGGTTAGATTATATAGCCTCTGAGGTTCTCTCTCACTCTGAGGTTTTGTGATACTAAAAGTGAAATCTCTTAATCTCCTAATTATACACTCTGGAGGGTAATTATCTAAATTCTAAATTCTAAAATCTAGAACACAGAAAGTGTGAAAATCTTTTCCAGAGATCAATTTAATCTCTTACTTGAATTTTTCACATATACTCTTTCTTGTTGAAACCACATTATTTATTTTTACATTAACTTTTTGTTGAGTTTCAAATTCTCAGTCCCTCTTGTTCCTTCCCAACCCACTGAGAAGGTAAGAACTGTGATATCCATTGCATATCACATATAGTATTAAAAGATTATTTAATTATAAAGATATGTACTAGTAGACTATTTAAATACAAATGTTATTTACATTTAATTTGAAAGCAAACACTGTTTAAAAACAGAAATCCCCTAAGGTAGTTTCATATTATAGTTCATCTAATAGGGAAATCCCATACCTGGGCTGTTGGAAAAGAAGACAGAGTTATTAGATATAGAAAAGTCTTTATCATCCATATGATTAAAGAAGCAGTGAAGTGGATAACCCAAATATCAGGCAACAAAAATTATTTGATTTAAGCTATGGTAAGATATAAAATTTTTAAAAAGTATATATATTTTTGGGTTTCCCAGTGGGCTTAGGAGATTGACAAAGATTGTTTTTGAGGTTTTATGCTATCTTTATTTTTAAGAGAACAATGTGGGCTGGAAGGTAACAGAGCCAAAACAAGTATCATCCATAACCGAGAGTAGTTATTAACTGGCTCTAAATCTGGAAAAAATCACAAATAAAGTATCCCAGGGACATGTCATTGGAAAAGGAATGAGAAAAATCATGAATTCCTGCCTATGACAGTGATCTTTTTCTTTTCCTATTTACCATTATATTCTCAATAATATAAATAGCTCATATTTACAAATAACTTTAAGATCTATAAAATGGTTTTCCCATTTCATTCTTATGAATCAGGCAATGTAAATATTATTTTGGGGGCAGCTAGGTGGCACAATGGATAAAGCTCCATGCCTAGATTCAAGAAAACCTGAGTTCAAATCATTTAATCCTCTTTGTCTTGGTTGCTTCATGTATAAAATAAAAGCTGGAGAAGGAAATGGTTAAAAAAAAGGCCTCCATTATTTTTGCCAGGAAAACCCTAAATGGGATCACAAAAAATCAGACATGAGTAAAACACTGAACAAATATTTTATTTTACTTCCAGGAACAGGGACACAGGGATATTAAAGTAAATAATCATTATTGCTACCTTGTAGTTTTCCTACTAATTAGCATAGTGGTTAAAATGCTGAACTTGGAGTCAGGAAGGTCTGAGATTAAATGCCCTTTGGTCTTTGGACAGTGTACTTAGCTTTTTTTTTCTTTTTTTTCTTCTTCTTCTGTAAAATGAGAATAATAAAAGTACTTACCTCACAGGATTGTTTTGAGAATCAAATAAGATAACACATATAAAATGTTTTTTAAACTTTTTGTTATTGTTTAGTTTTTTTAAGTTATGTCTGACTCTTCAGGACCCCATTTGGAATTTTCTTGGCAAAGATACTGGAGTAGTTTGGCATTTTTTTCTCCAGTTCATTTTACAAATGGAGAAACTGAGACAAATAGGATGAGGTGACTTGCCCAAAGTCACACAGCTTGTAAGTATCTGCAGTTAGATTTGCGCTCAGGAAGGTGAGTCTTTCTGACTTCAGGCCTGGCAATCTAACTACAGGGCCGCCTAACTACTCCTTTTAATTTAAAATTCTCTCTATAAATGTTATTTTTAATTTTAAATATATGAAATTCTTTTAATGATACAGACTGTAAGACTTTTTCTCTCCTCTGCCCAACCTTTCCTACAGTGTTTCAGCAGAACATCTCCACAGCCCTAACATCTCTGGGGCTCATTTTTTTTCATCTGTAATATGAAGGAGTTGCACTAGATAACATATTAAATTCCTTCAGCTGAAATTCAA
Organism: Sarcophilus harrisii; assembly: GCF_902635505.1. Classification (NCBI taxonomy): domain Eukaryota; kingdom Metazoa; phylum Chordata; class Mammalia; order Dasyuromorphia; family Dasyuridae; genus Sarcophilus; species Sarcophilus harrisii. The sequence continues at coordinate 485,745,796 of NC_045428.1, read as the reverse complement.
CAATTGATCTATGAATCTGAAGACAAGTCTTACAAATTTAGCTAGACTGGATCTTGCTGAGCAATTTATAATTCATCATTAAGCCTATCCTTGGGACCTTTTCAGATTGCAATATCCTCTAAAACCAGTAGTTTTAGTAAGTAGCTAGTAAGCTAGAGCACCAGGTTTGGTGACAGGAAGACTCATATGTCTGAGTTCAAATCTGCTTTAGACACATTGTCTGTATGATCCTGGGCAAGTCACTTAGCTCCATTTGCCTCAGTTCCCTCATCTGTAAAATCATCTGGAGAAGGAAATTGCAAACTACCCAGTATCTTTGCCAAGAAAACCCCAAATGGGGCCACTAAGAATTAGACATGATGGAACAACATTAACTATTAGAGACGTATCAACCCTGTGTCAGCCTGGACATTACAGAATTATGTCCATATTACAAGGAAGTATCAGAGGATTGTAGTAGAAAAAAGCATTCACTGGTGTCCTTTTAATGTCTAAACAATTAGATCAAAATTGGCCCTCAAAATACATTTTGGAAATGTTTTTTTTCTCCAGGGGGACTTGCCCAAAATTACCTGGAAGCTCCCTCTATCATAAAAGAATCCCTTTCATAGCTGTCACAAGATTTGGGGGTTGGGGGAGGTGAACAAAGATTGGTGAGATAGAAAAGGGAGTGGGTGGCAGAAATAAAACAGCCACAAAAAAGGAGAAGGGAAAATGGTATCCAGAAATAGACACAGAACCAAGTAGTATCATTTCCCATTGCAGCCATCACAGCAGGCCTGAGGCAAGGTGACCAAGCATTGGGTAAGGTCTGGGTGAAAGGGGGAAAGGAAATTGGCCCTTGGCTTTCTTCCATGGCCTGTGACCATGCTCCTTCACCTCCCACTCACCCAGAGTCCTCTCCCAGGATTTATTTGGGTGGTCTAAGATTGTCACTTCCTTTAGGGTCAGAGTACAGGTTCTATTCTTCAGCTTCTTTGTCAGTCACATACACTATATGTTTTGCTTAGATTAGTTTTAAAATGAGTTTGCATTTCTTTAGCACCCACTGCCTTTGGAGGGAGATATTCAGAAGATGTTAAATAACAACATGTCCTTATGTACTGTCTCCTCATTTACTCTGTGAATTCCTTGAGAACAAGAACTGTTTTACTTTCTTCATTATTTATATTGATAGTCATTTGCATATAGAAAGTACTTAACTAAGACTTCATTCATTTATTGAACTATTGAAAACCATCTTGGTCAACAGACAATTTTTTCTGAGGAGAGCATCCCTCACATCCAGGTGACCTGTGACATATAGTTCCGGAGATACTTATGGAATATATGACTGAAATGGTAATATAGGTTACATCTGCCTTTAGAGCATCAGAATATTCCCCTTTAACACCCATGAATCATCATACCTTCTGTGAGGGAGATTTTTTTTTTGGTTTAGTCCCTCTATGTGATCCATTAGATGTAAGGGACTCATGTACTCATGCAAATAGTCACCAGTTCTACAACTTAGAGAGCTGCCTTAGAGTTCTACAACTTGAGAGGGGAAAAAGGTTTACAGAAAGCAACTTGACTAAGATGTCAGTGATAAAGAGGACTCCCAAAAGAGGACAATGTAATTTGTCAACTTCTCTAGAAGTTATAGTATTAGGGAGCTGCCTGGAGGACTGGTAGCTACTATGTTAGACATTTGTACACAGAGCCAGATCTTGTCTCTGAACTCTATCTGGTGGCCCTCTGTCTGCCTTTTTAGAAAGGGAGGTGATAAGGACTGAAGAACTCTGATTTTATTGATACCTGGAGCTCCTGAATGAGGAGACCCATTGTCAATTCAGGTTGGTACCTTCTTTCTGACTTAGAATCTTAAAGTATTGCCTAGAACAGGACTTCTTTAACTTTTTCTACTACTGACCCTTTTCTGTGTGAGAAATTTTTACATGACTTTGATTATAAAGGTATATAAAATAAGTATACAAATCAAACATTTACTGATAATAAATCTTAACTCCATGACTTTCACATTCAATTATGAGACCCCATATGTGCTCTCAAACCACAGTTTAAGAAGCTAGGGCCCAGGTCATGGAGAACTGACTTGTTTAGGGCCACAAAAATATTTCTTTCAGGAGGATAAAAGCTTCTGGAAAGCTAGGAGCATTTTGATTGTTTTTGTATTGCCAATGCCTACTTAACCGAATGCTGAACACATAAAACTAGATGTGTGATTTCATCACAAGTTTGTGTGGAAATTTTATAAACCACCGATGTATGTCAACAACTCACTAGTAAGTCATCTGTTTTTGAAATTTGCTTGAGGCCTTGAAAGGCAAACGACTTGCTTGTGGTCACACAATTGGTTTGTATTGTGGAAAGATTTAAAATCAGATTTTCTTGAGAAAAGAAGGCCTTGAACCTAGGATTTCCTGGTTCTGCAGCCACTGTGCCATGTTGACTGTCATCTGGAATACAATAGGTGCTGTAGGGCCTTGTTTAATTAAGTAATTAAACAAAGAAAAATGAATAGCTCCTATGTCATGTGAGCGCTCTGGCTAACGATTTTTATAAGTACAATAATGAAGAATTAGTGAACCTTTCTTTTCCTGCTGAATGAGCAAGAAAAGGGCTTCAGAAGCATACACCAACACTAGGTCAAATTTCCATTTGGCCTTTGGTGAATGACTTAGGACTTGTCTCCAAATTCCTCATTTCCTTTACCCCTAAAATGGAAATGTGTATTATTAACCTACTAGACAAGAATCCTTGGAAAATTAGGGACATCAGAAGCATAGGTATTCATCAATGCAGTTTTAGGATGACAAAATAAATAGTGTCCATATGTGCTAGAAAAAACAATGTATATAGAGATATAAATCTAAAAATATATGTGAAGTGATATTTTGGGGGTATTACTAGGGGAATCGTGAAAACCCATATTTAGGAGGTAAACTTTGAACTGAATCTTGAAAGTTATGGATTGTAAGGCAATTGTGTGAAGAGAGAATTGGAGTCAGAGAGACAGATTAGGAATCCATTTTAGTAGTCTTGTAGATAGGTGAGGAGGACCTACTGGCAATGTCTATGTGAGTGGAAAGAAGGGACTGAATGGGAAAGGCACAGTCATCATTTTCCCCAACATTTCTTGCTTCACTTAATCAGGAAAATCCAAAATGAATGTACTGGGAAGTGTTCTATTTTAAAAATATCCTGACTGGATGGCTGCTGTGCTGGCACCTTGTAAGTCTCTTAATAGATTGCTTTAATATTTAAAGAAACTTTGATTTCATCAGTGGGGTCATTCCCTCCACTGATACAGAGTAGAACTTTCCCACAACTTAATAGATGATTTTTCAGAATTTCTGTGGCTGAAAAATCATCACATTCAGGAAATCTGGAAATGGGATTTTCTAAACTAAGTCCTAATGGTTTGGCAACAGGCATTCAAGTAATCACCAAATTCTTGAGTAAAGCCTTTCCAACTTGGCAGAAATTACTTGAGGATTTGTTGTATTGACATGGCCTCTGGGAACACAGTTACCTACATACCATAGTGAAGCATCAAAGCAGGATTTTGGTAGAATTTCAATCTACTTTTCAGAAAAACTAAGGGGAGAAACATTTATATTTGGGTAGGGAAAGGTTTGGGGGTGTTTGGGGAGCGTTTGCCAAAAGAAAGCTGCTTTTTCTGGAGATGCTATTCAGGTGAAAAGGGATGCTTATGTCCTCATAAATCCAGGGACAGAATGTTATATTCAGTGAATGAGGACCGGCAGATGAATTATTAATTTATGCTTCTGTGAAGATCAGCCTGTGATAATGCGCACAGTATAATTGCAACCATACCATCCAGACTTGGTAGTCAGTTATCACACAGCTTATAGAGTAGTACCCTCTAGTGCTCAGATATTGCATTACCAAGGGACTAAACTAATTTTAGAGATTGCACAAAGAATTTGAATTTCTCTGGCTCCTGATCCTATGCCAGGAGAGATGAATGTTGGGAATTTTCAAAAACATTTTCAAATTTTCAAAATAGCACTTGTACATAAGTTTTTGGGCTAATAACAATTGGATGAAGACTTCATTTTTTTGTGTGTCTAACTTCCCCTTCCTTTACTGATACTTTATTTCCTCCTATTAAAACTTATTTTTAGGAATAAAAGGCTGATATTCAGAAAACCTCAAATAGTTGAAAAAACGCTGAATTATGAATTAAATTTCAACTTTAGAACTGTATGATCTTAGGTAAGTCAATTAAATTCTATGGATTTCATTTTCCTTGACTGTAAAAAATATAGAGGATTAAACTAGATGGCCTCAGAGGTCCCTTAAAGCTCTAAATCTATTATTTTATGTCCTAGCTTTTAGGCACAACCCTGTTTCACAATAATCTGTGATTTGGCTTAGCTCGTAATGATAACAATAGGCAGAGCAGTGGATTAAAGCCCAAGGCTTGAAATTAGGGAGACTCATCTTTTTAGCTTAAATCTAGTCTCAGACACTTATTAGATGGTGAACCCTGAGAAGTCATTAAACTCCATTTGCCTCCATTTTCTTATCTGTAAAATGACAAAGAAATAGTAAACCATTCTAGGATCTTTGCCCAAAAGACTCCAAATGCGAGCACAATGAATTGGACATGACTTAACAACAACAATAACAACAAATTGATTTTTATAATTTATTGAGCATTAATCACAGTTTAGACTGCTGCCAGACAGGAATTAAAATCATCTTGATATGATGACTCTAATTCTTGGAAAACCCCAATAGCTTGATACTCATATATCCAGATTTTAAAGAGTTCTCTGCCCAAGTTGTTATTCATGTCTGTGAGTTGTCATTATTCCTGGGACAGTTGCTGGCAATTCAGTTTTTAAAAGGTTGTTGCTTATATGATTAATCTGCTTTTCCTTTCGTAATTTATATACATTTCCCTTAGATGGTAGAAGGTGGCTAGAGCCCACCTTATGCATAAAGCCCATTTCGGAGACATAAAAAAAAGCAAATAGTAACAATGATTATAATGATGATACACTAACATATTGTGCTTTAAGTATTAATGAAGATATACATTATTTCATGAGGCAAATACTGTCTGCTCATCATAATTTTATGGCTGAAGAAATCAGTTTAGAGAATTTAAGGGGCTTAGCATAGTGCTTGACACATAGTAGGCACTTAATAAATGTTGATTAATTGATTGATTTGTCTAGGGTCATGCAGCTAGTTAATTTTCAGAAACAGGATTCAAATGAAGTTCTTAATGACTCAACATTTAACATAGCTATTGACTATGTTGTTGTTTGTCCTTTCTGGAAGAGGACCAATGACATCTCTCAGAGATGTCTTAACTTGCATGTGAATTGGATTTAAGTGTGGCAGAGCTGTGTAAAGTTGTCAACTATACCATATTGCCTCTTTTAAATAGTAGTTTTAAAAAAGGAACACTAACGTGTTTAGTATAACTTTTCCAAAGAATTAAATTTTGAGGTCAGTGTGGCTAGCAAATTGATCATTGGGTCTGCAGCTTTTTGGTAATGATTTTTCCTGTCCTTAGATAGGTTGTTCCTTATGTATCAGATGAACCTTTGCCAGAATTTGGACTCAGTTGACCTATTCTTTTTTTTTTTTAAAGTAATATTTTTTTTTATTTTTTAAATTCTTTTTTTTTTATTTAATAGCCTTTTATTTACAGGTTATATGTATGGGTAACTTTACAGCATTAACAATTGCCAAACCTCTTGTTCCAATTTTTCACCTCTTACCCCCCCCCACCCCCTCCCCTAGATGGCAGGATGACCAGTAGATGTTAAATATATTAAAATATAAATTAGATACACAATAAGTATACATGACCAAAACATTATTTTGCTGTACAAAAAGAATCAGACTCTGAAATATTGTACAATTAGCTTGTGAAGGAAATCAAAAATGCAGGTGGGCATAAATATAGGGATTGGGAATTCAATGTAATGGTTTTTAGTCATCTCCCAGAGTTCTTTCTCTGGGCGTAGCTGGTTCAGTTCATTACTGCTCCATTGGAAATGATTTGGTTGATCTCGTTGCTGAGGATGGCCTGGTCCATCAGAACTGGTCATCATATAGTATTGTTGTTGAAGTATATAATGATCTCCTGGTCCTGCTCATTTCACTCAGCATCAGTTCGTGTAAGTCTCTCCAGGCCTTTCTGAAATCATCCTGTTGGTCATTTCTTACAGAACAGTAATATTCCATAATATTCATATACCACAATTTATTCAGCCATTCTCCAACTGATGGGCATCCACTCAGTTTCCAGTTTTTAGCCACTACAAAAAGGGCTGCCACAAACATTCGTGCACATACAGGTCCCTTTCCCTTCTTTATAATCTCTTTGGGATATAATCCCAGTAGTAACACTGCTGGATCAAAGGGTATGCACAGTTTGATATCAGTTGACCTATTCTTAAGACCTCAGGATCACTTCTTCACCATGATAAAGAATTAGAATAGAGTTCCCCAAAGATATCCATCATAGTCATGGATTGATTTCTCATACAAATTCCAAATAAAAATGAGAGTTATTATGAACAAACCAGATTCTTCAGAAGCAAATGTTCCTGGCAATCTCAAAAGACCAGACCAAGTGTTCTACGAAATATGGAGGAAAACAATTCCTTAAAATATTTGGACATAATTATAAGGTGTTGAAGTCCTAGGAAGATGGAAGTGAGGAAAAAAATTGTAAACTCAGGCATAGACACCATGTCTTTTCTGTGACTTTTCCTTGAAATAAAAGTGTCATAAATCAGTGATTTCCAAACTTTAAATCAGGCATCCCACTAGTAAAAACGTATGTCCCTAGTATATTTAAACTTTATTGATTCTGGGCAAATAATTTAATTACTCGGTGTACCTGGAAACTCTAAGATGGCAAATTGCAAAGAAGGTGTCCACATGCATTGATCGAGAGAAATTAGCTTAATGAAAGCTCTTCTCCTATTGTTCTTCTGTCATTTTTCAATTGTGTCTGGCTCTTCCTGACCTCATTTGCAGTTTTCTTGGCAGACCTACTAGAGTGGTTTGCCATTTCCTTCTCCTACTCATTTTACAGATGAGGAAATTGAGGCAAGCAAGATTAAGTGGCATGCTCATAGTTACATTGCTAATAAATGTCTGAGACCTGATTTAAATTTAGGAAGATAATTCTTCCTGACTTTAGGCCTAGTGCTGTATTCACTAGTGTCCCTAGACTACTTTATAATTAGTTATGTAGGTTGTAAAATTATGCAAAAATAGATATGATTTAAATTGAATAATACTTGATCCTAGAGTCATTAGGGAAGCACTAGTTTACTGAGAAAGAAGCTGGTATGGTCAGACCTATGTTTTGGGAAAAATCATTTTGCTTGTTGTTGAGTCTGGGAGACCAATTAGGAGTCTCTTGCAATAGTCCAGGTGATGAAGGTTTGAACTGGAATGGTATAGTAGTTGTGTGAGTAGAGAAAAAGAGAGGTAGCCAAGGTAGAACTGACTAGATGTGGCAACTAATTGAATATGCAGGCAACTAATTGAATATGACTGAGCAGTCAAAAATCAGACCAAGGTGGCAAACCTGGTTGGGCAGGATAGTAGAACTTTCAATGCAAAAAAAAGGAAAAATTCAGAAGAGATGTTGAATGACAGGGGGAATGCAATGAATTTGGTTTTTGATATGTTAGGGTTGAGATGTCTACTACTCAGAAACTACTTGCTTGAGATGTGCCCACAGCAGCCACCAACATGAAGGATGGGGCATAGGAATGATGAATTTTGACTATAGGCTTTGCTTAGGTTGTAACTACCCTGAAGGGCTCTTGCTCTGTCCAAGGAAGGATAAGAATGGGGACATGTTGAAAAGGGTCAATGCATTTGTGTCAAGCCCATTATTGCCTGGAGGAACAGGGAGGGAAGAACTGCATATTACTTATCTTTTTATCCTTAGAATATTTTTGGGGTGAAGGCATCATCCTCACTTGGGGAACTACTAGTTCTGGACTATTATGTTAAAATGTTTCCTTGTGGAGAAAAAGATGAGTGATAAATTTCTGGAATATTATATGGGAGTTAATTCTTTAATTTTAAGGCCAGAGGTTTTTTGTTTTTTTTTTTTGACAAGTTTTTATTTTATTGATACCATGGATCACTTTGAAAATCCTGTGCACTTGTAGGACTTTTCTTAGAATAAATGTTAATTAAATGAATAAAATGATAAAAGAAACAATTAAAATCATTATCTAAATGCTAAAAAACTCCACATGTTTAAAAATCCTGGTTACGAATTCTTGTCCTATATATTTGACATGTCTAGGACTGTTTGCCATCTGGGGGAGGGGGTGGAGGGAAGGAGGGGAAAAATAGGAACAGAAGTGAGTGTAAGAGATAATGTTGTAAAAAATTACCCTGGCATGGGTTCTGTCAATAAAAAGTTATAATTATTAACAAAAAAAGAATTCTTGTCCTAGATATAGCTAAGTGGAATGTGAGCCAAGGAGGGTTGAATGGGAACAAATGCTTAAAGGACTTAGGACAGTTTTCTGAACTACCTGAAGCTACAGGTAATTTACCTATAACTAATATCCCTGACTGCAACACAAATATGGTATATTATTTCTTTTCCCTCCTTTTTACAGATGGGAAATCAAAAACCTCATTTCATACCTCTCTAAGAAAGGAACTACTGGGCCCAGAATTGAAGATGGGGAAGATTAAGAGAGCAGGCTAAATTGGATTTGAGAGATTATTTTCTGTGCTTAAGGATCCTATGTTTTTCACTCCTAGGACTGCCAATAATCCTTCTGTGATATTGCATGATTGCAAATTTTAAAACATTGTTATTTTAGAAAAGTCAAATTTTCAGGTGACTTAAAGAGCAATGGAAAAACACATAGTGGGTATTAGAATATCAATCAACAAATATTTGTTAAATGTCTCCTATCTGCTAGACACTGATAGCACCAAAGATAGCATTGTATGTATGAAGTAGTAAAATTTCATCACTAAAACCACACATGACCCCCAAAAAAAGAGGCAAACCTGTAAAATAGCAAGAGTGAGAGAAGACAGATAAAAAACACTAAAATGACAAAATATTAGCATGAATCATTTGAATGTTGTTGTCCTTGGTAATCAAAAAAGGCCAAATAACAACCCAATTTTATGGTCGAAGTACGGTGTGTTCAACTATGGCTGATCAATACAAGCTCAGCAAGCTCTACCATATGTCAGGCACAAATATCTTATATAAAAATTAGAGGAGATATCTATCCATAATTAGGGTACCTCTTCTGTGGAGGATTTGTATAAGGCCTATGAGAAGCTATAGGGAGAGGTGGATCTACAATATCTGGAATACTTCCACATCTATTGAAACATTAAAGTAAATGTTATTTCAAAGTGGATTTATGTTACTTATTAATCCTTAAATTTCTCTTTTCAGATTAATCAAATCCTAATTTTTCTATACAGATCTTGATTAGCATGTACTTTTGTAACTCAATACAAATCTTAGTTTCATGTCAAAAATCTCCTGGGACTTTGCACATCTTGGGATGTTTAGATGAATTTAGGATCAGTTCAACAATTCGGTTCAACAGATATTTGGGTCAAATCCCTTGTGGCTTCTCTCATCTACCAACTATGACTTCATTTAGAGAATTATATCAACAACTATCTTCTTTCACAACTTGCTTCTGAAGTAATTCCCTGCTGACTGCTTTTCTGTTTAAATGTCTTAAAATCTCTCTTTCCACAAAGAAATAAAAGAAAGATATAGTTACTGAGTCATCCTTCTTTCCTGAAATTACAAAATCTTTTTTCATTTTTTTCTTTAACCAGAAAGACATTTTATTCCCCTCCCTCCTTCTTTCCTTTTTGAAAGAAATCCTCTCTCTTCCAATCTACATTCTCGTTGGACTTAACTAGAGATTATATACAATAACTAGAGTTCTTCCTTAACCTGTAGTGGCTGTCTACTTTCAGCAATCATTAGTAAATAAAAAAAAATTATTGAAAGCTTACTGTATGCAAAATACTATGCAAGGCACTCAAGGAAGTATAAAGCAATATAAGACAAATATGCACAAGAAGCTTCTATTTCCTCTTTCGTTTTGCCCTTCCCAGAGGTATAACAGAAAGAACTTTGAGTTTAAAGTCAGAGGTCCAGAGTTCAAATTCTGACTGACAATTATTAGGCAGCTACATGAACTTCAGCAAACTGATTGATTTCTAGACCTTGGTTTCCTCATTTGTAAAATAAAGAGGATGGACTAGATCTTTAGGCTCATGGATGATTTGTATCCATGAATTTGGATGAAAAAAAAAGTTCTTATTTTCACTAGCTTTTGGTTCATTTTATAATTTAGTGTATTTTATTTTATGCATTTAAAAATATGATTCTAAGAAGGGATCTATGGCTTCACCACATTGCCAAAGCAGGCCAAGGCACAGAAAAGGATAAGAAGCTCTGGGCTAGGTGGTTTCAGTGGAGCTTTCCAAGTTTCAAGTTAGTGGTCTTGCATGTCTTTTAGAAACTGTTTTTTTAAAGGACCTATCTCTTTTGCAGCAGAATGTAGCATTTTAGACAGAAAAGTGAATGCAGTTTTGACTGATTTTATCAGGCTCATTTCATCTTTAATAGCCTTAGCTGGCTCACAGAAAGTTTGTGCTGGTTTTTCCTTTTTGGTTTGCTGACCAAGGACATTGTGACTCCCTTTGACCATGTTATGAATACAGACAATGCAAAACATAGGAGTTTTCAATGTGCAGTTCTTTTTTGTAATTTGTTTTTGAACTTGATTTCTTGTTCCAAACCTCATCCTTATATATTTTTCTTGGCAAAGCTCTTGTGCTTTTTTGGAAATGCTTTTATTTTCAAAATAAACTCTTCACAGTCATCCTCTCCCCTGCCTATTTGTTTTTCTGTTGCACACATACACACATATACACACATTTACTCTCAATAAATCTTGAGAAATCACCTTCTCTGTCTCTCTTTTTCTCTTTCTCTGTCTCCCTCCCTCTCTTCCTCCTTCCTTTCCTCCCCCCTTTCTTCCTTTCTTCCTCTCTCTCTCCTTCCCTCCCTTTTTCCCCTTTCTCCATCTCTTCCTACTGCCTTCTCTTTCCCTCCCTCCTTTCCTCTATCCCTCTCCCTCCTTCCTCTCTCTCTGTCTCTCTCTTTCTGCCTTTGGCAGAGTTTTGATAATGTGGCAGGCTTGGAGGCATAGTTGAAAAAATGCCACTTAGCTTATGAAGCCAGATTCTGACTTTTATCTTCCCAGAGACAATTCTGTAGTGCATATGAGGAAATATTGAACCCTGCTGACAGTGATTTAATGTTATCAATTTAAAAATCATCTGACACTTGTAAATATGGAAAATGTAGTTTCACTTCAACATTAGCAGAGATGATGACTTCTACAATTCCTCGTGGCTATGTCAGTCCTGATGAACATAATGCTTTTTAAAAATAAGAATCAGCAGAAAATTTCCATAATAATTTGGAAGTTTGGAAGAAACAAAATTGCTTTTTAAAAATGAATCTAAATGGTTTTTTAACTCATGCCTGGGCAACCTTCACTTAGTATCTAGCTCCTACTGAAGTTTTTAATCATAGGATTGAAGAGTTGGAAGGGATTTCAGAGATCATGTAGGCCTATTTATATTTGAATAAAATATAAACAACTCAACAATCCTTTAGGAAGTTCTTAGTATTTGTGAAGCACTGTGCTAAACTCTGGGGATGAACAAAAGGCAAAGGAGGTCTCTGTTCTTAGGATATGACATTCTAACGGAGAAGACAGCAACAATCAATGATAGTATTGGCTCCATGATGTATTAAGCCTGGAGTCAGATTTATCTTCCTGAGTTCAGATTTGGCATCAGGCACTTACTACTAGGTATGTGACCCCAGGCAAATCATTTAACTTTGCCTCAGTTTCCTTACCAGTCAAAGTGAGCAAGAGAAGGAAATATCAAGTCACTCTAGTATGTTTTGCCAAGGAAACCCTACATGGGGTCATGAAGCGTTGGAAATGGCTGAAATGACTCAACAACAACATACAAATGCAAGATATTTACTATGTAAATGGGAGGTAATTTCAGACATAAGGTGCCATCATACAAGCAAAGACTTCTTGCCAAAAGTGGGATTTGAGTTGAGACTTGAAGAGAGGAAGAAAGTGGAAGTTAAGAAGGGAGAATATTCTAGCCGTGGAGTAGTTTGTGAAAATAAAGAATCTGGAAATATGTGAAGAACAGCAAGAAAGCAAATATTCCATGAAAATTCCCAATACTTTCTCAGAACAACTATTATTTAACTATGCTTTCCCAATATTGTGCTTGTAAAGTTGTTTTGTGGACCCAAATGTAAGCCTTCACATTTGTCTTTATTGGATCCCCAATGTTCTAGTCTGTCATGATCTTTCTAGATACTGACTCTCATCATCTAGTATCCAAAACAGCCCAGAGCTGGGTCATCTGTGAAGAAATTAAGGATCATGCTTTGATCCAAATACAAGATGCTGATCCTTTTAATTGTGGGCATTTTTGTTACTGAAAGAGGCATAAAAAGGACATTCATGTGAAAAAAGTAGTTTGAATCCCCTGTGAGACAAAACTGCTCTTCAGATAAAACTGTGCTTAGAGGATCTGCTTGAAGGCAGCTCAGGCACAAGTACTTACTGAAGGCGGGGTGACTGCAGTGCATTGTTGTCCATCACATCATTTACATATGACTGGTTTCAGGGTTTTGAAGGATATTGCTGAGAAACTATAAATCAAAGCATTATTTGAAGATAATGACAAAATTGTAAGTTGCTTATTATATCATATCTAAGAGAATATGGACTTCGGGTTTTTCAGTTTAAATTAGGGATGGGTCAGTTCTCATATAGGACCTTATTGTAAAGCCTTTATTTTGAGAGAAGATGAAAAATCAGAAATTAGGAGACTAGAAAGACAGCAGCTGACTGCAGAAAGAAGCTCATGACAGAGACTGTCCTCTACCGCTTGGAAGACGCAGCTGCTGCTTGAGGCTGAGCTGGCTGAGAGAGCTGACTGAAGCCTGGCTGAATCTGCAGTTGCTGGGAGCTCATGGGAAGAGGCACCACCTTTTTATTATGAGAAGAGATGGCTAGGCTTGTTCTTTAGAGCCATAGAGACTTTGAGATCCATTTGAAAAGAGGAAAGCTCTCGGATCTAGCTGGAGAAATCACATTCTGGTTAGTTTATACAGAGCTGATTAAAACTATTGCTTCATATGACCATCTATAAATCCAGGTGTAACCTCAGAGGGGCTGCACTAGATTGCTCTTTAATTGCCCTTTCTGACTTGAAGGACAATAACTCTTTAGAGCCCTTAGGAGAGAGCTGGGGAGCTGCTGTCTTCTGGTTTAAGGGAGCTGCTTGCCAATGAAATATTTTAATACTATTTCAGTGCACAGACAGGGGAGGGGACCTGGAAAACCACAGACCCTGTGCTTATTATTGTTTTGAGGAAGCAAGGGTAGCAGAAAAGTGGTTTCATTTAGCAGGAGTACAGACAAACTCAGAAGAAAGAGCAGATAAACTGACATTCATATTTTCCCCTAAAATAGATCATTAATATTCAGAGACATAAATTGTCCCTAGAATATGAATTTCACAATTTAAGTATTTCACTTTTAGATTTCTGCAAGAGTGTACCCACTCTCTTCCATGAACAATATGTGCCATGGTGGGAGGGTGTGACCCAGGTTTTATTATAAACTGTTATCTTTTCATTATTCTTGCTCTTGGTTTTAATAGAGCAAATGTTATGGTTATTTTCACTTTTGATCTGGTCATTTTGGCATGTATAGAGCTTTCCCCCCCCTTCTTTGCCCTGTAAATATCATTAATAGTTTAGTGACTTCTTATAATTTCAATTCACCGTTCTACCAGCAGTGTATGTGCATATATGTATGTATATATCTATATATGGATGCATATAATATGTAATCAGTAATAGAGGACCTGAAGGAAGATTGATATCCATCCATCTATCTATCTATCTATCTATCTATCTATCTATGTATCTGCCTGTCTATGAATCACTCTCTTCCTTTAGATACTCTGTTATTGACTATGCATGATCTAGTCTTGATGAAACTATGTTGAGTTCTTTGAGTTCATTTATTTTGCTTTTAGATGTTCACTAACTGCTTCTTGAATCATTCCAGACATTTTCCAGGACTTGGAGATAATCTCTTTGGCATATGGTTCACAGACTTTTTTCTGCAATAATACAGTACTTATTCCATTCTCTATGATTTTTCCAAAATCATTAATAATAGCTCATTTGTCCCATTTACCAGTTCTATCAGTATCTGAGGAAATAATTCATCTAATCCAGGTGATTTAATTCATCAAAAATAATCAGGTATTATCTCTCTACTTTTCTTAGTATATCATCTTATTTACATCCATTCATTGTCCTTAGAAGAGAAAGTACTAAAATAAAATAGGGATTGTTTTTAAAAAATCCAATGTAAGGATTTAAGTATTCTGGTCAATACTTTCCTTTAGTATATTAGCAATTTCTTCTAACTTTGTGTCATTTGCAAATATGATCGTGGTGTCATATGTCATCTTCAACTTCATACATAGTATTGCTAAAATATTAAATGACACAAGATAAAGCACTGGTCATTTCACTGGAAAATTTCTTCCAAATTGATTCTAAAGTATTAATGACAACTCTTTGAGTATAATCTTGCAAGCAGTTTGAATTTACCAATTATCATTTGGTCCAAGTATATGCAACCTTTGACAGAAAAAAATAGTAAACTTTGTCAAATACTTTTCTGATGGACAAACAGCTCTATAGAATTCCCTTGATCTAATGGATGAGTAAACCTGAAAATTCAATTCAATGAAAGGTAGAATGATGTAGAGCCCAGTTTTTTAAACTGAGTCCCAACCCCATGTGATATCCCATGATTGAATTCGGAAGTTGCAAAATTGTGATAGTAAATGTTTGGTCTGTAAACCTATTTTATATACCTATATACCTGGGGTCATGTAAAAATTTCTCAGATGAAAAAAGATCGTGAGTAGAAAAAATTTAAGAAAAGCCTAGTATAGAGAATTCTGATCTCAATTAAATCCTGTTTTAGATTCTTAATTGTTGTGTGACTAACTTTTCTGAGCTTCCATTTCCTCATCTGTAAAATAAAGAGGTTATATCCAATGGTCTCTAAATTATTTCCCAGCTCTAAATCTATAATCCCTTATAAAACTCAGTTCAGTGCAGCAAACATTTATTATATTTACTTTGTGACTGGGGTAGGGGGTAAGGGACAACATAAGCGAATACAAAATGAAAGACAGTATTTTTGGAGAACCATTTAAATGAGAATGGCTACTTGTAGGACATACCCCTTAAGCTGAATCTGTCAGAAAGAGAAATTAGATTAATCTGGAATGATTTGTTCTTGATGAAGACATGCAGACTTAGTTTAGAACTTCCTTTTTTAGAGATCCATTGTCACTTGAAACATACATTATAGAATTTTGTCAGGTTTTGAAGTCAAGCTTCTATATTGACTCCATTTTCTTCTTTTTTTGGGGGGGAAATTAGGACACCATTTGTTCTTCTTCAGTTCTGAAATATTGTTCCACTTCTCCACAATGTATCAAAGGAAGGGTCACCCACAGTGGGTGCAGCAATGACATCCTTCAGTACTTGTGGCCTTTTCTTTTTCTTTTTTTTTTACGATTTGTCCATAAACCAAATACTAGTGCACTTGATTTTTAAAACAGAAATTTAGGACTTTTATTTTTTCTCTATTGAACTTTATGCTTTTCTTTAGGCTAATCATTTCAGTCTGCTGATGTCTTTTTAAACCATGAATTTGAAATTTAGTTGTTGAACTATATTTCTCCCAAGTTGGCGGCATTTATATTAGAGGTATCAACCACATAGTCTCTCCTGTGTAAGCCTGAACCAGATTAAAATGTCACTGTAAATTTTTTCGTAGAATAAATAAAAACACAATAAAACAGATAATATTACATTTTGAAACAAAGTTAATAAGAGGCCTGTAGAGATTACAGATTAGAAATCCCTGTTTTTATTTGTTTGATACCACTGAGTTACACATTTGCTAAGAATAGATTCTAGGTCTTTCTCTAAGTTGATGACAAAAAAGCAACCATCAAACAAATAAGAAACCTAATAATATTTTATCAGGAAAAGAGAAGAATTAAGGGGATATGATGATTGTGTTCAAATACTTGAGAGTCATTCTTTGGAAGAAGCATTATATTTTTCTAATTTTTCTCCAAAGAATAAAATGAGGGACTGTAGACAGAGGTTACAAAGAAGCAAGAATTTTTGTACAGAGGAAGGACTTTCTGACAATGAGAGTGATCACCGTGGGAATGGGCTGCCTTGGGGACCAATGAGTTTCCTTTCATTAATTACCAGTGAAATTATGCTTGATTTCAAGTCATATGGGATATGATGGGGAAGGGATTCTGGTTTGGGTTTAGATTGGCCTCTGAGGTCTCTTCCAGCTACTGAGATCTGATGCTGCTGCTCATCCTGATTTTGCCACTTTTTATCTGTGTGATTTGAGGCAAGTCATTTACTATTTACTTTGCTCACTTACAAAATGAGTACAATGGAAGAGATAACCTTTAAGGTTTCCTCTAGCTTTCAACCAATGCACCTAATATGTAGAGATTTTAGTTGATGACATAGTTCAAGTTGTCAGTAGAGTGATGTGACTGTCATGAAAACTAATTTAATTTAATCTGAGAGCCTACTAGAATATCAGCATGGAATAGTTGAAAAAACATTAATTTTGGACAGAAGTCCTGGGTCCAAATTCTACTTTTGATACTTGTTATCTGGATGACATATCAGTGAATTTCTGTGGGTCTTAGTTTTTTGATCAATTTTGATTTATCTTTGAAATAGATAGCCTCAGAATCTATAATTCTTTCCAGATCTGGCTCTATTATCTTAAATAAAATGTTCTGATTAAGGGAAGTATTCTGTTCACTACTTTTTCTGGTCTGAATCCTGTATTGTGATGTTCTATTCACTTCTGAGTATAACGTTTTTAAGATGATATTTCTTTGGTATGTTATTCATTTGTAATTATATTTATACATTATATAATCTACATATTTTGGGAGGCAGCATAGTGTAGTGGAGAGAGGACTGACTTTAGAACCCGGAAGAAATGAGTCTAAACCTTTTCTTTATCACATTTGTTATTGTATTTTCCTGAGCAAGCCACCTAATATTTAAGTTCTCCAGTCCACTCTCTAAAACTATAAATCGCAGAGAATGTAGATCTGGATTGATAGAGAGAGTTCCCCAGAAAGGGCTCTCTATACCATTGAAATAATTGATCCAGGGGAAAAAATGAAAAGATTTTAGGTAGGAGAGGACAAAGAATCATTTAATTTAGCAGATATTTATTAAATTCATAATCTCTCCTTTGCACAAATCTGACATGAAGAGGTGGCTCTTTTTGCAAAGCTCAGCTATTCTATTTGTGCCCATATTCTATCCACATATCTCCTCTTGGTGCTTGTCCCATTGTTCATTCCCTTCTCTCCAAGCTTCAATTTCTCCCCATCTCCTATAGCCTCCCTTTTGCTCCCTACCATAGTCAGTCCTTTATCCTTCAACAATCTTGATTTGAACCTGCTTCAACTCCAACTATTCTAAATTTTCCCTACAGTCTATTCTTGTTGCTTCTACATCCTCACTTCTCACTCACTTGGCATCAATCTGTTTTACAATTACAAGCAATTACAATTATTCTCTCCAAGGTTACCAGCAGTTACTTAATTGTTAATTCCAATGACTTCTTCTTAGTCCTCATGCTCATTGCTCTCTATGCCTTCTACAATGCCATCTACACATTCCACTTTTCTACTTTTCCTTCCCTCTCTTTTTTTTGTCCTCTTTTTCTTCTCTTCTGCTAAAACATTCATGTTTCACTATAAATCGTCTTTTCATCTTATCCCCTTTATCTCAGTGACCTAATCTCTATGCTAATTCCCAGATCTACATATCTAGCCTAATCATTCCCCTGAGTTCCTATTCTATATCACCATCTGCCGGATGGATATCTCCAAATGAATGTGCTCTAAAAATGTTAACTCAACCAGACTAAAAGGGAACTCATTATTTTCTTCCTAAACCTGATGCTCTTACAAAATTCCTTCTTTCTATTGAGGGTATTGACATGCTCCCAGGCATCCTGGTTTGTCACCCTTGAGTAATGTTCGACTTGTCTTCTTCACATCCCATATTTAATCTGTTGTCTTTTTTTTTTTTTTGGGGGGGGGGGAGGTGAATTATATCTTCCTCCATTGATTTCACATCTACATTCATTTATATATTTATCTCTTAACATATTGTATCATTCCCAGTAAGATGTCCTTGAAAGCAGATACTTTTTTGTTTTTGTGTTTCTATTATCTATCAAAAATTTCTTGTTATTTATGCAATTAAATTATGATTATTGGATTATGTAGGGCTGGGGAGTGGAGAAAAGGATCAGGAAATCCAGGCCAAGGAAAGAGTATGAACAAAGGCATAGAGCTGTAAAAGTACAGGACATGTTTAGGGGCTGCAGAGAATTCTTGGTAGGTGAAGTAGAGAATGCACAGAAGGGAGTAATATGAGATAATGTTGAAAATAAATTTGAAAAGTTAATCAAAGAGTATCTGAGTATTACTTGCTTGATAGTTGGGAGCCATTGAAGATTTCTGAAGAGAAGAAGAATATGACATATGGCACTGATTCTTTAGAGATTGATAGGAAATTTATGCCAGAAGGTATGGGCTATAAATTGGCTGAACATTGGATCAAAGCAAGTAAAGTCAGGTACACTGCCCCTTGCCTTTGAGAAAGACAGAGTTAACTAAATCATAAAACCTCAGATTTAGAAGGAATATTGCAGATTATTTAATTCATCCCCTGTATGAATAGGCAACTCCCCCACTATCTAATTTCTACTTGATTTTCAGTGTGGGGGAGATACACTACCTTTCTGGGTATCCTATTTAACTTTTGGAATTTTAACTGATAGCATGTTTTGCCTTATATTGAGACATAATTTGCCTCTTTTTAACTATTATTTAGTTGTGAGTTATTTATCTGAAGTAAAGTATATACTAGTATACTTCTTCCTAATTACAGTCCTTGAAATACACAGCTATCATGTTTCTCCTAAGTCTTCTTTTTTCTAGGACAAAACAACTCCATTCCTCCATGATTTTAGTCCTTTTATCACTGCACTCTATCTTATCAATATCCTTAATCAAATCTCCTTCTTCTCATATTAAATTGATGGTTAAGCCCCTTTGACCCCAGTACCCAAGAGTCATTTAATGTTAGATTTAAAATAGATCTAGAAGTCATTGAGAACAAGTCACCATCTGATTTCTAAATAAATCATTTCAATTTTCTCTGAAACACAGCTCACAGACCAATAATGCTTTGTTTAGGAGTCAGCATTTACTGGCTAATTATTGGACTATGTTTCAAAAGCTGTTTCAGTGGAAAGTTTTTAACTCATTCTTCTCCCCCACCCCATCTTCTCCCCCTTCACACTTGATGCTCAATAGAAATAAACTCCATTTCACTATAAAAGATGAATGAATTCCTCCAGGAAATACACTAGATGGCAGTGCAGTAACTTTCAATTTCAGGTGAAGAAAATGTCTGGGCAAATGGAATCTAACTAGAAAATGGCTGTTACCTGAATTAAAGTCAGAGATTATAAGAGAGAGGAGAGGGGAGGAAAAAGTATTAGCTAAAAGGAGCGGGTGAGGGAATTCACTTTCAATTTACTCACTCTGGTGATGTTCATGTCACCAGAGACTTTCTTTCTCTTGTTTAATGAAATCCAGAGCTTTAATATTTTTATGGATTTGTGATCTTATCAATGTGGATATTCACTCTAGTGACCCAATTACAACTTGTGCAAGCATTTTTATCCTGTGTGACTTCCTGCCCACGTCCTCCCACAGATCCTCTGTAGAGGTCCATTTAATGTCCCGGGGCTATTTCTTTAGCTATCTTGATATTACCGGATTCTGAGTGGATCTCCTATGTTGTCCCTCAGTTATCCCTTATTCTGCTCATATAATTTATATTTCCTTTTCTGGTTATACCTCTCTCTCTCTCTGATGGTATCCTTTATTGAGCCTCTTCTCCAGCACAGTTTTTTTTTATTGGTAATGTATATATTGTCATATTCATGCCTGCTATATACCTCTCCATTGCTCTTTGGGTGACCTATAACTTAGATACATAAAAATAAGTTGTAGTTCAATAAAAATGTGTGGCAAAATGAATTTCTGTTTAATGAATCGTATTTTCTCCTTTGATCATAAAATCATTGATTTAGAGGTGTAATGAAACTTAGGGGTCATTGAATTTAACCTTCACATTTTACAGATGAGGAAAATGGATTGAGTCAGTTTAAATGACCTGCTTAGGATCACATGGCTAATGCAACTTGATCTTAGGTCTTCCAAGTCCAGTATTCTATCCATTATAACAGCTAGTTCCTACTTAAATACATTTGGAGAGAAATTGCAATAAAAATGTTTCCCTTGAAAGTAATAAAAATTGCTTAAGCATGCAGCAGAATGATTTATAGCATACATTTAAAGGAAAAATGATCACTTCTGGCAAAACACAGATAAATATGCTCAAAATTTGAACAATGATTTTCCAGATATCTATAATGTAGAACTTTAAATTGGTCACTCAACAAGAATAACTTAAATCTTAATCTAGCACTACAGCAGATACTCTAGAAATTTGAGGGTCAGATACTTACTTTGCTCTTCCTGATCCTAAAGCTTTCAATGTTTAATAAGAAAGATATCTTATGTTTCTCATATGCCCTTATGTATTTCTCATATATTTTCATATACTATGATTTTTTTTGTCTAAGCATTACAACTTACTTTAGATAGCTTAAGATTTATTTTATAATAGAAGAAATTAAGACTATACCTTAACCCATCAAATTAACAGTTTGTTAAAGAGTGAATCAGTGATGCAATGATGTAACAATTAAATAGCAGGCAAATATGCAGACCTAATTTAACTAACATATCTTGTTCCTGTGACAAAGTCAGGAAGAAGAAATTAATCAATTAACAAGCATTTATTGAGCACCTCATATATGCCTAGATGTACTTAATAAATGCTTATTGGTTGGTTCTCCTTCCTATTATAATGAACACTTTAGTGTTATAGAATTACAATTTATTTTTCATACTTTGTCACATTATGATTCTCATAATAATTCTATGAAATAGACTGTAGAACTATTTTATCCCCATTTTACAGAAGATTCTCCAAGTAGTAGCTGAGTAATTTTCTCAAGTCATGTAGCTAGTCAGTGAGAGAGCTGGGACTTGAAACCAGGTTTCCAGCCCCAAGCTTGAGGCACAATCCCCTTGAGAGTCAACTAAAACACACCTGATATGAAGACTATTTTTTAAAGATCCAGCTTGAGTCCTTCATGATGCTTGAGATCTTTAACTATTTCAGCTTACATGGTTTTTCTCCTATTGTAGGAGAATTATATCTCATAGTTGAAGTTTATAACTGATGACTTATCCTTTTGTCATTTCCTGAATAAGGAGAAGTGAAAGGGATGATAGGAAATTGAAGATTAAGGTAAAAGATTTCAGATCACTAGGAGATAAACTCTATCCCAGTGCCATTCTGGGTATCATCTTTTAAGAAGGCTATTGATAGACTATAGCCAACTTCCAGAAAAGGACAAACAGGTTGGACAAGGGCCTCTTGTAGAGGGCAAATAAAGTTCAGTTGAATGAACTGAGGATGTTCAGCCTGGAGAAAAGAAGACTTAGGGAAGATACAATAGCATTTTTTAAAAAAAGTATTTGAAGGGCTGCCATGTAGAAGAAATAGTGTTTTATGTGGTTCCAGAGGGGAAAACTTGAATGATGAATGAAACTTCAAAGATCAGATTTAGAATCAGTTAATGAAAAAAAAAACAAACCTTTTTAATAGTTTTTATTTAGTTCAGTCATTTTTCAGTCATGTCTGACTCTTCATGATCCTATTTAAGGTTTTCTTGGTAAAGATATTGGAGTGTTTGCCATTCTCCGGTTCATTTTACAGGTAAGGAAACTAAAGCAAAAAGGGTTAAGTGACTTGTCCAGGATCACACAGCTAGGAAGTCTTTGATGCCAGATTTGAATTTAGAAAGATGGGCCTTCCTGATTCTAAGCCAGGCACTCCACCCACTGTGCTCCCTAGTTGTTATCCAAAATTAGAATGGACCACAGAGGATATCAATCAGAAGCTGGATGACCACTTGCCAGAATTTTATAGATAAGAGTCTAATTTAGGTATGAATTAGACTAAATGGCCTCTGAAATTCTGTGATTTCCTAAAGGTATTCTCTAATTGCTTCATGTGTATAAATGTCTCATCTCCCCAGACTATCAGAATCTTGTGCAAAGCGTTTTTTTAATACTCCCATAGCATCTAGTTCAGGGCTAAGAATAGGGCACAATTCCATTTGGACGGGATCTCAGAAACCATCTAGTCCAACCCATAGGGGAACAAAGAGCTTCTCCTGCAGCCTGTCTACCAACTTGTCATTCACCTTTGCTTGAAAATCTTCACGGCAGGAGAATCTGCTTCTTCCAAAGAAGGCTGTTCCACTTTTGGATAGTTTCAATTGTTCAGATTTTTTTTCCTTTTATGGATCATCTAAATTTATCTCTTTGCAAATTCTACCCACTGTTTCTAGTTCTTTTGGGGGGAGTCAAGAGGGGAAAAAATCTAATCTCTCTTCCACATGATAGTTTTTTAAAGTTTTTGAAAATAACTTCTGCCTCACTTCCCTTTCTACTCTCCCCCAGGCTAAATGACCCAGCTCACTGTAGTTGAAAAAGCATGTGACTTGGAAGCCTCAGATCTCATTCAGAGTCCCAATTATATATCTTAATAACTATATGACCTTGGGTAAGCCTGTATGATATGGGTTGGGGGAGAAGCACTAGATTTGAAGTTTGAAAATCTGGGCTCAAATCTTTGCTCTGTGATTGTGGGTTTGCCATTTAGTTTCTCTGGGCCTCAGTTTCCACAACTGTAAAATGAGGAAGTTGGACTAGCTCTCCTAAAAGGTCATTTCCATCTCTAAATTTATCCTTTTGAGACTTGTTTCTATAAAACAGGAGAAAAGGACATTTATACTGATAGCCAGCTGACATATTAAAAGCAACCCTAGAGTCTAATTTCTGTATCTTACACACAAGGAAACTGAAGCTTATTTAGGTAAAATAACTTGTCCAAACTCACAGAGGTAGTAAATACCAGAAATGGAATCATACTATTATAGATACTTAAAATAGAATTGTGAGGAACTGTATGTGACCATGCTCTTTGTCAATTCCAGGAGATACTCTGCAAATTCAAATGAACTATTCATCTAAATTCTAAACTGGAAAAGAGAATATCTAGTGGAAGAAGTAATTGTGCTTTTTCCTTTATGTCTTTCAGAAGAATTGTTTATTGACACCTCTCCTCCCCCTCTTGGAGGAAGGGTGCCTATCACAGGAGAATTGAATCCTCTGGCTGTCACTTGAGTGTGTATTATCATTAATGAGGGTGGTGTGGGGTGGTCCATTAGAATTTGGTTCACTTGGGTGCACATGTCTTGGTTTATAGGAGGATTTTAATGAGAAAAGGAAGTAATCACACATGACATGTCTATCATCATTTTTATAAAATGGATAACCCTTTTAATATTCTGCAGAGAGAAATAGCTATATTGGAATGTAAAGTCCCCAAGGACCTTGACTAGAGTCTGTGAAACAGTTGAAACATTTATACATACATTCAAGGCAGCCAAATTCAAGCTTTAACTTTAACCAACATTTGTGTTGAATTTTGCCCAAGGTTCTTGTGAAGATAAGCTTGCAGTACTTGGCTATTCTAGATTTTCTAATTGCAATTCAATTCAATAACTGAAGTATGGTACAGTGGAGAGGAGAGCTAGATTTGGGGCTGAAAGACTTAGGTGTAAGTATTAGTTTTGCCTCTTAGTACCCAAGTGACCTTGGGCAAACCTGCCACTTAGTACCAACTTGATACCCCTTTGTGACCTTGGGCAAGTTTTCCACTTAGTACCAACTTGGTACCCACTTATTGACCTTGGGCAAACCTGCCACTTAGTGCCTACTTGGGTACCCACTTATTGACCTTGGTCAAGTCTGCCACTTAGTGCCTACTTGGTACCCACTTAGTGACCTTGGGCAAGTCTGTAACTTAGTACCCATTAAGTACCCATTTATGATTTTGGGCAAGTCTATGGGCCTTTGCTCATTTATAAATAAAATTATTGGACTAAATGGCCTTCAAGGCTCATTCCATCTTGATATCAATGATCATACTTGATGAATGAATGAATAAATGACAAAAGACATTTGTTTGCTACCAGGTATGTACCAAACCCTGTGCTAGAAGCTGAGGATACAAATACAAAGGTGAGACAGTTGTTCCTATGGAGATTACAGTCTAACAGGAGGAAACCATACATATTGTTGGTGTTGTGTTTAAGTAAAGGACTCTTTATCCAGGGACAAAATTTAAACATTTATTTAATAGCTACTGTGTCTATTGCATTCTACTGGAAATACTACTAGGAGAGGTTCAAAGTTTAAACAGGATATAATAGCTGTCATTTAGTCAGAGGACCTAACTTCAAATACCATCTCTAACACTTGCATGATCTTGGTAAGCCATTTAAATTCTCTGGACCTCAGTTTCTACATCTTTCATGATTCCTACAGTTAAGTAGGAGAATGATAGCAATACTTGTAGCCACAGTATTCCAGATTGCATGAAAAGTGAATTAAAGAGTTATAGGTCACAATACTATGTGATATCTTGGGGGAAGGTTGTTGTTACTAATAAGGGACATCAGAGAAGGCTTCATTGAGGAGGTAGCATCTGAGTTGGGCTTTAAAGAGTGGTCAAAAATTCAACAGATGAAGAGAAGGAAGGAAGACTTTTCAGTCATATGAAGCAGCCCTGAGTAAAGACAAGGAGATTTGGTTGTTCAGGGAGTGAACAAAACATCAATTCTGCTACAGGAAAAGTTAGAAAGTAGTAGTACATTATATTTGATTCCAATATGAAGGACTAAAGAATGGAAGATGACCCTTTAGATTCATTTGGCTGGTGTCAGTAGTGAATTATACTATTTGAGCTGTGTAGCAATCCTACAATGTGGGATCCAGCAATTCAATTGCTGGAGCAGGTGATATTGTTATACAGTCTTCTCTTGACATTTGAAGGGATTAGGGGTGCAAAATCCTGGCAAATAACTCCAGGGTCTACACCAAATTTTTATTTTTTTTAAATTAATCCTAATCATATTTATTTAACACATGAAACAAGTAAAACAAAATATTGCAACCATGAAAAGTTGTAGTTTCCACGAGAGAAATTAATATATTGCATACTACGTATAGTCTTCAAAACCAATGGTATATCTGTGTTAATTGCTTCATGGATTTCTTTCTCTCCCAAAAAGTACAAGATACAAAAATCATTGCAGGAGAAAAATTACATGCCTGAGTCTTTATGGTAGAGAGATAAAGAGGAGGCATTTCCAAAGAGAGTGCCTAGTGTGCAGTTCTTTGGTGTACTGAAATTTTAAACAAAATTTGGTTGTTTATAGTAAATTTATGTAGTGTATACTTTGCGCTTAGTGACCTTGGGCAAGTCTGCCACTTAGTACCAACTTGGTACCCCTTATTGACAAATGACAAAATAATATATAGTATTATGATAAAATAATATACAGTATTTTTGCTTACTATTTTAAAAGTTTTCTTTATATATGTGTCTCATTTGTGATTTTCCACAGTATACCCCAAAATTCCCCAAATTCCCTTTAACAATGATTCCAATCATAGGAGTTAGAGGCATGGCACTTTCTTGAAAATTCACATAAAAATTTTTTGGGGACTCTGTACTAGAGAAAAAGTCTGAATTGTGATGTTCTTAAAAGATAAAATATATTGATTTTATACAATATATTTATTCTTTCATTTGAGTTGCTAATTTTTTTTCTATGTCATCTGCATCACCTGCAAAACTCTTCTAAAATTCCCATTTAATTTTTTTATGGCAACCTGCAATATATAAAAACTGTTATGGGGAATGATGCAATGTGGAAAGGATAACTAATTATTGATGGTCAACCCACAAGTAACTAGAACTGTGAATGTGACATCTGCAAATGTTGAGGAATGACTGTGATTCATATTCTCTTGGATTGCTGCCCACTGCTTTCAATTGGTCCAAGTCATCTTCTAGGACCTATACCAGTACCAACACCAGATAATCACTAAATTGGAGAAATACCCATATTAGAAGAAGAAAGTCCTGGGGACCCCATAAAAAATTGGCGAGGAATCCATCAGGACCTATCTTTGATGGAAGCTATACTGCAGTGCAGGACCTTTATTTCCATAATTCTGGCCATTTCTAAGTTCCTGCCTTCAAGTTGTCCACCACAACAGCACCTCTGACCAAACTTCTGAAGCACCTCAAGTATTCCCAGGAGTTACAGAATAAGAGAACATATTTAATGACTTCAAATTCTATATGGATATGCCAGAATTTGTGAGAAAAGAATCATCATAGAGACTAATAAAACAAGTACTGCAGTGAGGTATGTCTTCTCATGGTTCATTCATCCTTCTCCACACCCTCGTCTTAAAGATACTTTTCTCATTAGTTGACTGAAGAAGACAAATTATGTGAGAGACAATTATTCTGAGAGAATAAACTTCTTGCAGTGAGTCACTTTAGAAATATGAAAGTTGCACTTTGAAGAAGTGGTAACTTATTATTGTCCACACTTACCATAAGAACTTAGAAAATCCTCAAGACATTTTAGACTCTAAACTTTGCTAACACTATAGCCCAAATAGAAGTATTACTATTATTTGACCAACAATTTGAGTTGCTAACTTTGCTAACACCCTAGGCCAAATAGAAGTATTACTATTATTTGACCAACAATTTGAGTTGCTAACTTTGCTAACACCCTAGGCCAAATAGAAGTATTACTATTATTTGACCAACAATTTGAGTCAATAATTGAGTTCACAAGCATTTATTAAACATTTACAAGGTATCAGGAATTGTGCTGAACACTGGTGCTGCAAATAAAAGCAAAAGAAAAAAGTCAGTCCTTGTTTTCAAAGAGCTCATAATTTAATGGGGGAGGCAATATACAATTATGTACTAATAAGATGTATACACAGTAAATTTCACATAATCTCAGAGGAAAAGTAGAAACAAGTTCTTTAAGCATCTTCCTGTCTGCCAAGTGAACATCGTACAGGTTTTTCTCAGATGAACTCCTGTACTTATGGTCATCTTATGCTGATCATGTTCATGTCATCTCCTATTAAGTTTACCTGGTCACACCATAGTTCTCTATCTCTTCCAAGACAATTTAGTAGTGGTCACAGGACAGGAGGAACTGTTTAACACCTTATACTTAGAGACTTGTTATTGGTAGTCTTAACTGTGACATAACTTACAACGCAGAAATGATATGCTTTTGGTGCTAGATGGAATACATATAACAAGGGCTAGAAATATGCATATGTTTACCAGGAGTCTTGTGAATTTAATCAAAACTGATTTAAACTGAGAGAGAAGGGGAAGAAAAAAAGGAAGATAGAGGGAGGAAACTACCTAAATCAATCTATCAACCTAGATACTATAATGAATAGATATCACAAAAGAGAACTAACACTAGAGTAGTGCAGAAATTTATGAGACAAAAATCAAGAAAGAAGCATACAATAAAGCTCAAAACCTTGTATTTCTATACACAAATAGCACAAACTATGAATAACAAAGTAATCTGGAGATCATGAGGTAAAGAGACAAATTTGATTTTATAAGCATTAATGAGATTTCATGAGATGGAACCCATGATTGGATTACAATTTTGGAAAAGCATGTTTTATTCAAAAGAAAGA
Source organism: Sarcophilus harrisii (assembly GCF_902635505.1). Classification (NCBI taxonomy): domain Eukaryota; kingdom Metazoa; phylum Chordata; class Mammalia; order Dasyuromorphia; family Dasyuridae; genus Sarcophilus; species Sarcophilus harrisii. Next base: position 485,717,719 of record NC_045428.1, on the reverse strand, counting down.
AGATTGTTATTAGGGAACTGGAGGCAAAGTAGTGTTGTATATTAATAAGATATATTTATTTGAAGAAATCTATTAACCCAAAGGGGAAACCTAGTGGAGACCATGTGGCCAAAGGTCAATGGAGACAGAAACAGAAGTGGTGTCATCTTTGGAGAATTCTGCAGACCACCTGGACAAACAGAAGAAATAGATGAGCAGTTTAAGAAACAGATAACAAGCCTGTCATGGGAGTATACTGGCATATTAAAGGGGAACTTCAGTCCAAATGTATTAAAATTTTCTTGCATAAGAGGCACAGCTGATCCATATTGTGTTTTTTTGAAATATGGATGAAATAATATGGTTGAAGAAACATGGATGAAGTTTGTATCCTAAAACTGGTTTCCACCAAGAAAAGGATAAACTACAGTTGTGACCTGACTGACCTGGTGAAAAGTAATACTATTACTACTCATATTCAGTACATTCTTTTATTAATGCAGCTTTTCATTCAAGGCTAGAATTATATTCTTATAGACATTGGCACCTATGTTATTTATAGCTTTGTTTGGTCTAATCTATACTAGAGAAGGATATTTTTTATTGTCATCCAACTCCATTTTATTCATAAGGAACAAGAGAAACTTTGTTAAATGATTTATTGGAATTGTGTTATAACATCCCTGACATTCCCATAACCTATTAGTGTAACGATCCTGTTAGAAAAAGAAACAATGTTAACTTGACAAATCTTATTCTTAATGAATCTATCCTAGATTTTAGTAATCATTTTCTCATTTTTCTTCTTTTTTATCCCATTTTTTTCATCCCTTTCTAGATAAAAATAATCTTCCCAGATTTTGTTAGATGCTTTTTCCTAGTCAAAAATCTACCACTGTATATTACAATGTGTTTAAGAAATCTATATCCTAGTACCTGACACCATTTTATTCATCAGTTTAGTTTTATCTCATTTTCTGCTTTATTTTTCAAGATCTTTGCTTTCTATCAGCAGCAGTGATTGAACTACCTGGGTTCCTAAGTCTGTTGGTTTTTTGACGATGTCTTTTTAGTTTCCATATATTAATTTCTAGTTTCTTCTAGTAGTATCATTTGAAAGAAGGAAGAAGGAAACATGTATTAAGTCCTTGCATACAAAGCACTGTGATACAAATAAAAAAGCAAGACAGGCTCTGTTTTCAAGGTGCCCACATTCTCTTGGGAGAGACATTCATATGCAAAGTTTCATCTGCAAACCAGATAGAAAAGTCCCATCGAGGCTGGCTGGTCTGTCCCATTTATTTCTATGGGAATTGGCAGTTGCGGTAGTGGTCCTCAGATCTGATCAGTCTTAGAAGGCTTTCTGAGTGGAAGGCATATTTCCTAGTTTTTCATATCAAGGCATCATTTGGTTGTTTGTGTAACACTCAGCAGGAAGTCAATGATCATTAAGACATATCTTTTCTGTATCTGAGATGTCCCCCCTTCCCCTGCCCCCAACTTACCATCCTTCCTTTTCTGTGTTTAGACTTCAAGAATAAGCTTAATAATAATGACTGGCATTTATATATTATTTTATTGCTTGTAAAGCACTTTACATAGGCTAATTACATGAAGTAGAAGGGACTATATTAAGACACAGAAATAAAGTGCTAATATTCCATTCCTATTTTGCCTCTGTTTTCTTTAACGAAGATAATTACTTTCAGACTGAAAAGCTTGAAAAAATGTGACTGAGAATAAACTAAATCCTAAAAAGCGTTGAGGAGATAGTAAGAGCATGCATACATAGCTACTTTTCCCCCCTTTTTTAATTATTATAACTTTTTATTGACAGTACAATGCATGAGTAATTTTTTACAACATTGTCCCTTGCTCTCATTTCTGTTCCGATTTTTCCCTTTCCTCCCTCCATCCCCTCCCCTAGGTGGCAAGCAATCTTATATGTGTTAAATATGTCACAGTATATCCTAGATACAATATATATATATATATATATATATATATATATATATATATATATATATGTGTGTGTGTGTGTGTGTGCAGAACCGAACAGTTCTCTTGTTGCACAAGAAGAATTGGATTCAGAAGTTAAAAATAACCTGTGAAGAAAACAAAAATGCAAACAGTTCACACTCATTTCACAGCGATATTTCTCTGGATATAGCCAATTCTGTCCATCCTTGATCAATTGCAACTGAACTAGATCTTCTCTTTGTTGAAGAAATCCACTTCCATCAGAATGCGTCCTCATATAGTATCGTTGTTGAAGTATATAATGATCTCCTGGTTCTGCTCATTTCACTCAGCATCTGTTCATGTAAGTCTCACCAATCCTCTCTGTATTCATCCTGCTGCTCATTTCTTACAGAACAATAATATTCCATAACATTCATATACCACAGTTTACCCAACCATTCTCCAACTGATGGCTATGCATTCATATCCCAGTTTCTAGCCACTACAAAGAGGGCTGCCACAAACATTGTGGCACATGCAGGTCCCTTTCCCTTTAGTGTCTCTTTGGGATGTAAGCACAGTAGTAATACTGCTGGATCAAAGGCATACATAGCTACTTTAAAGAAGTTTAAACTTCCAGGTCTAAATGAATTATATCCCAGAATGCCGAAAAAACTTGTTTTATGGGACAGCATGCCCAGGGCTCTAGTCTTGGTTTAGGAATGGAGAGGAAAGCCCAAGATTGAGCCCTGGGGCTCTTGATAGAAAATAATAGCAAGAAGGACCTGAGACTTGAGGCATAATTCCTCATATCTCAGGACTAGAATTTGATCACATTAATAGTTGATAAAAATAAAATAAAGCAAACAAACAAAAAAATAACCCTGATAAATCAAAGGAGAAAGAGCCCAAACATTGATAACTACTATGGGATAAAGAAAATCAGAATTCATATTCAGAGGAAGATATTAGAGCTTTAAAAAAGACCCTCCTTTTTCATTGTGAAATGTCATGGTCCCACACACAAAAAGATTTCTTAGTGTAATGCTGGAGAAACTGAGGCAAGAAGAGCTTAGAGAGTATTTAATAATTTATTTGAAAGAGAGAGATTTACTGGGACCAAGTGGATCCATGGTTTGGTCCCAGGGCTGAATGAGACTATCATCTCCAAGAATCCAGCAAACAATGTGAGTTCTCAATGACATATATACAGATTGCTCAGGCATAGGGGATAGATGGAGGCAGGAGTGGAGTCAGGGTGCTGAGAGTGGAAATGGGACTCTGACAAGGTGGGGTGAGCCACTGGAGATGGGATAACATAATGGGGGGAAGCACCTTGGACATGGGGAGAGGCATCTTGATAACATGATATCTGATATTCTGATAGCTTGGGATGGGGAGAGGCATTTTGATATTCTAAAATATAATATCTTTTATCCTTATCAAATATTCTGATGATTAAGAGGAAGGGGTGGTTGCAGGATTGGCCAGAACTATTAGGTCACAATTCAGGGAAACTGAGGCAGGACAATTCAGGGAAACTGAGTCAGGATAATTAGGGAAACTGAGTCAGGATAATAAAAGAGAACTGTGGCACAAAATTAGAGGAACTTAAAAAGGACTTTAAAAATTAAATAAGAGAGATCAAGGAAAAATTAGAAAAAAGTAAAAGCAATTCAAGAAATTCAAGAAAATTTAATCACATTTTAGAAATGTGATTATGGTGAAATAATCAGAAATCTTTGAGTAGTAACAGAAAATGGAAGAAATACTAGAAGACTGGAAATCAACAGATATTGCCACAATTATAAAAAATGAAGAAATGGGTCAATTTCTGAGCTTGCAAACCACAAAACTTCACATTAATCCCTGACAAAAGGAGAACTGCTAGTAATGAATATTGTGAAGTAGGAGAATGTAGACTCAGATCCAAGTGCTGTCATTTACTATGTTTGTGACCTTGGCAAACCATTTAACTTTCCTTGGAATCAGAAAACTTCTAAGGTATGTAAGCTATCTTTCAAATCTGATATTTCTAAGAAGGAAAAACTGGTGATTTAACAGCATTTATTGAGATTATGTATTCATTCAAAGAAAAGGACAAATTCAATGAATTAGCATTTTGAAACAAAGGATTTTAAATCCTAACCCTGTGAGGAGGATGAAGTTATTGTAATGAAATCGATCAAGGTTACCTGAAACATCATGGAAATAGCTCTAAGGAGTTCCAGACTGTTTCAGTAGACCAACCATATGAAAATGTAAAAAATTGAGAACAGAAATTAGAGCTTGTAAGGAAGAAATTAGCAGGGCTAACTAGAAACAACCTAATTCAGAACAAAATATATCAGTATTTCCCATAAAAATAAAGTCTGTGAAAAAAAGAAAATGATCGAATTGAAAAATAAAAATACTGATTAGAAGGAAAAAGTTTAAAAAAAGATTGTTAAATGAAATGAAAACAAAATCTAGAATTTTGAAATTGAAGATATTCTGTGAAGATACACTCTAAAGATTAAAAGTTTCCTAGAAAAATATCCTACAAAAACTTGAATATATACTTGTCAAGGAATAATATAAAAAATTCTCCAGAAATATTAAAGATAGATTTTGAAGTATAGTTAAGAGACACTATACAACACCAAGAGAAATAAATTCTAAATTAAACTCACCAAGAGACATTATAGTTATACTTCAGAATTACTATAATAGAATAAATTTTGCAGAAATCAGGAAAGAATCCCTTCATCCTTTGAGGATAAACAATTAGAATCATAAAGGATTATTGTGTGATTATAAGAAACCAAAGGAAAACAATTGGAATATGATAATTTGTTGTCCAAAGGAGATTAGTTGGTTCACCAAACCTACAAGACTGATTTTTTTTTTTAAAAAGAGCTGGATATTCAGTAAAAGGAAGAACTCAGTAAAGAGTAAGATATTCCATACCCAAACTGCAAACTAGATTGAAGAAACATTTTAAAATATTTTTAGAGAACAATGAAAGACTAAGAAATTGAACACGTGTTTTGATTTGGCTAGATTTATACAAGAACATGAATGTGGCAGGAAGATTTGATTTTCATTAATTTTTTTGAGAGATAAAGAGAAAAACAGAGACAGACAGACAGACAGAGACAGAGAGCAAGTACAAGCATCAGAAGGCTAAAACAGTTAAATAATAAAAGTTTTAGCCAGAAGACTAAAATAGTTAAGTAATAAAAGTTTTAACTGGAAGAATCTAGAAGAAAGTTTTATTGTATTTAAAAATGTAATAACCCTTCTTAGCTCTTGGATTGTACAGAAACAGGCAGAAGGCCAGATTGGCCCTGAGGCCATAGTTTGCAGACATCACAAGACTGTCTCTTATAGGTCTGGATCATAAGGTATAAATAATTGAGTATTTTGTACAATGTAAGCCCCTCTGAGTCTAGAGATGGTTTAATTTTTGTCTGTTTCCACAGTATCTGACATAGTAGACAGAATAAATACTTGTTGATTGCTTCATTATTCCTTTAATCTTTCTTTCCTACCTATTTCCAGGATATTTTCCAGGTTTTTAATGACATTTCAATGCTAATTCTTAAATGCCATTAAGACCTGAACAGATGTGATTTGACAAGATAGTATCAATCTCCTCCCTCATTCTGGACACCACTTAAAATTTGGCCCTTCTCACCTATCTATTGAAATCTATATCTTAAAAATATGTAGATCTAGAGCAGAACTTTTCTTTCTCCTCTTTTGCTCCCTCTACCCCCATCCATTTTTCTGCCTGTCTCTATGGATCTCCATCTCCTCCTCTCCTTTCCCTAACCCTTCATGTAGTGTTGTAGTTAGAAAACCAGATGGATCCCACTTGGATTGACAGGGGTTCTCTCTGTTTGTAAAGAACAGCTTCATGTTCGTCTACCCATCTGCTTGGTAACCATGCAACCATGAAATCAAGCAGCCTTGGCATATTGATACTCTTCTTTTTCCTGCTTTGCAGAGAAGAAAAATTACATGGTCATTTAGAAGTTTGACTGTCCACTTAGGAACATTTGATAATACCCATTAGAATATGATTATGGATAGATGGCATTACTTCCCTTTAAAAAAATCAAGTTTGTGTTGTAGTTAATCATGTGGGGGCAATTTGGATAGGTTAGCCCTCTCTAGTAGCTTATCTCAGCCTTGTAAATTGTTTCCCAAATCATTTGGCTCAGCAAAATTGTGTTTTGTGTGCACAATTTGCATTGTCCCATCCCAGCTCTTCTTCCTCGCTTAATGACCCCATTGTTGTCTACTCAACTCTCACAGCAATAAGCTAAGGGAATACAAGCATCTGTTTATAGCAAGTACAATTAGTTTCTATAGACAGAGATTCTCCAGAAAGCTAGCACAAAACAGGGAATAGAAGGACTTCAAGATAAAATGACATAGAATACAATTCCAAGTTAGGGGAATAAAGGACTCCTCCATAATTGGATCAAATAAGTCCTCTGTTTCAAAAACCCACTGGCAGTTGAATTAGGTCTCTGCAAAGTTTGGTCCCAACCCAACTCCTTCTGACATCACAGTACTGATCCATTAGATTGAGGCTATCATTTGCCTTTCCCTGTATATTTAGTACTTAGCATAGTGTCACATACTTAGAAAATGCTTAAAAAATGTTTAGTGACTGACCATCTACTGATTTTGTGTGCCCTATATATTAGCTGAAATGGATTCTTAATTACACATTAGTTTCTCCTCCTTTTGCTCTCACTATTCTCTTCACTTGACTGAGTTTTCCCTTCCAGTTCCACCTCTCAAATCCTGCCTATCCTTCAAAAACCAATGGAAAAGCTATTTCTTCCATGAAGCTTTCTAAGATGTTCCCCATCAGGCATTCATACCCTCCTCTCAACTTATCTAACACCTTGTTCTCTTATTTCATTTTCATAATTCATGTTTGATACAAGTTATTGGCAAATGTATCTTAATTTCCTTTGATAAAAGCTGGCTAGATTATGTCTCATAGGACTAGGGACTTAGCCTTTTTTGGGTGTCATGGATACCATGGCAGTCTCATGAAGCATGAGGACCCTGTATCAGAATGATGTTTTTAAATGAATAAAATAAAATGCATAAGATTAAAAATATAATAGATCTATACAAAGCAAGCTATATACAGAATAAATAGGAGATAATTAACAGAGGGAAATCAATAGAATTAAAAGGATCTGTAGAAGGTAGGATGTATGCAGCTTCATTTCTTAGAGCTAGACCAAGATTTGGGTCTTTTAGTCTATATGTCTTTTAGTATCTTCAGCATATGATTTAGACTTTCAGAGGTAGGTTTTAGGGTACTGATAAATCTTTCTTTTTTTAAATAACAGCTTTTTATTTTTCCAAATACATGAAAGATAGCTTTCAACATTCACTTTTGCAAAACCTAGTGTTCTGAATTATTCTTCCTCCTTCACTCCTTCCCTCTCCCCTAGAAAGCAAGCAATCCAATACAAGTTAACAATTTTGCTAAACAGATTTTTATATTCATCAGGTTGCAGAAGAAAAATCAGCTCCAAAAGGGGAGGGGGAGAAACACGAGAAAGAAAAAAAAAAAAAGCAAACAAACAATAACAACAAAAAAAGTGGAAAACATTATGCTTTAATCTACATTCCACTTCCATAGTTCTCTCTTTGGTGCGGATGGCTCTTTCCCTCACAAGTCTATTGGAATTGGCCTGAATCATTTCATTATTGAAAAGAGCCTAGTCCATTACAAGTGATCATCACATAATCTTATTGTTGCTGGTTACAATGTTTTCTTGGCTCTACTAACTTTTCTTAGCAGTAACTGATAAATCTTAACCGATTTAAAGTAGATGTTTCCCCATCTCTGTTCCTTGAAATCTCAAACTTTACTAGCAAATGCCTACTAGAGTCTAAAATCTTTAATAGTAGTACAAGATTCTTCATCTTTGTATCATTCCATGATCAGACACCAACCTATCCTTCCAATGTCATTTCATTCTATTTTTACCCAGAACTAAGTTCTAAACATTTTAAGTTCTAGACCACTTTCTTTCCATTCTTGTAATTTCTTCACTTGATATCTTTTTTTTTTAATAAAGCTTTTTAAAATAAAGCTTCAAAACATATGCATGGATGATTGACCTTTGCATAGCCTTGTGTTTCAGATTTTCTCCTCCTCCCTCCCACCTTCTCCCCTAGATGGCAAGCAATTCAATATATGTTAAACATGTTAAAATATATGTTAAATCCAATATGTATAAACATATTTATACAATAGAAGAGAAATCAAATCAAAAAAGAAAGTAAATGAATAAGAAAACAAAATGCAAGTGAACAACAACAAAAAGAATGAGAATGTCATGTTGTCTGCACTTGATATTATTCTTCCTTATACTTAGAGGAGCCCCTCTTTCTTCTTTACCTGTTGAATTCTTTGCTTGTTGCCATTCTTAGAAGCCCAACTCACTGTCAAAATAAATTGAACTGATGGACCTTTAATGACCTCATTTAAAAAAAAAGTTGTATTGGGGAAAGAAAAATACAAACAGTGATAGGACTGTTGTTTGTGGTGGGTGATGGATGAAATAATTGTCAGTGGAGAGAAGAAAAAACTGTTCAACTTTTATTTTAATTCTTCTTTTTTCCTGCTAAAGGACAGTCTTTGAACAGGAAAGGACAGAATGAAAATGGGTAATTCAAAGGGTTATCTAAGATAAATAGATGATACAGCAGTTAGCATGTTAGTTAGCAGTTAGTTGATTCTGGACAAACTGGACTTCATGGACAAGATTTTTGGACACTTTTGTGCTAAACATCAATCTTATTTCATTTATATATTTATTTGACTTTGACTGGTTCCATGCTGTTTGGCTTTTTTAAAAAATTGGTGATTTGAACAAAGAGGGAATAGATGAAATGCTTATCACTTTTGTAGTGGACACAAAAGTAGGAAGAATAGTAAACACATTGGATGGTAGATGCCATCTAAAAGATTTAGGACAAGAATATTCAACATCTTACTGAATCTAATAAAATAAAACTGAATAGGGATAAGTGAAAAGTCTTACGTTTGTGTTAAAATCATCTTTACATGTATGAGATGTGCCTAGATAGCAATTCATATGAAAAAATATTTTGAGGTTTTAGGTGGACTTTGTGCTCAATTTGTCAATATTGAATGTTATAGTAAAAAAGCTAAGACTTTATTAAGTGAAGAATAACATCCATGTTATAATGAAGATAGTATTGGCTTTGAAGTCAGAGAGCTTCTGGTTCAATACCTGCCTCAGATAATTATGACTTGTGTGACTTTGAGCACATCACTCAATCTCATTAGAACTCTGTTTGCTCATCTGTAAAATGATGGATTCAGACTGTCTGAGGTTCCTTTCAGCGATTGGTCTGTGTCCTAGTGACAAAAGAGATAATGATTGCTCTGTATCCTGCCCTGATCAACCATGCATGGCATGTTCAATTTGGGGCATGTTACTTAGAGAAGATATTAATGATGGAGAGGATGGCGTCCAACATGGTAAAGGCCATTGAGTTCATTCCATATGAGAAATAATCCTTGGAACCTCCAGTCCCCTTATCGTTCCCATGTACTCTTCAATCAAGTCACACTGATCTCTATTATTTCTGAAACAAGACATTTCATTTCTTGGTTTCTGGCATTTTCACTGGCCAAACTCCTTGCTAGAATTCTTTCTCTGTTCATTGCCATCTTTTTGCTTCCCTGTCTTCCTTCAAATCCCACCTTCTACAGAGAGCCTTTCCCAATCCTTCTTAATCCTAGTGTCTTTTGATTTTTATTTCTCATTTATCCTGCATATAACTTGTTGGTATGTAGTATAGTTATTTACAACTACATAGAATTGTTTCTTGTTCACATGTTGTTTCCCTCTCTAGATACTGAGGTCCTTGAGATCAGGAGTGTCTCTTGCTTTTTTTGTGTATCCCTGGACATATTGCCTGGCAGATTATAGGTGCTTAATAAATGATTATTGTCTGATGGAATTAGAGGAAGTGGGAATATTTAGCCTGGAGAGGAGAAACCCTGGCAGGGACATAGTAACTATCTTCAAGTATTTGAAGGCCTCTCACCTGAAATAGGGATTAGACTTGTTCTGTGTGCTCCCAAAGGGCAGAAATAGAAGCAGTGGGTGGAAACTGTAAAGAGGCAGATTTAGATCTGAAGTAAGGAAAAGCTTTCTAAAAATTAGAACTATGCAAAAGTCTCAGGAAAAGGGAAGTTTCTCTTCCCTGAAGATTTCTTCAAGTGAAAGCTGGAATCCCATTGGAGGGTATGCTATAGAGAAAATTTCCTTTGATTGAACTAGATATCCCTTCTAAATGTGATAATCTGTGATTTTTCTCATCCATCTCCACCTTCAAGCCTTCCCTAATCCTTCCTGCCTGAACAACCTTCCTCACTCCCATCTCACATGGTCTCATTGCTCAATAACTCTCTAGTCCTGTATATAGCTTGCTTTGTATGTAATTATTTGTATCTTGTCTTGGCCATTAAATTGTAAGCAACTTGAGAGCAGAGATAGTCTTTTGCCTTTTTTTTTTTTGCCTCCCCTGCATTTAGCACTGTGTCTGGCATACAGTTGGCACTTAATAAATGTCAATTGGTTGATTCCATCAAAATTCTTCCCATGTTTTCTTGACTGTGTAATTTGGTCCAATTAGTCCTTGCATTCAAAACACCCTTCCTCTCCACATTTCTGCCAAGCCTAATTTAAATCCTATTTTTTTGATGCTTTTCTTGTTCCTCTCATTGGAAGTGATCCCTACCTCCTTTTAAATTGTATAGTACTTAGTTTGTATCTGTCTTAAGAACATTTACATTCTATATTTGATTATTTGTAAGCTATGAACTACTCTTGATTGGGGACCCTGCATTATTCATCTTGTTATTCCATATAAGGCCTATGTTTCACATTTCCTTGAGCTTAAAAAAATGTTGTAAAATTAAACAGAGCTTCAAAGGAAGGCAATTAGCAGCATGAGTCCACTACAAACAAGTCATGCTATGATAATTTCATTTCTTTTTGGATATAATTACTGGAATCGAGTAAGTGAAAGTAATGCTGCTTTTGACAAAATTTATCACATAATCCTTTTGGATAAGATTGGAAAACCTGAGATGGATATACTAGGTGTAATCATAGTGATTTAGACTACTGTATTCAACAAATGGATTTCTTGTGATCAGCTACAGTGACCTTTCTCACATTTTTATTAAGGACTTGGATGAACATAATGCTCACTCTACAGATGATCTGAATAGGGGGCTTATCAAAATGATCAAAACGTAAGGAGGTCAAACCATATCATGTGATGAAAAGTTAAAGGAAATGGGAATATTCAGCCTGTAGACAAGACAAGGGGAAGGTGATATTTGAAGAATTTCATGTAGGAGAGGCACTGAGTACCAAAGGTAGGTATCAATGGGTAGAAGTTCTATATTAGCTCCACAAAAGGAAAGACTTTCTAACAAATAAACAGACAATTAAAAGCAGAAAGTCCTGCTTTTTGATATAGAAAGTTCTATATCAATAAAACAATCTTAATGGAAGCAGGCTGACTACTTGTCAGGGATATTTAGTGATGGCAGATGTATTCCTTTTGGTTTATTTCTGATTCTAAATGCCATTATAAAATATGAAAAGAAGCAATATTCTGTGGTAAAAATAAAAATCTCATCTCTATCATGCCAGAGCATGGGATATTTCCCACTTCCTTCTACAGTCTTCTTCCCAGTCTGAAAAATGGATAGCAAAATGTGATGCTAAGAAATTCCGGAAGATTCTTCTCGACAAAACTAATGAAAGCATGGTTGCAAATGATTGATTAATTCATTGTATGCTAATCTGTCCATGCCCTATACACTATCAATTAGTATTCTTCTTCCTAAGTTATATTTTAGACCAGAAAAAACATACAAGTTCTTTACTTGTCATCATCTCACACCCCCAGTCCTCATTAAGTCTCAATGTGACAGCCTTAAGGTACTTAGAGGGTAGAGATCCAAGAGGTTGGGAGGACAAAGTGAAGGATTAAAAGAAGTGGTTGTAAAAAAAAGGAGGAGGAGAAATCAGGATTTTTTTTTTTTGCTTAAAAAAAAAACAAGTAAAATGGAATAAAATAGAAAAATGAAAAGAGCTCTGGATATGGAATGAGAGTTTCTGACTTGAGTCCTGCCTCTGACTCCTACTACCTGTGTAACTGTGGATGAGTCTCTTAAACTGTCTGGGTTCCAATTTCTCTTCCTTTAAAATGAGGTCTTTAGAACGATCTTTAATATTATTTCTAACACTAAATATTTGATTCTATTGCTTTTTTTTATGGTACAGGCTTTGGAGATCAGTTAAAATCAGCATTTTGCTGGTAAAAATGCACAAATTGGAGGTTGGAAAGACCATCACACAGAGCAGTGATGGACGTGTTTGTGAACCTCTGCATTGATATGCTTACTGGTAGGACAAAAAAAGATACTGACAATTGAGAAAAAGTCATTTAGTACAAATACAAAAGAAGGGAACTGGAGGCTGAGTGGCCCTGAGTCTAACAGGAGGAACAATGTATGTTTGACAGGTAATCTACCTACCGATGTATAGCCTAAGAGCTCCCATGCCTTGAACATATTCTTCAACGTTTCCAGTCTGGTTACAATACTCCTGACAAAATGACAAGGGTCGCTGGAACGATTAGTGGGCATTTCCTTGTTCAGCAGAAGTCAGCAGGAAAAACATCTCTGACTGAGTTGCAAAATGAAAACAATTTACCACCTCATCACCCTTAAACAAAAGGTTCAACTCAAAGTGTGTTCAATCTTGACATACACCATATGGCTGAAAATGCTTCTTAAATTGAAAAGTACAAGAATGTAGCAAGGCAAATGCATGGTAAGCAATGAGAATTCACCATTAAGTTCCAGAATGATGATCCCTTTATTAAAGTACTAAGGGTGGTCTTGGGGAAGAAATAGAGAGTGGGAGAGAATATTTTATAATGTGGAATTTTAGAGCTTTGAGGATCCAAAGGTATCATTCTCAACATGGCGGCAGTATAAAAGACATTAGATCTGAAATTAGAGTACTTGAGTTTGAATTTCTGTCTCTTATTGCATGACCTTGGCCATAGAAATTTTGCCTGAGTCCATTTCCTCATTTGAAAAATTAGTGTTGGGCTAGATCAGTTATGTCAAACTTAAATAGAAACAGAGGTTACTAATATGTTCATAGTGGAGCAGTGGATAGAATGCCAGGTCTGGAGTCAGGAAGGTTCATTTTCCTGAGTTTAAATCTGCCCTCAGTTGCTAGCTGTGTGACCCTAGGACATCACTAAAACCTTTTATGCCTCAGTTTCTTCATCTATAAAATTAGCTGGAAAAGAAATTGGCAAACCTCTCTAGTTTTGCCAAGAAAACTCCAAATGGTGTCACTATTTATTGGACACTATGGAAAATAACCGAACAACAATCAGTTATAAGGATCCCTGAAGGCTGCAGATTGACTTGATTTTAAAGTGTAATGTTATCTATATTTTTATTTATTTTGTTAAATATTTTCAAATTACATTTTAATTTCGTTCAATACCACTCAGGAAGCTGAGTGCTTGAAAGCATAGGATCATAATGATCCTATGAGAAATAGGACTAGATGACTTGTTTTGTTTTTAATGTGAATTAAAAAATTTTTTTCAGTTACATGTAAAAACATAATTTTTGATTATACATATGCTTTTATTTTTTACATATTTCCTTATGAATTCTGTTGGGAGAGAAAAATCAGAACAAAAGAAAAGAAAAAAACAGAAGAAAAAGAAAAAAAGTGAATATAGCATGTGCTGATCTAACATTCCTATCATCTTTCAATCTCATTTTATACAAGAGGAATGGGAGGTTTAACCTGACAATTTCTTCAAAGGCCCCCCAGCACAGCTGTAATAGTAGCACGACAATCAACTAAAAAGTAGATCTTCTGTCTTCCAGTAAAATGTCTCTCTGCATCATGATGTCCAAAAAAAAAATGAGAGCTGCAGAGTATTGATCAATATAGTATTATATATCTAGAGTCAGAAGAAAGAGAATGTCTGATCAAGAATCAAAATTATTTTGTCTGTTTAGCTAGTGTTTCTCTTTGGTGAAGAAAGTTGATACTCCAAACTGGCTTTCAATGCTTGTTCAAAATATACTCTAGACCTCTAGTTCCCTTCATCCCTGTGTCAAGGCTAGTATTAAATTGCCATGTGTCCTTTTACAAAGAATTTGAAGTGATGTAGTGGAAAGGATGTAAAATCTGGGCTCAGAGGACTTACATTCAAATACTGGCCTTGCTACTCACTACCTATATGATCTCAAATTACTTCTCTCTGAGCCTCTGTTACCTCATCTTTAAAATGAGAGGATTGGACTAGATAAACTCTAAACTTTCTTTTGACTTCCAGAAACCACATTTAAATAGATTTTAAATTTCATCCCTTGATTTGCTAAAAGCCCAAAGAAGAAATTTTTGGGGAGTGGTGTTTAGTAATAGAGGGAAAGCATGAATGTTGTAGTGGGGAAAATGATAACTGACTTTATGCATCTTAAGAGCTATCATGTGGAAGAAAGTTTTTTTTTCCTACTTGATACCCAATTGTAGAATTAATGACAATGAGTATACAACATAATCTAATTCCTCATAGAATGGTTGGGATCAGACTCTTAGTTAAAACTCAAGTTTAGAAATGAAGAGTTTATTTTTGGCTGTTTCCTATAGAATCACCTAAATCCTATTTTTACATATGGTTGCAGCTTCTTAAGAAAGTCATAATGGAAGAAGACAAATTCCATAAAGGATAGCTTAAATGATTGAAGGGTTGATATGGTAGCAGTCACAGAAGGCAGTACTGAAAAGATGAAGTGTGACGTTTCCAAGATCAAGAAGGTGATGGAGAGAAGCAGATGGGTTTGTTTACCAAACTCTAGCTGATGTGAGGAGTAACACTCCTGGAAACATGAAAAGGTTAATTTAGGACAAAGCAAAGGCTGGGAGGAAACATAGGTCTTATTTTCCCCAGAGATCATAGAGATGAAAAAAAGAGAAGCAACTTCACAAATGATTCCAATTCATTTGTGATTAAAAAACAGGGAACCGGGGTTTTACTCTTGTAGATAATGACTTACTATGTGACATTAGGTGAGTTCTCTCCCTCATCCTCTTCCCCTCTTCTCTCCCCCAGCTCCCCACTTCAGTTTCCTCCTCTGTACAATGTAGGCAGGAGAGCAAATTCCTAAGTGCTCTTCCATTTCTGATATTCCAAGTTTGTAGCTATCTATGCAATTTCTGAGGATATATCTTCAAATAATTAACTTATTTTTCTAAAGGAGGAAATATTTTAACATTTTGAAAAGAATCCATTTCCCCAAGCTTATAATTTGTTAGGATATTTTAATTCCTTTGCAAAGCAATGGGGATTAGAAAATCACATTGATGCACACAGAAGACTTGTCATAACAAGTTCATTTTTAGCAATTTAGCAATACATGGGGTCCATGTCATTCCAAAGTAGTCAGTGGAAAAATCATTCTACTGGGAGACAAAATAATAATTTTAGTTCTCATTTTGAACTTTCTACCTGTTTGACTTTTGGTAAGTTACTTATATTTTTTGAGTCTCAGATGCTTTTTAAAAAAAATTATTTTAAAATTTATTTTGTTAAATATTCCCTAATTACATGTAAAATGTTTTAACAACTTTTTTTTTAATGAGTTATTAGTCAATCTGCCATTGGGGGGAGGGGAAGGAGGGAAGGAGGGGAAAAATTGGAACAAAAAGTTTGGCAATTGTCAATGCTGTAAAATTACCCATGCATATAACTTGTAAATAAAAAGCTATAATAAAAAATGAGTTATTTCTCCTTTCCTCCTACTGCTCTTCTCCATGAGAAGGCAAGCAATTTGATATTGATTATAAGTATGAAGTCATGCAAAACATATTTCCATATTAATCAGGTTGAAAAAGAAAACACAAAAAACCCCAAGAAAAATAAGGAAAGTCAAAAAAAGTATGATTTAATTTATATTCAGAATTAATCAGTTTTCTGAGATAAAAGCATTTTTCATCATGGGTCCTTGGAATTGCTTTAGGTTATTGTTTTGATCAAAGCAATTAAGTCTTTCACAGTTGATCATTTTTACAATATTGCAGTACAACTAACTTCACTTCGCATCAGTTCATATAACTCTTGGTAGGTTTTTCTGTAACCATCTTGCTTGCCCTTTCTTATAGCACAATAGTATGGTTACAATCATATATCACAACTTCTTTAGACATTTCCTAATTGATGGACATTCCCTCAATTTCTAATTTCTTGCCACCACAAAAAAGAGCTGCTTTTTTTTTTTTTTTGTAAAAATAAGAGTTTTTTTCCCCTTTTAAAAAAAAATCTCTTAGGGATATAGACCTAGTAGGTATTGCTGGGTCAATACCCAGTCCAGCTTTTAGATGCAGCTCCAAATTCTTCTCCAGAATGGTCAAACTAGTTCACAATTTCACCAACAGTGCATTAGTGTCTCATTTTTTCCCACATCCACTTCAACATTTGTCATTTTACTTTTCTGTCTTATTAGCCATTTTGATAAGTATTAGATGGTATCTCAGAATTGTTTTAATTTGCATTTCTCTAATGAATGTGATTGAGGATGTTTTTCTTGTCACTATTCAAAGCTTTGATTTTTTCTGAAAACTGTCTATTCATATTCTTTGACCATTTATCAATTGAGAAATGACTTATTTTTGCAAATTTGGCTTGTTTCCCTACATATTTGAGAAATGAGTTGGCTTCAGTTTCTTGATCTGTAAAGTGAGAGAGTTAGAAGAGATGATCTTTTAGGTCTTTCTCATCACTAGCATTTCTAGGTGTCATCCTTCAAATAACCAGCTCTGGCAGAATAAGGAAGCAAACAGAATGATTTTGCTAAAATGTTTTAAATTCTTGTTAAAATTAATGTACACATTTATTTAATAATCCACAAATTTTTGTTTTGTTTTGTTTTGTTTTTGTCTTTCCCTCTTCCCTAATTTGTTCTGGCTTAATATTAGAATTCTTGTAATTATTGATGGAAATTATATTTGATTTTGAGAAAATAGGAATATATTTTAGGAAGAGCTGGACATCTCTCAAAAAATCACTTGATTTTTCCTATATGGCAGGAAAAATGGTAAATATCATGTATGCAGTTTTCCTTTTCCTCCATCACCCTTGTTCATTTCCTTTAAAAAATTTTTTTCTTGTTCATTTATTTAACAATTAAAAAGGAAAGTGTGATTAGGTTGCTAAAAACCCACCAGTGGCCCAGCTTTTCTAATTGATTAAGAATGAACCTGGTATTTTAGTATAATCAGATTAACTGTTCACAGTAACTAGTTAGGTTAATTCCCAAGAGATGAGACATGGGCTAATAGGGAAGGTACAATCCGCGTTCTGGGTTGCAAAAAAATCAGGATGCTTCTGGATTTAGGGAGTCAAAAGCTGGTGAGGATTCAGCCTGGGCATTTTTAGATTATTTAGATAGATGACTAAAGTAGAGCCAGGGTGTACAGGGTAGGACTTTTAAAAACCTTAAACTTATAATAACCTTGATCCCTGAATATTAGTTTTGAACATACATATTGCATGTATGTGTATATATAATATATATATGTACACATGTATAATATGTCTAAACACAGTCCATACATAGACACACACATAGTAACAGGAGAGAAGGAAATGACTAAACACAGGTGGTGAGATTATGAGATATAGCTGGCAGAGGAATAAGATGGGGCAGGTCAATAAGAATGAAATCTTTGAGCCCAGAGATCTTAGTAGCTTTACTAATAGAGTCAGAGAATCAATACTTTTACCTAGGAGTTAAAGATCAGCCAGGTTTGGATAACAATGAGAAAAAATTATCTGGACCAAAGCCAGGATTCCACTGAGCCAGTTCTCAGAAGTAGACTCCCCAGGAAACTGAGGTCCTTGGGAAGGTCCCAGAAAGTGAATGCTCTTGGGAGGGCCATCTCTGAAGTACCTAAAGGCCACGGGTCAGTAGAGGTCTCCGTCTGCTCTAAGAGACAACTTGGCTTCCCAGATCCCCTGATTTGGCTCTCCTCTAACCTTTTTACTCGTATATTTGCTAAGTCTCCTGGACACTCAAAGTGGGGACTAGGTACAGATGTCCAGGGGGAGAGACAGCTGTGGCAGACCTGATCCATCTCCACAGTGGTCCTGGCTGTTCCCCACCCACCTCTGTCACTCTATTTCTCCTACCACCTGCTGCTTTGAGTTTCTGCCCCCACACTCTAGCATAGAGACATCTGAGGATGTGGGTGAGCCCACCTCCTCTTACTATTTTCAAAACTGGATTATTCTGTTCAGTTCAGAAGGGCCATATCAGCCAATAGCACAAGGCGCATCTCCCTTGTGCCCTATAAAAACGTTGAAAACAATTTTAGTTTGTTTTATAATACTTGTAGCAAAGATATCTTCTGGAATACATATCTGCTCTCAAATACAGTTATGCTATATTAATATATTTAAATGTGTGTTAGAGATATATATATATGCACACATATATATATACACATTGTGTAATCTATATACATTATATTCACAATATATTTCAAACACACACATATATATATTTTTTCAAGAATAGACACAATACATATCCAAATAGATTAAAGACAGAGCTGCCAAAGGAATCTACAAATAGAATTGTCTGAAGGACTTTAATTCACATTCATGATGGAATTCTTCTTGTATGCCTTTTTAGACATTTGTATTGCAGAGTAGATATTTATGTCTTAAGTTAGTGAGGAATGTATAATAACAATAACAACAACAACAATGATAACTAGCAGTTAGATAGTACTTTTATAAATTTTGTATCATTTGATCCTCACAATAACCTTGGGAGGTTGGTGTTATTATCATTGTCATTTTTATAGATGGGGAAACTGAGTCAGGTAGTGGTCCGATTTTGCTTAAAAGTTTATACCATTTTAAAGGACAAACTCTCTTTGTGCTATTCTATATTATGATTATTGTAGGGTTATGATTTATACTGCCCAGGATCGCAGAGTTTGTAAATGCTTGAGGTAATATGGGATTGCAGGTCTTCCTGATTTTAAATTGAGTACTGTATCGCTTAGTTTTAAAGGTTGCTGTACCTTTAACAACAACCATATCATCACTTCATATTTGTACAGCACTTTATACTTTTTATGGCACTTTCCCATTCATCTTCACTTTAAGTAGTATAGATATTATTATCCCCTTCTTATAGATGGGAAAAGTGATCTGGAGAGAGGCTGTGTTAGTTCTAAGTAGTTTTAAGTTTTGAGAACCGCATCAAAAAAAATTAATTAAACCATAGCCTGTGTTTCAAATTTAACTCATTTATTTAGGGAATGTATTTAGTATTTAAGGGAGACATAATTTTTGTCTTCAAATGTTTTAAAAGCTGTCATTTAGAAGAGGAATTTTGTATCACAGAAAAAGGAAAAATTAGGGCTAATGTGTATAATTTACAAAGAGGTAAATTTCATCTTAAAATAAGAAAATATTTAATAAGAATTAAAGTTGATTCACCTGGAAAAGACTAGTTCATCAGATAATGAGCTCCCTGTTTCTGGAAGTATTCAAACTTAGAATGGATGCATACTTGTGAAGAATGTGGTTCAGGAAATTCCTACATTGATTTTGCTAGTAGTAAGGAAATGAGTAAATGAGCATTTATTAAATGCTTCCTATATGCCAGACTCTACTAAGTGTTCTGCAAATTTTATCTCATTTTTTCCTCACATCAACCCTGCGACATAGGTGTTATTATTACTCCTGTTTTTCAGTTGGAGAAACTAAGGCAGGCAAAGAGATTAAGTGATTTAACCAGAATCACAAAAGTAGGAATGGTTTGAATTTGAATTTGAAATCCCAGCTCTTTTCATCCTATATCCCCTAGCTGCCTCCATTAAATAGGAAGAATTCAATAAATGTTTGTTGAATTTAATTGAATTTAAGTTAGACTAGAGGTCTTTTTCTACTTTTTAAAGATCCCTGCTTCTGTTTGTTAAGCCTTTTTGCCCTTCCCTGGGAATATACCATTTCCCCTCTGATTTTGCATAAAAATTTATACCATTTTAAAAGACAAACTCACTATGTTCCATTCTGTACTATGATTACTATATGGTTATGATTTATACACATTTTAACATATGTACATCTAGGCATATATTATAACCACCTACTGGATTGTAAACTCCAGGAAGGCAGATATCAAACTTGATTATCTTTGAATCTCTGCCAGGGACTACCTAAAACAATGCCTTTAATATTCTTTCCAATGATGAAAATCACAAGCCATCATTATCCATGGCTTTTCATAGGTTTACCACTGAATTTGGCCAAATTGTTGGGTTCATATATTGTGTTCTCCTGGAACTCTGCAGATACCATTGGAGTGTAAGGGCTCCCCACTGATTGTTTTTTATTCTCACTACATGATTGGGTATATTTTTAAATTTTTTGGACAAATATTACTCTGATGAATCATTTATATCACTTCTCTTGTGTTATTCCAAATTCATTAAGGGTTGCAACCCTCTCATGCTCATCCTGAACTTCTCCAACATCCTTTTGAATAATACTCATAGGCAGCTAGTTGGTTCAGGAGAAAAAGTGTCAGTGTCCTAACTCATCTTTGTGAGTTCCAATATGCCTTAGGGCCTTAATGTCTGTGTTATCCTGTTACTCAACCCCGTTTACCTCAGTTTCCTCATCTGTAAAATGAACTGGAGAAGGAAATGGAAAACAACTCCAGTTTTTTTTTCCAAGGAAATCCCAAATGTTGTCATGAAGATCCGACAAGCTTGAAATGACTGGACAACAACCTGAGCAACTTCCATTTTTTGAAGAGAGAGTAGGATTTGTGATTTGCAGTGATACAATACCACCAGCAGGATATTGCTGTTTTATTTATTTATTTATTTTTTGACAAAAAGGGTCATTGTTTCAGAGAGTAACATGGGGTCATTAAAAGCTTTGGCTAATGTTCCAAAGGTCTTTCAGCCCTCCCCTCCTCTTATTTAATTCTGGGCCCAGATGCTTATCCATTTTCTCTGTCTTTCCCAGAAATGTACATTATTAGAACACTTAATATCATAAACATATCATAAGCTGGATAATAGGCATTCTTTTTCACTTGTTTTTTCCTGCATGGATAGTTGAATCAAAGCCTTTTTAGTTATTATGGATTGCATACATTAGACTAGATAGTGTTCTAGGACTTGATGCAATTAGCACAAGGTCAAAGGCAAATAGAAACATCTGGAGGGCCATAGCTATATCAACTTCTATTTCAACTCCTCTTTATTGTTCCTCCATGATTGTAGTAAAGTTCTTTGTTCATCCCACATCTTTGGCAAGCATTGCCAAATAATCAATAGCTGCTGAATGAATCAGTGAACAAATGAAGTAATTAATTAAATTAAATGAACATTTATTAAGTGTCTCCTAAATTCAAGATGTTTTCTTAAGTGCCAGAGACACATAGATGAATAGATGTGAGAGAGAGAGAGAGAGAGAGAGAGAGAGAGAGACAGAGACACAGAGAGAAACAGAAAAGAGAGACAGAGAGAGATAGAAATGAAGAAACAGACAGATATAGAGACTGGGGGAGAGAGAGAAACAGAGACAGACAGACAGAGACAGAGACAGACAGAGACACAGAGAGATAAAGACAGAGAGACTGAGAGAAACAGAGAGAGATGGAGAGAAAGACAGAGATAGAGACTTGGGAGAGAGAGAGGCAGAGACAGAGACAGAGACAGACAGAGACACAGAGAGAGATAAAGACAGAGAGACAGAGAAACATAGATGGAGAGAAAGACAGAGATAGAGACTTGGGAGAGAGAGAGAGACAGAGACAGAGACACACACAGAGAGAGAGAAGGAGTGAACATTCTAACTTCTGAGGAGGGCCTGAACGAAAGCAGAAGACAGGATTTTCTGATTTTCTGCATTTACCCACCCTGGGTCTGAAGGAGCATTCAAATTCTTTATCCCATGTAAAAAAATTTCTGTGACAAGGAGGAAAATGAGTGTGTGTCTTTTGGCTTTTCTTTGCACTTCAGATGTATGGAAAGATATGCCCTTGTATCTGAGCCATGATGGACTCCTGGTGATTGCCACACAAAGCCAAGGTAAGAGCACTAGCCACAGCAGCGGGGGATGCTAAAGAGACCCAGACCCTGGGGAATGGGCAGAGAGAAGGACCATGTCTCAGACACTGGAGCATGGAGAAGTCTGCCCTTGGCAAGGTGGAAAGGCAGTGCTCAGGAAGGTCAGCAGCAGCTGCTGCTGCTTAAGGAGAAGGCCCTTTCCTAGTGTGGGAACAAAGCCGGTTCTGACTGGTTCTGACAGAAATAGCTGCTCCTCCCTTGTTCCCTCAGTCTTTAGTCAGAGTCAGAATGAAAGCAAGCCAAGTGTGTGTCAAAGATTCAAGATCAGATAAATAAGCGTCCTTTCCCTGCTCGTAACACCCCAGGCACACTTCAGGAAGCAGTCTGACTCACCCCCTCTCCCTTGCTGGCCTTGGGATGGAGTAAGATTGGCAAGCTGCTGATGCTGAACCAATTCTATTTTAAGTGTTACCCAAACCCCAGGCCTGTGGCCGTCAGTAGGAGAGGCAGGCAAAATTGGAAGGCTCCAAAGAAATGACATCAAAAATGCAGACCTCTGTCAGTTTTGTAGATTTCTTTCCTCTGCCTTCATCTTATCTTTCTTTTATCAAGTATTTAACAGAAATCATGGGGTCAGTTGTCAGAGAGAGGTGTGAATTAGGATCTGGAGCATCTTAATCTTAACATTTTCCTAGCGTCTGCTGTCAGAGACTGTCCTAATCTGGGGAACTCTAGGAATCAATGAGCTGAGCAGTCACCTGCACTTGGGGACCGGCACATCAGAGCTTTCTGTGGCTAAAGCTTCCTCTGGTGGTCCTCCCCCAAAGTCTCACTTCCCTTTTATTAGACATGTTCACCATACACATAAGAGGGTACCCATGAATGATAGATTTATTTTGTTCTTGGGAGAGAGGGGAAGCCGCTTAATTTCAGCAGGGATCTATTCACAGAAGTCAGACTCTCAAAACCTGAAGATACTGGTTGATTAGTTGGAAGATACTGGTTGATTAGTTGGAGCCAAACCTGAAAACAATTCCTGTATAAGAGGCCAGGTAAGGAACCATTCTTCCTATGCATGAAGAACCCCAGTGAGAGGGAGCCCATCACCACCAGAACACAACATTGTCTCCTTTCTTTCTCAGTCTTTTATACAATATCTCTTGTATCCATCTACTCTGTAACACTCCTACATGCTCTTCATCCCTTGGTCAATATTCAGTCATTGCTTGCTTTTGTTGGTCCTTGCTGTCCCCAGTTCTCCACAACCCCATTTGGGATTTTTTTCTTGGCAAAGTGGTATTCCCTACTCCAGCTTATTTTACAAATGAGGAACCTAAGGCACACATAGGTTAAATGACTTGCCTGGGATCACACAAATGTCTGAGGCTGGATTTGAACTCACAATGAGGAGTCTCCCTGAGTCCAGGCCCTTTTCTCTATTCACTGGGCTGCCTAGCTGCCCCAAATACCTCTTGATAAACATTCTCGTTCAATTTTGTGTTGTTGAATCATTTCAGTGATGTCTGGCTCTCAGTGACTCCATTTGGGGTTTTCTAGGGAAAGAGACTGGAATGGTTCGCTATTTCCCTCTCCAGTTCATTTAACAGATGGGGAAAACTGAGGCAAACAGAATTAAATGCCTTAGAGTGACACAGTTAGTAAGTGTCTAAAGCCAAATTTGAACTCAGATCCTCCTGACTTCAGGATCAGAGTTGTTTCCATTACACCATCTGGCTTCCATTCAATAGTCAATCAATCGATAAATATTTATTAAATATCTACCATGTTCCAGGCACTGTGCTTAGTGTTAGAGTTACCAGAAAAGGCAAAAAACAGTCCCTGCCCTCAAGGAGCTCAAGTCTAATGAGGGAAGATAGTGCATAAAAGAAAATTGAAAAAGGGGGTATTGTGAAGGGAGGGAGAGGGTACTTGATGAGAAGAAGGCATGATGAAGGTTCAGAGTAATACATGTGGGAGAGAAATGATGGGATCCCTCCTTAAATGGGAAATATGAGAGGGTCTCTCCCCTGTCTATCCTATATCCTCAGGAGGAAGGGGCCCCAGAAGAAAGTGATCCGGAGGAGATAAAAGTTTCAGAGTTGATGTGACCTTTCAGAATAATGAAATTATAGAGGATCACTTCTCTGGACCATTGCCAGAGGTTTGTAATTGGTTTTCTTACCTCAAGTTCCTTCCCCTATAATCCAAACCTCCAATAGTTGCCAAAATAATTTTCCTAAAGTGCAGATCTGACATGTCATTTCCTTTCTGAATAAACTCCAGTAGCCTTCTATGAAGCCAAGTTAAGTCACCAAGCTCTTATTAAGTGGCTTTTCTGTGCCAAACAATCTGCTCAGCATTGGGGGAAAAGTAAGGCAAATAGATGGTCTCTGCCCTTATAAGTGGGCAGGGGAGAGATAATGTGCAAAAATATTTACAATAAACAAGGTTAAAGTTGTCAGAGGGAAGGCTGGTTATTGTTTTTTAACCTTTGTTTTTGAAGAGGACCAATGACATCCCAGGATGATGTCTTCAATTCTGAGTGAAGTGGATTTAAGTGAGGCAGTCCTACAATTGGAAGGCACTAATATTAAGGAAGACTGGGAGAAACTCCTTGCAGAAGGTGGGATTCTAGTTGAGACTTGAAGAGAGTCACAGAAGCTTTTAGATGTAAATGAGGAAAAAGACAATTCTAGGTGTGGGGGATAGTCAGGAAAAATAGAATATTATATGTGAGGAACAGCAATGAAGAGAGTATGTCATATAGGAAAAGAGTACATGAAGGATACAAGGGCAAGAAGACTGGAAAGGTAAGAAGAGACTAGGCTATGAAAAGCTTTAAAAGCCAAACAGAATTTGTTATTTGATCCTGAAGGCAATAGGAATTATCTTGTATCCCATAGAGATGCTGTAGTTGGTTTCTTTCCTATGGGCAAGGACTGGAATTCTTTCAGCTAACTCTTTCATTTTCCTATTCACTGGGCCTCAGTTCTACATTTCACCTAAGGTGTTATATATGCTGGGACATCTGCTAGTCTGCCTTCTGTTCACTGGGAGGTGCTGTAGTCAGCCCCTCAGTTGGAGGGGAGACCAAGTTATCCTCAGTTAATTATCTCAGTCATTGGCTATTAAGCTCTTCCTCAGACTTCTCCGGGAAAGTAGCAGATACCAAGATTAAGATCATATTTGCTGTTTGAATTTTTCTTTGTTCTATTCTCTTTTATTTTATATCTTTTGAATCTCAGTTCAATTCCCTTCTCATTTGTGGAGCCCATTCTTTCTCTTTTGTTCTCCTCCCTCCATTCCTTACCTCCCTCCCTCCCTTCTTCCCTCTCTTCCTCCCTCCCTTCCATCGTTCCTTCCTTCTTTTCTCCCTTTCTCCCTTCCTCCCTCCTTCCTTCCTTCCTTCCTTCCTTCCTTCCTTCTCTTTCTCTCTCCCTCCCTCCCATTTTTTTGTCTTTACATCATCTGCATTGCAGAATTATCCTTCCCTCTGCTACACCCAGTAACAAAGAATTTTTTTTTAAAATCTAGAACAAAATTAGTTCAGTACAACCAGCTGATGTGTCAACCAAATCTGGTAGTATTTGTACTGCAGAAAGCCCCATTTTAATTTTTAGCTCTTATATACATCGTCTGAGAAAAAATATTTCTAGATTTACTTCCTCAAATGGAGATGGAGCTGAGTGAAACTGTTATGGGGAAATTATTTTCAACTTTCCCTTCACCCCACCATTATTTTCTATAGAAATGAAAAGGGCTAGACTAGACTATCTGAAGGTTCTGGAAAAGGTTAGTGACCTTTCCTTCAGGAATTAATCAATGTGCTCTGTATGTTCCAAAGAGATTTCTTGTCTGCTATTTTAGCAGGAAGGAAGCAAACAAGCATTATTAAGCATTTACTTACTTGTCAGACCTTTGGCTTATTTCATAAATGTGATTTCATTGGGTCCTTACAACAACGCTGGGAAATAGGTGCTATCTCCCTTTATTATCCCCATTTTTACAGTTGGGAAAAGTGAGGTAGACAGAGGTTTAAGTGAGTTGCTCAGGGCTACATAACTTATAAATATTTGGTGTCAAATTTAAATTTAGGTCTTCCTAATTATAGCATCCTCATGTGGCATAACACAGGACACTATGCATTTATTTTTTGATCACCATCAACCAATTCTAGTGCCTGCCCTATATTGACTCTACTCTGGGCAGTGGTATATAGAAAATAATAAATATGTATGTATGTATAAATGACACTGTATCTCGTCTCTGTCTCTCTTTTTAAATAATAGCTTTTTGTTTTCAAAATATTTGCAAAGATAGTTTTCAATAATCACCTTGTAAAACTTTGTGTTCCAATTTTTTCTCCTTCCTTTCCCCTCATCCCCTCTCCTAGACAACAAATAATCCAAATTGCACTGTCTCTATTCTCTAGGGATTTCAATCCAGTTGTAGATAGAGGACAGCTTTTTTTTTTTTTTTTTTTTTTACAAAAGTCTAATTGATATCTCATTCTATGTAGGTGACTTAAGATTGTTAAGATTTTCCTCTCCTCTAGAGTCATGTAGTACTTTCTAACATGTGGCATTGAGGATTGAACATGGCACTCCATACGTAGTCTGACCAGGACAGAGAACCTTTACTTCTCAAGTTCTATGTGCTATTTATGTCTCTCTTATGATAAATCTAAGATTGCTTTATCAATCTCATAATTGACTCATTGCTTATATGGTCCATGAAAACCTCCACATCTTTTTTTCTTTGATTTTAAAAATTTATTTCAAAATAGAAAAAGAAAAAAGAAATGAAAAACATTGCCATGTGCACAGCAGAATATGAGAAAATTCAAAATATGCGACAATAAATTTCCATTTCAAGAAAACCTATATAATAAATGCTATGCGTTATGTTCAGAGCTATTCATCTTTTCTTTGCTTCCTTGTAGGTTTTCCTTTGTTCTCTCTGCTGTGCACTTTTGCTTTATTCTTCCTTCCACCATTCCCCAAGAAGAGTAAAATTAAGCATGAATATATTTACACACACACACACACGCCCATGCATATACATAGATATCTGTAATCATATATGTGTATGTACATTCATATATATATATGTAAGGCAATACTACACTTGCTTATCTGCTTCTCCGAAGGTGGATAATATCATCCTTCATAAGATTGTCTTTGTGTAAATTTCCTTTTTTTCCCCTTTTCTGAGACAGTTGGGCTTAAGTGACTTGCCCAGGAACACACAGCTAGGAAATGTTAAATGTTTCAGACCAGATTTGAACTAAGGCCTTCTGACTTCAGGGTTGATGCTCTATCCACTGCACCACCTAGTTGCCCCTGTATAATTTTCTAAATTCACAAACCTATCATTTCCTATACCACACTAATAATCAAATTTTATGCTATTTAGTTGTTTTAAATAGTCTAAAACAACATTAATATGGCAGGCACATAGAGTGCAGTTTCCTTATTTTTCTTTTTGATTAAATCTATTTTAGTTTTTACTTTGAGATCAATATTTACTTGACCTACTTTTTCTCCTAATTTTACTTGTAATCATTGTTATTATGTTTGTATTTTTTTCTTTTTTCTTATTTTTACTGACTTCTTTGCTTTATTTATACCTGCTTCTTTGCCTTCCTTTTATGTAATCTACCCCTCTCTACTCCTGAGGATCTTTCCTTTATCTTCTCTCCCCAGCCTTTCCCTCTCTCTTTATCCCATTTCTTAATTTACAACCTTATTCCATTTCTCTTGATATGTTATAGAAGAATCTTATTTCCTCCCCCTCTTAATTATTTATGAATTTAGAAGAATTTAAGCCCATGTGTGTGTGTGTGTGTGTGTGTGTGTGTGTTATTTCCTCTTTAACCAATTCTCTATGTGGGAACTACCAGCCTTCCTCCTCCATCGAATTCCTCTGTGTTAGTTCTTGGTTTTGCACTTTATTCATTTAACATAATTACTCTCTATACCTTTTCCTAGACAGTTTTGCTTTTTAGAATCACATCTTACTCAGCTCTACACCAATCTTTTTTTTTTTAATTATCCAATTGCTAATTACAATGGTTTACATTTCTATATATAAAACACAAACATTTTGTCTTTATTGAGTCCCTTGAAATTAGTCTTTGATATTTACCTTATATTTCTCTTGCATTTTACAGGTTAAATTTTCTATTGAGTTCATGGTTTTTTGTAACAAAATCCTATAAGTCTGAAAATTCATTTAATATCTTTTTTTTTCATTTGAGGATTATGTTTAACTTTGCTGGGAATGATATTTTTAACCATAACCCTGTATTTTAGTCTTCTATATAGAGTGTTCCAAGACCTTGGTCTTTCAAGGTAGCTGCTGTTATGTCTTGTATAATGCTAATTGTCACTCTACTATATATTTGACTTATTTTATTGAAACTTTCTCTTTGATCTGAGGGTTTCAGAATTTGGCTATGATGCTCCTATAGATTTTCCTCATTAGATCTCTTTCAGGTGATGATTGGGTTTTTTTCCCCCCATCTCTTGATAGGACTTTCTTCTCTTGATCGAACACTTCAGAAAACTTAAAAAAATTATTTATTGTATTTTTTCAAAATTTTTTTGTCATAGCTTCTAGATAGTCCAATTATGCTTATATTTCTCCTTTTTGATCTGTTCTCTAAATCTATTGTTTTTCTTATGAGACTTCTCACATTTTCTTCTATTTTTTTTCATTTTTCATACTTTGTTTTATTATTCTTTATTTCTTATAACTTCACTGGCTTTCTTTTGGCCAATTATAATTTTCAAAGAATTATTTTTTTTCCTTTAAGACTCTAGATATCTTTTTTCTAGTTGGTTGATTATCTTTTCATAGTCATCTCGTTTTTTCTTTGGATTGTCCTTATTCTTTTTCTTTTTAAAATTTCTCTCACTTGATTTTTAAAGTTTCTTTTGAATTCTTCTATTAATTCTTTTTGACCATTTAATCTTACTGTTTGGGATAGGAGAAGCTTTTTTTTTAAACTTGTTTCCTCTTCCTAAGATGAACTCATCTTTACCGTTCCCATACTAACTTTCTATATGATTGGGTTCCTTCTCCTTTGCCTACTCATTTATTTTTTAAATAATATTTTGTTGGTGTAATCACCTCTAGTGGTGGGGCGAAGTGAGGATATTCTCTTTGTCCTTGGGTGTTTTTTGCAATTCTCTCCTCTGTTCTGGAATCTAAAACCAAGAACTCCACCCTCCTGTAAGTACCTACAGCTCAGACAAACTCTGGATCCTTCTCTCCTAGAGCTGTGTTTCAGCAGCTCACCTGGGTCTGTTCCTATCAGAAGATGTTTTTTCAATCTTCCCTGACTCAAATATTGAACTCCCAATATTTGAGCTGAGGTTACCTCCCAACCCTGTTAGCTCCAGGACTTGCTACCTACTCTAAATAAGTCTAGAGGCATAATTTTGTCTTGTTTGTGACAGAGATCTGAAAATCTTGGAATTTAATGACCTTTGCCATCTTCCTAGAATCTTCCACCCCCTTTTCTTTTTCAAATGAACTGTCTCATTCTGATACTTATGAAGCTGATTTTTTAAATACAAATTTAACATTTCATATTCATTGCTATTAAATTTCATCTGTTATTCTAGTCTGCAAGATGTTATTGAATACAGACTTTGGCATCAAGATGGAAAGAAGTTGCAGTTAGATTAAATGATAAGTATGGGTTATATTTGAAGAATTGAATTTGGTGAGTTGAATTGACAGATTTTTTTTTCATCTGTCCCAAGGCAATAAGAAAAATTAAATTGCTCACAGTGTATATAACTAAATATGACACCATGAAGATGATTATATTTCATGCATATCCTTTTCTTATATATGATCATTCAATAACTCAGCAAGCATTTAATAGACATCTGACATATTCCAGGCATTGGGTTAAGCACTAATGAAACAAATATAAATAATAAAACAATCCCTACTTCCAAAGAATTTATAAAGAAATAAAGGAAGTCTTAGAAAAATTGCCCATGATTTTCCAAATTAAGACAACATAATACCCAGTGACTCCAATGTAAAGATAGTTCCAGGAGAAAGGTAAAAATCTATGTTGTAAAATATATTCCAGAATAAAAAATAAAAATAGTGAAAGGCTTGTAGATGATTCAGAGATGCCACACCTATATATTATAAAGACTTTTTGAAGAGAATCAATGAAATTGAGTATGTCCTACCAAGACAGAATTGGTTCTTGATGTGTGAGTCATTTCACAAACAGACTTTTATGTGCAGTCAGATAATTGACTAGTTAGGAACAAAAAACAAAATCAATATTAAATTTAAAAAAAGTTAAAGATGAGTAAAAAATTGTATAGAATTATGATGGCTCTGATCATATCTGTTTAAATGTGCTGCCAATTCCAAAAATAAGGACATGAAATATAGCAAAGGCATTAGCTCTGATTATCAACATTTCATGACAAAACCCAGTTATGCAAACTAGATGTCAGAATGCAGAAGCCAAAAGGTCCCAGAAACTGTCACCAGCAAATTCTTGATTTCCTTACAAAAAAGGACATTCATGGCAACAAAGGCATCCTTGGTCTAGTATATGAACTCATTTGAAAACTGTTATGGAGAAAAATTGAAAATTAATGAATATTATTTTTTATAAAATAGCAAAAAGTAATGAAGAAAAAATGAGCCTGAAGAGAGGTTTATGTGAGACTCATCTGAGGTGGATTATCCTAAGAGCAATTGTAGATAAAAAGGGAAAGAAAGCAAAATTAGACATGAAAGGGAACAGACCTCTCTGGTGGTCTATACTCATCACTGATGACAGTGGAAATAACACATTTGAGCTCTCAATATCCTATGTACTTTGTGAGGAAGTTGAAACATTTCTTAAGAAGATGAAATTGGGAGAGCAGTTGTCCCTGACTAAATTTGAGGAGAAATCTTCCTTGCTGGAAGCAATATCATTTTAAAGGTCTCCAGAGATATCTCAGATGGAAGATAATTTTCATTTCAAATGAATGAAAAAAATCGTAGACAGCACTATTACCCCACCCCTTTCGAAAATGTCAGACATCAGCAATTATTGTCATGCTTTTTTTTTTACTCATTTCTACAACATTTTTGTAAGAATCATCTTTGCATTATTAATGGCAGTCTTTGTGGTAGAAAAATCAAGTAGAAACAGGGAGAATTCATTGATGGGAAATGGTTGGGAAAAAACCTCTGGTTTATGAATGTAAGAAAATATTATTGTATAGTAATTAATGGTGAATGTAAAGAATTTAGAGGGAAAAATGGACAGAGTGAATTGTATGTTCTGATGCACAGTGAAATAAACAGAAACAATAGTATAATAAACAGAATTACTATGTCAAAACTGAAGAGATCAAGAAAAGGAAATTGAAAGCTAATGTACAAAGATATTTATTGAAGGTTCTATAGAACAAAATTTGTGGCAGAGAAGCTGAACTATGAAGGCGAAATGTTGTATACAATGTCATATAGGATCTTTGAATAAGGTCTTTCTATTTACTGTTTCCATTTACTATAAGAGAAGAATCAATGCAGAGGAAGGGAAGGAATTCTTCATGAAACAGCCCCTCTCCCCTTCTCTCCAACCTTCCCAAATGATTGTGAGGTAAAGATTGAAAAATTAAAAATAATATATTTAAAATCCATAAAAATGTCTATATATATATATATATATATATATATATATATATATACATTTAGAATATCTTTGAAGAAAATGTGAGAAGGAACCAGGATTTTGTAGGTGATTTTCTATAGCAGACAACATTTTTACAGTTGTACACTGACATATAAAGAATAGAAGGCTGCTTGTCTATTTTTTTATTGACTATAAAAATGAAGTCAACTTAGAACAAAATGAAACCTTAAAGTCTGTTCCCCCTAAAAGTTGTCTTTTGTGCATATATTAAAAATCACCTGAGATTATATTACAAATAGAAACAGAGATAACCTTGTTTAACAATCAACTGAGTATTAATTTGAACAAGGCATTAATAAGAGAGAAAGATTTACTAAAGGGTGTTCTTCAGTGTTATACAGGTGATTCCATTTAAAGTCCAAATGGAAGAAAGATTTTTCATTGATGAGATTATTTTCATATGGTTATTCAGAAAACATTGGCTTAGTCATTTCTATATACCAATATACATTTTAGGGTAGATAGTTTGCCCAGAGCTGAACAGCCCTCTTTATCATTCTAATTTGTCATGAAACTGATTTATTCTAAACATCAGGAAATCATGAAACAATCCTTTCATATTCCAATAATTTTTTTTTAGTAACATCCCAAGAGAAAAGTGGCAAACCAGAAAAATTGCCCATGACAAATTATGCCTGGAGTGATATACAGAAGTCCTGATGTAACCCTTACCCTTCCCTTACACAAACATATATCTTCAAGAACAGCAGAAAATAGTGTTGACAAACCAAACAGTGAATATTTCCAAGAAACTAGGACAGCAAAAATAAGAATTTATATTGACATGATTATGACTTGTTTTGGGAAAATAGTCCATTGAATTAATGCATCAGCAGGTACATATGAGATAATCATTACAGATAGACTGAGCTCTAATGAGCTCCAAATTGATAAGGAGAAAATAAGGCTGCATAACATGGAAAACTGAACCAACTCAAGCAGAATGTTGCCACAAAATCTCCCTCCTCCTTCCTTTTAAAATATGAAATTTTCTTTTTCTGGTAAAGTTAAATGGTTGCCAATCACATCATCTCAGAATAATTAGCATTTTTGTGATTGGCAATTCAAAAGAAAAGACCCATAAACTCTAGAATATTTGTAACAATGACTTGCATATGAAAAGTAGCATGAGAGAGAGGAGAGAGAGACAAAAGACAGAGGGAAAGAGGGAGGGAGAGAGGAGAGAGACAGAGAAAGAGAGAAAAAAACACACACACACACACACAGAGAGAGAGAGAGAGAGAGAGAGAGAAAGAGAGACAGAGAGAGAGACAGAGAGAGAGAGAGAAGGCTGGAGGGAAGGAGGGAGGGAGGGAGGAAGGGAGAGAAAGGGAGAGAAAGAAAGGGGGGGTACAGAGACACAGAGAAACAGAGAGACACACAGATAAATTGTTATACAAAAATTGTTACTATTATAATTTTTTTTCAGAAAAACCAGTAGACTTCCAGTGCATTGAGTAGATCCTTTTTAGTAGATTATTAAATTTATGATCATTTGGTTTCTCATCTTAGGGCTAAAAATTACAGAGAATATTGAGACAATACACACATCAATGAGATTGTGGTTCCATTGACATATTTGAGTAATACTAATATCACATGCTCCCATTTTCTTTAGTTTTTTCTGGCAAAACATATGCATATTTTTCCTTTGATCCACACAACAATCTTATGAAGCAGAATACAAGTTTTATTACCCTCAATTTACAGTTGAGAAAAGTAAGACCTAGTAAAATGAACTGACCTGACCCAAACCACAGACTAAGTGAGTGTTGTTCCTGGCTAGGGATGTAGTCCAGGACTTATGACCTCACAGACCTTAAATCTAGTGTCTTTCTACTATAAAGATAGAATTGTAAAGTTCCAAGAAAAAATAGACAGTAAAGTTAATAGAAATAGTAGTCACTCTTTGAATGGCCTGATGTTATCATCATTCCATTTTATAGATAAAGATAAAAGGGCATAGCAAAATAGAGATTCATAGATTGTGAGCGCTGGAATGACCACAGAAATTTGGGACTTTGGAGATTTTTTAGTATAGGGATTTTTAATTTTTTCTGTGCTAAGGATGACTTTTGCAATTTGGTATTATCTAAGGACCCCTTTTCAGAAAAATGTTTGAAAATACATAAAACACATAAAAATAGAATTAAAAAGGAAAATCTATTGGAAAACCTGATCTACTTTAAGCTCCTCATTTTGCAAAGAAACAATCCAAGACCTAAAGAGATTCAAATTGTTTTAGGTGACACAGGTCATATACCTGTGGTAGAGCTGAGGTGTGAACCTGTGATCTTTGCCTCAGTCCAGTGTTCTTACCATAGCACCCAGAAGCTTTAATTCTCATCAAGTCCAATCATCTCTCTCTCTCTCTCTCTCTCTCTCTCTCTCTCTCTCTCTCTCTCTCTCTCTCTCTCTCTCTCTCTTTTTCTTTTTTGGATGAAGAGATTTGCTCAAAGCCACCTCTATTTAGCAAAATATGGACAAGAAACTTCATCTCCCAACTTCTACTTTGTTCATTTAAAAAATGCTACGTATCAGAGCATTCTATCTTCCCCGTGACCATGGGATGACTCCCATAGGTTTGCCTGTACATATTTCAAAACTGGGACATCCAAGGCTGGAATCTAAAGTCTTCTAAGTATGGTGAAATAGCTACTGTATTTCATCTCTTAAGTGACCACACTTCCATCGTAGACAAACTGCTCCTACTGCCAAATGAGTTACAAATTTGCACACACATCCCCTGACCTGACCAATTAGTGTATAAATGTGTGCAGCTCTTACATCTGAATTTTTAGCTAGAGTCTAAATGGAGCGCAATCTAACTTTGGAGGCTAGGGTGAAATTTAATTTAAACTCATCTGCCTGAAACCAGGTACATGCAGAGCATATTATTTATGGTATTTATCCTTCCCATAAATATCCCGCTGCTTGTATAGTCAATAAAGTTTAGAAAGCATTTGGAGATGAAAGGTGCCATAAAAATGCAGCGCTATTATCATTCTTACTAAAAATCACAATTTAATCCTCTCATTGCTTTTCTGGTCTGGTTGGCTTGGCAGGGGGTGTTACCCACCTTTGAATCTTTGACTTACCTCCTTTCTCCTCATCACTCAGTGCAAACCTTCTGTATCACCTCAGGCAAATTAGTTCAATAAGGCTTTAATTATCTTCTCCTACCTTAGCTTTCTTCCAATTTATACTCTGTGTCCTGAAAATGCTCCCTACCTCAGGTATTGTCTTGCAGGAACGAGCTGCTGAATGCAGCCCCTTTGGGGATCCCTACTTTATTTACAATCTTAACCCTGGAATTTAATGCCTTTTTTTTTTCTTAAAAGGCCATGCTTTAACTCATTTTTATTTATTTTTAATAGTATTTTGATAAGGCCATTGATCAATGATCTCATCAGTCTGGGAGGGTCATAGCCAAGCCAGTCCTCATCCTCTGGAGTTCTTGTCCCTGGTCCCTCATAAATTGCTAGCACTAAAGCATTATGGTTCCTTGAGCCCTGCCTGTGTCTCTGGGCAAATCCTTTGTAAGGCTTGAGTTTTCCCATTTGTGAAATGATTACATGGTTTCTACTTGGCTCCATCTCTAAATCTAGGATTGTTTACTTCGGTCTTTTTATGTAGTCAGTTTGTCCTGACAAATAGGATTAGAATTGAAGTCAGTGATGTGACTCCTCACATAGAAATCATCTGTTCTAGGATGCTATAACTTACTATATCCACCATATATCCTTCTGCTGCTTTTTGGGTGACTTACATTTTTCAGAGATGACTTAGTACAGAGATCTCAATATAATAATTCACATTCACATTAAATAAAATCACAAATAATAAATAAAACATGAATAAGCCATAGCACATGATACGAACATGGTGGATTGGACTTATGATCTCTAAGGCCTCTTTCAGTTTAATGAATGTAGGATTTACATAATATTATCCTCATAATCACTTTGTGAAGAACAGATGGTGAAGGAATTATGATTCCAATTTTATTTGGTATTGTTAGACAAAGCTGAGAATCAAAGCTGCTAAGTACACTAGTGGATAGTATCACTGTTGGGACTTGAACTCAAGTTCTTATTGTACTTGCCAAAGTAGTATAAGATGAAGAGGGTTGAGTTGGAAATCAGAACAATTTTTGAGTTCCAGTTCTAATCTTATCGGGCTGTGTGACTGTGTTATTCAAGTTCCCTGTGTCTCACTTTCCTCATCTGTAGAATGCAGATTAAAAATACCAGCATTATCTACAGGGTGGTTTTGAGCAGAATACTTTGTAAACCATAGAGCATGATATGAACATGGTTGATTGGACTTGTGATCCCTAAGGCCCCTTTCACTTAAATTACTGAAGTATTCTGTGACTTTCAAGACTATGTTTCATTCCTAGAATGTGGGACTTCCTTATCTCTGCTCCTTAGGATTCTGAGAAGATGGTGGAGTAGGTTGGTAAATTTCAAGCTCTCCAGATTTCCCCTTAAATAGAACAAATTTATGCTTCAGACTGAACATAGAATGGTAAAAATATAAGAGGGCTTGGGGGAGAACAGGGACAATCCAAGAAGATGCTAAAAAAAGACTCCAGGTCTGGGTTGACCAGTGTAATATATAAATATCTCCAGGATAGTTCCATAGAAACAGCAAATGAGGACCTCTGGGGCAATCTGGGTGCTGGACTCTCAGCAGGAACCACAGAAACTTTCACCTCTTGGACAGCCTAGGCACACAGGGGTCCTCAAAATACGGCCAGCGGGCCAGATGTGGCAGCTGAGGATGATTATCCCCCTCACCCAGGGTTATGAAGTTTCTTTATTTAAAGGCCCACAAAACAAAGTTTTTGTTTTTACTATAATCTGGCCCTCCAGCAGTCTGAGGGACAGTGAACTGGCCCCCTATTTAAAAAGTTTGAGGACCCCTGGAGCCTAGGGAATCAGGGTCTGCGTCCCGGAAGACAGAGGGAACTTCAGCTGATTAGGAACACCAGGCCCAGCTGAGATGCAGAGACGTGGCCTTGGATGAGAAGGAACCAGCACCTGTAAGTACAGAGGAAGTGGGGCAGGGATACTGCTGGCTGGGGGCACTTACAGGAATAAATTTACAGACACCATCTCCCTGCCCCCCCATCAGAGGTGCTCACACTAATATTTCTCACTTAAAAAAATGAACCAGCAAAGAAGAAAGAGCCCCACCATAGAAGCCTACTATGGGAATAGGGAAGACCAGGGTTCAGCTTCAGAGGAGGACAGGAAAGTAAGAAAAAAGCTTCTACTACACAAAAGGGAAATGTTGAATGGCTCCCTGACCAGGGAAAATTTAAAGAACTCAAAAGAGAATTTAAAAATCTAATGAGAGGTACTGAGGAAAAACAAAACAACAACAAAAAAATTATCCAAGAAAAACAAGAAGATTATGAAAAAAACAACCAAATAGAAAAGGAAATAGAGTCTTAAAGATGAAAATAGCTCTTTGAAAATTAGAATTGATCAAAGGGAAGCTAGTGAAGCTAAAAGAAACTTAAAAATTAACAAAATAGAATATAAAGTGAAAAAATAGAACAGATTGTGAAACATGTTATAATAAAAACTATAAGTCTGGAGAAGAAATCAGGAAGAGAAAATATAAGAATAATTGGACTACCTGAAAGCTGTGATCAAAAAAATAACCTTGACCCAATAATGCAAGAAATAATGTAAGATCATTGTCCTGGAATGATAGAACAGGAGGGGAAAGTAGAAAGAGAAAAAAATCAATTGATCACCACTTCAAAGGGAACCTTTGTGAAAAACACAAAGGAATATTACTGTCAAATTTTGAAACCCTCAGATCAAAGAGAAAATTTTGCAAGAAACAAGAAAAAAAAGCAATTTGAATATACTGGAGTTACAATTAGATTTGTACAGGATTTATCGGCAGCCACAATTTCAGGAAATGAAATCATATACCAGTAATCAAAAGAACTAGAGCAAAACTATCATACCCAGCAAAATTATCTATAATATTAAATGAAAAAAAAAATGGATATTCAATGAACTTACAGATTTTCAGGACTTTCAACCAGACTTGAATTCAATAGAAAAATTAACATAAAAGAGACTAAAGCAAAGCTCAATTTCAAAGAATTATGTGTTTTACATGGAAATGTATACCATATGTGTAAGATTGACTTCAGCAATTGAGTAGGTCAAAAGAAAGATTGGAACAGAGTTAAGGTAAAAATAGTAATTATATTATACAAATGAAGTTCAGAGGAAGAATAGACACAGAGGAATTAGAGAAGGGAAGAGGGCTCATAGTTCTAAAAACCTACTCATATTGGGGATGGGTTAAATAGGCAATACTACATATATACCATGAAAGATATAACACTCTCCAAATATATAAAAAATAAGGCTGGAATAAAAAAGGTGAGGGAAGAAGATAAGAGAGGGATCCATGGATGAGGGCAGGTTAAGTAATAAATAGTAAGGCAAGTTAGGGAGCAGAATTAAAGCAGTCAGCAGAGATAGGAAAAACATGTGTATGTGTGTGGGATAGGTGGGTGGAGTGTGTGTGTGTGTGTGTGTGTGTGTGTGTGTGTGTGTATCTATCTATCTATCTATCTACATAAATATATCCTTGCTTAAGTATAGTCTGCTTGGGGGAAGTAGGGTAGTTGAAATGGGGAAAAAAGAATAAAGTAAAAAATGTGCAAAACAGAGAACAAAAGAACAATCTACAAAGATGAAAAAATCGACACTCATGAATATAATTTCTTTTATTTTATATCCTTTCTTGAACTGATAATGCATTGTTACATATTTTAATCCTCCCTGATTTTCTGCTGAGCACATGACAATGTTCTGTTCTGTTCTGTTTTATTTTGTTTGTCTTCTTTTTCGGATTTTCTTTTTTTTTCTTTTGTTTTTTTTTAATAATTTAATTTAATAATTTAATAATTTTTTAATAATTAAATAATAAAAATAATCTTAAACTTTCTATTCAAGGTTCAACTTAGCTGCCACCTGTTGTTACATAAAGCCTTTCTCCCAGCTTCTATCTCAGATCAGTTGCTAGGCTTTCAAGTTCATGTCATCTAATTTGTTTAATATTCAATTTTCTAATATGGAAAATGGGGATGATCACACCTGCAATACAGGCATACTTCTTAGATATTGTGGATTTGGTTCTAAACCAGCTTGATAAAGTGAATATCACAATAAAATGAGTCACACAAATGTTTTGATTTCCAAGTCCTTCTGTAAGTCATAATTTTTTTTTCTTTGGTAGAACATTTTGCCTTGATGCTGATGGCTTCTGACTGATCAGGTGTTTGTGGAAAATAGGGGTCACTGTGACAACTTTTAAAAATAAGATAACAATGAAGTTTGCCATAACAATTTACTTTTTCTTTCACAAAAGATTTCTCTATAGCACGCAATACTGTTTGATAGCCTTTCACTCACTTTAAAACTTCTTTCAGAATTTGAGTCAATTCTCTCAAATACTGTTGCTGCTTTATCAACTAAGTTTATGTAATATTTTTCAATATTATGTCGAGGAAATAGGAAGGCCTGAAGAGACAGAGAGAGATGGGGGGAAATGGAGCAGTCAGAATACACACACAAACACACAGAGACCATTTAATTATTAAATTCACTATCTTATGAAAACACTTTTTGTGATACCCCTAAACAATTATTATAGTAACATTGAACATCACTGATAGCAGATCACCATAACAGATGTAATAATAATAATAATAATGAAAACATTTGAAATATTGTCAGAATGACCAAAATGTGACACAGAGACATGAGGTGAGTATGTACTACTGAGAAAAGTGTGGCAAAAGACTTCCTCAATGCAATTACCACAAACCTTCAATTGAAAAAACCAAATCAAAGGTATTTGTGAGGTGCAATAAAATGAAGCATGATAAAATGAGTAAGTCAGTACTTGCCCCAGAAATGTTGTGAAGCTTAAGTTAGTGATGTATGTAAGATGTTGATTATTACCATTCTAATCCCCTCTATTTGTCAGTGTATTCTAATTAACCAAATAATCTTATATTCATTTATCTATGTGCATGTTGTATTCCTTCAGCCTAATGTAATTCTCTTTAGGACAAAAATTTTTCACTTTTTTCTATTTATCTAGCAAGCACCTGGGCATTTAGGTTGAATTCAACTGAACTCGGATGTTCTGCAGTACTTCCTTGCTTCTGGATATCATTTCAAAGCTTGAAAGCTTTCTTCAACACTAAGCTCAAACCCTACATTTTGCTGGGTTAGAATTTATATTCCAATTCTTCCTCTCACCCTCACTTCTAATGTGAGATTCCCTTCCATTTACACTGAATATATTTTATTTGCACGACTTTTTTTTGGTATGTTGTCTGTATCATAAGACTGTGCTTTTTTTTTTTTTTTTTTTTTTTTTTTGAGAGAAAGGAACATGTTTTTGCCCATTTAAAAATTCCTTTTGTTAAAAGGACACAGTAAATACTTGGTAACAATGCTCATTGACTAATTGACTATGTGGGTGCTACACAAGGATTCAAAGGGCTCTGTATTTAAATCCCATTTCTGAGCCTTAATCTCTGGGTGATTCTGGGAAAATCACAACTTCTCAGCCTCAGTTTCCTCTTCTGCAAAATACAGATAATAATAGTATCTATCTGCCAGAATTGTTCTGAAGATCATGCATGTTAAGTACACTGCAAACCATAAAGAACTATACAAATGATAGAAATCATTACTGGAAACCACATGACTAAATCTGCCTTAATAATGTATAGACAAATCTTAACTTAAGCAAGATGAGGATGATGATGAAGTGAAGACTTCCTATGTCCAAAAGAAAAATAAAAGTTCTGGGGAAACAGAATGTCACTTTGGTTACAATGATCAGAAAACAGGAAGAGTTATTTTTGAAGCTGTTTGGCTCAGGGATTTGTTGTAATTATGTTACTGCTTTCTAAATTATTTCCCTAAGACCATTAAGAAAGATATAATCATTACACATCATTAATGAAATCCACAGGCTCCACAGATTAGTGCACACCCTCCCCTGATGACCCTTCATTGATTGACATTTGTATGAAAGAAGAGGAAGTAGCTATAATTGCAAGTCTGAGATTAAATTGTGGGTGGTAGCATCCTCAAACAAAAGAATGACCCCGAGGTCTCTGAGACAGCATTCATTTATTAAAGCCTTGGGAAAGTTTTTACAGAAATGGAGTTTCCATACATTCTAATGTTTCCTTTGGAACATCTTCAGAACCACCTAACCATCTCCCAACACAGATACTCGGGACAATTCTGCATTAAATTAGACTAAATTTCCACAAGTGGAACCGAATGGAGTATCAACTGTTGTTTCTATCTTTCTTCCCTCTCCCCTTTCTGGCATAGTTCTGGCTCATCCAGAGAAAGAGAGAATTTCAGAGCAAAATTGTATTGTGTATTAATGTGTGTATTAATGGACCCCTCTTCTGGATCTACATATTTCCAAAGTGGCTA
Source organism: Sarcophilus harrisii (assembly GCF_902635505.1). Classification (NCBI taxonomy): domain Eukaryota; kingdom Metazoa; phylum Chordata; class Mammalia; order Dasyuromorphia; family Dasyuridae; genus Sarcophilus; species Sarcophilus harrisii. The sequence continues at coordinate 485,676,311 of NC_045428.1, read as the reverse complement.
GTTAATTTGCTTAATTGCATTCAAAAGTCCACAGATTCAGTGAAAAAATAAAATCAAACTGATTTGGCTTGCTTTTCATTTTTTTAAAATTTTTGGATACTGTATAGTCAAAAATAGCTACTCTGTTGAAATTTTTAATTTTCAACTGGCTGTGCCATCTGGTTTGGAGGTGTATCAGAAGATTGGGTCACTTCTGGCCTACCTTGAGATTTTTCTGTCCATACAAATTCGGTTCTGTGACAGTCTCGGGTTCCAATCTAAACTAAACCTGATCTGGGCTAAGCCTGGAATGTACATGAGCTGTCAGAGAGATTGAGGAATCACTTCAGCCTCTCAAAGTTTCTCTGGCCAAGGGGTGGCTGTAAGGATCTCTCAGGTTCTGTGTAATCTGATGTGTACCTCAGTCCCTGAGGCTAATCTTGATAAGATGTGGGTGGCAGCCAGCATGGCTAGTGGGATGGGAAATTCTTTGACATGGGGGAATACTTGCCAATGTTGATTTTTCTTGGGAGACTAAGAATGGGAATTATATGACAAGGATAAGGCGTATTTAATAAAACCTCTTTTGGAAACAAAAAAATAAATTTATTGAAATCATACAGGAAAGAAAGTGATCTTGATTTTCTCAAAATGTTTGTGGAATGGAATATTGAAGAAGCAGGGTTAAAGGAGGGCTGAGGATGGATGCGTAAGAAATATGTAAACAATATGGTTCACTTGTTTGAAGTGGTTCAGAGTTTGGGACCCCTATCAGTATATTTTCCCAGCTACAAAACATCATTTAATCATATGACCAATAGTAGCCAAGGGACAGAATTGGGAAGCATATTGCTGTGGAAAATCAGCCACTTGATCCTAGAATCAGCATGTTTTTGGGTTTTGCCATTCTAGGGTTTAAGGGTACTTAACTTTTGGCACAGATATGCATAATAGGGAAGCATTTGGAAACCACTGACAAAGATGCAGCTGTCATTGCATCAGCATTGTTAATACTTTGTGTGCAGCATCTTACTGCACATTCCAGGGCACAAGAATCTCCAGGGACCCATACTGCACAGGTGGCACAAATACAGACAGAAGGAAAAGCACCCAAGTCATCACACTCTCTAGGGATGCATTTCTCCGCTGTAAAAAGGTCTCTCCTGACTCCGTTTTCCATCTGCAACATAGTTAACTCAGCTGTATAAAGGACAGTTAGAAAATACCAGCCCAGAAATGTGGATTGTATCTGTTTTTATAGCTGGCTATCAGAAACAATAGGAAAGAAATTGAAGCCCTCATTATGGCTAGATTTAGCTGCTGCTGCTTTCCTGTAAGACAAATGATGGGACTCAGGAAATCAATTGTTCCAACTTTTACCTGAAGCATTAACCTACTCTATGACACTCCTGACAACTGGTCATCTATCCTCTGCTTATATATTTCCAAATTGTGGCAACTTATTACCTATCTCCTGATTCAGAGGACCTATTTCAACATGATTAAACATTAGGAGATTTTTTGTACCTAGAACTGATATTTTCCTCTCAGTAATTTCTAACCATTTTTACTTTGTCTTGAGTGATATAGAAGTCTGTTCCCTCTTGCATGTGTCAACAGTTCAAATATTTGAAGTTAGTTATCAAATAGTTATCTTTGGACTTCTAACTGCATTCAGGACTTCAGTGCATTGATTCTGAGAACATAATAATCAATTAATTTTCAAGTGTTAATTAAATATACAGTGGCCTATTAGGTACCATGAGGAATAAAGCATAGATATAAGAATTAGTTTCTGCTTGCAAGTGGTTCATGATCTTTTTATTTTTGTATTACATTGCTTTCACTTTCCAATGCTACTCATCCCCATAATAGAAGCATCCTTGGTTAGAAAGAAATGTCACTGGGCAAAACAAATCAGGACATCGAGTAAGTCCAATAACATATGACTGAATCAGCACTTCTGCCAAGAGGAAGGTTGTATGCAAGGGTATGCTGGTAAATGTTTGATAACTGGCTCTCTGGAAAAAATGTGTATTACCTACTTTTAAGTTTAGTTTGAATCATTAATATTTTATATCACTTTCTCAAGTCTAGACAATGAAAAAGACAATAAATGAAGTCTTCCTATGAACTGTTGATGTCAAGTTGGATATATCTCCCCCTTGTCTCCTGAGAGCTGGTACCAGCTGTTTCTGGAACACCTCAGTGGTATGTTTGTTTCATCATCAGTTTCCTGAAGTCAAGACTAGTTCCTGAGATGATTTGAATTCTGGTGTCTTTCAATAGTGTTTTCTTTTGTATTATCATGGTTGCTATGAATATTATGCTTTTCATTCTGCTCACTTCCCTCTTTATCAGTTTATGTAATTCTTCCCAAGTTTCTATGAATTGTGGAATTGATTTTGAAACAATAATATTCCATTATATTCACACCACAGTTTGTCTGGACATATTCCAATTGATAAGCAACCAATTTATTTTCAGTTTTTGTACCTCAAAAATTCTGTTATTATCATTTTTGTAACTATAGGTCCTTTCTCTCTGTACTTTGCTCTCTTGGTATATATACCTTGTAGTGAGATTACTGGGCCATTTTGCAACTTTTCTAGAATGGTTGGAAATTGTTGGGAGCTGCATATAATCTTTTTTTGCTTGTTTTTAAATTTATTTTTATTATAGCTTTTGATATACAAAACATATGCATGGGTAATTTTTCAACACTGACCCTTGCAAAAACTTCTGTTTCAACTTTTGCCCTCCTTCCCTCCACCCCCTCCCCTAGATGGCAGGTAATCCCATTCATGTTAACTATGTTAAAGTATATGTTAAACACAATATATGTATACATATTTATACAGTTATCTTGTTGCACAAGAAAGACCAGATTTAGAAAGAAAGTAAAAATAACCTGAGAAGAGAAAACAAAAATGCAAGCAAATAATAACAGAAAGAGTGGAGATTTATGTTGTAGTCCATACTCATTTCCCAGTGTTTTTTCTCTGAGTGTAGTTGGTTTTGTTCATTACAGATCAATTGGAACTGATTTGGTTCATCTCATTGTTGTAGAGAGCCACGTCCATCAGAATTGATTATCATGTAGTATTGTTGTTGAAGTGTATAATGATCTCCTGGTTCTGCTCATTTCACTCAGCATCAGTTCATGTAAGTCTCTCCAAGCTTCTGTATTCATCCTGCTGGTCATTTCTTACAGAACAGTAAACATTCATATAACATAACTTATTCAGCCATTCTCCAGTTGATGGGCATCCACTCAGTTTCCAGTTTCTGGCCACTACAAAGAGGGCTGCCACAAACATTTTTGCACATACAGGTCTTTTTCCCTTCTTTAAGATCTCTTTGGGATAAAAGCCCAGTGGTAACACTGGTGGGTCAAAGTGTATGCACAGTTTGATAACTTTTTGTGTATAGTTCCAAATTGCTCTACAGAATGGTTGGATCCATTCATAACCTCACCAACAAGAGCTGCATATAATCTTGTGGAAATAAGGCTAGCAAAAACAAAAATAGGAGAATAATATAATAACCGTTAAATTAAAATTCAGCATTTCAATCCATGCTCCTCCTAATTTTAACCAACAGTCTTTTTGAAGTGCCATGATCAACAAAATTCATTCCCTTTCTGGTCTATAGATAACAGGCACACTGTGATTACTGATAAAGTTTCAGAGAAATCAGAATTCCATGTAAGATTTTCATGGAAGGAGGAGAACTTTGTTAGAGGAAGAAAGTTCATTTCCAGGTTATATGACTGAGACTACTCTTCACTTAACAGAGAAGGATTTTCCATGATGGAGAGGTCTACCAAGACTTTTGGACTATTTCAGAGAATGTGAAAGGGAGTTGCGTGCACTGGAGCATTAAAAACTCTTAGCTGACCCTCCTATGCCTTATGCGAGAACTGCTACTTGGGAGGAGTTTGAGGGTAGGCAGAAAAGCCTCCTGAAGCAGCACAGTTTCACAAAGGAGAGTGTACTAGACTAGAACACATACACAGATGTCTGACATGATAGTCTCATTTCCCATGACCACAAACTCACATCAAAGAAAACCACATTGAGTTTTTTCAAAGACCACATGGGATTTCCCTAGGTTATTATTTTTCTTCTGTGTCTATTAATTTGTTTGCTTCCAAACTGGGACATGAAAAAGAAGCGGAAAAGGGAATAAACCTTTCTATAGTAACTACTCTGTGACAAGTACTGTACTAAGTGCTTTATAAATATTCTTTCATTAGAAGCTGTTATCTTCCTTTTACAGTTGAAGAGACTAAGGCAAAGAAAAATTAAATGACTTTAGAAAGTATATGAAGCTGGGTATGAACTTCTGAATCTTCCTGACTCCAGGTCTGGTTCCAGCTGTTGGGCTATTTAATTGCCTCAATTAGGAAAGGTTGTCTCTATTTTTTGCTCTTTCTTTCTTTCTTTCTTTCTTTCTTTCTTTCTTTCTTTCTTTCTTTCTTTCTTTCTTTCTTTCTTTCTTTCTTTCTTTCTTTCTTTCTTTCTTTCTTTCTTTCTTTCTTCTTTCTTTCTTTCTGGAATCAAACAGAAGTTTAATTTCAATGTGAAGGAAATGGCTTTCAAGAAAGGATCAAGAAAGGGGTCCTACCCCTAGTGGTGGGACCTGAGACAGTGGGGCCCAATTTTGGGTTTATATACTTGTGACTAGACAAAGAGTCAAATAGTGTAGTGTAGCATTTCTGAAACTATTTAAATAAAAATAACATTCTTGAGATTTTTGTGATATCGCTCTTTAGAAGAACCAATGAAGTAGATGGAAGGGATATTACATAGGAAGCAGGAGGCTGGGACTCTAGTCTCAGCCCTGCCATGAACTACTTGGATGACCTTGGCACATAATTTACCATCTCTAAACCTCAGTTTCCTCATGATAAAAAGGGAAAATCTTTTATCATTGAGGAAGTGATAGGCAGAGAATTAGATTGCTTTTATAAATGATATTTGAAGGCTGACCTTATTTTTACACTGAACTGAAAGATATAGAGAATAAAAGATCCCACAGTACTAACTGTTTTTAATTATTAAAAAGCATTAGATTAAATGTAGCAAAATGCTCTACCTAAGATTAAGGAAAATAGATTATCTAACAAGACATTGCCTTTGCATATGTCACAATCTCATAAGATTTCTTGAATTATTTAAGGACAGAGATAATTTGGTTTCATGAAGCGTAAAACAAGAGGAAGTTTGTCCTCTCTTTTAGTACTTGTAGTACAGGGTCCAAATATGAAAAAATTCTCTAAAGATAGTGAGGTCTTCTACATACTTCTGTTTGCAAATAACATCAATGCTGATTGCATCAAACCCTGGAAAACTGAAAATCGTCCAAAAACAGACCAATGAGTATTTAAAAGAGTTCAACTACTGAACTATCCATTAGTAAAAATCAAAATGCATTAAGACTTTTATTTTGCCCAGTAGTGTCAACTTCAAGTAGAAATAGATACCTGTGAGCTGCACATTGACTAAGAAAACCACAAACAAACATCATCTATGTTGTACTGCAATTTTATTTATTACTTATTTCCAAATTATATTTTAATTTGGTTCCTGTACTTGGGAATTTTTCTGGCTCCTTGTAGGGAGCTAGTTTGACATTTTGGTTTTAAATATTTATATGCAATTGGCTGATAATTCAAAGCAATGGCCCATCATTTTATGTATGTTGAACAGATGCTGCAGACAGACAAACGAGGCTGGGAGGTGAATATAAGGGGAACAATCTGTGCTTATGGGGAATTAGCATTTAATCTTTTAAAAATATTAATATTCTTTAGGCACTCCTGTGTGGCAGAAAGTCATAGAATAATATATATATATATATATATATATATATATATATATATATATTAAAAAAATAATGTTAAAAATCACTCAAAGGACAATGGAGAAGTATATTGTCAGTTGACATAAGCTACAATATATTAACAATGCGGAGCTGTGAAAGAGAAATGTTATAAAGCAGAAATGTTTAACAAAATAAATAAAAATACAGTGCAACAGAAATAATATTTATTTGTGGTTTCCTAAGACAATATATGGCCCACAGACTTGCATTTCTATTTGAGGCAGACACCATTAATGTAAAGAATATCATTAGAGATATGTATGACTAGAAAGAGCTGGGTGTGCAATAGAGCTGGAGTGAAGGATACCTGATTTTAATTAAAACTTGTGTTGTTATCCTGGTTACCACAAAGTGACAAGAGACCTGGCAGAAGCTCTCTGCACATTGGACGGTCGGACCTTCTGCAGAGGATTTCCTGGGGGAATGTGAAAAAGGATGAAAAAGGCAGGGATGGGTAGCAGTTTGTACCTGTGGGAATATGTGCTCCCATCAATGAGCTCACAAATCTGGATTTGGAAGCATCACCTACATCCACAAAGTGAGGATGAGGAGTAAATGTCAGGTACTTGGTATCTTTGACTACTTCTTGGAAGTGAGATATATAAAGTTTGTACTCAGTCAAGTGAGCTGAGGTTTTCAGATCTGTGTAGGGCAAATCAAGGCTGTAAGTAAGATAAGGCTGTCTTAAAATAGATGACACAAACATATGAGTAATCACTTAAATATATAATGAAATATTTACTCTTCCCTAAGTAATTAGCCTCAAGCTACCTAAATAATTACTTTGTACAATCCTTCTTAATGGAGCTCTCTCCATGCAGATATAGAATTACTGTCCTCATAATATTCATATATTACTAATAACCCTAATATGCACATTTGAAACCCTCTCACAGTAGATACTGTACTTACATTAAGTGTCTGATTTATGTAAATAAGACTGAAAAATTAAAAGCTTTGCCATTTTAATCTCCTTAATTATTGTTTATTATTTGTTGAGTACTGGCAAAGAAACTGGGGCTGTGCCAAACAAAATGGGGTGAGGGAGAGGGAGGAGACAGTGTTTCAGTCTGAAAGGTTACAAGTTAATAAGAAGATTAAACAATTCAAACATAAGCATACAGGCTTGGAAGATGATTGAATCCCATGTGTGATGATTAAAAAAAGGTTTGAGAGACATAGTTTCTGAGTAATTTAATCATTTTATTAATAAAGCCAGCAGGTTATTAATAAACAGATGGTGATTTGTCCATCTCTCTCTGACCAAAGACTCCTAATGGTGGTAGGGTCACAGTTTATATGCCCTTCGAAGAAGAGGGGCTCCTGAGGGATGACTATTATTCACCTCTGAGTGGTTAACACATGGAAGGTGGGCTGTCTTGGGATATGTGACTTAGGTCACTCAAATTTCCATATCACCTATCTGGGTAATAGGGAGAATCAACATTTTCCCAGGTTTATCTGAGCCAACACAATGAGTAGGAATATATCCATTAAATCTTGGCCTGGGTAAATCTTTAAGAGACATTTCTCACACTGGTGGATTTCTAAATAAGGAAGTAGAAAAGGGGAAAAAACTCTGGCCCTAATGCAATAATTAGTCATTAAATATCAGAGAAATATTCATTTCTTACACATGGCAGGGCAGAATGTTTTTCTTTTTTTTTTTTTTTTAAAGAAAAATATATTTTTTTTCTTCAAAAAAGAAATTCAGGCTGTTATGTGGGAGACATTCTAAAGGAGATAGGAAAGAGGGAAAGAAAGAAGTATTTATCAAGCAGTGACTGTGTATCAGGCACTATGCTCAGTGCTTTACAATAATCTTATTTGATTCTTACAACTTTTGAGATAGATTCTATTTTTATATATTACAATTGAGGAAACTGAGGGAAACAGAGATTAAGTGCCTTATCTGGGTATAAATTTCTGAGATCAGATTTGAACCTATATCTTCTTAACTTCTGGCTCAATGCTCTGTTCCCTTAGTTTTGTAACTGCTTCATAAAATCCCAGATTTTAGAGTCAGAAGATATGAGTTTTATGATCTTATTTATACTATCTACCTCTTCTTACTTTTTAGACAAAATTATTTTTTGGAAAAAATGCTATTTCAATGTAAACTCTGATTAAGTGGAAAGTCAGCCTGACATAAAATTCAGCAATGGAGAGGAAAGTAGTTCAGGTTTGATCATTCATTGACATTGTCTCTTTCTATAGGGAAAGAATCCTTTTACTACATTACTTTCTGCCTGTAACATGAATCCTGTTTTGGAGCCACGTCCATTCTAAAATGTTGAAAACTGTATTCTTCTTTCCTCTATTCTGAGCATAAATATCACTCTTAGGTTTCTGCCTAATCCCCCATGATGATTTTACCCTTTACCCACTTTGTCCCACTCCCTTTGCCAATTGCCTTAATTTTTCTTTGGTTGTTCCATAACAATACTGATTCCTATTAAGTTTGTGGTCCATCAGACCTTTCATTCTCCTTGCCTCTTCCTACTCATGCCTCTCTCTCTCAGATGATATCAATGTTTATTAAATACATTCATCAATGTTAAGTTTCACTTTAATTGATTTGGCCCAGTATTCATTCACAGAATCATTGATCTAGATCTAGAAGGTCCCCTAGAGACTAGAGGGAGACCTTTCTATAGAGGAAGAATTCAAGACCTAGCAAGATCTAGAGAGAATTACAGGTGATAAAATGGATGGTTACAAAAATTCTTTGGAGGAACAAAACCAATGCAGCTAAAATTAGAAAAAGAAGCAGATAAATGGGGGAAAATACTTTCAGTGATTTTTTTTCCAACAAAGGCCTCATTTCTAATCCAACTGATTTAAATTTATAAAAATAAAAGTCAGTACCTAATTGATAAATGATTAAAGAATATGAATGGGCACTATTCAGAGGAAGAAATTCAAACTATCATAAGACATATGGAAAAAAATGCTCTAAATCACTGATAGAGAAATGCAAATTAAAACCTCCCTGAATTTCTACTTCATATCTATCAAATTGGTTATAAAAAAAATCGTAAAGATTGGAAGGACTGTGGGAAAACAGGTACATTAATGTTCCATTGGTGGAACTGTGAATTGGTCCATCCCTTATGGAAAGCTATTTGAATCCCAAAATTATTAAGCTGTGAATATCCTTCAATTCAGGGGAGACCACTATTAGTTCTATGTTCAAGAGGAAACTTGCCCCTCTGTAATATATATATATATATATATATATATATATATATATATATATATATATATTTAAAGCAGCTCTTTTTTTGTGATGGCAAAGAGTTGTAAACTGAGTATGTAACCATCAATTGAGGGATGTTTAAACAAATTATGGCATCTTAATGTGAAAGAATGTTATTGGGATGTAAAAAAATGAGAAGGGTATTCCCCTGAAATATTTTTCCATGAAAATATTTTTTCATGGAAACTTGGGAATATTTGTATGAACTGATTCACAGTAAGGTAAATAACAATTTATACCATGGGGTAAAAAACAAGGTAAGAATTTGTACATAACATTATTGTAAAAATCAATACTTTGAAAGACACTAGAATTTTGATCAATGCAAGGCCAATCATGATTCTAGAGGCTTCACATTTGTAACATGCTATATATATATATATATATATATATATATATATATACACATATATATATATATATATATATATATATATATATCTTTGAATAGAGCAGTAATAGACTCAGACTACAGATTGAAACTTTTTTTGAGCTGGTCAATGGGAAAATTTGTTGTGTTTGAATACACTGGTTTGTTAACAAAATTAAAAAAAATAATCTCATTTTGTTGATGAGTTCTCTATGTATTCACAAAGTTCCCTATGCATCCACACTGGCTTCAGAAAACTTCCATTTCCCCTTTCCCTATCAGAATTCTTACCCTTTGTGTCTTTAGATTTTAATTCTAGAGAATTTTTTATCCTTTTCTGTTGAATTTTAATCTATGGAATCCTATCTATAGGATAGGAGTCTTATGAAATGAGCTCTTTAAAATAGGCATTCTCAAAATTTAACATACATTTCATATTGTGCTCAGCTTTCCTCGGCTCTATAACAAACTCAGGTGACAGTACTTACCTTCCCTATGAACTTGCTGCAATACCTTTCCTGTCAACCAATTCTCTTCTGTTGGTGAGTATCATATCCATAAGAGAATTACAAATTACTCTTTGTCAGTTCATTTATCTTTTGAAGGATGAAATTATTATCAAGGCAAACTGAGAAATCATTAGATTCTTTGTTTTTGATTGAGAGGAAGCTCCAATCAAGGAATCAATAAGTTATATACTGTGCTAACCTGGGGCCACAAAGAGAAAGCAAAAATACTCTCAGCCCTCAAGGAACTTACTTTCTAATGGGGAGGGACCAACATGTACTGTATATAAATTGCTTCATAAAAATACATAGAGAGTAGATAAAGATGGTGTAAGATTGGAAAGAACTAGTAGCTGAGGGCCCTCACTGAGAAAGGCTTTCTGCAGAAGGAGGCAAATGAGCTTTGTTTTGAAAGGAATCAGGGATTCTAAGAGGCTGCGGTAATGAGTAAGAGCCTTTCTGTACACAAAGATGGGAAATGAAGCATCGTGTGTGAGGAACAAGAAGTAGGCTGGTATAGCTGTATCAAAGAGTTCATAGAGTGAAGTAACAAATAGGAAGGTTGGAAATATAAGACAAGAACAAGTTATGAAGAATTTTAAATGTCAAAGGAATTTGTATTGATCCTAGAAGTAATGTGAAGCAGTTTATTGGAGTTTATTGAATGGGCATTTGGGGGAGGGGCGTAACTTTGTAAGAGCTGGTCTTTAAATAACAAAACAAAACAGAAAAACCACTGACAGTTGTTTCAAGGAAGGTTTGGAAGGAGAAGAAACTCGAGGCAGGAAGGCCAGTTTGTTGGCTCTTGGAATAATCTAGCTGACAGGTGGCTGAGGAGGTGACTGTGTAAATACAGATGGAAAGTATTAAAAAGATGTTGTGGAGATAGGCATGAGTAATATTTTGGAAATGATTGAATAAGTGAAGTGATTAAGAGTGCAAGGTCACCAGAATTGTGAACCGAGTGACTGGAAACAAGATTGTACCCTTGAAAATGAAATAGAAGTTTGGAAGAAAGGTCAGTTTGGGGAGGGTGGGAATAATAAATTCTCTTTTGGATGTGTTAAATTTGAGATGCCTGTGGGGAAATGTCCAATAGGTAGTTTGTGATTTGGGACTACAAATGGACATATAGATCTGCATAGAGATGATAATTGAACTCAGGAGGACTGAGAAGAAAAATGGTATGCTTTTAAATCTAGTGGTATTTAATTTTGGGAAAACATGTTTCTCTATGACATGAATTTAAAAAAGGAGTACTAGAGAGTACAGAGCATGAGCTAAGGGAGAGGACAGATCAGGAGCTTGGGAGCTCTGCTTTTTATGTGACCTTGAGAAAATCATTTCAACAGAAAGTTTCTCCTTTAAGCTGAAAATAGAAATAGTAATTTTGAGTTTTATGTTCCTCACAAAATGTAGAAGGGATAATTTTGATTTTAAAAAAAGATTCTTTATCTGTAAAATAAAAAACAGAACTAGATAATCTCTAAGATATTTTTCAATACTTAAATTCAAGATCTTATGATTCCTAGGACAGTAAGGCAAAAAAGTTTATGTAATACCAGGTTCTATAGTCTTTTCCATAGAAATGGTGGGCATTTTTACTATGGCTTTAAGAGAGGTTAGAATGAGATGGAGAATGGAAGTTGAATTGGCATCTAAACTGCTAATTGTCGTGTTGGAGGCAGACTGTGACATACAGACAGTAGGAACAAAGAGAACTCCTTTTCTGGAAAATTGAGTGAATTGATGATTAAGGAGAAAGATCCTGAAGAAAACAGTTTTACCCTTACCTTGGGGAGAAGATACACTTTGGAAGAGCTATCGAAAAATCAGCTAGAAAATTGTGAAGAGATTTGACTGCAACCCTGAGAAATCTCAGTGTTGTACTGGGATTCCAGTTTCTGTAGAGAAATCAATAGCTGTTGATGGTTAAAGGTGACAATCTGCAATCTTTCTCATAACTTATAAATGTTGAAATATTGAAATATGTCCTTTCACTGTTCATTAAACTTAATGAGTTATATAGACAATAACAATGATGTTTGAGTCTACAAGATTTGTAGGTTTGATATTGAGAGATGAACACAAGCTTATGGAAAAAGAGGTTTGTTTAATAAATAATATTAACAAATTGGTGTGAGGGCTCAGAGCTATTGATTAATGACTATGAAATAGCTCTCTTTAGTTATTTATTTGGAAATATCATAACACTTTAATTAAGTAGTATAATTCAAGAGAAGAATTAATAGCATAATGAGCCAATAAAAAGTAGAGAGAGAGGCATGAATACCTTATAGCCTTCATGATGAGTGGTATTAATCCCAAATTTTGCTACATTATTTTAGTTGAATTAAGGAAATCCTAGTACCCACAACATGGAAGGTAATGGTTCTGTTATACTTTGCCCTGATCACATCACCTTGGGAATATTTTGTTTAATTCTGGGAAGCACATTTTAATTGATAAGTTGGAAATTGTCTAAGATGGTCAGGAGCCTTTAGACCATAAAAACAGAGAAGAGTTAAAGGAACTAAGGATGTTTAGCTTGTTGAAAAAAAGACTTACAAGAGTCTCACACTAAGTCAATAAGCATTTTTAAGCACTCACTTTATGCCAAATACTATGGTAAGCACTGGGGATTTAAATAGAGGCAAAAAGATAGCCCCTGTCTTCAAGGAGCTTACATTCTTACATGGGAAGATAACACAAAAAAGAAGAAAAATAGGTGCATGTGTGTGTGTGTGTAAGAGACAGAGAGAGAGAGAGAGAGAGAGAGAGAGAGAGAGAGAGGTAGAAAGTGGAATGGAAAATTTTTAATGGAAAAAGAAATCTATAGAATCAGGAGCAAGGTGAGAAAAGTGAATGGCTATTCTAGGGTCACTTCTTATTTTCAAATCCAGAAGTAGTCATAGAAGCTCAGAATTGAAAGGAATATGAAAAGGAATCTGGTCCCATAAATATCTGACCAGGATTACTCTCAAAAACATACCCCAGAAAATGGTTGCTAAATCTCTGCTAGAAAATGATTAGCGAAAGGGAATTCATTATTCCATATCTTAATAATGACATGAAAATTAATTTAAAAATTAGAAAGATTTTCCTTATAATAAGTTGAATCTGTGATATTTAACCACTGATCCTACCTCTATCCTCCAGGATCAAGCAAAATTAATTAATTGCTTTCAATCTGGTAGTCCTTCAAGTATTTGAAGATGTAAAATCCTGTTCTTGAAAACAGATTTTTACCTATTCTTTTTTCCAGACTTAACATTCCCAATTCTTTCACCAATTAACTCAAATGGTAGGGTTCCTAGGGCTCCCTTTTGGCCATTCTTTTAACACTTTGTCATCTTTCTGAAAATGTCATACTATATACCCAGAAGTGAACATAATCATTGGTCATGGTGGTGCAAGCCTGTAATTCTTGCTCCTGAAGGAGGCAGAGGCTACTGAATGATATCAACTCTGGAGTTTGGGGCTACAGTAAGGTTGAAACCAGTCAGATGTCCACACTGTCTGTCTGACACCAATATGGTGAACTTCTGGAGCAGAAGGCCATCAAGCATATTCAGGAAGGGAAAATTGACGTAAATGGGAAAAAATAGAGCTTGTCAAAGTTTCTGGGTCTATCAGTATTGGAATTGGACCCATGGGTGATTGTTGCCTTTCTAGACTAGATAAGATAGGAAGACCCAGAGAGAGACAGAGAGAGACAGAGACAGAGGCAGAGACAGAAAGACAAAGATAGAGACAGAAACAAAGGCAGAAACAGATACAGACAGAAATAGAGAGAAGACAGAGTTGGAGAGAAAAGGAAGAAGAAGAAGAAGAAGAAGAAGAAGAAGAAGAAGAAGAAGAAGAAGAAGAAGAAGAAGAAGAAGAAGAAGAAGAAGAAGAAGAAGAAGAAGAAGAAGAAAGAAAGAAAGAAAGAAAGAGGAAAGGAAGGATGGAGGGAGAGAGAAAGAGAAGCAAAAAAGGAAGATATAGACAGAAAGAAAAAGGAAGAAAGAAAAAAGAAAAAGAAAGAAAGCAAAAGGAAGACTCCAGATGCTACCTGAGCAAAGCAGAGTATAACAGCACTAGACTTTCCCTCACTATGGATTCAAGCCTTCTCTTAATACAGGATATTATTATAACAGCTGTTTTGCTAACATGTCACATAGTTGATGCATACTGAGCTTGCATACTGAGTCCACTAAAAAGCCCCAGGAAATTCCTGTCTGCTCTTGTAATATACTGATATAGTAGTTGGCTGTGAAAATATGACACTTTCTTTTAGTGAGGGCCAAGGAAGATGTTTTAGCCATTTCAGACTTTTTGAGCTATTGATTCTTAGCTGTGTCCTCCATCTGCCAAGGTGAACACACAGTTTCCATATTCTCCCTGTTGTGTTTACCAAATTATGAAATGGATTTGGGGGCTGGTTGGCTTATTGATTAATCATTGCCTTGAGGAACCTAGATTTTTCTAGTTCAGAGAAAACAGTTGAAAAGCTTTCTGCACTGGAATGGTTATATTGCTCTGCAGATGAGCTAATCACAGGTTAGCAGTTTGGTGGTGCTGTGGACCTATTGCTCAGAGTTTAGAATTAAGGTTTCTTGGCTGACAGTAGGTTGCATTGAGCAATATTTGTGTGCACTCAGAAGGAATGTAAATTGAATATAAAAATAGTTTCAGACTAAATTGAAATATAATAGTAATTTTTTTTAGTGAGATTTTAAAATACCATGATGGGGTGGTTTTTACTGTCAACTGACTCCATTACGAATGATGATGACAACTTATGTTAGTATAGCAATTTGCCTGTATTATCTCATTTCATCCTCACAACATTGTGAGGTATAAATAATGGAAGTTTTATTATCCTAGTTATTTGGAGAAGGAAAAAAGAGGCTCAGAGGCTCAAGGAAATTATGTGGCTTGTCTAAGGTAAATGACAGAGCCAGTATTTAAACTCAGTTCTTCTCTGTCGTGTTGTTTCTTTCCATTGTGCCATGGCTGCCCCTCCTCCAAAACTACTATGACTCAAATCAATAATTAGAGATGGTTGAAAGGGCATTCCACACAGGTTGGATCAGTCGCATTTTTGGATCGTCTTTCCCTACAAGTGTGCAGATGATTGCACGTGACCATGTGTCAAGCTCGCTAGAGCTTGAAGGGTTCTTAGGGATCATCTAGTCGAAATACATCATTTCCCAAAGTGGCAAAAAAGTCCAAAGCACTTTTCAGAGGAGATGGATTACAGTTTCACTAACATTCTTAGCGTTATTTAAAATGTAACTTTGGCTTGTCAAAATGAAAACAGTCATTGAAGGATGAAGCCAGAAAATGAGATCCAACCCACCTGGACCTTGAAAGATGTGATCCTTCTAAGACTAGAAGCTAAAGGGACTATTTAGTGCTATTGAAGCAGTTGAGGAAAATAAGTTAATAAATGACCTTGCTCCAAGGTCATTTGACTTCAGGCCCAGTATTCTTTCTACCCTGCTTTATGGGGATCAAGCTGAGGGTTAAATTATATGTGGGCTTAGTGAGAGGATGTCAGTGGGATGGTGTACCAGCATTCAACAGCATGAGGAAACATTGTATGTTCATCTACTTCATTTCTTCCTCACATTCAGGCAGTTCCATTACTTCTGCACCAGATTGCTCAGCATTTAGTTCCTTTATAGAAAAAGATTAGCAGAAAATTTAAGCTTTACAGGGACAATATTAGAAGGTTGAATAACAATATTATACATTGAATAATATTACTATTGTTGAATAAATAAGTTGAATTAAAATAAGCTAACATTTTGTTGAGGTGTCAGATAGACCTAATCTCTCCTCTGGTTATTATTAATTGAAAATTTTTTTCCGAAAAATTATTTTACTCCAAGTCCGAATAAACTGTTTTCTTTGCAAAAGAACTCAATAAAGAAAACTGACATGACTGCATTATGGAAATGAGGAACCATTTTCTCTAGTGAAATCATAAGTCACTTCTTTGGGGCTTTATTTCTTCTGCGAATTATAAAGTTTGTAGGTTGGACTATGTGACATGCAAGATTCTTTCCAGATATAGATCCTATGATCTCATTTTACAAATGAGGGGAAATGGAATTAGAAGGGGAGATCTATCTATGGTCCTTTGAAACTTCCCTTCTCATGCTCTTCTATGTCATTGCTTGCCACAAAAGCAGAGATTTCTTTAGCATTTGACTCAATGCCAGGACTTTATCCTCCTGTCTATCTCCCCCCATGGGTGACCCAGTCTTGTTGTTTAAGAAAAGAATAAGAATCTTTAGCAACTCCTGGCACATTGGCTTGGGAACAACACTCCTTTGTCTGAATTTTGGAATTGCTAGGCCAACTCAAGCTGCCTACTTTCTTTTTCCCCCAAAGCTGGACCTGCAGGAAGCCACAGCACAGTGTGCATAAAGGAGGGGAAAGAATAAAATAGAACATTGCAGATGAAATATGGCCAGAATAAAAATAACATGGTGCTGTTTGGCCCCTGCAACTCCTCCACAGTGTTTCAACTGCTAAGAAATTCTTCTTTGTATAAGGACCCAAAATCTGAGGATGCTAGAGGAGTCAAAGAAATTGATTCATGTATGAAAGTTATTATCTGATTTTATTTGTGTGGGACTATAGAATCAGGCAGAAAGACCCGAGTCCAAGTTTGACTGCTGACACCACTGGCAAATCATATTCTCTGTGCCTTAGGCAATTTCCTAACATCCCAAATTTCAGAGAGGGTGCTGGTTCATAGTGGATAGAGGTCTAGTTTTACAGTTCTAGTTTTCCCTTTAACTTTATTATCTTCATACAAAAATAATGTTTTACAATTATAAAGTGATTTATATCTTGCAGCACTTTGCTCACAGCAGTCCTGAGAGGTGATATTATTCCCATTTTACAAATGAAGAAATGAAAGCACAGAGTGATATGGTAAATTGCTCAGATCCACAGCTGGAAAATGACAGTCCAGATATGAGACAGTTGTTCTGACTCAAAAGCTTGTACCTCTGCCACTACATAGGGTCAAAGTTGGGAGAGATCTTAGACAACTTCCACTACATAGATGATGAACTTAGGCTCAGGAAGGTCAAGTAACCTTTTCCAAAATAATATAAGTAATATTAGAACCAGAATCCTTTGACTCAAGAGTCTATGCTTATTCCTGTTCTCTTGCCCTCTCTCTTTCTTTCTGTCTCCCCTTGCCTCTACTCTTGTTCCTTCCCTTCTTATCCCCTCTCTTCCCCTCTCCTCCTTTCCTCTCTTTTTCTTTCATCTTCTTTTTTCTCTTACTAATTTTCCTTCTCTCTCTTTCCCTTCTTCTTTATATTTTTCTTCTCCTTATCTTCTTTCTCTTCTATTTGTCCATTTCTTTCTTAAAATATGAAAACATTTAATTCAATTTTAACACATAGTGATAAAAAAGGGGGAAAATCTATTCCCCCGTTACACAAAGAAGCTGTAATCCAATAGCAGCAGCAGCAAAAAATATGTTGGTAGTGGGGAGTGGGGTGCAGGATACTCCTCAAAAAAACAGGCTACTGGTTAGCATAGCAGAAATATTGGTATTGGGATGATGGAGAGGGTAATTTTTGAGCTGGAAACCTGCCTATAATGTCTGATGAATTTTAAACACCTGATTATGCTGCCCTGAAAGACATCTGATTCAGTGGAAAGAGAATTTGGGTAGAAGTCTGGAGGCTTGGTTTCTAGCTCTATCTCTGCTACTAACTGACTGTACAGTCTTGGGAATGCTTCAGAACCTCAATTTCTTCATCTGTAAAACACAAAGTTTTGGAATAGATCACTAGAATATCTCTAAGGTTTCTTCTAACTTTAATATTCTCTGCTTTTTGAACAACCCCTACCAAGGGGTTGATTGGCCAAAAAATCCCCAGATTCTTTCCGGTTTAGGAAGAGAGGAAACTAGCAAAAGATCATTCCTTTCAAAGGGAATGTGTGTGTGTGTGTGTGTGTGTGTGTGTGTGTGTGTGTGTGTCTTAATTACAAATCAGTTGGGATGAATGGGGGCATCCAACTTTGCCCCAGTCTTTCATTTGTATTTTTCTCAAATTTATTCTGTAAAAAATATATTTGTCAGGCTTAATATTATTTTTCATAAATACCCATGGTCTATCCTGTCCCTATGTTGCTGGGTATTCCTTTTTTTGCAGGATGAGGGTATAATGGGAACCTCACAGGAGAGAGGGACCTTCCCTAGAACAGATCTGGGAGCTCATACCACTTTTGAAGTGTAGAATCATCATGAATGCAGACTCGATTTTATAAACCCACCTTAAAGATATGTTTATGAAACAACTTTGTGCATAAAACTTTTGAGTAGTTTAGCTTGACTTACTGTCTGAGGATAAAATGACTACTGTGAATGGTAATTTAAAAAACAGATCTAAATCTTCTGCAATAAAGACATCTGTATTTCGCTATTGCCCAGGTGCTCCTGGCATATGGCCTTGGGAGGAACATATCTCTGCTAGATATATTCTTGCATCTCACCTGCATTGCTACCTGGTTGGGTCTTTTTTACCCGTTAAACTTCCATTTAGAATTCATGAAAATCTGGTGAGACCTTTGTGAAAGGATGATATGTGTATAGGAACGTGGATTTAGAGATACCAAAGAGATTAAAATGTTTCTTGTAACATGTATTGATTTTCCATTGCCAACTAAAATTAGTTTCAAGGGTATAGCAATTTGTAGGAAGAATCAAGACAGGCTTGCTATCTGGTGGATTATTTTCTATGCTTTCCTGAACAGCTGTCACTCTTGACAGATACCTAGGAATTTGTTTATGCAGGAAGATGCTCAACTTTCAGCATTTCATTAAAAAAAATACAGTTTGAGACATTGGGATAACTACTTAGTATGCTACAAAACACAGAGCACCACTATATTTGCAGTAGGGTGTCTCCTGAGAATCTAGTGGTTGAGTGTGTTGTAGGGAAGTATTTTCCTTTTCAACATTGGGATGAAGTTGGAGAGTAGAAAAGGAGTGGTGGCGAAGAAAATCTGTCTTCTCTAGGACATAGCCTTTTCTTTGAAATGGAAGAAAACTATGAAATGGATTTCAAACTGTTAACTTTGGATAGTCTTACTAATAAAACGCCAAAGCATATGAAGCCAGAGGGATTACCTTTTAGCAGGTCAGACAGTGACGCCATCCAGAATTAATTATACTAGCTTACATTTATGTGGCATTTTATAGTTTTTGACATACTTTCCTCACAACAGTTCAGGAAGAAAGTTTGTGCAAGTATTATTATTCCTATGTTACCTATGAAGAAACTGAGTCTCAGAGTAGTTAAGAGACTTTCTCACAGACAGACTAGGAAGTGGCAAGAATTAAGGCTTATATCCAAGTCTTTAGATTTCTGGGCCAGGGTTATTTCTTCTATATTAACCTGGCTCTCTAAACATGTGGCACTGACTCTGTTTAGAAGTGATAGAGAAGTCTGGATGTTGGACAGAGAAAGAAAACCACAAAATTAAGAAATTTAAACATGACCATGATATGAAGGTCAGTCAAATCATTAAGTGAAAAAAAAAAGGAGACCTAAGACATCCTCAATCAATTGTCATTCACCTCAGAAACAGTATTGTGATTTAAAGAATTAATGGCATTTATAACTGGAAGGGACTTTAAAATCATAACAACACATACATGATCAAGTCATTTCATAGATCAATAATTATGAAAGATGACATCTTTTTAAAAATAGTATTTTGCTTCCTCCCAATTAGATGTCAAAACAATTTTTAACATTCATTTTTACAAGATTTTGAGTTTAAATTGTTTCTTCCTCCATCCCTCCACTTTCATTTTCCTAAAATAGTAGGCAACTTGCTATAGGTTATATATGTTATGTAAAACTTTTTTTTCCCCACATTAGTCACAGTTGGGAAGGAAGAAACAGATCAAAAGAAAATAAAACTATAGAAAAGAATAAAGTGAAGAAAGTATGGTTCCATCTGCAGAGTTCATGAGTTCTTTATCTGGACGTAGATAGCATTTTCCTGTATGGGTCCTTTGTACTTGTCTAGAATTGTATGGCTCAGAAGAGCTGAGTCATTTATTGTTGATCATTGTATAGTATTGCTGATATTGTGAACAATGTCTTCTGATTAAACTCATTTCACTTTGTGTTAGTTTGTTTTCCAGTTTTTTTTTTTTTTTTTGAAATTTGCCTTTTCATCATTTCTTATTGCATAATAGCATTCCATTAAATTTATACATCACAATTTGTTCAGCTCCTACCCAATTGATTGAATCTCATCAATTTCCAATATTTTGCCATCATGGAGAGGACTGATTTGAATATTTTTACAATTGTAGGACCTTTTCTTTTTTCTTATGATCTCTTTAGAATTGTTGGATCAAAGGGTATGCACAGTTTGGTTGGCTGTTGGTCATAGTTCCAAATTACTTTTTAGAATGGCTGGTTCACTGTAAAAATCCACTCTCAGTGCATCAGTGTCTGAATTTTTCCACATCCTCTCCAACATTTATAATTTCCCCTTTTTTTTTTTTTGGTCATATTAGTCAATCTGATAGCGTGGGGTGTTTTTATTCAAAGTTGTTTTAGTTCACATTTCTTTAATCAATAGTAATTTAGAGCACTTCTTCATATAGTTCTGATTTCTTCATCTGAAAACTGCCTTTTCATATCCTTTGACCATTTGACAGCTGGGAAATAGATTGTATTTTTATAAATTTGATTCAATTCTCTATATATTTGAGAAATGAAACTTTTATTTGAGATAATTGCTACAAAGGTTGTTTCCCATTTTCTGCTTCCTTCTAATTTTGGTTATATTTGGTTTATGTAAAAGCTTTCTAATTTAATATATTCAAAATTATCTATTTTGCATTTTATAATCCTTTTGATCCTTTATTTGGTAACAAATTCTTCCCTTCTCCAGAGATCTGACAAGGTAAATTATTCCTTGCCCTATAAATTGCTCATGGTATGCATCTTGTATGTATAAATTATGTACCCATTTTGCCTTTATTTTGAGATATGGTGTGAAATGTTGGTCTCCCATAGATTGTGCCCTATTGTTTTCCAGTTTTTAAAGTAGTTTTTGTCAAATAGTGAGTTCTTATCTCAAAGATTGCAATCTTTGAGTTTAACCAGACACTAGGTTACTATGGTCATTTACTACTGTCTTGTGTACCTAATCTGTTTCATTGACCTACTATTCTATTTCTTCACCAGTACTAGACAGTTTTGATGATTACTACTTTACAATATTGTTTGAGATGTGGTATTGCTGGGTCACCTTTCTTAGCATTTTTAAAAATTAATTTTCTTGATAGTCTTGACTTATTGTTCTTCCAGATTAATTTTGTTGTTATTTTTTCTAGCTCTGTAAGATTTTTTTGTTAGCTTGATTGGTATGGCACTGAAAATGTAAATTAATTTAGAAAGAATTGCCATTTTTACTATACTGGCTTGTTCTACCCATGAACAATTGATAAATTTTAATTGTGTAGATATAACTTTATTTGTGTAAAAAGTTTTGTAATTATGTCCATATAGTTCTTGAATTTGTCTTGGTAGGGACAAATATTTTATTTCATTTATGTAGAGGGCCACAGATAGTGGGAGAACTCTGGGTAAGGTATAAGACCCTTCAGCCCAGAGGGAATCTACTGTCTGCGGCCCTCTACAGACCATCCTCATGGGTCTCCTGCCTTCTTCACTCCTCCACTAAGACCAAGGACTCAGGTTGCTCCTGAGATCTTCCAGAGAGCTAGTCTAGATAGTATATTTTGGCACCCCAGTATGGGAGCTCTAGAAAGCATACTACACATTTACAGTTATTTTAAATGGAATTTCTCTATCTCTTGTTGATGTTTTGTTGGTAATATAAGGAAATATTGGTTATTTCTGTAGATTTATCTTATATTCTGCAATTTGCTAAAGTTATTTAAAATTTGCTAAAGTTACAAATAATTTGCTAATTATTTCAAGTAGTTTTTTAGTTGATTCTCTATAGTTCTCTAAATATACTACCATATCATCAGCAAAGAGTGATAATTTCATTTCTTCATTGCCTGTTCCAATTCTTTTAATTTCTTTTCTTATTTTGATAGGTAACATAATACCCTCACTTCACCATCCTTATTGAAAGTCTTCAAGTTTACTCTCATTATAAATGATGTTTAATGACGATTGTAGGTAAATGCATGTAATTTTAAAGAGCATTCCTTTTATTCTTAGGCGTTCCAGGATATTTAAGAAAAATGGCTGCCATATTTTGTTAAAAGCTTTTTTAGCATCTATTGAGACAATCATTGATTATTTATTGATATAGTCAATTATGCTGATATTTTCCTAAATACTGAAACAACTTTGCATTCCTGGTATAAATCTTACCTGGCTATAGTGTGTAATCCTTGTAATATATTGCTGTAATTGTTTTGCTAGTATTTTGTTCAAAAATTTAACTTTAGAAAATTGGCCTATAATTTTCTTTTTCTGTTTTAGCTCTTTCTAGTTTAGGTATCTACACCATATTTGTGTCATAAAAGAAGAATGGGAGGATTCCTTCTTCATCTATTTTTCCAAATAGTTGATAATAGTATTGGAATTAACTGTTCTTTAAATGCTTGATAGAATTCACTTGTGAACCTATCTGGCTCTGAGAATTTATTTTTAAATAGGAAATTCACTAATGGTTTGTTTAATTTATTTTTTAATATTTAGATATTTTGTTTCCTGATCTGCCAATCTAGGTTACTTATATTTTCATAAATATCCATCTATTTCATTCAGATTGTCAGATTAATTAGCATATAACTGGGCAAAATATTTCCTAAAGATAGCTTTAATTTCTTCTTTTTTGCTGATGATTTCACCCTCTCATTTTGATATTGGATATTTAGTTTTCTTCTTTCTTTTTTAAAAAATTAAATTAATAAGTGGCTTATCTATCTTATTGGTTTTTTTGTCATAAAATTGGCTTCTAGTTTTATTTATTAGCCCAATAATTTTTTCATTCACTTTTATTGATCTCACCTTTGATTTACAAGATTTCCAATTTCATGCTCAATTGAGGATTTTTAATTTGTCCTTTATTTAGCTTTATTTTTACTTGAATACCCAATTCATTAATCTGCTCTTTCTATATTTTTTGATGTAAGAATTTAGAGAAAAAAAATTTCCTCTAAGTACTGCATTGGCTACATCTCATAAATTGTGGAATGTCTCATTGTTATCATTTCCTTTAATGAACATATTGATTGTTTCTACAATTTGTTCTTTGACTCACTTATTCTTTCAGAATAATTCTTTCAGTTAATTTTTTTACCTGTCAGTTGCCCTTTGTTGAAAATAATTTTATTGGGTTTAGATCCAAAATGAATATATTTATATTTTTGTCTTCCTACATTTGATTTTGAGGGGTTTATGACCTAATACATAGTCATTTTTTTGGGTAGATGTCATGTGCTATTGACAAGAAGCTATATTCCTTTCTGTTCCCATTTAGTTTTCTCCAAAGGTCTGTCATATCTAATGTGCATTATTCTCTTCATTTCCTTCATTTCTTTCTTGTTTATTTCTTGTTTGGGTTTATCTGAAAAGAAAAAAAAATTGAATCACATGGCTTTTAATGGCTCTTTCAGTAGAAAGTCTTTCATCCTAGAGATTAATAAAAGTTGTTGAGAATATGTCAGAATTGAATGGAAATGCATCTGCCTTTGCTCCCAACTCATTTTTAACTCATTAATTAATTAAACAAGTATTTGTTAAGCATTCAATATCTTCTTGGCATTAGGCTAGGTGCTCTGAAAACAAAGATAAAAATTAAGAAATCCTGCCTTCAAAGAGTTTACATTCTGAAGTGGGGGAATACAATATGTAACCCTTAGATGAGTATGCAAAAATAAAGTAAATACAAAATAATTTGGGGGTGAGAAGGGCCCTAGTAATTGGGGACATCAGTATAGATGACCCTTCCTTCCTTTCAGCACCCGTTCTTCTTGTTCAGTCATTCTATGTCCTTTCCCAAATCCAAGTCCTATGTTCTCTTACTTGAAACTGTTTTTCTGAAGGACTCTCCTGTATTCCGACTAAGAAAGGTTAGAAGAACATGCCGCTTTGATCTATTGAGCTGAGTAAGAAAAAGGACATTTTTGACATATTGAGGTTAAGCCACTGTTGTTACTGACATTTTTGGTCCTATGCCTCCAGTTGAAGGTGAAGGTGGTGGGTGTGTGTGTGTGTGTGTGTGTGTGTGTGTGTGTGTGTGACATATTCTTTGAAGTGTGATGAAAGCACTGATCCTGGATCACTTATGAAGAAGTATCTCCTCTTTTCCTCTTATATGGAGCTTTAACAACCTCTGTAATTGATATACAGCAAAGAAGAAAAAAGATCTTCTCAGAATAGAGAAGATAAAAGG
The DNA here is from genome assembly GCF_902635505.1 of Sarcophilus harrisii. NCBI lineage: Eukaryota > Metazoa > Chordata > Mammalia > Dasyuromorphia > Dasyuridae > Sarcophilus > Sarcophilus harrisii. The sequence continues at coordinate 485,651,878 of NC_045428.1, read as the reverse complement.
TAGCTTTGGAAAATGGCAAATCTTCCCTTTATGCTCTGCCTCCATCTAGTACTTGACAATTCTTTAAGACCCAGATGGTATAATGTAGTATTTACTATATCTGAAAGTACCATTCTCTGGAACATCAGTTTACAAACCTGAGTTCATTAAAATATTTGAATGATCTTCACAGCTTCTTTTTGTTTAATGGAGGTGATATTCAATGAGAAGGGAAGGATGTAAATAGGGAGGCTAGAGTGGGCTACATGAATAGAAACACCAAATTTAATGCCCTTTACAACATAATTCTAACTTCCCCTTTATAGAAATAATTCACTCTACTCTTTTTTATGTATTTTGCATTTCAATTAGATTGGACTACTCCCCTCACCCCACCTCCCCACCCCCAGCACAAAGATGAAGTCTTATCACCAAACTTGAAATCTCTGCTTCCTCAATCCTGCTTGAATTAGAATTTGTACACTGGGACCTTGATGAGGTTCTTTCCAAAACTGAGTCTCTCTATTTATAATTGCTTCTTTTCTCTCTCTTTGATATCCTCAACTCATTCAATTATGTGTAATAAACCATTGTACTTTTTATCTAGCGAAGAAATAAAAATGAAGTAGCATTGCAAAGCATTAAAGCACTCTAGAAGCATGAGCTATTTTTGATATGAACTATAATATACTATGTTTATATTGTAACATATTAACACTTCTTTCATTACTCTACATCTGCCTCTCCATTTAGCTTACAAGTTCTCTGTATCAAAACCATGTTGTGCATGGAATTTTTTGCAAGGTAATATTTAATTGTGAATAAAATAAACTATTATGACAGTTCAAAAGACAATAATAAATACTGATAAAGTACACAGTATGCTGTATTCTCCAGGTCTGTAATATTAGAATCAATTCTTCCTTGTAAGATTGGTCCAGCCTGGAGACAGGAGTTTTAGACTCAATGACCTCCCAGAGTCATTTCTAACCCTATAAAATGTTACCATAAAAAACTAGCCTAGTTATTTTTCTTGTTCTCTGCTGTGTCTGTGAATAGATTACTGTTTTACTCCAACATTCCCCAAGCACTACATTGCAGGGCAATTTATAAAGAGCTAGACCCTGATGCATGGTGCAGCCACTTCATTAGAATGATCACAGGGACATAGTCGATGTCTCTGTGCCCTGAGGCAGACACGCAATACCATCTAATTAGTGAGGGAAGAACCAAAGCTAATTCAATCGAGCCTGTCACCCTTGGAACTGAAAAATTGTTCTGGACAGGCTAGGAGGGAAACTTGCTCGTGACAGTATAGCATTTGTATAGATAATGGTGACAGAACTCCAAAGCTATTCCAGCTTCTCTTGAATGGCGGCCAAATATCTCATTATCTCATTTCAAGTAATGCAATATCTGTAAAGCACTTCCCATAGTGTCTGACACATAGTAGGAGCTATATAAATGTTAGCTATTTTTTTCCTTCTTATCATCCTTATACTTTAATCCTTAATACCTTAATGCGATATTAATATTATCCCATTATTAATTTTATCTTTGTGAGGCTTTGTGGTAGAGATTCCAAGAAATAATTTGTGAATTTTGACCATTTTTCTCAAGGTGTGGCAAAGAGTGAGCAATTAGTTAAAGCAAGCCTGACAATGCTAACCATCACCTTTGTCATAACCTATTCATATGTAGGGGAGAGTAAGAGATTAATGTCCAATTAGTCTTGTCCTGAGGCAAAGCAGTGGAGTATCAGTGCCTAACGTTCTCTTTGCAAGCAGTGCGCAATAGGGGACAGATGTGGACATACAAGTCAAGTCAGAGTGTGATGTGGGAATAGACATTGCCTTTTGGATGACAGAAAAAATAATACAAAATCAACTAGTAAGGAATCCTAGAGACTACCAGGTATATTTATAAAGCTTAAGAATGGGAAGAAATGCAAAAAGACAAAATGTTGTGCAATTGTTTACTCTTCACAGCCTCATTTGAAGTTTTCTTGGCAAAGACTTAAATTGTTAGCCATTCCTTTTCCAGTTCCTTAAATAACTTTCCTAGGGTTAGTGAGAACTTTCCTAGCTAGTAAGTGAATGAAGCCAGAATTGAACTCAGGTGCTCGCTACTCCAAGTCCACTGCTTTATTCACTGGGCCACCTAACTTTTCCTACCCGAACCTTTATATCTTGGAATAGCACATGTCTTTCTTCTGGATTAATAGGAGCATCTTCATAAGATTGTGTGGTTCAAAGCCTGACTCTTCTACTTTCTACTTCTGTGACCTTGGATCATTTAACCTCTATGTTTCAGTTTGTTTATCTGTAAAATGAAATGATTGGACTAAATGACTTTTGAGATCTGTTCCAATTCTCAATCCATGAACTATTAGTGTAGTCAGTCACTTGCTCAGCCCATTGTCTCTTATCATTTAGACAACTGTTCCAGGAAACTATGTTTTATCTAAATTCTGTATGACTTCCCAGGCCTAAAACAGTATTTTACATGCAATAGATATTTAATGGAATCATAGAGGTTTAGGATTTCGAGGTGGAGAAGACCTTAGCAAGGAGGTCTTATGGGATCTAGTTGAACCACCTCATTTTTCCAGATGAGGAAATTGAAGACTAGAGATAATGTTATTGATATAATTACCAGAAATAAAATAGATAGTAAGGGTTTCAGATAACTGGACAAAAGGAGATCTCTTTGGGTTTCTTTTCTGAGATCAGTGATGGGAATCTATTATGTTATCCATAATTGAATCTGGGTCTCAGTCCTAGATTTTAGTCCCAGGCTAAGGGGGAGCACTAGTACATTAGAGGTTGTGGCTACAGGAGAATGGGAACCCTGATCATAATTCCAGTGTGGAAAACAGTGCTTGTGGTTGTTTACAGACCCATGCACAATACAGGATATTAGTAAACATGCCTCTTTTAGATCATATCACCTTGGAAGTATAAAAAACTTACAATCCCCAGAATTACCTCTGAAAATAGGGGCACAAAAATGTGAAGCTTGTGATAGTGCCCCCTCTACTTCAGAAAAGAGCCCCGCTTTACCAGGGAGTGAAAAGTCAAGAAATACTGGAAAATGAACAGATAGCAGAAAAAAGATCCTAACTGCAGAAAGCTACCATGGTTACAGGAAAGTTCAAAACACAAAATTAGAAGAAGACAACAAAGTCAAAAATCCTACATCAAAAGCCTCCAAGAAAACTATGGATTGGCCTCAGGCCATGGAAGAGCTCAAAAGTCAAATGAGAGGTAGAGAAAAAAATTGGAAAGAGAAAGTGATACAAGTGATACAAGAAAATCTTTTTAAAGGAGTCAAGAGTTTGGTAAAGGAGGTACCAAAAATACTAAAGAAAACAGCTCCTTAAAAATAGATCAAATGGTAAAAGATGCACAAAAATGCAAAAAAAGAAAATTTTCTTGAAAAGTGGGATTGGATAAATGGGGAAAAATGGTATAAAAATTCACAGGAGAACTCCTTGAAAAGAATATGACCAAATGGAAAAGGAAATACTAAAGCTTACTGAAGAATAGAATTTTTTAAAAATAAGAATCAGTAAAATAGAAGCTAAAAATCTTTGAAACTTCAAGAAAGAATAATCGAAAATCAAAAGAATGAAAAAATAGAATAAAATGTAAAATATCTCAATGGAAAAATAAACTGTCTGAAAACAGATATTGAAGACATAATTTATGAATTATTGGACTACTTCAAAGCCATGAGGAAAAAAAAGAATCTGGACAGCATTTTTCAAAGAATTGTCAAGGTAAACTTCTCTAATATTCTAAAACTAGAGAATAAAATAGAAATGGAAATAATCTACCAATCACCTCCTGAAAGAGATCCCCAAATGAAAACCTCCAGCAATATTATAACAAAATTTCAATGCTTCAAACCTCCAGGTCAAGGAGAAAATATTACAAGTAGTCAAAATGAAATGTCAAATATCATGGACCCTTAGTCAGGATAACACAAGATTTAGCAGTTTCTATATAAAAGGATTTTGAAAGATAAAAGAGGTAGGATTATAATCAAGAATGGATATTTAATGAAATAAAGGACTTTGAAGCACTCTTGATGAAAAGACCTGAGCTGATTAGAAGATTTGATTTTCAAATACAAAACTCAAGAGAAGCATAAAAAGGTAAACATGAAAGAGGCATCAAAAGGGGTTCAATAAGATTAGACTATTTTCCTACATGGGAAAAGGATGCTTGTAATTACTAAAAACTTTCTCATTTTTCAGGGCAGTTAGAAAGAGTATCCCTTGATAGAAAGCATGGGTGTGAATTAAATATGATGGAATGATTATCTATAAAATGAAAATTAAGGAAAGAAAAAGAATGTACTAGGGAGAAGGGGAAACAGAGAGGGAGAATGGAGTAAATTATTTGACATTAAAGAGGCTTGAAAAATATTTTGCAGGGGAAGAAAAAATGGGGGAAGTAGTGTGTGAACCATGCTCTCATTGGAATTGTCTCAAAGAGGGAATAACATACATACTCAGTTAGGTGTAGATATCTACCTTACCATACAGAAAAGTAGGAAAGAAAGGGCATGGCAGAAGGATGGGGATGATAAAAGGGAGGGAAGATTGGGCAAAGTAAAAATCAAAAGCAAAACACTTTTGACAATGGGCAGGATGAGAGGAGAGAGAGTGGGATTTTTTCCTAAGGGGTAAATAGGATGGAGGTAAATACATAATTGGTAATCATTACTGCAAAAAAAAAAAAAGTCAAGTTTCTCTGATAAAGACCTCATTTCTCAAATATATAGAAAATTGAATCAAATTTAAAGAAATAAAAGCTATTTCTCAATTGATCAATGTTCAAAGGATATGAACTAGCAATTTTCAAAGAAATCAAAGCTATCTATAGTCATATGAAAAGTGCTTTAATTCACTATTGCTTAGAGAAATGCAAATTTAAACAACTCTGAGCTATCACCATATTCCTTGCAGATTGACTATTATGACAGAAAAGAAAATGACAGATTCTGTTTTTTTTATTGGTGGGGGGCAAGACAATTGGGGTTAAGTGACTTGCTCAGGGTCACACAGCTAGTAAATGTTAAGTGTCTGAGACTGGTTTTGAACTCAGGTCCTTATGACTTTAGGGCCAGTACTCTATCCACTACATCATTTAGCTCTTCTTGATTTAACCATTCTGGAGAGTAATTTGTAATATGTCTAAAAAGCTATAAAACTATATTTGACCAAATAACACTATTACTAAATTTATATCTCAAAGACATAAAAAACAAAAAGGAAAAGGACCTATGTATACAAAAAAATTATAATAGTTTTTTTAGTAGTGGCAAATAATTGGAAATAGAAAGGATGTCTGTCAATTTGGAAATGGGTGAATAAATTGTTGTATACTGTACATGATTATGATGGAATACTATTGTTCTATAAGAAATGATGAGCAAGATGCTCTCAGAAAAACCTGAAAAGACATTCATGAACTAATATAAAGAGAAATGCACAAAGGCTGCAGAACTTTGTACATAGTAACAATATTGTATAATGATCTACTATGAAAAACTTAGCTATTCTCAGTAATACAATGATCCAAGACAATTCTGAAAGACTTAGGATGTAAGGTACTGTCTGTATTTAGAGAATGATCTTATAGAGCCTAAATGCAGGTCAAAGATACTTTTTCTTTATTTTCTTTTTTTCTGTTTTCTTTCACAAGATGTCATGTTGAAATATGTTTTGTATTAATACACATGTATTCACCTGCTTTCTTAATGGGGGGAGGAGGAGAGGGAAAGAGAGAACTTGGAACTCAAAATTTAAAAAAAAAAGTCAAAATTATTTTTACATGTAATGGAGAAAAATAAACTATCAAATTAAAAAAATTATTGAATTTAGTTAAAGAAAACTAAATAGTTGTTGTCCTTTGTTCTTGAAGAAGGCCAAAAAAGTCAAGTCATAGGGTATCTGACTTTGACTGATTAGATCAATATGAGTTTGGAATGCTCTGCCACAAATACTCAGACACAAATAATCCATATGAACATTTGGGTAGGTTTGTTAATTTTGTGCATTTGATGTTAATCAGATAATTTGGGATAATTTAATTCTGCTTTGCTCATAGAGCACAGGACCTTGTATGATGAAGTGTCTCTGAGTTTTTAAAGTTCTCGAGAGATACCTTGAGAGTGTCCTTGTTTTGCTTTTTCTGACTACCTTGTAAGCACTTGCCCTGTGTGAGTTCACCATAAAATTTTTTTTTTTTTGGCAAATGTATGTTGGCATTCAAACAATGTGACCAACCCAATTTGCTCTCTGTTTTGGGTTGGAATGCTTTGAAGTTTAGTTCAAGAAAGGATCTCAATGTCTGGTATCTCCTCCTGCCAGGTAATCTTCAAAATCTTTCTAAGACAATTCAAATGGAAGGGATTAAATTTCCTTCGATGGCACTGGTCTACTGTCCAGGTTTCACAGGAATACAACAATAAGATCAGCACAGTGACTCTGTAGACTTCCAGTTTGGTAGTCAATCTAATACCTCTCCTCTCCCATCCTTTCCTTCAGAACCATAAGTCCTCATGACTAACTATTAAAGGTCTAAGTCAGGTCTACAAATGTTGCATATAGATCTCTGTTCTGTTCCTGGAATTTCTCCTGCAATTGTCAGGCAGTAAACACCATATTGATTGTTCCTTGGTGCCTTCTGAAGTCACACTGGCTCTCGGGTACGTGACCTTTTTTCTAGGTGTCGGGTCAATCTATTAAGGAGGACTTTGGCAAGAATCTTGCCAGCAATAAGAGACTAAGAGAGACTGTGATTGTCACAGTACAGTTTATTCCCTTTACTTTTATAAAGATGGACCATAAAGGCTTAACTTCCTCTTGCCATACAATCTAGAAAATTTTAGTCAGCTTTTGTATGAGTGATGGACCCCACATCTTGTAAATCTCAGCTGGAATAGAATCAGCACCTGGTGCTTTACTGCATGAAAGTAGTCTTTAATTCTTCTTTAATTGGAACTTCAGCTAGGGAGTAATTGATTTCAATTTGAGATAAATGGTCAATAGCTTCAGCATTGTTTGATGACGGTCTGTTGAGAGTACTATAGAAGTGTTCAGCCTACCTCTTCAGGACCATGCCCTAATCACTAATCAGTATAGCAGCATCAGCACTGAGTAGTTGAGCTCCAACAAAGATCTTTGCCTTTAAATAACCTTCAGTGCATCATAAAAACACTTTGAATTGTTGTTATCAGCATAAAACTTGATTTCATCTGCCTTTTTACTCCCTCTAACTCATCATAGGGTTTGAGACCCCTCAGTTACTCTTAACTTGATTTAACCTATTTGCCAAAATAGTTTACTGCGGTGTGGCTACAGCTTCTTTAGCCATAGGTAAGAGTTAGAAGGATTGGGTACACATCAAAGGTGGAAAGCAGCCTTGTAAAGGGCTTAGCAACCTCCACACTAGAGATACTAGTCTTCCCTGAACACACCCTATACCCTAAAACAAAACAAAACAAATAAAGTACACTGCATTGTATTACATTTTAAGGGAAATAGCTCTGTCATATGGGGACAGAGCAGCCTTTAAAAAATTGGTTTTGGGCCAGATAATGGGGTCATTTCTTCTCTTCAAATGAGAGCTGAAGTTTCAATGTTACAAGTGTGGATAGATTTATCAAAGGTAGCAAAGGATACTTTTCTGGCTTATTATGAAGGTTAAAATGTGACACTGAATTAGTACCTCATCTAAATCTCTAGACTGCAATAATTGATCATGCATTTAAATGACTGTCATTTCTGTCAGTGTGTTTTTCTTCTTCCCCTTTAGACCATAACTTTATTAAATGCAGGAATTACTTAATATTTAAAAAAAAATTCCTTACAGTATAATACTGTAGTCTCAGCAAAATAAAAAAATTACAGTGGCCCAAACAATGGAAGGACGCATGCTAAGTATAAACAGGCTACAGCAAATTATAAGTGAGAAGTGACTAAATAACTTTAAGGATATTTATGAATAGGAAAGGAAGCTGTTCAATAATGATGAAACTATAAACTGCCCACCTAAGTGCTTAAACTGACAACTCCAAAATATCGAAAGAGACAAAGACATATCTCTAGTATTTTAGGACATGTACAAGCATCACACAGATGGAAAAAATATGGGTGAGTTTGTATCTGAATATATAAAGTTAAGGGAGTGTTCACAGGTAGAAGATCATGTATCCATCATATCATTCTATCCTTTGGAGTAATGTGTGTGTTAATAGACACAAAAGTATGTTTTAAGTATAAAAATTAAATAAACAGAATTATTTCCTTATTTTTCCCTAAAAATATTTGAATTTTTGTTGTTGCTGAAAATCATCATTGCCAAACAGTACAGCTATTGAGATATCCATCTTTTCTAATCCAGAGATTCCTTTGTTAAGCAAATATCTCAAGGGATATATAAGAAAAGCCTCAGAGGCACTAAAATATTTATAGCAATTAAGTAAGTGCTCATCAATTAGGAAATTGTTAAATAAATTATGGTAGCACATGAATATAATGACTATAGAGAAACCTGGAAAGACTTACATGAATTGATACAAAGTTAAAAAAGTAGAACCAAGAAAATGATGTACACAATGAATAAAACAAATTGATTGGGGAAAACAATTCAAGGGCAAAACAATTAAGTGGAATGCTGTAAAATTATAATGATCAAATTTGGCCCTAAATTAAAGAAATAATACCTCTTACTTCTTTACAGAGATTGAGGTCTATAAGTATAGAATAGCCACTTAAATCTGCTTACCCATGACTCCAACTTTTCTCAAGGAGAAACATTTGATATAGTTCTTTTTAAAAATTTTATCATTTGACATTTTATTTTTCCTACTACATATAAAACAATTTTTTACATTTGCTTTTAAAACTTGGAATTACATTTTCTTTCCCTTCTTCTTCCCACCCCACTTAGAAGACACATTTGAAGTTTTGCAAAATATTTCCATGAAAGTCGTGTTGTGAAAGAAAACATAGATCTCCCTACTCCCTCTCCCCCCTCAAAAAAAAGGTCTCAAGAAAAATAAAGTAAGAAAAAAAAGATATGCTTAAATCTGTATTCAGACTCAATCAATTGTTTCTCTGAGTATGGATAGAATTTTTCATCACAAGTCATTCTGCGAAGTCTTGGATCATTGTATTGCTGAAAATAGCAAGGTTATTCACAGCTGACCATCCCTCAACATTGCTATTACTTTGTACACAGTACATTTCATTTTGCACAAGCTCATGGAGTATTTTCTGGGTTTTTTTCCCATATTCCCTCCAGTGTTTGTCATTTTCTTTTCTTGGTCCATTAGCTAATCTAATAGGTATGATTTGTACCTCAAAATTGTTTTAATTTGCATTTCTCCACTTAAATGTGAGTTAGAGACTTTTAAAAAAATATGGCCATAAGTAGTTTGATTAGGTCATCTGAAAACTGTTCATAGTTTTTGATAATTTATCAATTGGGGAATCACTCTTATTTTTTATAAATTTGACTCAGTTCCTTATACATTTGAAAAATGATACCTTCCTCAGAAAAACTTGCTTCAAAATTACTTTGACAATTACTATTGCTAACTGTATTTCCCCCCATTTATATAATCCTTTATGTCCTTTTTATTCTATTCCTTCTCAAAAGTGTTTTGCTTCTCATCACCCCCCTTCCCTAATATGCCTTTTCTTCTATCACCCTCCCTCTTTCTAGCATCCCCTTCCCCTCTTACTTTCTTGCAGAGAAGTCATGATGGGAGGGAGAAAGGAAGAGTTTTAACTGTCTCTCTAAAAGATTCCATCTCAACTAGAGGTTCATTACCTAAATGAGAGAGAATTTATTAATGGTTATATTTGATAAACTTTTCGAAGCAATGTAAGAGCTACATTAAAGTGAATTTTCAAACATATAGGGAACCAACTCACTATTGATTTGAGAAAAGCAAATTAAAACAATTTGGAGGTTCAACCTTATACCTATTAGACTGGCTATTAGATGGGCAGAAAAGGAAAATGACAAATGTTGGAGGAAAGGTGGGGAAAATGAGACTTAATACATTGTTTGTGAGATTGTGAATCGATTCAGCCATTCTGTAGAAATTTGGAGCTGTGCCCCAAAGGCTATAAAATCGTGAATACCTTTTAGTCTAGCAATACCCCTCTCTGTAAGTGTGTGTGTATGTGAATACTATGACAGACACAGTAGTTCAATTTACTTTCTCCAACTTTCTATTTACAAATAATAAATCACTTAAACTGGAGAAGTTGCAAGTGATCATTTTATAAAGGCTAGGATTAGCATTGGTTAAATAGAAAACCAAGAACTTTACAGAACAGAAATAAGCTGTGAACTTTTCATAGTGTACTTTCCTGGAGGATGAAATGAAGGAAAAGTAGAATATCACCATCCACATGTGTCTTCCGAGGACATCTGGACTCCACACCAGATATGCCCCAGCTGATGGTGGTGAATTGAAGTATTTTCAATCAAGTCACAGTCTCAATTGCCTCACACAAGGTCACTGACTCTCCAACATTTGACTCCCTCTTGACTCGCCAAACCAAGCAACATCTGATCTTAGATTATTGGTTCTGCCTTGCCTTCACTCAGCTAAAACAGACAAAATCTTTGGAAGAAGGTATTTTGTCTAATACTCCTGTCTTCATGCATGTCCTCTCTCTTGTGAGAGGAAAGCAAGCTAAGAACAAAAATTTCCATTTTGAGCTTCAAAATCACGTCCCCCAGCATGGATTTTTAAAAATATGAGATATTCAAGGTAACAACACTTATTATAGTCATATAATTATATAGTATAACAGTTGTACAACAGTACAATTATTGTTGTTCAGTTATGTTTGACTTTTCATGAACCCCTTTAAGTTTTCTTGGCAAAGATACTAAAGTGGTTTACCATTTCCCTTTCCAATTTATTTTATAGATGAAGAAACTGAAGCAAAGGATTAAATATCTTTCCCAGGATCATACATAAATCTGGAATCAGATTTTCCTGATTCCAGGCCTGACTGTCTTTAAAACACTTATTGCCCCTATTTTATAGATGAAGAAATAGACTTAGGGAAAGTAACATGTCTCATTGAAGCTGACCTAACTAGTAAGTGGAAGAGTCAAGACTTGTACTCTGATTCCAAATTCAGAGTTTTAATACCACAACACTTATTTTGTGACTTTTAGAATTGGAATCGATTTAGGAGATCATTTTGTATAAATATGTCATTTTTTGTTAATATGTAATATGGTATGGTAAATTTGGTAAATAATTGGTAAATGGTAATATGGTAAAATTTAGGCATAAAGATGAGTTAACCTATCTAATTTAATATCACACAACTAATAAGTGACAGGTACTGAAATCTACTTCTTTAGATTCCAAGTCTGGTGGAATCTTCACCTAAGTTGCTGCTGGCTTTTTACTGAAAGGTATTACTACACTAAATTCTATTTCAGTTTAATTCATTAAACATTGCTTGAACACCTATTTTGTGTCAATAGTTCTCATGATGAGGGTTGAAATATCAAGACAAAAAGAAAAAAAATGGTCCTTTCATGGGTACCTTCATGTCCCTATCTATACATGTTCTTTATATTCAAAGCCATAATGAACAATTTGGTATTCGGAACTAGTAAGAAATACATTCTCAATCAAATTTTTTAAAGATAATTTAAGACAGTTAAGGTTTGGGAGAGAGTCAGGTTTGGAGAATATGTAGACTCTGAGATAACTTGAAAGGATTTCTTGGGAGTCCTTATGGCATCTTGTAGCTATCCTTTTAAACTAATTCTTCTTGTTTACCAATTTCTATAGAGAAAATGTGGCAAAATGGCTAGAAAGGTGGCCTCAAAGTCAGGAAGATTGGGTTTGAATCCACACATAGATAGTGCAGTAGCTATTGTACTGGGTCTGATATAAAGATGATCTGGTTTCAAATCCAGCATCAGATATTTATTATTTGACATTGAGCAAATCACTTGTCTGTGAAATTGAGTTAATAATAACAGCTAACTCCTAGAGTTATTGTGAGGACAAAATGAGATAATTTGTTAAGTGCTACATAAATGCTAGGTGTTATTATTATTATTATTTCTTTAATATACTGTTTGATCCTAGTCAAACTAAGCTCTCACTAGTTTAGGTAACTTATTACAAGTTACAGAGAAAATGTGGCAGAAGTATTAACTGGGATGTTCTCTGTATAAATGAAATCAGAAGTCCAATCCTTATCTCTATCTTAAGTAAGTGCTAGAAATTTTTATATCCACACTTCTAAAGGGGTGCAAATACATTAGCGTCATCTAAATTTTGGTACCTTGGGGTAAAGCACTTTTATTTTTGATTTGTTTGTATTAGATCTAGGCAGAGCTTTCCTAATTCAAATGTAAGAGCAGAATGTAAGTGGCTCATAGTGTCAAGTTTACCCAGATCATATCTCCCTTTTAGAGGAGTGCTTCTCAGGCCATGGGTCGATTCTATTTAATAAACAGCTATTAAATCCAAGGCACAGAGACAAAAATTGTGTGCTTCCTTCCAAGAAGTTTAAAAAAATAAATAGAAGCATGTATAGAATGATTTTACATCTATATATATATACATTATTGTGTTTAATGGTAGCCATCTTTAGAGTGGGGAGAGGGAAAAAAAGAAATTTACATAACTTATAAAATTAAATGGAATAGCTTGTTGTACATAATAGATTTTCAGTTTCATGTGCAAACATTTTAAAAAATTATATCATGTTATAGAGATTATTGTCTTATTCCATAAATGAAAAAATAAAATAAGAAAAATATTAATATAAAAGAAATTTAAATTCTACCACATCCTTGTTAGGGCTCCCATCTCAACTGAGGCTGAATTATGGATACATCTTTTTAGAGAAAATAATTTTCTAGTTCAAACAAAATTTTAATACCACTTTTTTATAGTAACAGAATAGTTATAGAAAGAAGTTTAGTCTATAATTAAACTATAAATCCCTAAGATAGGATTTTTTTTTTTTCATTTTTATTTTTAATGTTTAAAGCACAGAGTCAAATTGGGCACCTGGATAGTTGGGCTTCTGAACTCAGAGTGTCCCTGATAAGTTAGCTACCCCCAGACACAACAAATACAGCTTGTACTTGTACTTGTATTTTCAACCTGTAATTTGTGATAAGCACTGGGGACAGGAGTGAGCATGCTGATGAAACACCCTGAAGTGAACTTCCAGTCAGAGGAGAAGCTGTACCTTCCTTTACCACTTGTCAGCCGGCATTTTAAAATCTACCACAAGAAATATTCCTCATTAGCTACTGGCCTAATTATGGCTCCATCCTAGCATCAGTTTTCTAGATTATTTCCAGCATAAGAGGCATGTTTCATGTTTCTTCTACCAAAGTGTTCCCTTTTTCAGGGTTTCTAGAGTTGCTCCAATCACTCCAGTCTTTGCAACTTTGGAATTTTACTTTGCTCCATCTTCCCTTAAAATGATTTTGTGTACCTTGTCCAGAATGTGGGGGTTTGTTCACTGATGCAGAAAGGATAGACCCATTTGTATTTTCAAGGGCATAGAATTCATTATACTCTAAGTGATTCTAAAGGTGGGGAGTTAGTTGTTAGAGCCAAATAACCAGTGCTAATTGATCAATGATAAATCTTGGTTAATAGATTGTGTCTGTGATAGATAATACTTGAGACTCTACCTTGTGTATAAAAGGGGAGGCTTGCTAGCCTAGTGATATTTAAATGTTCACTCATTATAATAAAGTACATGAATGGAACTTAAATTATTTTAATCCTTTAATCCCCATTAACTTTATTGTACTCTTTGTCTACAGTATCTGTTGCAGTGTCCCTAAATAATGTAAACACTTAAGGTCTTTTAAATTAAATTATGGAGTTCTCTCTGTAATACTATCACATTATTCTAAGTAGAGATATTCTAAGATACATGAAAAAGCACTTTTAAAGTGCTCATTATGTAAGCACTGTGCAAAACTCTGGGGAAACAATAAAACACAAGTAAGAGAGACAGTATGTCCTCAAGGAACTGACATTCTAATGAGGGAAAACAACACATGTAGAGTTGGAATGAAGGGCCAAGTAGGTAAGCAGAAGTATGGTGGTATGACTTAGAGATGCTCTAGAAGTACCTAGAACTGGGTAACATAAAGATAAAATCTTAGGTAGAGACTGGGGTCATTGGGATTTAAGTCATGGTATTGATGGGACTGATGGTAGAAAAGGCTATAGTGAACATAATGACTTGAAGGTAGCCTAGAAATGTACCTACCAGGAAACACACTTTTTAAAAGTCAAAAGTTGGTATTGTTTCTAATTCCAACAATTTGCATTGCAATATCAACTACTGCTTTCCATTCTAGTTTTTACATCCAGAATGCAGAGAACCTTAGAAACTAAAGGGAATTCTGAAATATGGATCAATTTCCTAACCAAAAATCTGATAACATGCTAATCCATGCTTTCACAAAAGATTAGAAAAAGATGAGTTATCATTCTTTTAGAGACTTGAGATGCACTAACTGTAATTGAATTTTAATAATAAATGATCACCATGGTTATTGTTTTCAAGCACAGAATCCATGAGTATAATGATAATACAAGAGAGAGAGCTTTGGTTTTTGTTTTCAGTCCCTTCGTTTCCCCTGATGATGTGAAGCCAATGAACTCATAAAACAAGGTCATTGTTTCATGAATGGCATGCCCTTCAGAAAGTAAGATTTTAAGTGTAATACATCAGCTCTTGAATGATGTAGAATTATGTACTTTTCTGTCAGTATTCTTCATAGGGAGAGCATATGGAAGCACTCAACAGATCTTGTATAATTTAATAAAATCAGCAAAGAGGATGTCACTGGACTATGCAATGCAGCACACACCTGAAAGTCATTTAGATATTGATAAAAAAAATTCATTTCAAAAAAGCATTTATTAAACCTCCATTCTCCACTGTTCTAGGTGTAGGAATATAAAGACAAAAATTTTAACTCTTAAGGACCTTACATTCTACTTGGAGTGTGTGTGTGTGTATGTGTGTGTGTGTGCATGCTGCATACAGATAAGTACCAAATACATTCAGATTAAATACAAAATAATTTTGGTGGGGAAAGAACATTAAGGACTAAGGAGAAAGGGAGTAATCTTGTGTAGCAGTTGAGCCAGGCTTTGAACTAGGGATTACAAAACATGGTGTTGAGAAAGGAGAATACATATCCCAGTTAAGCTAATGACTTTTGTAAATTTACAGAGTTCACAGACAAAATAGCATAAATAGGCATCAGAGACAACTATGTGAAGCTCTAAAGTAAGCCCTGTGAAATTCTGAACCACCTTTGCAAAAAGGAGTTTCTTGTGCTCCAAGAAATGATAACGTGGATCCATAAATACTACTGGGTAGGAGTCACCCTTCATAGTCAGAAGAAGAAGAGATAAGTAGAGGCAGTGATTGGTGACTTCCTCTGAATGAGTTTTTGATCATTATGACAAGTCTAATATTTTCTCAAAGCATATACTTGGAACATGAGACATCCAAACCAATGATCATTACATATTCCAAGGAATATGAGATGAAAACTAGATAGCATTTCCAAGGATTATAAATTTCTAGATGGTAGGGAGAAACAGAATGAAGAAACACAAATGGTATTTTCATCACTACTACCAATTTAATGCAGAAGATTCAGAAAAGAAAGTCAGATTTAGAAAGTAAATGGGCAAAAGATAATATCTGAGAATGTGATTTGGATTTATGAGGTTCTTGGTAAAAGATAGAGTACATTTAATAAGAACCAGTAAATGTGTGTGAGTGTGTGTGCACATAATGTTTGCATTTGTATATAATATATGTATGTTTTTGCTTGTTCTGATAAATATGATCAACAAGGCTTAAACTAAAAAGGGATTTGGAGAAAAATGGGTTCTTTCCTCTTCTGCAGCCCAATCAAAGATTAGGCTGTACTATATAAAGAGCAGTGGTAAGTATCAGAGTACCATTTAGGAAGAAGAAAAGGAGAATAAAGGACCAATAATTTATGGAAGATAATATCCAAGAATAGAGCCAGTAATAAAAATACATTATCTCAGATACTTATACAAATGTATGAAGCAAAGTGAACGAGAGATCTTAAAATAAGGAGGCAATTTTAACTTTATACATAGCAGTGAGACTTGGTGAGATGAGAAATGTATGACTGGAATATGGCTCTGGAAAGTTATTCTTTATTAACTACAAAAGAAATGGGGGTGAAGCATTGTGCATTAATGAGATGAACACATAAGGAAATTCAGGGAAAAGATGGATAGACAATACTTGGGTGAACTTCAAGAAAAGGGAAAAAAGAAACAGCATGTTTATGCAAATATGCTACAGATTAACTGGTATGGTAGAAGGAATCAGAAAAGGAGCTGAGATCACAAACTTAGTGTAGAATAATGGTATTATAGTAATGAAGGATCTCCCCAATTTGGAAATGTACAGCAATTCTCTCTGCAAAAAGCAAAGCAGGGGAAAAAAAAAATTGTGATTTGCCTTAATGAAAATTTCATTATTCAGAAGGTAGAAAAAGCAACATGGAGTACTGCCAGTCTCTATCTGACTCTGACCAAAAAGGAAGAATTCATTGCTCAGAGCAAAAATAACAAGAACTTTGGAGAAAAATTATCATTCCTTTATAGAATTCATAATAAAGAAGGAAAGCTTGGTATAATCTGATGTATGCTCTATATTTGGGAAAAACAGGTTTCCAAAGAATCAGAGAAAGGATCAGTAGATTTCTATGGATTAATATTTTGTATGAATAATTGTCCCAAGTAAGATAGGAAGCTTTCAAGAAAGAAATTCTGAAGGGAGAAACAGTAATGGAAAGAGGTCTCTAGTGGGGTGTTCCTGGGATCTGTCCTTGGCTGTATTCACCATATTAATGAATAACTTGGATGGTATGGAAGGCACAAATTTGCAGTTAACATAAAGCTGAGAGATATAGTTAACCTAATGGAAGACAGAAAGATGATAATAAGATGGGGAAAGGCAACAGTTCTGATGAAAAAAAATCTGGGGGGGGGGGGTTTAGTGACACTAAAGCTAAACAGGAATCAACAGTGTGACATCTTGAAGGTATGCTAGAGACAACTCAAATTAGTTTGTGAGAGATGATTGTTAAATTTGGGAATCAGCAAATGTTAAAATCAGAACTTAATTTACTTCGTTGATTGCTGAGTTTTCAGAAAGGGATAGAGAGAATATCAATAATGCAGGCTAAACTGAAATGTGTCCTTCATACATTTTTTTGGAGAGTTAGTCATTAAATATTAGATATTAGATTTGTTTTACTTGGTTCCATGGGGACAAAATTTGCAGCAATGGATAAAAGTTGCAGGGAAAAAAAAGATTTTGTCTTGTAGTAAAGGGAAGACTTCCCAATAATTCAGGCAGTTCAAAAGAGGAATAGACTACCTCAGTATAACTGGGATTTCCCCTTATTGGAAATCATTAGGAAATCAAATAGTATTATAAAAGGTATTTTTTGTCATGTATTATTTGTAATAAATACTTTCTGAGCTTCTTTTTAAATCTGGAATTATGAGTTCTTTGAACTTCATTTGTGTTGTCAACAATGGTTAGGATCTGGCTATATAGAGAGGAAGGGAAAAGCTTTTGAGATGAGGGGAAGAACTTAAAAGACTTTGAAGCATTAAGGATTGTGACATTTGGAGGGTACAGTGAGTGAATTTGAATGGGAGACCAAAAGATTAGGCAGAGATATATAAGCATATATATCTGGGGGAAAATAGAAAGTGATTAGTAATGTAGCATCCTTCAAATGTGTCAGTATCAATAAAAGGACCTGTCTCTATCTCATTCTTTTTGGTTTGTATACATTTCTTGGCCTTGAGACTTTACTTTAAAACAACAACTACAATAGCAATGATGATGATGAAGATGATAATAATCACAACAAAAGCAAACAGGATAAGATGTTAATTTTTATGACTAGACTTTGAAGACTAGACTCTAGGAAGAGTCCATTCCCCTCATCAAGAAATAACTTTTGACTCTGGAGCAAAATTGAACTTAATTCACCCCAGACCCCAAAATGATGGAGACCAAGGTAACAAATGTGTTTGGAATGACAAGAATCTCTGACATTGCCCATCAAAAGCTGCCCTGGGCAGAAGGCCCAGGAAAGTGCCTTTGAGAATATTTTAAAATGCTAAGAGCATTTGTTTTACTGAGGGACAATACATCCTGTGCAGCCCAGGCAGTGAATTTATCTAAGTGGGGTTAATTATAGGCTTTTTCTCAGCCTTTTCTAAACCAGAGATATTAGTCATATATCAATGTGTCCTTTAAAGAACAACAGCTTTCAACTGGTCAGATTGTTTAAGGAGTATTACTTAGACATACCAGATAAAGAAACCCAGATTCCTTCCTGCTCAAGGAGAATTAAGGTCAGATTGTACCTTAAAAAATAGCAAGCTTCCCATCAGCAGAACCTCCTTTTTATTTTTTATTTTTTTGAAAAAGATGGGATAAGAATATGAATAGACTGCCTATGCTCCCTTTTTAAACTGTTCCATGTATTTTAGTTTGGCTGTGTTATGGAAAGTCAGATTAAACTTTGCCAACCAAGGGCTCTGTACCTTAGGTACTTTCTAAAAAAGTATTTTAATAACTACATTTTAATATTATTGGCTTCTTTTGTAATTCTATGTATTTACTTTAAACACAGTCACCAGATTCAAAATTGTTCAGGAAATAAGTTCTGGATTCAAAGTCCTCAACCTTGATCCTTTTAAATTCTCAGTCTTGTACTTCACATCATTTCTATTACAATTAAGGGAATAACTCTTGTTTTACTCTAAAACATAACTATTAAGCAAAAGAGGAACAATGAGCTACCAGATTTGTGTTATTCCTGTCAAATCAAGGGTAGGACTCCAAAAGTACCAGGGCAGGCATTGACCACTAGTAATGAGTGACTAGGAGCTGTAAATTGTTAGGGAAAATAATGTTTCAAGTATAGCCCACATATTCTTTTTATTTCAAAAGATTAGAGGTAGGGAAGAAGTGAATAATAAAAGAGACTTAGTGGGAGGGAGGAATGGCTTTTATATAGTCAGCCAGAAGCTGGCATTTATACAGCACTTTAAGATTTTCAAAACACTTTTACATATATGATCTCACTCAAAACCCACAAAACCCCTGTAAGGTATGTCCTATTATTATCCTCATATTACAGTATAGGAAACTGAGATTGAGGGAAGTATAATTTAAACAACTAAGTAAGTATTTGAGGTAAGTCTTCCTGACTCCAATTCTATGCCCTGCACCACCCAGCTACCTAGGAAGAAAACAATGAATTATTCAATAAGATTGCATTCAAAGACAACACCTAGATGGCAAATGTGGGAGGCTGGCAGAACATGCTACCTTCAGAGAAATAGGAAAGTTTAGAAGACAAAGGAATATGGGGGAGAAAATTTTGATTTTTGTTTTGGACATTTTGAAGTTGAGATTTTATTAGATATCTAATTTCAAATGTCCAGTAGACAATTTGGGGTCTTTGGGTTTAACAAACACTAGATTACTATTAGTAATTGACTATTGTGTCTTGTGAACCTAACTTATTTCAATGATCGACTACTCTTATTTCTTAGCTAGTACCAAATGGTCTTAATGACCACTGCTTTATGATAGTTTTAGATCTTATACAACTAGCTTGCCTTCATTTATATTTTTTTATTAATTCCCTTGAAATTTTTGACCTTTTGTTCTTCCAGATGAACTTTGTTATTATTTTTCTAGCTCTGTAAAATAATGAGCATTTAATATACTTCCAATTTATTAGATCCGACTTTATTTGTGTGGAAAGTGTTTTATAATTGTGTTCATATAATTTCTGACCTTGTCTTGGCAGGTAGATTCTTAAATATTTTATATTATCTATACTTATTTTAAATGGAATTTCCCTTAGTATCTCTTGCTGTTGAACTTTGTTGGTAATATGTAGAAATGTTAATGATTTATGTGGATTTATATTGTATCCTGCAACTTTGCTAAAGTTGTGAATGGTCTTTAGAATTTTTTTAGCTGATTCTCTAGAATTCTCTAAGTAAATATCATATCATCTTCAAAGAAATAATTTGGTTTCCTCTTTACCTATTCTAATTCCTTGCATTTCTTTTTCTTCTCTTATTGTTAAAGCTAATATTTCTAATACAATATTGAATAGTAATGGTGATAGTGGGTAACCTTGTTTCACCCCTGACCTTATTGGGAAAGGTTCTAGCTTATCCCCCTTGTGAATAATGCTTAGTAGTGGTTTTAAGTAGATGTTACTGATCATTTTAAGGAAAAATCCATTTATTCCTATATTCACTAGTGTTTTTTAATAGGAATAGGTATTAGATTTTTGTCAAATGATTTTTCTGCATCTATGATTTCTGTTAGTTTGGTTGTCGATATAGTCAACTATACTAATAGTTTTCCCAATATTGAACAAGCCCTGCATTCCTGGTGTATTACCTACTTGGTCATCATGTATTATCCTGGGGAAAACTTGCTGTAATATCTTTGCTAATATTTTTAAAGAATTTTGCATCAATCTTCATTAGGAAAATTGGTCTATAATTTTCTTTCTCTGTTTTCACCCTACCTGGTTTAGGTATTTGCATCATATTCGTGTCATAAAAGGAATTTGGCAGGACTCCTTTTCCCCCTGTTTTTCCAAATACTCTGCATAGTATTGGAATTAATTGTTCTTTAAATGTTTGGTAGAATTTGCATATAAATCCATCTGGCCCTGGAGATTTTTTTTCTTAGAGAATTAATTAATACCTTATTCAATTGCTTTTTCTAAAATACAACTGTTTAAGTAATTTATTTCCTCTTTTATTAATCTGGGCAATCTATATTTATGGGCATATTCCTCCATTTCACTTAGATTATCAGATTTATTGACATATAGTTAGGTAAAATAGCTCCTAATTATTGCTCTAATTTCCTCTTCATTGGTGGAAAGTTCACCCTTTTTATTTTTGATACTAACAATTTGATTTTCTCCTTTCCTTTATCTAATCAAATTAACTTAAGGTTTATCTGTTTTGTTGTTTTTTTCATAAAACCAATTCAGTTTTGTTTATTAGCTCAATAGTTGTTTTTTTTTTTTAATTTTCAATTTTAGTAATCTCTCCTTTTAGTTTCAAATTTTCAAATTTGGTATTTAATTGAGGATTTTTTAGTTTGTTCTTTTTCTAGCTTTTTTTAGTTGCATACCCAATTTATTAATCTTCTCTTTCTCTATTTTATGCAGGCAAGTAGTGAGAGATATAAAACTTCACCTAAGACGTGTTTTGGATGCATCCCATAAATTTTGATATGTTTTCTCATTATTGTCACTCTGTTAGATGAAATTATTGATTATATCTATGATTTGTTATTTCACCCACTCATTCTATAGGATTAGATTATTTAGTTTGCAATTATTTTTGGTCTATTTTCCCCTGGGCTTTTAATATATGTAATTTTTAATGTATCATGATTTTGAGAAAGATGCCTATACTATTTTTGCCTTTCCGCATTTAATTTTAAAGTTTTTATGCCCTAATACATGATCAGTTTTTGTGTAGGTTTTATGTACTACTGAGAAAAAGTATATTCCTTTCTGTCTCCTTTTAATTTTCTCCAAAGATCTATAATATCTATTTTCTAAAATTCTATTTACCTCCTTAACTTCTTAATTTTCTCCAAAGATCTCTCATATCTATTTTCTAAAATTCACAGCTCCTTCCCCCTTTCCTATCTTTTTTCCCTACTTGTTTTTTCCTTTTATTAGTCTCCCCTTTTCTTTCCCCTTTTCCCTCCTATTTTGCTATCAGGTAAAACAAGTTTCTCTATAAAATTAAATGTCTGATATTCTCCTTTAAAGTCAAATCTGATGTCATTAAGGTTCATATAATATTCACCCCCTCCCTTGTTTCCCTCAATTGTAATAGGATTTTTTTTTTTTTTTACCTCTTCATGAGATGCAATTTATCCCATTTTACCTCTTGTTTCTTCTTCTTTTAGTACAATCCTTTCCCACCCCTAGTATCTTTTTTATTTAAAGTCAAATTATAACTACACCCTCTAAGTATATGCCTAACAAAGATGCAGTTCTCAAGAGTTAAACATATCATCTTTTCCTGTAGGGATGTAAGCTTTTTTAACTTAAAAAAAACATAGCTGCTTTTTTTCTTTCCTTTTTACCTTTTTATGCTTCTCTTGAGTTATGTAGTTGAAGGCCAAATATTCTGGTCTTTTCATCAAAATTAAATGAAATTCATCTATTTCACTGAATGTCCATCTTTTTCCCTCAGAGATAATGCTTAATTTTGCTGAATAGTTGATTTTTGGCTGTAATCCAAGATACTTTGCCCTTTGAAATATCATATTCCAGGCTTTAAAGTGGAAGTTGCTAGGTCCTGGGTAATCCTGATTTCGAGGATTACCTCGAAATTGAGGTAGTTCCTTGATTTTGAATTGTTTCTTTATGACTGCTTGCAATATTTTCTTCTTAGTCTGACAATTCTGAAGTTACGTATGTTATTCCCTGGAGTTTTCATTTTGGTGTCTCTTTCAGGAGGTGATTGGTGAATTCTTTTAATGACTATTTTACCCTCTGGTTCTAGGACATTAGGACACTCTTCATTAATGATTTCTTGAAAGATGATGTCTAGGCTCTTTTTTTCCATCATGATTCTCAGGAAATCCAAAATTTCTTACATTGCCTCTTCTGAATCTGTTTTTCAGGTCAGTTATTTTTCCATGTGCTATACATTTTCTTCTATTTTTTTTTTCATTTTTTTGTTTTGTTTGACAGATTCTTAATGTCTTACTGAGTCATTAACTTCTATCTGTTCAATTCTAATTTTTAGTGAATTATTTTCTTTAGGTATGTTTTTATCTTTTTGCATTTGTCCAATTGAACTTTTAAATGACGTGTTTTGTTCAATGGATTTTTTTTTTCTGTTTCACAAATTCTGTTTTTCAAGGAAGTTGTTTTCTATTTCCATTTAATCAAATCTATTTTGTAAGAAGTTATATGCTTTTTTCCATTTCATTAAATATATTTTTAAAGAGTTTTCTTCAAATAACTCCAATATTTCTTTTTCCAGACTCTCCTGCAAAGTTGTCATTTCCTTTCCCCATTTTTCTTCAAACTCTTATAAGATCCTTTTTGAATTCTTCCAAGAGAGCCCTGTGAAATGGAGGCCAACTCACTTCACCCTTTGGGGTTTAATCTGGATATGTTTTGCTTTTGGTGTCCTCAGGGTTTGAGGTGTGTTCTTCTCTCTCTCCATAAAAGCTATCTATGGTCAGAGCTCAGTTGAGGTCTGCTCTTAGGGCAAAGAGAAGATTGTCCTAAGCTTTCATTACTGACAACAGTGGCTTGCTTCCCTGGGGCTGCTGTTGCTGGTTTCCTTCCCATGCTGGGTGGGCCTGGTCAAGTCCTGCATTATGCTAGGAATTAGGGACTCACTATTTGCCTTTGGTAGTTTTTTAGGATGTCTCACAGCTCCACAGACGTCTGCTGTTCCACTGTTGAGCCAGGAAAGAGTAGACATCACTGCTGTATTTTGGTTAAGAGCCTCCATTAGCTTTCCCTGGTGTACCAATGCCACATCTCCTTGGGTCCCTTGTTGCACTTGTGCTAGGTCCCCTCTTCTTGTACCCAATTAAAACAGATCTGTTTTGAAGTTCTTCCAAAATATCTTCTGATGAAAATTAGTTACACCCCAAATATTTGTGGGTTCTGTCACTCCTAAACCAGTTCAGAAACTTGATCTGGTGGTGATCTGTGGGGCACCAGGAAGTGTTCAGGCAAAGACCTGTCTACTCTCTGCCCTCTTAGCTCTGCCATATTATATACAATTTTTAAGACCATGTGGTAATAGCATGATTTGTTATTGTTCAGTTGTTTCAGTTATGTTTGATTCTTTGTTATTCCATTTGGGGTTTTCTTGGATTGATTTGTATCTCCTTCTCTAGCTGACTTTCCAGATGAGGAAACTGAGGCAGACAGGGTTAAATGATTTGCCCAGGATCACTTAGTAAGTGCCTTAGGACATATTTGAATGCAGACCCTCCTGTCCCCAGGTCTATTTATGCTTTATTCACAGTGACATAATTTCTAGAGTTAAAAGTGGGACAAGTTCTAAGAGCTCTGTCACTTAGTACAGTGATTATAGGAAAGTTACTGAACAATCTCAGCCACACTTTCCTTCTTCGCAAAAAAAGGGGATTGGCTCATCTCTAACACAATTACTATAGAAAATAATTCCTCACATACCTACTCACAGGATTATAAAGATCAAATAAGATTATGTTTGAAAAGTACTTTACAGACCTTGACATTCTATTTTACACATGAGCCATTATTATTCAGAAGTACAGAAAAGCTTTGCAAATTCAGATTACATTAATTCAAAATTTGTGATTATTCAGAAATACTTCTTTTATTGTGTAAAACCTTTGAAATTACTTCTTCATAAGAAAAATTCAGGCTTTCACTCATGAATAAAAGAGAATCTAGTGTGCCATTAGTACATATTTCTAACTCTGAGCTCAAGAGGTTCTGCACTCTTCCATTATGTTTTTATCCAATTATGAATTTTTGTATAACAGAGAAATTTTAGGTTTATGATACATTATTATGTAAAATAAGACCAGATAAAAATAGCAAAACTTCTCACTCCCTTATTTCATCTTACTCATTAGCAATCATTGACTAGTTAGTATGTACTATACTTGAGAAAGGACCATGGCACATCTCTTTTATAATAATTTATGAAAGTGGTCTAATATTGTATTAGTTATTTCTTCATCTGTATCATATTGTAGGCTCATTTTGAGATTGTGGTCCATTAAAGCTCGGGGTCTTTGTAATATAAACTGTTTTTAACCTGGATCTTCTCCAACCTATGCTTGGATAATTCATCATTTTGAATCTAAATGTGGGACTTTGCATTCTTTTAAAATTTCATGTCATTGGATTTGACTCAGAATTTTACCTTGTCAATGTCACTTAGGATATTGGGTATTTCCTTTCTTAGATATCTCTCCTCTATTTATGTCATCATCAAATTTGATAAACAGCTTATATTTTTATCAATTGTTGAAAAAATGTTGGAAAAGACCACTTTAAGAATAGGGAGTATTTTAGAATTATATGCCATAAGAAACTAACATCTAGGTTTTTATTGATCTATTAACTAACATTCTTTAGGGAAAATTATTTATCCAGCTACAAGGACACTAAATTGTGCTTTCAAGCAGCCTCCATTTATCCATTTTATCTCTAAGGTTATGTTGAAAGAGTTGTTAAATGTCTTGGTTATATTGATTCATGTAAGATGCTTCCTTTATCTGCCTTTAAAGTAAAACTATTTACAGAGAAAAGGAACTGAAATTATTTTTGAATGATTTATATTTAGTGAATCCATGTTGACTTCTAGTGACCACCACATTCTTTTCTAAGTTTTCATAAGTGAGTTCTTTAATAAATTATTATGGAGTTTTGATAAGAATCAAAAGCATTCTTATCTGATCTCATTTTTGGAAAATGATTTTTTCCCTCCTTTTGAGAATAGTTAATTTATAGTTTTCTAGCTTTCTTTTAGTGCTCTCCATAATTATTCAAAGATTACAAATATTTCTAACATTTGAATTACAGTTCAGGATTAGTGATTCTGTTTAAGGCAGCTATTTAACTTTGCCTTTAAATACTTTGCCTCTACATTTCATAGCATCTACTAAGTGGTGACTTGAATAATATTGAGTAGTCATTAAATTTTCTGTGAATATGGATGGAGGATTACTAAGAAAACAGAAGAATATGACATTTCATATACTAAAGCCTTAATAAATAAAAGTTATTTATCTACAATAATGAAACAGAAATAAATTAAATTTATTTTTAAAAATAGGTAAGATATGGCCAAAAAAGAACTAGCATACATTATGGAATGCAAAATATATAATTTTATTATATTGAATTAAAAAGTTTTTATACAAACATAACCAATACAGAAAAGATTAGAAGGAAAGCAGAAAACTGGGGAAATTTTTTTTTTTACAATGAAGGGTTGTGATAAAGGCCTCATTTCTAATATATATTGAGAACTGATTCAGATTTATAGGAATATGCACCATTCTCCAGTTGACAAATGGCCAAAGGATATGAACAGACAATGTTCAAATGAAGAAATTAAAATCATTTGTAGACATATGAAAAAATGCTCTAAATCACTATTGATCAGAGAAATACAAATTATGAAAACTCTGAGGTACTACTACATACATCTCAGATTGGCTAAGATGACAGGAAAAAATGATAAATATTGAAAGGGGTTTGGGAAAACTGGGGCACTGATACATTGTTGGCGGAGAAATGTTCTAACCATTCTGTAGAGCAATATAGAACTATGTCCAAAGGGCTATAAAACTGTGCATACCCTTTGATCCAGCAGTGTTATACTGGGCTTATAACCCAAAGAGTTCTTAAAGAAGAAAAAGGGACCCACATGTGCAAAAATGTTTGTGGCAAGAAACTGGAACCTGAGGGGATGCCCATCAATTGGAGAATGGCTGAATAAGTTATGGTATATGAATGTTATGGAATATGATTGTTCTGTAAAAAATGACCAGCAGGATGATTTCAGAGAGGCCTGGAGAGACTTACATGAACTGATGCTGAGTGAAATGAGTAGAATCAGGAGATCATTGTATGCAGAAACTACAAAATTATGTGATGATCAATTCTGATGGATGTGGCTCTCTTCAACAATGTTGTGATTCAAACCAATTCCAATAGACTTGTGATGGAGAGAGCCAGAAAGAGGGGACTGAGTGTGGATCACAAAAGAGTATTTTCACCTTTTTGTTGTTTTCTTTCATTCTGTTTACTTTCTAATGTTTTTTCCTTTTTGATCTGATTTTTCTTGTGCAACATGATAAATGTGGAAATAGGTATAGAAGAATTGCACATGTTTAACATATATTGGATTACTTGCTGTCTAGTGGAGAAGGTGGGAGGAAAGGAGGGAGAAAAATTTGGAACACAAGGTTTTGCAAGGCTGCATGTTGAAAACTATCTTTACATGTATTTTGAAAATAAAAACCCATTATTTGAAAAATAATAATAGATAAGATACAAAATGCCATATTGTGTTATAATTTGATATTGGAGGGCAATGTGCTAGCCTAGGCTGGGAAAGAACATGATCAAGACTGGGAATCCAGACAATTTTAGAATCAGGCAGAATATTGGGTCTGCTTATAGCCAAGCCAGAATGTCTACTTATAACCAAGAGGCTGGAGAGTTATGATCTTTAGATAGATGGGAAGTTGGGTATGTGAGTTTTGGGGGAAAAAACGATCTATAACTGTCAGTATCAGCTAAATTGAAAAGTATAGCTCGAATGTGGAGAGCTATAGGCTACAATGATTTTATAATTCATTGGAATGGGAAATGACTGAATGACCAGACCCAAAGAGTAGTGATTGGTAGATTTGATATCAATCTCTAGGGAGGTCTTAAATGTAATGGAATAAGTATTAATTTCATACTATAAACCAGGTATTATGTTAATGCTTTGCAAATATTATCTCAGTTCTCAAAACAATACTGAAGGGTAGATGCTTATCATCATTTATTATTATTATTATTATCATTATCATCATAATCATCATTATCCCCATTTTGTAGTTGAGGAAACTGAAAGCAACAATGAGTTGCCCAGGATTACATAGCCAGGGAGTGTCTAAGACTGCATTAGAAATCGGGTCTTCCTAATATAAGCCTGGAACTTTAGCCCCTATGCCATTTAGTATTTGTTCTACCTGCAAACAAAGCTTGATATACAGCACAGTAAGTTTGTAATAAAAAAAAAGTATTTATCAACTGGCTAAACAGCACTGTAAAAAAACTTAGATGGGGGCCAAAAAAGCATTTTTCTCAAATGTGAAAATAACAACAAAGCTTGAAGGTATAACAAACACATGAGATCATAGGACCATGATCTAAAATAATCTTAGGATATTAAATTGATTTTTATAAGTTGAAATTATTTGGGATAATTATAAAATCCTATACTGCTTTAAAAATGACATAAGTATTTGATTGATAAGGCATAGTTGGACAACAATCTGTGTGAAAATGTCTGAGGGTTTTTTGGTGAACTAAAAACCTCCACAACAATCAGTAGTGTGACATGGCAGTCAAAAAGTCCAATGCCATCTTGGACTGCATTGATAGTGACAGTGCCCAATACAAATGAGGTGAAAGTCTTACTCTTTTGTGCTGTAGTAAAATCAAATATCTAATACTGCAAAATACAGTTATTTACTGTGTTTTGGGAACTACATTGACAATCCTTGAGGAATATGGTCAGGACAGTAAGGGGACTAGTAACTATGCCATATAGGAGTTGATGGGGGGTTAGAAGGAGGGAGTAGATTGTTCAACTTGAAGAAAAGAAAACTAGGGAAGGGAATTGATTAATGGCATTGAGTATATGAGAGATTGTCATCTGGAGAAGAAAAATCTTTCCTTGGTCATAGAAATCAAAACTGGGAATAATGGCAAAACTTTTCACTAGTTATGACTACCAAAAAGTGGAATGGGTAGCCTTGAGAGGAAGGAGTTCCTTAAAATTGGAGCT